>NC_081518.1:38459541-39099541 GCF_030273125.1 Centropristis striata
AAAGAAAAAGGAAAAAAAAGGCGTGGGTGAAAGTTTATGCTCACACACTTTCTTCCTAAAACATTATATCACTTACTGAAAATGGTCTCAGTTGAATTGTAGGACTTTTTTCCTTTTGGGTAGGCAAGAAACTACTCACTACCGAGTGGAAAATTACTTGAGGAATATATATATATATATATATATATATATATATATATAGCCTATAACATAAATAAAGAATATTTTGAGAGTTTTATAATATTATGGCTTACAGTATTTGTAGAAATTAATTGATTACTTTGCACGGGGACATGGTAAAATTGTGCACATGTACCAACAGCACGGTCATTGAAGTAAAAAAGAATCATTTTTAACGTGCAATATTCTGTTTTTATGCCACCTGTTAGAAATATTGGAAATATTTTAAAGTAAATATGAGGAAGTAATTAATGGGGGACAGAAATACAACATTACAGTTTACCTTCTCCGCCTGGTTCCACACAGCGATGTCACCCAGATACTTCTCTGGACGGGTGGAGAGGTGAAGCTGGAAGGAGAATCCGAAAACATGGTAAACACAGCGGAGGAAGTCGAGGCAGCCCTTCATCTCGGTCTCGATCTGTAAAAAAAAAAAAAAAGATTCAGATTTCAGGAAATGACTCATAATAAGTTGGTACTTGTTTTTCTAAACTGTTGTTTTTCTAAAATTGTCCCACTTGTGCAACAACATGAAAACACTGAGAACTACTGATGTGGTCACCTGATCCATTGTGCAGAAAATGTGAGCGTCATCCTGCTGGAAACGCCGCACTCTGGTGAGCCCGGTGAGTGTTCCTGACAGCTCATTTCTGTGGAGGACCCCGAAATCTGCCAGCCTCAGAGGAAGCTCCCTCCACGAGCGAGGCCTGTGGCTGAACATCAGACTGCAGGACAGCGTGACAACAGGAGATCAAATTACTCTGACACGCTTTAATCACTGTGTGTCCTGTTTGATTTACAGCATTTGGGAAGCACTTCACTCTCTGTGCGATCTAAATTTACCAGTGCCCGGGGCAGTTCATGGGCTTGAGTGCAAAGATGTCATCCTCCACAGGGAAGGAGAACATGTTTTCGCTGTAGTGTTGCCAGTGGCCAGATGTCTCCCATAGTTTGCTGTTGAAGATGTTGGGTGAGGCTACTTCCTGAAAACCTCTTCTCCAGTACTCCTCCTGGAAAAAAACAAAAACAGCAAAACGACATAAACAAGCTGAAGCTGCCAGTGGGACTGCACAGGTACTTTATAGAGCGGTGCTGAATCATGACTTCTGGCACGAATCTACAGTGGAAATGAGATCCTGTGGGTTTTATTTATCGGTTTGTTTTCCTCAAGCAAAACATTTTAATGTCCATGTACACAAACAGTAGAAGACTGGTGTTACTGGAAAGATTTCAACTGTGAATATGTAACAAGAAGGAGCTTAAAATATCATGCATGCTCAGTGAGCGTAACCTGAATAAAAACAGTTCAGCGGAAGAGAGATACAAAACTGGAACATGATGCAGTGACGGTTGTCTCTTATCCATTGCAGTTAGTGATATGTTGAAGAAGGAAATGCATAGCATGCTGGTTTTTTTTGACTCAGTGATAACAGACTCAAGTGACGTGATAATGATCTTGCACCATTTCTGTGTAATGTATGTCAGGTTTCTTTGGCTTGGTCCGGTGTGTTGGCGTGTGCTGTGAAAATCTTCAAGATGTCGACATATCTCTGAAAAATATGCCAGAGACAACTTCCTGTGCAGTCTCACTAAAGTTTGCTCAACTTTGGACAAGACTGCAGTCTAATCTTACCTGAGATTTTAAATACCAAATGTGGAAGTATGGTGGGCTTTCAAACACCAGCAGTTTGTTCTTTAATTAGAAAAGAAAACTTTCAAATCATCATTCCATGGGGCCAGTTGGATAAACGACATCTCCGTTGAGTGCTCATTAGTACCACAATCTGAAAATCTTGATGTTTTTGTCACTTCTGACCTTATGATGTTCAGTTTGCAACATATTCAGTGCTTCAGGCCAGAAACACACTTTTCGCACATCTATTTCATGAGACAGGTTTGAGGAAAAAATATATTTGCGATTGTTTTGGTGCTGGACCTTCATCAGTGAAATGATTTTTATAAGCAAATGCCATCTTAAAATAGGGAGTGGCTGTAAATCTGCAACCAATTAGTCATTTTATTTCTCACATGCCAAAGGAAGGCATAAATACCAAACATCAATTTACAACCTCAACACTGAAAAACATGATGAAAAACCAAATAAATATATACACTCATTCTAAACTTAATGCATTCTGTTGGTATTTACGTTTACAGAGCATCCCAATTTTAGTAGAATTGAGCTTGCGCTTTATGCTGAAATATTTTCAATTGATTGTTTGATTGATGAAGTGTTTGATGAAGTGTTTGTGAGATCTTCTTTCATCAATTCTGAAAGTTTCTCTTCATTTATTGATGATAATGTTTTTACTTGCCACTTGTACAAATGTATCCATACAATGTAAAGGAAATATTTGGCACTGAATAAGCATTTATTTTATAGGAATCTACAAATTAATATAAAGCTTTTTGTGCACTTTTACGCTTGTGACTATACACAATATTTCACTTTCCCTGCTCCATATATCATATTGATGATTGCCAAATAGTAAACTGATGTATGGCCTTTATGCCTTCCTATGGGGAATGTGGGGAATATAATTACAGCCCAATGAAGATCCTGCACCAGAACTTTGCAAATAAATACATTTTTTGCAAGTTAGACAGTGTGCAGGAGTTTACTTGCAACATCTTACGTTTTTGACTGAAACCCTTTGAAATGCTCAGGCCATAATGTGAACTTCATACAGCAGTCTGGGCTGGCCTGAGCAGAATCTGAAGTGACTGAGCTGAACTAAAATATTCAGGCCACTATAACAGTCACAGCTTATCTTTGAGCTCCTTGGTGATTGCATGCTCTGCAAAAATTAAGGGTTAGTGGTTTGCATGTCAATGAGCTGGCAATCACTACAGGCACCCTGGAAATGTTTAGCACAGACTGAAACTCGTGCACTCAGGTTAAGAGAGGTTTGAAGTGTTTGTGTTTCAACATTTCTGAAGTGCTTGTTTTTTATAAAAACACAATTACCTCGATAAATATATTGAAGCTCAGTTTGTTCTGGGAATTTGGTCTCACATAAATTGTTGCTGTATGCAAGTATTTTTTTTAAGCCAAAGGCTCATTATGATAAAGACATTTTTCAGGTTGACTAAAAAATCTTGCTTGCTATGTTGACAAAAGATATTCTGTACCAATTAGAAAAAAAATTATATAATGAACAAATTGCCTCCCTAATATTTAAATTACATTTTCCACTGTTAACATGTGACATTCTGTATAATGGCATACAATTTTACAAAATCAAATAGCCTGAAATAAGCAATGGTGATCAAAGTCTCCACATTAAATATCTCCATTTTCATCTCTTGAGCTGTATTCTGTATTCTTATATTATACTTATTTTGTTCTTATATATTCTTATATTCTGTATATTGTACTCTTATTCTTCTGTATTCTTATTCATTTTGGCCGTCGTTTGCATGACTTATGCAAATTAATATTAATATACTGACTTTCAGATTAAGTGAAGAATTGACATTAAAGAAAGAGACTCATCTGAAAACTGTTCTAGCTTAGAATAAAACTAAAAAAAGGCTATTTGATATAACTTTTAGCAAGTATATTGTAAATAAAAGCGGCACAGAAAAGCATTTGTCCACCACTCTTACCCTGATGAACTCTGTGAGTGTATTGTAGATGTAGGCTCCTCGTGGTAAGAAGAAACAACTGCCAGGGCTGAGATCATGGAAGAAGAACAGCTCCTGATCCTATGAAGCAGACAGAGAAGACTTTTTAATGACTTCACAAATCCTTGTTATCTGCAGGTACAACCAGCAGGAGACTCCTGCACAGTGGGGAGTTTTCCAATCATCACACAGCAGACCATCTGTACTTCGATGCCCTCAGAGTGGAGGAAAGATATAGAGAGGAAGGTTTGGTGTGTCCTTGTAGCTGCACAGCACGAACAACTGTTTGTAAATCTCATATCATTTCCCCCTTAAAAAATAAAATATACTGTAACAACAGTGTCAGCAGGTCCTGTGGTCTCTGTGAGCACCTTGTGATGGTGAAGAGTATTAATTTTTATTAAACAACCCCTACTTTACCTCTGTCTTTTCATCCTTTTGAACTACAGCAGTGAACAACTGAAGACACAAACCACATCTTAACCAAAATTTACAGGATAAATACAGAGTGAATACTACAATCATGATAGTGCCGTCAATTTCGGTATAATTTCAAAAAGGGAGGTTTTCGCAACAAAATGTTCCATTTCAACAAACACTCCCAATCATAGACTGTAAAAGTAAATTGAAGTGTGGGATGAGTTTGGCACAGGAGGGTTGTTTCATAAACGTTCTAAAAAGAGGAGCTTAAACTGCAATCTCACAGTGCAGCAGTAAAGAGGAACCTTCTGATAAAAGATTCATTGTAACACTGGTTAAACCTGAGATGAAGCTATGCCTTCAAATTAACCTGAGCAGGACCAGGCTAGTCTCCATGTTAGCTAAGGTCTGACATATCTATCTTCTTTTTGAAACAGATTTTTTTTTTTAAATGAGCCTTAGTTATATAAATAACCCTGGTTTTAACAGTAATCTCACTTTTTTAAATAGTGATGCACAGACTCGATACCGACTTATGCTAAATATATCGTCTTTGTACCGATTTTAACCGAATATATTACAAAAGATCCCATTCTGTTTCATTTACATTTCAGACATTGTCCCAATTTTTCTGTAATCATCTTCAGTTCTATGTTTATATGCTATATAAGATGGAGTAGACTCAAACTTGAGTCCTTCTTCCTCCTGAGGCCTCCTTTCCACAAGGAATTCTGAACCAACTGCAACTCTGACCTTCTCTGCGCACCAAAGTTGCATTAATGAACACAAAGTTCATTGCAACTGCCAGAGAAAGCTCCACCTCAACAACAAGGACAACCAGCAACTTAATTTGCAAGACGGCAAATTATTGAACTCAACTTCCTTCTTGTTATTTTGAACTGTGAGATCCACACAAGTGTTGCTCAGGTTCATCCCTACATATTTGGTATCCTTATGGGAGTGATAGCATTTATGATAACGCCCTTTTATTAACATATTTGACGCCCTGTGCAAGGTCCACATTTATTCATAAAAGAGCCATCCTTAATTCCCAACATTTTTGGTGACCCGGCAGTTGGTATCTGTAACTAGATACCCCAACATATTTGACGCCCCATTGTGAGGCCCAACACACCAATGAACGCAGCATCGGGAGCAATTTGGGGTTCAGTATCTTGCTCAAGGATACTTCGACATGTAGGCTGCCATGGTCGGGGATGAGCCACAGCCGCCCTTTACTAATGAATTACTTTTATTTCATAATCCTCCGTCGCTGCGTATTTCTGTAATATGCCTATTTCGCTATCCCCGGCGATCCTCTTTTTGGCCGTATTGCGCCCTTCGGTGTCATAAACTCTGGAGGCGAGCCATCTGAATCAGTTATATATTAGGGCGTGGTATTTATATGGCGCTTGTTTCGACCCGCCACGTTTATCAACAGCTGATCATTCTTACGATGCGATTGGTGAGATACGATCGTTTGATAAATCACACATGAACCCTGTCGTCAGACAAAATATACGATCAGATCTGCGCTGGTTTGTACGCTCATTTGATAAATGAGGGCCATTGTCTTTTTCAGTTTCTGTGGATTTTGGAACCACTGGGTGATTTTGGAAGAACTTAAACTCCCTGAAATGGTGACAGTGTGATTATGTTTAATGCAGACCCATTTTATTTATACATCATCATTGAAGGTCCCTGAATGGAGAACTCAAGGCCATCTTTGAACTCGACTCAGACTCAACCTTGATGAGTCCAGTCATCATTACTCAGGTATTGATGACTCTCCTCAGGCTCTTTGTTGACTCGGACTTAGACTGAAACATTGGGTACTAGAGAATTGGTGACTCTACAACAACACTGCTATATACACATTATATATTGGAATTTGAATTCCAACCTGTTTCTACATTTAAACTTTTTGGTGCACATTTTGTCGTTTTTATAATAAATAATAATTCAGTAAATTTTTACATATGAATTTAGTGCCCAAGTTTTGGTAGCGGGACTGAAGAAGTCAGATTGATGCATCGGTATTATGAGATCGGGAGATCTTTTTTATATTCATAACTAGTGCTTTTATTTCTCTGTGCACATCTAAAAACTGGGGAGGTATAACATTGATCAATTATATTAAGTCAATATGTCAGAGGCTGGTTGGTGCTAGTGACTCGGTTTTATCTCAGTGCTATTAGGTAATAAAATTGGAAGCAAATAGAGGTTTTCATAAGGCCTTACGCAAATCACAAGAGTCAGCATTGGGATCACGCCACAGAGCACCATCTTTAAAACAACATGTCACTTTTGTCACCTCCCTCCAACTGGCTCCCACAGCAATATCTTGACTCTCGGGTTTATTATGGAGCAGTGTTGTTATCAGTGCTGTTTGAGGTGCTGCCGTCTGTGTCTCCCATGCTGGGGAACCAGCTGGGGTGCTCAGATGACTCAGTGGTCTCAAATGGGCCAGTATGAAGAGACACAGCGCCCTCTGCTGGTGGAAAACACAACATGTGTTTTATGTTCAAAAAGAGCAAGAAAATTTGATTACCGGGGGATATTGTAAGGGAAAAATGTCTCTCTCTGGGTCATGTTGTATTTGTTTGTATACTGTTGCATGTATATACAGTTTCCCTGGAAACGGCGATCCAGGTTCGTTTCAAGGCTTCACCACATCTATAAAACCACAAACATAGACTCTCAAGGAAAAACTTGTACAACGACCTCAAAGCAGATGAGTCAGCCAGCATGTTATACAATTATGAATCAAAATTCACTTTGTAATGGGTTTCAGGCTCCAGTTTTAGGCCTTAGCCAGTTGGGTGGGCTTGAACATGGCTGCCTACAGTGACTCACTTTGCCGATCTTACGATGGTCTCGATTCTTGGCCTCCTCCTGAAAACGTTCCCACTCCTTCAGCATCTTCGAGTCTGGGAAAGAAATCCCATAGATCCTCTGTAGAGTCTCCATGTCGGAGCGGCCCTCCCAGTAGGTTGAAGAGTTCTAAAGGCAGAGGTAGAAAAGCGTGAAAGGAACTTTAGCACAAGATTAAAGCTTTTAGAGAAACTATCAACTGGGAATTCTACTCTGGCAGAAATAAAATTTGCAGAGGACAGCATCAACTGGGATTTGACTGGGGCTTGCAGACTTTGAGAACATTGAAAGAGTAAACATATGATCCTTTGTGTATTTTCCACTTACCTTGTAGATTTTCATGGCCTTGATCTTGCCTGTGTGTCTGACATGGGGACCTCTGCACAAGTCAATCAAGGGCCCACATCTAACCAGGGTTAACACATTTATTTTAACAAAGACCCAAAGACAACTTACACATCTTCTGAAAAGAAAAAGTTAGTATTTATTTTTCTTTCTCTTAATCAACGTACCTGTAGACTGTAGTAGTGGGGGTGTTGACTTTTTCATTGAGAATGCGGCACTTGAATTTGTTGTACTGAAACAAACAACGCCTCGAGTTAGTCAGAAGTCATTCTGGGCAGAAGGAATCATCTACACAAACACAACAAACACCGGTAACGTTTTTTTGTCTTGATTTAACCCATAAGAACCCAGACCCAGTTATCCTTAAAGGATGTGTTCTATAAGTTGACCACATAAAACACATTTCTGATGTTTAAAAAAAAAAAAAAAATGCTACCCCTAAATGCCAAAGATCTGTGATGTGACATATGAACGTTACATTGGCCGTTTATGGTATTTCTTATTTTAAAATTAAAATAAAAAATAGGCAAATTGGTGTCTCTGTAAGCAGAAAATTTGTCTTTTTCTTTTGCATCTCCATAACATATATATCAAAATTGTGACTTTAATTTGTTCAGTTCCCTATTAACGATTTAGAATTGTTAAATGGGTTTAAACCAGCCAAGTAACAAAAAATAAGCTTTTTAAAATTTCTATTCCCAGTCACAGCTACATTTTGGAGAAGTCACTTCCTGTTAAAGTCACATGACCACCACACCAGGGTGTTGAGTATACGTCACTTAGGGATTTAATGACTTAATGTGAAGCATAAAGCTGAATATGGGAGATTCTAGAAGATTTAAAGTGTTTGTTACATGGGTGTCACCATGGGTTCTTATGGGTTAAAGAGTCTGGTTCATGTAACAGTCGTGGCACAGGACAATAGCCCATCACATATTTACACTTTTGAAGTAGACGATAAACATAGTGAAATCATAATTCACATAAGCAGAGGATCTCAGCAGATGGGAGTGCTCCCTCTCTTGGTCTCTCACCTTAAACATGTTCAGCAGTGTCTCCTTGCTGATCTCAAGTCTTTCAAAGGGTTGTTTTTCCTTCACCACAGCCTTACACAAACTCTCCAGGTCCCCAAACTCATTGCTAGACACTCCCCTGGAAACAGCAAACATGTTCAGCTCATTACAAGCGCTGCTCTGTCAAGTTCCACCGCATTTCTGTAATGACCTGTTAGCGTTTGACATGATGATCCTGCGTTTCAACTTGGCACATTTGAAAGGAAAAGCCAATTTCTTTTCTGCAATAACCACTTTTTTTGACCAAACAAAACACCATCAATGACTGAAAAAACAAGAAGTGAAATACATGATAAAGACTGGTATGTGACTGACACTGTTCTGACAGCCTTGCACCTTCATCGTGTGTATATAATTACTGTCCTTTAACTTGAAAAACTGGTTTGTATCACTTTTTTTTTAGACCATGGTATCTTAAGTCTATCTTTTGTTATTCCAGAACACTTAACATAAACAAGAACAATTGTCCAGAGCTGAGAAAATACTGATAGTAAAAATATTTGCTCACTTCTGTCCATCCAGGAACATGTCATAGTAGAAACCATTCTCAATGGGGGGTCCATAGCACAAACAACCTCCGTAATAGTTCTCCATTGCCTCCCCCAGGATGTGAGCACTGGAGTGCCAATAGACCTAGAACATGAGATGATGATGTATATAGTATATATTATAATGAATCTGGTAAATTCAACGATTTAACAATGCAAATGTAGATTTTGCTATACAACAAAACATATAATACATATAACAAAATACATATGCCTAGTGCCAAAAGAAGGAAATCTCACATATGTTAACCCATTGACGCCTGAAACGATTTTAAAATAAGCCCCTAAAACCTGAAGTTTTTCTGGAAATTCAACAGAAGTGTCAACGCTTCTACTAAATAATAGATTTTTACAGCCTCTGTAGCAGATAAAAATGAAATTCAAAAAGTATTTGAGAGCTTATACAAATACCACAAAACGACAAATCCGCTTTCCAGGCTTCAATGGGTTAAACTGTTGTTTATAATCAGTTTAAACGCCCAATGCACTCACAGCCTGAGCATCTTCATTGTCAAAGCGCAAGATCTCAAGAGAGCAGTCCTGCTCGAGGGCTCTGTCCAGGTCCCAAAGTTCCCCGTTCACCCGAGAAATCACAGCGTTATCTGCCAGGCCCTGGCTGAAAGATCAAGTGCAATTTTCCTCAGAAACACTGTGTCGAAGACATCGAGAGATTTCAATCATAATAATAGAAAAAGAAAGACTGAGAACAGTGTTGGGGAAGTATTGAGAGCAGTATTAGCAGCCTTTAGTTGATGAGACTGTGGATCTGGCCAGCTGTTGTAGTACCAACCTGATATCACAAGCCAGCTGGTATGGTGTGGTGACCCATGCTTTGCCTTCAACCTTCCGTCCGTCTGGCAGCTGCACAGTAATGGGCTTGCTGTTTGCAGCTTTCTTTGCCAACAGGGCATCGCTCTCCCTCTTCAGCTCCTCATAGAGGCTGAGGCGCTCGGCAACGTATCCAGGCAATGTCCTCTGCTACAGAGGAAAATATAAAAACAATCAAAGTTAAGAAAGTGCTTTACTTTGGTAAATGCATTTAGGAAAAATTAAAGCACATCCAGAGCTGTGCGTGTTGTTTGGTCATATGAGCCATCAGAGTATTGATATTTCACCAAAGCTGGCCCTACATATTAAATGATATAAGCAAAAGGTTGTTTTAATGATCATAAGACAAAAATGAAATAAAAGTCTAAAAACTTCTTGAACAAAAACTGACATAATTTTGAGTAAGTAGTTTATTGTCCCCTATGACAAAAATACCCCAGGATTAGAAGTGCGCCCCAAGAAATAATAACGGCGGAATGTACTTTAAGCCTAGGTAGATGAAAGGTTACTGTAATAACACTCAATTAAAGAAAAAAGAAAGATAAATACATACATTCTATTATGGTTCCTGCTAAAATGTTAACATTATACATGCTCTTTTCTTGGAAACTGTGCTCCTTTCTGTCTTTGTTGTTTCATCACTGTACCGAATGTTTTTTACAAAATTATATGAATTGGTTGTACGATTTATACAATATTTGTGCTTAGACTTATATTTACATTGTACAAGTTGGTTCAAAACCATGTGAAGCAGCAAAATGTTACAATGAGGGGAGCCGCTCAAACCAAATCATACTAAGGGCCCCCAAAAGTTTCAGACCGACTCTGTATATAACTTCTCATGTTTTATGAAAGCCAGGGACTATGGTGAAGGGAGTATTACACGTTGTGTCCCTGTGTTGATACAATGGGTGAATAGGATAATATCAAAGTCCTGTGATTCTTTAATAAATTACCTCTTTCAAAACTCCATTTCCCTGTCCCTTATCCTGCTTCTTCTCCTTCTTGTTCCTGTCAGCTGGTTTAGTATCCGGGGTTGCCACCTGTCCACAAACAGAGAGCGTGTGTATGTTTTAGGCTTACAACAGGCTTTTATCACTATATACTCTATGTCAGAGTCACATCATCAGTCTATTATTAATGCCAGTGAACATGCTTAGTATTCCACACACACACACACACACACACACACACACACACACACACACACACACACACACACACACACACACACACACACACACACACACACACACACACACACAGCTATTTCTGGAGATGTTGTCATTTGGCTGCTTTGGCTTCTCTGGACAGAGGCCCACTACTCCCCTTATCACGTTACACATTAAAATTAGGTAATATGTTCTGTCCTAGTCTTTATTACTACCTTTTTATCAGGTCGGTTGTTTGTCTGCTGCTCTTTGCTGGTGTTTTTCTCCGGTGCTTTACCACACTTCCCTCCTTGTTGTTTCTTGCCCTGCGCCTCCTCCAGCTGCACCTCCGCCTGCAGACCCCGGCGGAGGTGCAGCAGCCGGTAATTGAGCTTCTCGTTCTCGGCCCGCAGGCTCTCCAGCTCCGGGGTAACACCCGCAGCAACGACGGCATTCACACCTCGGCTTAATCCGTCCCGGAGAGTGGAGATTTCGTTTGAGAGGAGCCGGATTTGCTCCTCCTGGGCGGTCAAACGTGCGGCCAAGCACTCCGCCATCTTTAAACGACCCCACAATGACAGATAACTTCCGGTTGGGGTTTTTGGAAATAAAAGCAAGCAAGCGACCACAACAAATCCACATGATTTTTTAAAATACACATTTAGAATACATTCGATAACCATAAATATGCATATTGCTCGTGTTTTGAGTTTCAGAGATTCCGTTTTTTTCTGTGGACGATTTGAAAAATATATTATATTATATTATATTATATTATATTATATTATATTATATTATGTGTTTGGGGCTCTTATGATTCATGTTCTTTTTTTTATTTTTAAATATATATCGTCGCACTATTAAAATAATCGCCTAAATCATCTCATGACGCTGGCCACCTATGGTAAAATCGCCTACATCCTCAGTTAATCAGATCATGTGATTTTACCCCTCTAAGATAATGGTCTATGTCAAGTGTGTGACTTAAGCGGATTTATTATGCCTAAGTCAAAATAAAATGTGACTTATAAAACTTTTTGAACATGGCTTTGTGACTTAAACAAGATATGGTAACACTTTATTTTGAATGTGTCTACATAAGAGTGACATGAGCGTGTCATAAACATGACATGGGATGTGTCATGAACATTAATGACACTTTGAAGTAACATTAATGCTCATGATACTTGTCATGTCATGTTTCTGACAGGCTTGTGTGACTCTTATGTAGACACCTTCAAAATAAAGTGTTACCATATCTTGCTTAAGTCATAAAGGCACGTTCAAAAAATTGCATTTCAGTCATTTATTTCTCTTTAGATACATAATTCACACAGTGTTATTACTGTGCCAATAACCATCCTTTGGTACATCCTTTTTGAGTGAAATGATCAATAGATGTCATATGTTACACTTTTGGTGAAGTTTTTTGTGTTTCCTGCAAAACTTGAAAAAATTAGTTAGGCGATTATTTAAACAGGGTGACGATATTTCAAATATATTTCTGCTGAATAGTGGTTGATACTTTGCAGTAATGGAGTAGCGACGCTAGGGGGCAATAACACATTTTCTAACACATTTTAATGTCAGCTGATCACTGCAGTACAACGTGCAACCAAACCAGCCCGTCAGCAATGTAAACACTGACTTTCTCTTCATGTGCTGTGGATTTCTTAGCCCGCAGGTAAGTGCCAGCTTTTGAATGAAAAGGGAAATGTCTAACAAACATACTCCAGTTTTCTTTAAGCAAACAGTTGACTACCGCTGCATCTAGAGTGACGTCACATACTTGCTAACTGTTCAATGCCAGAACACAGGAGCTATGTTAGCTAGCTAGAACTTGTAGCTAGCTCCAAAACTGATGCACACCAAGTTAAGTTCAGTCACCTGGCTGTTTACAGTTTTCTAACATATTAGGAAGACCAATGCATGAAAGAATACGGCTTTAGACATTTAACGAGCCTGTCTGAAATTCGGCATGTATTCTGGACTGAAGCGGACAGTAAAATGTAAATAAAGCGTGTGTTCAGATTAACCCTATAAAGCCAAGTGTATCATATTTGATACACAAGTTTTTGAGACCTCTACATCATCAGTGTGATATTTTTTTCCTGAAAAACCTGATGTATACATGTGTTGAAAAAAAAACAACTGAGCAACAAATTGCACAAAAATACAAGATATAGCAAAATTTATATGCAGGTTCCACTGATGGATCAGTCATTGCTGCGTGAAAACTTCATATCAGCAGATGTATGATGTTGTGTCATATGGAAAAAAATAATTTGCATGTTTGAGGAAAATGTTAAAAGAAAGTAAAGCCTTAAAAGGTTAAAAATGTTGGGTTTTATATGTTTTTGTTAGTTCAAGAAAAGCAAACTGTGAGCAACAAATTGCACAAAAAGAACTGATGTATCAAATATGATACAAATTATAATCACATATCCCTATTGTTTTTGGATTTTTTTTTTAATTAAACACTCAAGTTTAAAAAATAAATACATTTCTGGCAATTATTTAATGGTTCAGGCTTTATAGGGTTAAGAGGCGCTCCTTACATCGAAAAACACGCCACAGGTAGATCTCTGTAGATGATTGACAAACACAGTGGTGAGACAGTTCACTGTTTTAAACTAGACAGACTGGCCAAAACTAGAAAGTCCGTGCACTCCCGTTACGAAGCATCTCATTTTTGTGCAAGGTCAAAGGTTAGCATCACTTTTCTGCAGCTTTATTTGTTATGAATAGCACATTGGTCTTGCATTACAGCCCAGTTCTGCTTGGAGAAATTGATGTTGCTGTCGCCAGGATGGCTTCAACCTCTTCCAGCTTTGCTCCTCCAAAACTTTCCGACTTCATCCTCACAGAGAAGCTGGGCAGTGGTACCTATGCTACGGTCTACAAAGCCTACCGGAAGGTGAGTTTGTGGAAATATCAGGGGTAACATTCAGGTTTCTATTTGAACTCAAGGTGGGTGATGTTTTCTGTATTTTACTTTGCTTAACAGCTATGATGTGGCAATAAATTTGACAGATATGAGCCATTATTAGATGGACTTTGTACACTGCAAATTGTGCATGCTACAGTAAATGTGTAAATGATTGACAGATACTATGGTTAGAACTTGTCTTTTGCCAATTTGACCTCTGACCTCTCTGTAGAAGGCTGAAGATCAGGCCACCTATTTGGTATAAATATATGACATTTATATTCACCAATGAATGACACCAGTATTATAAATTTCGTCTAGATTTTTGTCGTTCATAGTGAAAATATTTATAATAATTATAATAATTATAATAGTTTATATTATAATTAATATAATTATAATAATTTATAATTAGAATGTTATGCTTTTAACCTGTAGCACTTTGAGATTTCCTGTAATGTAAAGTGCATTACAAATAAAATGTATTATTATTATTATTATTATTATTAAAGTGACTTTGACTTCTTGACTGTGACACTGCAGGGGGACAGTCGAGAGGTGGTGGCGGTGAAGGTGGTTGGGAAGAAGACTCTAAATAGGGCATCTACAGAAAACCTGCTCACAGAGATTGAAATCCTAAAGACAATGCGTCACCCTCATATAGTCCAGCTAAAAGACTTTCAGGTAAGCTCATTTACAGCTTTTAGCGTTGTTGTAGCTTGTACAAAGGACGTTTATGAAATGAAAAAAAGCAGTCCATAAGAGCTAATGAAACTATATTGGTTTACATATCCATAAGTATTTACATTGAAATCTGCCATTGATTGTTTGAATTCTTCTTTTTCATCAGTGGGATGCTGAGAATATTTATCTGATCCTGGAGTGGTGTTCTGGTGGAGATCTCTCCCGCTTTATTCGCAGTCGCAGGATTTTACCTGAGAGGGTAGCCCGTCGCTTCCTGCAACAGATGGGTGAGATTTTTTAAGAAATAACCACGTCAGCAATGGTTCAGTTTCAACAGCTTCTTTGTGTACTAATTAGTATTACTGTTATCATTTTAAAACTAGGAAGCCATGCCCACATATCATTCATTTTGAAATGTTGATATTGACTAACTCCTGTGGTAGAAACAAGGTTGTGCTCATTGCAAACGGAAGACTTTAGGACTGCATGATGTGGGTTTAGTATTACTGTGTGTGTGTGTGTGTGTGTGTGTGTGTGTGTGTGTGTGTCTGCAGCCTGTGCCCTTCAGTTTCTTCATGAGCGAAACATCTCACACCTGGACTTAAAACCTCAGAACATTCTGCTCAGCGGCTCTGTCCTAAAACTAGCAGGTGATCTCATACACCCTCACACTTCCCAAACAGTAAACAAGTAAACACATATTGATGATTAATTTCAACAACATACCAGACAACAATAAAAACTGAATCATTATCATGCTGCTGTGTCTTCATTTGCTTATTAAATGAATGAATGAATACCCTCTGAAACCCAAACAATTTCAGGGCTTTTTCTGCCCATGTCACATTTTTCTCACTGTGGCCTTGTTTTTCACTGCAATCTATAAGTCCTGCGCCTCTATGGAAACTGCTAGAAGTAGAGAGAACTCAAACTGGTCTTTTGGGTGGTATTACACAGTTGGAATGCCATAAACCCTAAAACAAAAGAAAACAACAGCAAAAAACATGATCTTATTTTTAATTTTTCCAAGTTTACACAAGTGTTACCAATAGTGGGAAAGACATGAGGTCTCTATTTTCTTCACATTTTGAACTATTTATATTTGTATAACCTCTACTTAACCTCTCTTGTGCTCTCCTCTCTGCTCTGTATAAACAGCCTGGAGTTCATTCAAAGTACAGATTTTTTTTTCACGTGACTGTTTGTCTTAACCGAGTCATTCATGTCTTCCCAGCTGAGCTGCAGAGTGGAAAATGTAATGATTTATTTTTTGCAAATGGTAATTCTTGCAAAATAAAGTAAATTTCAAGTCAAGTCAATTTTATTTATATAGCCCAAAATCATTAATCACATATTTGCCTCACATCGACCAGGGAAGAAACCCTTTTAATAGGGGAAAAAGAAGAAGAAAAAAGAGATATTTAGACTAAAGTGATATTTATCAAATATCACTATTTTAAGCTAAGATTTGTTTATCTTACTTGACAGAAGTGTTTGTAACACACACAATTTGTTAGAGGACCGGTTTTCTGTTTTTACAGTTTCTAGCTATGATAATTAGTCTAATTTTCCTTTAAAACACAAAAAAACAAAAAAACATTATTGTCATAGGGTTGAGATGTGCGTTTTTAAACAACTTTGTGCCTTTTGAATAATAAACAGGTCAGTTTTAGGGGAATTGTATCCGCTGAAACCTGTCACAGTGAACATGTTTTTATCCTTAGTTTCTTAGTTTTCTTTTGTTCAGACAAGGGAAAGTAGGAAATGTTTTTTTTTTTTGTCTGAACAAAAGAAACTAAGGATAATATTCAGAAGTAGACTAAATGAATTTGCTGGAAGTAGAACATGTTTTTACTCTATGCTTTTTTCTCAGACTTTGGTTTCGCCCAGTACATGTCACCATGGGATGAGCAGAGTGTCCTGAGAGGTTCTCCTCTTTACATGGCTCCTGAGATGGTGTGTAGACGCCAATACGACTCCAGGGTGGATCTCTGGTCAGTAGGAGTCATTCTCTATGGTGAGTACTTTTTGTTTTCATCTGTTTTAAATATGAAATCCTTTCCATGTTTATTGATTACACACTGCTTCAGATAATCTGCTCATTGTAATGCTGCCTCATTATATATTAAGGTGGCCAAAACAAATTCCCATGCACAGAATCTGTTGTGCTTGTGCTGTGTAGCATGAATCCAACTTAATAATTATTTCTAACATGTCAGCATTGCTTCTTTTTCAACAATAAAAGGCTAATCAGTTGACTGACCCTGCAGGCTTGAAAGAGCGTGCTGAGTAGGTCACAAAACCAAATTGTGCCATTAATCATGAAATGGCAGCCTTGTTTGTCCCCTTTTTAGTCTGGTACAGTCATTGGACAATAATAGTGCAACAGCACATTACAGTAATGGCCCTGAATGGAGTGACAATGCACAGTAGACAATGGGAGGGGTTCTTGTTGCTGTCAGTTCTGTATGACAAATAATGTAACTGACAGACTGTTGGCGAAGAATTTCTCACTAAAGATACAAAGATATGATTTATGTTCATGACAAGTTGTTTGCAAGCTATATTTAATGTAGCTTAACAATAAAAAATGTACATTTCAAATATAATTTCTGAAGCATGCAAACCTTTTACCAGAGGTTTAAGCTTTACTTTTCATTGATAAAATCACTGAAGGTGACCCTTTTTGGAAGAGTTTACTTAGCATTGTTTATGTGCATATAGAGGCACTGTTTGGGCGAGCACCATTTGCATCAAGGTCATACGCTGAATTGGAGGAGAAGATCCGGAGTAACCAGCCTATTGAGGTGAGTTCTGAGCAATAAATTAGTTCCTCATTAGTAAATTTCTGGAGTCAGAAATCCTGCTTACATGTATGAATGACTCACTGCTCGTACTGGTACATTTAGCTATATATTTGTCATTTAATAAAGCATATGTTGAGCATATATATCCAAATAAAGGATATCTAGAATTGCAGAAATAAGACATCTTTAAAGCTGCTATGTTTATTTTAGATAGGATGCTTTTTAGACTGGATGTCAGTTTTCCACTGCAATTAAAGTCATTGCATGGAGTTTCATGCAGTTTTCATTCAGTTATTTTAACAATGACATACCCCAGCAAAAAATAACAAAAAGGACTTGGAGCTTTTCACAATGGAAAATTCTAGGAGGGAATGTTGAGTGGGGCTAGAGTCACTTGAAAGTTGGCGGTAAGTTGCTTTAGCTGATGAATTGTAGTGTAGCCCAGCACAACACTACCGCTAACTGTGATCTCAATGCTAAACATATAACTGAATTAACACCTCTATGAAAGTGTCGTAAATACTAAACATCGTTGGCATTATAAAAGTCAACTTTAGGGAATAACAGTTGTATTGGATTGTAATAGATTGTACAAGTGTACCTTACAAAGAGTGCATGTACTGGATGTGTGTATGTATATATATATATGTATTTTCTATGCCCAAACAGAGTAAGAATTTAAATACCATTACATATCTCAGGGATGGGCAACTTAAATGCTGGAGGGGGCCACAATTTTTCATCAACACTACCACAGGGCCACATATAGGACCGTGCACTTAACCAGATATGATGAAACTGCAATTTTAAATATGTTTACAGTGCAGTAACTTAAAATATTTCATGCTCAAATGCATGTGTGTGTAACAGTATTAATAGGAATACAAAAGGTTTGAAGCAAATTAAAAATAACCACTTACTATGATTTCTTTTTTTTCAGTGCAAGAACAGCAGACCAACATTAATTGCAAGAAGTAATTTTGTGCATTTTTACACTGAACTTTTAAGATTTTATGCTCAAATGCTTGTAGTTGTATTGAGGTCCACTTCAATTGATGGTGTGTATGTGGCCCCCGGGCCTCCAGTTGCCCATCTCTGACATTTCTTGTTATAATGGTACGTCTTACCATTATCTTGTCCTCTGTTGAAATCAACGTAGTATGCAACTAAATGTTTTCCCTGTTGTTCCCCTTGAACAATTGAAAGAAAAAAAAACACATTTCTGGACTCTGTATTTGTGATTTTGCACCATTAAACCGCTAGATGGCATACTTTCACACTATACCCATCTCCCACTCCAGTAGGACTGGCAGTGGAGGAGTTCAGCTGAAACGAGGACTTATTGTTCATCTCATACAATTAAAATGAACAATCTGGCATATTAAAGGCCTGTATAATCAGGCTCACTCATTTTGTTAAAGTGGCATTAGCTTTTGATTGCCTAAACTAAAAATATGGTTGCCATTTTTTGTTATGTTATATTTTGAGTAATTACGATGCTATACAGTTATACATCAGTTTAATAATGAAATGTGACATAAAAGAATATATAGAAAATAAAAGTAGTGCTGTCATTCTCTACAGATCCCTCAACAATTTTTAAATACCACTAATGCAAGACATATTAAAGTGTATTTATTTTGAGGTGCATTTGGCTTTTTCGTGTCTGTATTTTTTATATGTTAAAAATATGCTACTACTGATGGCAGCCAAAGTTTAAAAAAAAAAAAAAAAGTGGTAGCCAATTTCTCAAAATAATTGCCAACTTTTGACCTGTGAAGAAACAAAATATGCTCATATATAATCTAGAAATTATTTTAACTATTCATATGCAAAAACGCCAACAAATACTAAAGTTTAAAATTCTAATTTAAATAGTTTTGTTAGTTTGGTATGTTAAAATGAAACTTATTGCTGACGGTTAAAAGTTCTCATAGCGCCCCTGTCCTGATTTTCCCGCTACAGACACAAACCAAATGTTAACTACCATTGTGACAGTGAAGATAACTGTTCATTTAATGATGGAGGGCTTTCAGAACACTTGGATTCTTGTGTCCAACATGAGACTTGAGCTAAATGGATTGCATTAGCATACGGCCCATTAACCAGGGATTCACATGGAGTCTTAAGGTCATCTTTTGATAAAAAAGTAGCAATGTGAGACTAGAAGGTCTCTGGCAACAATCTGCTGTCCTTTTCCCTTGGATTGTCCTGTGGATTGAGTGCAACATAATAAGGTCATGTTTTGTGCAACAGCTCCCTCCCGGGGCCAGGGTATCCAAGGACTGTAGAGACCTTCTGTTGCGGCTGCTTGAGAGAAACCCAGATGCCCGGATCACCTTTGCAGAGTTCTTCACCCACCCTTTTGTGGATATGGAGCACATGCCGAGTGCAGAGAGCTTGGTGAAAGCGGTAAGAGAATAAAAAGAAAGGGAAGTATATGCTGGCATGTGTGTATCTACTCTAGATGACCATGAATAATGTGTGTGTAATTGGCTGAGCACATGTGGTAGTAGGTTTGTTGTCATGCCTGCCCCACATGGGCCTTCATGTATAACTCTGCATGCATGCATATGCAATGGAGAGTTTGCATTCATTGATGCCAGTTCCTATTTCCTCTTTTTAGAAAGAGCTGGTCCTGCAGGCCGTTCAGAAGGACCAGGCGGGGGAGCGGACTGCTGCTCTTTCCCTTTACTGCAGTGCCCTTGAGCATTTTGTCCCCGCTATTCACTGTAAGACCAACAGCTCCTCTTATTTCCTGTCTGTGGCTTGATCCCTTCAACAATGCACTGCCTTTGTTCCACCACAATAAACTTGCAAAGTAAACGCACTAAATTTAAAACCAAAACATCCTTTTCTCTCCGCCCTCCCCAGACGAGACAGATCGACAACGTAAAGATGTCCTCAGGCAGAAGGTAGGCTTGAAAACACTGCCCTCATTCACATTTGGATTACTTTCTATTTAAAAAAAGTTTTTTGTCACACTCCAGTGGCTTTCACTTGGAATGAATTCCCCTCTATCAATACCATATGGTGTGGATGGAGAGCATATGGCATGGTTGACATGATTAAGTTGAGTCAATGTAAGAGGACTTCCCACAGGTCAGCCAGTATGTGTCCAGAGCAGAGGAGCTGAAAGCCTTGGTGGCCTCAGACAACAGACTGAGCTTTGAGGCGGCCCGGACCTCCAGGGATGTCCTCCGAGGTAAAGAACACATCTCAGTGCAGAGGCAGGGCCGCTGTATGTCGGCATTAGCCTGGTCTGGTCAGGACAGCCTGAGAAGTACCATGTGTTTTGTACTTTTAATCAAATAGTATGCATATACAGTACAGGCCAAAAGTTTGGACACACCTTCTCATTCAATGCGTTTTTCTTTATTTTCATGACTATTTACATTGTATATTCTCACTGAAGGCATCAAAACTATGAATGAACACATATGGAATTATGTACTTAACAAAAAAGTGTGAAATAACTGAAAACATGTCTTGTATTTTAGATTCCTCAAAGTAGCCAATGAGTAAGTTCTGATGAATTTACAATGTCAATAGTCATGAAAATAAAGGAAACGCATTGAATGAGAAGGTGTGTCCAAACTTTTGGCCTGTACTGTATATATATATATAACATAGCTTTATGAATGAGGAATTACATTAAAATGCTGTGAAGTAAAGATATTTCCTGTCTTCTTTAATGCATCCTGTGAGGAAATTCTTATTTTTTCTTCCCCTGCCTCAGAGGTCAGAGGTCAGGGTCAGCCACAAAAAAGCAGCTCTGGGTCACTTAGGAATTGAGTATTTTGCTCAAGAACACTTATATTCCAATACTCTATTATAAATCTTTAAAAGTCAAAGTAACTCAGGTCCAAAAATGTTGTCTTAAGATACAGCAGGGGCATGCTGATTAGTGTTGCATTATAACTTAAAATACAGTTGTGTTTTCTGTTTTCTTTGTGCTCCAGAAATGTCTCGAGACCAACCACGACTGCTGGCTGCTCTGGAGGTGGCCTCTGCTGCTGCTGCTAAGGTTAGAAGGGGGTACTGCTGTATGATGCCACTGCTATAGAGATGCAGACAAAGGCAGGGTGAAGCAGAAGTAATATAACAGAAAAAAGCCAACAGGGTACAAGCAATCTCCTTTCATCCATTGCTCTCCAAACCACATCTTTGAAGATCACTGGTTTTTGCTGGTCTGACACTAGTTGAGTTTCTGCCTGCAAACTTGAGATTTCGCACTTGAAAATTTTTCCGCTTGGCTGAGGAGGAGACGTCGGTGTATCGATAAAAGCAAAATGAAAAAGATTTAGCAAATAAATCATGACGTACGTAAAGCGTGTGACTGAAGCTTCTGGTCCACTGAAGAGAGAAACAATAGCAGCAGATTGAAACAGTCTCCTCATGTAACCATCCTCACATTAATACATGGAACAAACAGAAGTGTCCATTGAGTTTTCTTCATTGTGTTTTACTGTAAGATGCTATACTGCTATTGACTATATATAAAGGTAACTTTCATGTATGAAATTACCTGGATCTTCCTTGGCTCTTCTTGATCTACGGGGCCCATAGAGACTTCCACTGCCTGACCCTGCTTCTTCTGGTTTAGCCCTCCACTGACTTGATTGGGAAAAAATGATTAAGTCATACAGCTGTTTTAGACTTCCCAAATGGTGTTGGACCAAATACGGTCAAAAATAAATTGATCTGCCGATTTTCGGACATAAGTTGATGGGGAGAAGTCTTTTGGGCCCTGTGACGTCATGTAATTACAGCGCACTTCCTGGGGGCTGAACGAGTGGATGGTGACAAACATTCATTTGCATTCCCTTTAGATGTATTTCGAAATTTGGTTTGATTTGTGATACATTTGGATGGGAACCAGGGTGGCCCAAGTGTCTCTGTTGTCAGTTATAAAGCTATATTTTGTCTCGCATTCAACCTTCCATTATAGGAGGAGAGTGGAGTGGATGATAATGAGGCCCTGGATGTGTACCAACAGTGCTTAGGAGAACTACTGTTGGCTCTAGCAGGTAAATAAACTCCTTTCTTTCCCAATGATTGTTTTTGCAATTATCCTGTGCTTTTTTGGCTGTTAGCTACTGAGCCACTTCTCTGGAGCCAAAGGTTTAAGCGCCTTTACCTAGGACACTTTAGCAGCAGTTGGAGGAAGAAATGTAAACAATATTGTAGTCCCAGATCTTACACTTCTTCTGCATTTAAAAAACATCACCTCAGACTTCAGGCTGCTGTGTGGGTTTGCACAAATTTGGTATTGGAGAAACAGAATAGGGGAGACTCAGCAAAAAAAATGATTTTGAAAGGCAGGTGGACATAAGGTGATCTTGGGTGGGTCACAAAGAGCAGATTATGAGAGAAATACAGTCAGGAACTCAGACAGGTCATGAAGTGGCTGAACAAAGACAATCATACTCAAGGGAAAGGCTGGAAAAGAGAGACAATAACAAATTGGAGTGAGTAGAAATGTGGAGATTGTTAACTGGAAACGGAGCGAGTGAGACAAACCGAGAGAGACTCTTACCAGGAAAGACATACTTTAACAGAGATGGATATAAATAAGACTTGGAGAAAGTCTCAAAGAAATGGAAAAACACTTAGAGAAAGTGATTGAGAAAGTGTTAAAGACAAACTGACAGAGGGAAAGACAGACAGAGTGAAGCAATGAACTTGGAGAGAGAAAGGGACACTTAATAAGCGACAGACGGAGACTCCAGTGACTCTCTCTGTGGCCTGGCGTCCATTAGACCCGGCTCATGAGCTCATCTGGAAGATCGGCCTAATGGAAGAGGTGGGATAGAGTGATCCAGATGTGGCTCTGAGCCGGGATGAGACCCTGTGCCAGCACCCTGTGTGTGGTATGAGATTCCTGCCATCTGCTTCCCATTCAGACAGCACACTTCGTTTCTATGTGTTATTACACACTGGGAACAAATAAAAAACGGTTATCTCTCTAATGAACTAGCGCTATTGAAGATTCATCAAGTAAAGCTTTAAACACATTTTTAATTGAGTTGATAGACTGTAGATGCTACAGCTATGTCTTCATTCTGGATCAGTATCGTATGATTTACCGGTCCAACCAATCCCGTCCCAGTGTCAGGGAGCCTCGTTGTGTGGCACAGCAGATACCACCAGAGGGAATTGTGGGGAGAAAACATTGGTTCTTTGTTTGGTTAAGATGTCTTTGTTGCACAGCTTCTCAACATGCCTTGCCACCAGAGAGTTCTCCTCCCCTCTCTCTTCCCTCTCTGTCACTCTCCCCTCCAGGATGACTGACTGTGAAAACACTGGCCTACATTAGAATCCAGCCTTGAGCCCCCAGTCTACACGCTAGCGAAATCCAATCTAGTAGTTGACCTCTTCTTGAGCAAACAAGGTGATTAGGCAGTGGAGGCTCTCCTCATTATTCTCTATCTTTTTTTTCCCCCCTCATCTCGATGAGCCAGCCGAGCCCCAGGGCCGCAGGAGAGAGCTGCTCCACAGCGAGGTGAGTAGGAGAGGCTTCTGGTTGAATGCTCACGGTAGGAACGACTACCTGTCACCGCCATCGAGCCCTCGGCTGATCACATAACACATTAGATGCTCCATCTCGTGACCCATGCACTTGTTTTTTTTGTGGTAAAGGCTAAATAATACTATCCATCATCTGTGTTGCTGTAGCATACACATAGATCACTGTCCACTTTATAATTGCCTACTGAGAGTGGCTAGAATATTTTTTTGTATCACCAGCGGATTAAATCACCACTTGTATGTGACGTAGTGACAATCGAGAGAATCATCACTCAACTTTAAAGTTTCCCTCAACCCTACAACGTTTTATAAGGTCTTTCAGCTTATTGGTTTGTTTTTACAGCCCACATATTTACTGTTTTGGTTGCTGCGGCTATTATCATTGTTTTTGGCCACAGCAGGAAGCTTTTTCCAGCAAAATAGCTCAACAAACCAAACCTTTGGTACCTGCCCAGCAGTAAACAGAAGAAGTCAAAGTTAACCACTAGCTGGTGAACACAGTGGAGTGTTTAGCAGCCAAATAGTGAGGTATTTCCTTCAGGAGTTGGTGTAAATTAAAAAAAGCTAGAAGTAGAAGAGCCACCTGACTATTAAATTTATCAGAAGGCCAGAAACACAGCTCCACACTACATCATTTACAAAATGATAATATATTGAATAAAACTTGAAGCTAGCGACCATAAACTAGTGAAAATATTTACTGAGATAATAAATGGAATCAGAGGTAGAATCATTTTCTCATAGACCTTTATACAATTTGACTTCTTTTTGCAACCAGTGGAGTCACCCCCTGCTGCCCATTAGAAGAATGCAGGTTTAAGGCACTTTCACATTGGCTTCACTTGTTGGTTGCTGCTTTTTTTTTTTCTTTTAAAAGATTTTTTTTGGCCATTTTTCAAGGCTTTATTTGATAGTGTGAGAGAGAGTGAAAGGGGGAGACAGAGGGGAAGACATGCGGGAAAGGGCTCCGAGTCGGACTCGAACCCGGGCCGCCCGCTTGCGAGGTCAAAGCCTCTATGGTACGCGCTCTACCAGGTGTCTACCAGGTCTTTTTTAAACTAAACATTCAACTTGTTAATGATTCCCTGTTATTAAAAATCATTAAAAAGTGATTAATTTAACATTCAAAATTAAATTAATGTAGGTAACTTGAAAGAATAAACTCTATAATGATAAGCATTACAAAAAAAAATGTGTTTGGCTTAGACACCAAATCGGCAATTACAGTTAAAGAATAAAATAAATGATAATAATTATAGTAATAATAATCATTAACTTAAAAAAATTAACAACAAATTCCTGCTTTTTACTTTCTCAAGAATATATACATTCTTTTTCAGCCAGAACATACTTAAATATACCCTAAATTTTGATGGTCCAGTAAATTTGATGGCTGTAAAATCTACAGTGGTAACATCGATATTGTACTTTGAAAAACACATGCAGAGGACATGTGCATGTCTGCCATTAATGCTCCTAAGCCCTTGTGTTTTTGTGCATTGTTTAGTCAGTAATTGAGCCAACAACAGACAACAGCATTTCACCAACAAACCCCAGAAGGGGGCTGGGGGTTTGAGTGGGCCTCATAGACCTCCCCATTTGAAGTTTTATGGGTGCTTGTCTTAAGTAAATTCAGATGCGGCTGTAATAATCTAACACAGCATTAGGGAGGCGGGGGCGGGGGATTCGATAGAAAGCATGTGTGTATGTGAGAACCCCAAAGAACCAACACATGCTGCCACGACTGGCCTCCGTGAGCGTTCGTATCTACTGTAAAGCACACTTTAGCCTTTTAAAGCTGTAATTCAATATCCCAAATTCTCATATGTGGACCACAGCTTTGATCCAGTCAGTAACATACGTGAGGTCCTGCAGTTCTGTGGCCTGTGTTTCAGGATATGTACCTTCTTCTTTTTTCTTTTTTTTTTAGATCTCTGCAAGTTATCAATACGCCCCATCCATCAGCCATGTAGATTTCCTCCCCATTTATTGTATTTGTTGATTAAAGGGCTTGTGATTAAAGTGCTGTGGCTACATTGGGTTGGGGTCAGGGCTGACTACTAAAACCTGTGGTCACAATGATTATTTACCGCAACAGATTGGTGTTTTAAAGGGACATTATGGAAGCCATCAGTTTAGGTCTTGTGTGATTATGACCCTCAGATGTTGCTGCAGTATTACCCAAGAGGACTTGCTTTATACTGAGACATGTTGGAGATACAGCTAGGTATGAGGTGCAGCCAAGAACCTTCATGATCACCAGAGGACTGTTACCACAGCAAAGAGCACCCTCAAGCAGATGATGACAGCAGTTACTACTAGCACATGTGTACCATATGAAACATTTTCAAAATATAACAGAGCAAGCAGCACATCAGCAGAGCTGGTTACTTAGATCTGATTTTAAAATGGTGTTAATGTCCCCACGCATCTAAGCGTTTCCTGCTGCAGTTTAAACAGATGACCACACTGTTTCAGCAATACTTTGAGCTAAATGCTAATGTCAGCATGCTAACATATTCACAATGACAATCCTAGCATGCTTATGCTAAGCAGGTAAAATGTTAACCCTATAAGTTTGGCGTGTTAGCATCAAGGAAATAACTTAAAATTAAATATTTTTTGGTTTCTAAAATCTACCAGCCACTCAATAGAAAACCATTGTTTTCTGGCTGATCTAGCAACCACGGGGGGCAATTGCCAGCCCTGGTTAGCATGCTAACAGGTTCAATTTCAGCTGATTCTGAAGAGAAAGTCATTAGTTTTAAAGGTATTTGGTCATCAAAGTGTTGTATATATAACATTCTGGCTTGAAGATAGTATTCGATGAAAAGTTAAGGGATCACCAAATTTTATCACAATACTTCCAACAGAAGCATTTTACAACAACAAAATCATAAAACATAAAAATGTCAAACTGCTAGTGGCGCTAAGAGTAAAAGTCAGTGGATCACTAAAGTCTGTATTGTTTGTCTGGGAGCCGTGAATGTGTCTCTTCCCTAGAAGCATGAGCAAACACAGTTGTATTTACATTTATTGGAATTTTATATCTCACCAGATTAAAAGCCTCATGACCAGAGCTGAATACCTCAAAGAACATATCAAGGTAAGCATGCATTCCTTTCAAATATTCATCTGAAGGACTAGACACACATTCAGACTTTGGGAGTAAATCTGCCACTGAGACTGCAGGGTTACAATTTATATTTTTCTGATTAATCGATAAGTCTTTCTGGTCCATAAAATGTCAGAAAACAGTGAAAAATGTCTTGTTTTGTCAGTCCAAAACCAAAAGATATTCAGTTTTATATGATATAAAACAGAGAAAAGCAGAAAGGCTTCATTTTTTGCAGAAAACAGCATTTTCTGCTGTTTTTGCATGAAAAATTACTTTAATGATACATCTATTATCAAAATAGTTATATCATTATTTCTGTTGATAGACTAAAAGATTAGTCGACTAAACATTGCAGCTCTACTGAGAACACGTACGATGTTTGTGTCAAAATGGGAATATTAGGGATGAAATTCTAAGATGCTAAATTATTACTATTCATTGTCGGTAATGCTCAATGAAAAATAAAACATTTAAGTCCCTTTATCTGTATTTATCATCCATGTTTTGTTGTTGTTTGGTTTTTAGTTTTGGGTAATCATAAGTGTATGTGAATATTTCAGATGCAGGAGACTCAGAGGGACGTGTCTCTGGATCGAGAACCTCTTGCAGACTCCGTCAGAAGCTGTGAGTTCCCCTGCTGTGTTGTATAAACTGCTCCACTGTTCAAGAAAGTGTGATTTTTGAGAACCTTGCAGCCTGTCTGATAATAATAATAATAATAATAATAATAATAATACATTTAATTTATATAGTGCTTTTCTAGACACTAAAAGACGGAAAACAGGCATATATCTCTATTTTAAGAGACTATATGGTGGATTGGTACAGGAAGGTGGTGGGGGTTAAGTGAGGAATGGCCGCCTAAAGTTGCAATGAAATGTCTTTTCATTAAAGGTTTTTCCACTTGTAAAATATGAGCCATTCTCTTGCTGTGCTGGCAACCCCTCAGCACTGTCTGGCTCTTTGATTTCATTTCAGTGCAGCCCTGGGCTGCTCTGTCCTCTGCCCTCTTGTAAAGCCTGTCTTATGAAAGTGAGACTAGCAAAGAGTTACTCTTCTAACATCAACAACAACATGTCCAGCACACATGTAGACCTCATTCATGTCACATACTCAATATAGTTAATATGCCAAACATATATTTTAAAAAACAGTGTACATTTAGTACATTTCAAATGAAAATGTATCATTAAAAAGCAGTGTATCAGTAACTTGTGATATGCTGTAAACTCCTGTACACTATAAATATACTGCTAAACTATATAAAAGCCAATGTGTAACTGATACAAGTTACATTATAATATACTGAACTTCCCTCGCTGTAACATATATATGCAGCCTAATTCCTAGTATTTTCTGGGCTCAGTTCCTGGACGGATAGTGAATACCTAAAGCCCAGACAATATCCTGTTCTCAGCAAGAAATTCCTGGGGAATTATGAATTAAAAAAGTGGGGATGGGGGAAGGGCACCCATGACTCTGGAGGTTGCTCAAGTTTCATGAAGAACGTAGCTTTTCATTCTGCTGCTGTTATTTTAATAAAACCACACCACATCCAGCCGTACCAGCTGGCGCTGAGCCAACAGCAGCTGTACGAGAGAGGGTCGTAGCAACGCCCAAGTCTGTCTGGTGACCTTAGACTACACCAAAACAAGCAGCACATTTTCGCTGAGAACTATTGTACTGTAAGCCTCAGACTATTTTAGATGTTGAGCTGCATGCTGTGTTTCAGTGGCCCAGTTACAGGGTCCCCCCGAAGCACTAAACCCTCACAGACTTTAAGTCGTCACATCAGTGTGAGGGCCTGAGGGGCAAGGACTAAAATTCAAGTCAGTCATGTGTTGAATACATGAAGCCTAACACATCAATCATTTCTGTTTTCTCAGCTTGCTGTTTGCAGTAAGCGTGCCGCTCACCGTGGGAACTGAGCTGGGACGCCCCCGTGGAGCATCAGACCGCCGGTCAGGTTGAACACAGAGCTTTCACCTGACCAGGTTTCTGTTGGGGCCAAATCAAACCTGCATCACACTTCACCCAAACTAACTCAGAACGCTGTCTGGGTGGGATATTATCATTGCCAGCTAAATGTGGTCAATGTTTTGGTTGTTGCTTGAAAGTTGATGATTTGGCAGATTGAGGACTTATGTTTATAGTTATTTGGAGGTGGTCAGTTTGGCTGGTAAAATACTGAAATTTTGTGTTTACACACTGTCGAATGTGAAAGTTATTTCAGAGTAGTGTTGTTGCACTGCTTAGCCTCAAATCCCCCTTTACTGACACACCATTGATATGTAAATGCTGGACAGCTTGTATGACAATACCACACTGTCATGGTAAACGAGTCAAACAGAGACTGTTGCATTTATTGTAGCGTGGAACAATCTACGGTATTTGCAGCACACCTAACAACTGTGAAAACCTGAAAATATAATCAAGGGGTAACTGTGACGTCAAGAAGTATCACATCAGTTTTGAACTGTAGTATTAAGTATAATATTATATTGAGGCCTCGGCAAACATGCACATACTCCCTCACCCTCCCTTCCCCACTGCCTTTACTGTGGCTCAACCACAGCCTCACCATGCTCTCTCCACTGATGGAGCCCTCTCCACCACTATGAGGGGAAAACTGGAGAGGTGCGGCCTCTGCCTTATTTACACTAGACTTGCATTTTCTTAGGTTTGGCACTGGCTGAGTATTTGAGGGATACAGTGAGTTGTAGCGCTCAAGCACAGCCTTCATAACTAGGCCTCTGTGAAACGGTAAAAAGCTTAACAGTCGGTGGCCGTCGCTGTTGTAGGTCTCCACACTGTTTTTATTTCAGACAGGTAAAGCGCTTGAAAATCCAAAAGTGAGCTTTACTTTGTGATTTCAGTTATTAAGGCAACTGGAGAATATACCTGAAACAGGAGTCAAAGGAGAAAAAAATATGTCTGCTGGCGAGATTTCCACACCGCTGTGTTGTTTTTCTTTTTTTATTTCAGTGTTTATACAGCTGTGATTTTATATATTATGTATTTATTATATGAGAGATTCAGTGGAAAATAAAAATGCTATCACCAAAGCCTCCGTAGTCCGTGACTTCTTCAGACGTTTTGTCAACAGCACAAGAAAACTACTCATCCTACAGAACCTATGGAAAGATTTATGTGCTGACGTGGGAGCAGGAGCGCTGCTGGTCCCACGTCATCGTCATCATCTGGAAGGCTGCTCTGCAGAAACAGCTGGCTCAGGTCCACGAGGGGAGGAGAGAGGAAGGCAGGCAAAGTAAGGACATTTGATGATTATATGATTCTTATGGAAGTCTGGAAAACTACATTTGAATATTTCCAGATCTCAACCACTATGGGAATTACACTAAGAATTCATTACAAATATATGATCGGTTATTGCCCTTGTCTCTTCCACTATTTGTGACAGCTCTAGGTCTTTTTATAGTGCTACTCAAGTTGTACTACTCTAGACAGAAGAAAAGTAGCCTCAAGCATAAATTAAGCTTAGGAGAAAAAAAACTCACTATTTTAGAAAGATGGAGTAACACTGGATTAGAGGCACCAAGTTTAGGAATAACATAAATGATACAGTCAAAAAACCCTTACCCACCGCCGAGCAGGTGGGTTTTAAAAGGTTAAATATGCTATATAAGTCACAAAGGGTTTGCCAATTATTGTATTCTCTTTTTATTCATGTTTTGATTTTTTATGTTTCAGGCAGTGACCCAGCTTTTTGGGAATTAGGGTGGTTTTCATTTTTCACATTTCAATACACGATACATACATTCAAGATAAACTTAACCAATTAATAATTAATTAAGATAAATCAGAATTTTCATTCAAACCTCTGCTAAAATATTTAAACATTTGCAGAGAAATTGGACATTACTAGGAAAAGCAGGGAATGAAATTAAATGTGCAGATCCGTCCAAGGCAATGGTTCCCAAACTGCGGCACAGAACCCCTAGGGGGTGCACAGAGTTATAAAAGCGGGGCTCGGCAATGCTAAATTTAAATAATGCATAGTTCTGCAGAGCTTGGTAAAGGCCTTCAAGGTAAACCTAAAGCAGATGATGAATCTTACCAAACACAACTACCAAAACAAGGACATGAAAATATGTTGAGACCTTTCCTTGGCCCTTGGCTTCATGAAAGAGAGACCTCAGTGTGTTGTTGGGCAGTCGCCTGGGGGGTGGTGAGGGATGCTTGAAAAATATTTAGATTTACAAAAGAGGGGCCCTGCAGAATAAGGTTGGGAACCACTGGTCTGTGTCACACAAAAGTGGTGAGCAAGACTGGTGTAAAAATGCTGCTTTATTCATGTATGTATCATTACAACGCAGTCTTCCGGTTTCCTTTTTTTGAACGACAAGCACAGACTACCGCCAACCGCTGGTATGAAGAGTTATTTCCTCTCACACAGGCGCAAAATGTACGTGCTAGTTGGCTGTTGGCTGTAGTCGTTGTGGTGTGTTCAAGCACAACTTTCTGGGCCAGACACAAGCAACGTGAGTTGACACAGCAGTTGCCACCAGTTCTTTGATGTCGCTTTAATGTGTCTGGGGCTAAACAATGAGGATATCTCAGTGTCTGCTGCTTTGATTTTGACCATTGTTTTTATGTGTTTCTTGCAAATCCCTTAACTTGAAAGAAGTGCAATACTAAATCTTGAGGGCCTCTATAAAATAGGCTCTAAAAAGACGATAAAATCTTGGGAATTATTTTCTCATTTTTTTAAAATATGCCTAGTTCTCTTAGCAGCAGTGAAATACAGAGTGTGACTGTAGTTGCCTGAGGTTTAACAAGTGGTTTTCAAATGTGCCCAGGACTCACAGTAATGTTTGTTTTCTGCCCTAACAGCTGCTTAATCACATTCACCTGGCATGCCAGGTGTAAATCACTCCCACACTGTACGCATAGACCGGAGAGCAGCAGAGTCCTGGAGCAACAGGACCGAGAGCCATTTGTGGCCGCGCTGTGGAGGGGGCCTCTAATTGGCTAACAGAGCCTATGGTGTTGGCTCAGCTTCTTTGCTTTAATCATGACATGAGCACGCTGCTTCCAGGAAAACATTGTATGCAATTGTGACCCATGTGCTTGCTTTGTTGCTTTTTTCTGGGAGTTCTGCCAATTTATATTGCCCCCTAAAAGTGTGTAGAATATCCTTACAGTAATGCAACCCAGGAAGGGAGACTCTGAAATGCAAACCTTAATCCCCCACCCTCAACCTTCAAGACACCCCCCAGTCTCCTCTCCCGAACCACAACCTACAGCATTGTGGCTTTAATTGGCCTCCATTTTTTGTGCAGCTCCAACAACACCACTCGCTGTCCTTTCGCCTTTCAGGCTCCCTCTCTGTCTCTCTGTCTCTGTTGATACTGTTGATGGGACAGCAGTCAAGTCATATTGGCATCAGCGTCACCCATAAAGAGGGGTCTCTATGTTCTAGACCTGAAGGAACTGGGTGCCCTTGACTCCAGCACCCCCTGCACTGAAAACGGAGAGCAGGTCAGCCATTCACTGTGGCTCGATGGCTATCATGAATGGAACATTGTACCAATGAGAGACAACAGCCTCCTAAATCCTCAGGTCACTCCCACTTTGGAGCGGTGAAGAGAGAGTGGGGGTCAGACGGAGGGGCGGTTGTTTCAGAGAAATGTTGAATAAAGATAATTTAGAAAATGGGCTCCAGCACAGTGGTGCCTCTGTATACTCCTGTTCCCTCCACACACTCAACTCCCCAAGGCTGCTCTGCTCATGTTTGTTTTGATTTTGCTCCCAGAATCGGGTGGGGGGGGTGCGGGTGGTTACATTGGATGGCTTTAAGATGCATGGCAATGGTTAAGACAGATTGGACCAAAGACAATCTAACTAAACTAGAGGGAGTCATGCTATACTGTAGCTGTAGGCCACTTTGTTTCTCTATCTCGCTGTTTTTATGACACAATAGACAGTTGGAAGAGCCCGCGGATTCCTGTGGTAAAAACGAAAAATCAGGAGAAGCTGTGCAGATGTTTTTTCCAGGCTTCGAGATGTTGAAATTTGCCACCCATTGGTCATAAACACACATCTTTTTATTTAAATAATGGTAGCAGCAGATGATGAGACCCGATCAGTACCCGCCTGTTGAATTACCACACTGTGTCTACACTTTTTACAAAGCCAAATTCAAGCTTTTTCAAGGTGCATTTTCAAGCTTCTCCAGAACCATACTGCTGTGGTAAATTACAATACACACAGTCAATACAGCATACTGATTATTTCACTGCTTTATCACATTAAATTAAATCTTAAAGGACGATAAACTGCAAAAAACTATTTTTTTGTGGCAGCAGCTATAAAAGGGTGACAAAGCACAACAAAGTTAATGTTTCAAAATGTGTCACCTGTTTGTAGGTAGACTTTACATCCTATTTAACTTAAAATTTGAAGCACTTTCAAGTACTTTATTTCCTATTTTATATACCTATTTTTTATGGTTTTCCAGCACCCATAGGAACCTTCTTACCAGTTGTGGAGTACATTTACTCAAGTACTGTACTTAAGTACAATTTTGAGGTACTTGCACTTTACTTAAATATTTCCTCATATGTAACTTTATACTTCCACTTCACTATATTTACGAGGCAAATATTGCCCTTTTTACTCCCTCTACTACATTTAGCTGCCATCTTAAGTTACTTTTCAGGTCACAATTCAACATGAAAAATATGATCAATTTAAAATGATAAACATACTTGTAAATTAAACCACATAACAGCATATTAGGTAGTTTTAATTAGCCCTACATTGAGGAAATTAAAACGCAGCTAACATAAATGCATCAATAATAATAATAATCCAATAATATATTTGGCATATACATAACAATCTGAGTGGGGCCATTTTAACGGTGTCCCTGAAAGCTCACAGCGCTGCAACTTAAGAAAACACATGCAAATACACAAAACACAAGCAAATTGAGAAAACGTCTTCATCAAAATTGACAACACAAGCGCAGCATTTAGAAAACGCGCTGCTAAGACCACAACACAATAAGAAAACGCGCTGCAAAGACCACAACATAACAGAAGTGTTTTCAGAGGACACTTAAAAGTGATGCACACGCCTGGATACGCTTGATATTATCACATTATTTCAAGATAATGATAATTTCACGTTATAATGTGAAAATATCACGTTATTTCATGATAGATATTTTCATGTTACAATGTGATATATAGCGTTAGCCCGCTACCCCGTATCAATCACATTGCAGTTAAACAAATCAAATAAATGAATGATACACGTTTTAGTTGGTCTCTGAGCAGCACCAAGTTGGTCTTGGTCTTGTTAGCCCGCTAACGCTATCATGCTATCGATCGCGGTTAACGTTAGCGCGCTATGTTATAACGTGAAATTATCATTATCTTGAAATAAGTTGATAATATCACAAGCGCGTCGAGATGTGTGCATCACATTTAAGTGTCCTCTGGAAACACTTCTGTTGTGTTGTGATCTTTTTAGTGCTGTTTCTTATTGTGTTGTGGTCTTTGCAGCACATTTTCTAAATGCTGTGCAAATTGATGAAGATGTTTTCTCAATTTGCTTGTGTTTTGTGGATTTGCATGTGTTTTTTTTTTAAGTTGCAGCACTGTGACGTCTCAGGGCCACCGTATTACAAGTGGTTTTACTTCAGTAAGTTTTGAATCCAGGACTTTAACTTGTAATGAAGTAATTTCAGTGTGGTATTAGTACTTTTACTTAAGTAGGCTAAGTGACCTGAATACTTCCTCCACCACTGCTTCTTACCATGCATAGTGATGGTGAAGTTTTTTTTCTCTGCAAGCAACAGAAAATAGTTTGATGAAAAGTTCTACAAAATCAACTCCTTCTTGTCCTGGAAAACCCTTCATATTTTCCTCCCAGTTTGTTTATTTCCTGCTCTTGCCACAGCACTTTTGCACCTTTTGGACATGACTAAATTTGCATTTGCAGAGCAGGTGTACACCTCACACCGAAACTCTAAATGACTCCTTTACAGTTTGTTAATGACTTGTAAATACCAAAGTAAGTGTGGAACAAGCCTCAAATGGCTGCTTGCTCTGAAACAGTAGGTACGTTAGAAATTTGCTCATTAGCAAACAGATAGTGATTATAAGGAAAAGTCATTCAGCTAAGTTGGATCAGTTGAAATGTTTCATTGACTGTCTCAATTCATGGTGGTTTTATTACAACTTGAGCCTAAATTTTAAAGTCGGATTCTGATTTGTCTTTTCGCTTCAATGAGGATGGTTTGAGACACTTAAAATTCCTCACCAGTTTTCAGTTAGACTGATCTAATCCCTTAAATATTGGACAGTGAAGCATTCCACATTCACTTCTTACTTTGGAGTCATTTGGCTGATTTTGAGAATGACGGTTTCCAACAAAGTCTGAGATTTTCTGCTTTTTCGTTTTAAGAATTACTGTATATCACACCACCCAAAACAGCCATTTGTAAATATTGTATAAGCAAATCTTATGGGATTGATTACAGCACTCAGAGGGAAACCAATCTTTGAAAAGTCACTGATCTTTTTTATTTTCTTTCTTGATCTCTCTGTGGACAAATCACATCATAACACAGCTTTAGCTCATAAACATTTTATTATAAAACTCACCCTCCCACATGGAAGACGTTGCTCTGAAGTGTTTACTGCTATGTTCCCACAAGATGAGATGAAAAACTAAATCATGTCAGGTTTTGAGTGCACAAAATCTGTCCTACATATGTCTTCATATTGTATTGAACTGTAAGTGACTGTGGGCTCATTTTACTGCATATAATTGTAAAATATATACACAATCTTCATATTCTAGCTTCATAATTTAACATTTAGCAACATTTATCAAGACTTCATAACAAAACAAAAAGATTAGTTTAGACAATTTCAAGTGGCAAAGACACAAATCGGCAGCTTCATTACAAGTGATCAATAATAACAAATATATTGTTTTAATTTCCCTTTTTTCTAAACAGCTTAATGAGAATGAAATGAAATGACTGCTGCTTCAAAATTCCTGGACCATTGGTGTGGACCATGGGACAGGTAACATTTGCCATGTTTGCTGCTCAATAATAATAATACAAAGCAGGTCCAAAAATGATTGTGATTAATTGTTCTTTGTCTCAAAACACACAAAATAAAAGCCTTCTGTAGGGCTGGGTAAACAAAGATTTGTTCTGTAATGTTATTTTCATTTTGTTAAAATGGATTTTATAAAATTGGTTATAGAAAAAAACATAATTCGGGAACCGGTATTGAACAGATTGCTGCCACATGTTTGATCGATACCCAGCCCAAGCTCAAAAAGTACAGCAAATTTGTAAACTGGACTCAATCTCTTTGCTTTAATTAGAGTTTCATTTGTAGTTTGTGTTGTGTAAAGTACAATCCTGTGTGTTAAAAGCACTCTACGTGTAGCCTAGTACACTCACACTCCTTTAACAAACACTGTGACACAAAATATCAACATACATTCAGCCTATGTATGATGTATGTTTATACCAGACTGATGAGTGAGTATGTTGTTGCTCCTGTTGTAACTTTATTATATCCACTGATTGATTTGTTGTTGCTGAACTGGAGATTCAATAAGGCTGAGTGTGACCCTGTGTTTGGTCATGCTTTTCTTATTACATCCATAACATAACATTTTTTTATCCTCAAATCTTGTTACTTTAGATGCAATTTGTGAAAAATTATGTTTACAGAATTCCTTCATACCCACAGCAATTATTTTGCCAGCTGGACAGGAGTTATTTAGCTATTAGCTAGCTTAGCTCATCTGGTGTGAGACTCCTGGAGACAAGAAAACTCATATGGGGACAGGATTGTTTAGTTTACATGAGTGTGTACAGTGATTGTGTAGATGAAACACCAGATCCTGTTAAAATTCAAGCATTATCAAGGAGTATATTCAAATGCAATCATATTCCTGACCTGGAGAAGATAATGGCTAAAATCAAGCATTTCTCCAAACTTTTAAGACTTTATATGAATCCTTAATGTACTGTCTTTGTTTGCTGAGCTCAAGGAAACCTATTGTAACAATTTTGTTGAGCAAATCACAGTTTGAATATCGAATTCAGCCATATAAGACAAAGCCAAGCAGTGTCCAATCAGGGCCTGTGACTCATTTTCAGTTGATTTTGTTCCATAAACAAATTCAGCAACCAAATTTGCAACCCTGTGACTCATTTTCAGTTGATTTTGTTCCATAAACAAATTCAGCAACCAAATTAACTGAAAGTGAATCAAACTAACTTATGCGGTAAACTCACTCTGTGGAATGAGCAGTGCTGTGGACAAACTCTCGCTATGATAAATTGACCCATTTGTACCAGCAACAGACAGTCTTTCCTGACTAGGTGCTTCAGTGTGAAAGCAGTAATAAAGTCGGGGGTCTTTTAAAGGCGTGAAAGGGGGCAGGCAGTTGAGAGGAGGAAGACGGGGTGGGGGGTGTCTCAGGAAAAGTTCAATAAAACAATCTCACATGGGGGATGGGCCCCAGACAGAGTGCTGGAGAGGCGCTTCAGTTAATTTCAGTACTTGATCCCACACCCTTGCCTGTCCTTTGGCTGTTCCCACAAATATTTGAAGTGTCGTTGCTGCAACAATGTAGAGGCCCCCGAAATGGAGAGCAGAGCAAACAGAGACTGGATGGGTCCAATGTTTGTCTAAGGTCTTAATAAAGCCACACTCCAAGTACCATTGAAACCAAACAAACAGGAGCTGTTTAAAGGCACTCAACTTGGCAATGCCCTGCAACCAGTCTGCTGTGGTTCACTTCCTCTCATCATCACCTCAAAGTATATTTGACATTCTTGTCAACAGGCAAAAAAGTGAGCAGTTTGCTTTAAGGCCATCTATGTGAAGATTTGAATCACAAATCAAAAAAGGCAGTTTTGTGCTCTGAGAAGAATTACTATGCAAATTGTACGGTTGTGGAGAGGACACACACCACTACTGTGCTCACTGTCGCCCTGCAACTAAAATGAAATGGCAGGGAGGACTGGGGGTGAAAAAATAGCCTCCGTTATCCGGCAGACCTGGGTTTGAATCCTGTGCCAGCAAGCTAGTGCCATGCTGAAGAGTTTTACTAATTCCATACCAACTCCAGCTGGACTCTTCGCTCCCCGTAGGGATCGAATGAACAGAGGTTTTGAATCACACTGTCATTTATAAATCCAACCAAATTGTCTAGTAGCCATTGTCTCAGAATAATATCCATGCAAGAGGAAGAAACAGGAGAGTCATGCAGCTGGGCAACCTCTGGGAAGCAGAGGAACGATCAATATACACCTCCTCTCTGTCATGTTTAGGGTCATAGTCTTCATCCTCATAGATGTCATCATCAGGCTGGTCTGAAATAACAATGTGGTCTCCTATGGAGCAAAGTTTGCTCATGTTCTCCTTTACCACTTCACAGAAAGGCCTCTCCACCCCATCACAAACACAGCGGTTCAGTAGCATGCCATTTGGGATGAACAGCATCTGCTGAATGGTGGCTTTACACTTGGAGGAGCACTTCCTGCCATTGAACAGCTGCCCGCAGTATGACAAGTAGGCCGTGAGGGAGGTGTGGCAGTTGCTGTCCTCCTCGCAGCGCTGCCGGGCCTCCATGCACCCTATCCCCCCGGCATCGCTCGGGTGTCTGCGGGGGAGACACGGCTCTATGGCTCGCTTGGCGCCGAGGCACTCCTGGTCCTGGGCGCAGTCGCAGGTCTCCAGGTCTGGCCCGCTGCGGGTGTGATTGAGCCTGATCAGCGCGTTGATGCAGTGGCTCGGGCACTGCCTCCTCGTGCCTCTGATGTTACCTTCACAAGCTGCTAGGTACTGACTGTATGCGAGGTCGCACTCGGGCTCCTCGTTGCACCGGAGGAGCGCCTGCCAGCAGATTAGCTGGGCATCTAAGGCCACCAGCACCCATGGGAGAAGTGCCAGGGCGCTGCACCAACATTTCATGCTTGGATGGAGTTCTAGTTCGGTGACGTGCACTTTCTCCACCAGCACATTAGGATCAGGACAATGTACACTCACAGGCTGGAGTTCATAAGTATTCCATACATGCGTTTTGCAACCAACCACTTTTGTTAGCAGCCCAGTCGAAGAAAACACACTTTAGAAATGATCATAGAAGTTAACTTTGCCTCCTCCTGTGGAGCTTTGCAGCAGTTGCAGTCAGGATCTGACTCGGGGAAATCACCACGCGTGGCTGCAAAAAGGAGAAACAGCGCATTCCGGGAAGCATGTCCGTTCAAACGTAGGAAATCATACTCCAAAGTGCAGCCTGTGTGTGCTCCAATCCACCGCTGCAGATCTGAGGTGGACACCACTGAAACGCGCCGCTGGCAGAGTTATCCAAAGTTAACGCGCACTCTAACCACAGTTATTGTCCGCAACTCCGTTTGTACACTTGAACTCATCTTACTTGCCATTTTCGACTCCAGTTCCCAGTTCGACTACTTTTACCATCCATCCATTCCGGTGTTGTTGTTTTTTTTTAGTTGGAAGAGGTTTCTGTCTGTCGCATTTTGTCCCGCTATGTGCGTCTTTGTCCCTCTTCTTGCTGTTACGCTTCACGGTCCACTGAGCATTTCCCCAACACACCCCTCCTTCTGTCGAAAAAAAAGAAAGAAAAGTCCCCCCCCCTCCTCTCTCTCTCTCTCTCTCTCTCTCTCTCTCTCTCTCTCTCTCTCTCTCTCTCTCTCTCTCTCTCATTTACAATCCTGGCCACCGATTGGTCGTCATTGAGGAGTCAGCCGTGGGACCCATTTCCAGGCCTGCAGCAGCACAGCTCTGCGCACAAATCCTCTCACTACATGACGAGATAGGCTGGATAAAAATGTTTATGATTTTCCCTGCATCTGTGTGGTCCCCTCTCCTCTTGTAGCAAAATACAAGTGAAATGGAGGAGGGGGGCAGGGGAGGCTTTCAAAACGCATTCCTTTGCAAGAAGCTCACATCTGCAACTTCACTGCTTCAGTTTTCAGCGCAGAAAAACAAATCTGGTCCTTTTTAACCACAAACAGAACAGGGGGGAAGCCTCTGTGATAACTGCGTCGCCGTTGAGAGTTTTCACTCAAAGGTTCTCGCTAATTGTCGCTCTTTCCCCCACTCCCCGTCCTGCCTCTCATTCTGCACCGTTTTTAAGCCCCGATTGATGGAAGAGAATGGGAGAGAATAGTATTTTCTGGACCGTTTCACCCCAATTGTGTCAGATTGGCCATGCAGTGGCCCAGTGTCTTTCCAGGCTGAAGATTGTCCACGCACTGCGGCCTATCAATAGAGAGGGGTTTCAGCATCAATATATTTTACAGCTATCCCCTTTCACACCACACTTGAGAACTACCAACAGCCCAGGCTTTTCTGCCATTCAAATGGTAAATAACTTGTTTTTTTTTCAGGTTTTCCCCCCACTGGGAGGCTGTGCCAGTGTTGCACAAGTTCCACGAAACCAGATGGATGCCCGACTTGAGATCTGTTCAAGACTACAATATGACATAGCTGCAGTTCAGAATCTAAAAGATGCATAGAATTAGCATTGGACCCAGTGGCGGAAAAACGAAAAGGGCACTATCTTCATGTGGTGGGGCACCAGCAAGCAGGACGTTTTCTAGCATGTAGCAGCCAATATGGCACTGTCTCATGTCTTCTTTATTTTAAGAAATTAATCTTATTATTTCCACTGGACAGGCATCCTGGGGGCACTTGATAATGTTTCATGGGGGTCAAATGGGATGGTTGCCCCCATTTCCTTTCCCCTGAGTCCACCAGTGATTAGACATAAAGTATATATATGTAAAAAACAAAAACAAAGGGTCTCATGTCTACAAAAAACCCTGATTCCAAAAAAGTGAATCTGAATTCTGAATGAAATACATGCAGTAAATATGTATGAAATACAATGTTTTTATTTACATTTTTCACAGCGTCTTTGGAACTAGGTTTGTATTCCACGTGGACAAGATACCAGCAACACCAGAATGCAGAGCAAGGTAAGGTCCAATTTATCATTGCAAATGAAAGCTTCAAACATGATCACACAGGTGTGTTTAAAATGAGCTACAATCTTTACATCCTAAACATCAACAGCAATATTTTTTATCAGACTACACTGTGTTATTTTATACATCTTCCATAAATCCACCTACATATATTTATAAAGTCAGTGTTCTACTTATACGGTCCAGCCATACAATATATTGTTATTCAATACAACAGCTCCACCATAAAGTCTAACAAGTAGTTTATACAAAGTTTAAATTAAGTTTAAGTTTAAAGTCTTTTTTTAAGTGTATTTGAGCTGATGTACTGTAGGTTGTGTTTCAGCTATATGCTAAACAATCACATTTCAGAAAATTGAAAAAAAAATGTTTCAATGTATTCATTTACTTTAGTTTATCCCCACATTTTTTATGTTATAAGTTTTGGCTCCAAAAAGTTGTTCTGGTCTAATCCTACCCCTACCACTTAAATTGCCAGCAGGCAAGTCAATTTCAAGAGGATATACAAACATGCACAATCTCAAAAAATGTTTGGAGAGGAACATTTCCTGGACTCAAATTGAGCTTGTTTGAGGTGCTCTTTTGATAAGGATACATGTAGCCAAAAATCACATGAAAACTCCAAGGCACTCTCAATTAAATTGCTTTTCTTGAGATGTCATAGTCAAGTTCGACCTAAAACAAACTCACAGACTCATTGTATCACTGCACTGTTGCCACAGAATGTTAAATTATATAATTGATCTTTTACTAACTGACCACAGCATCCCATTACTGACATCTGTCAGTCTATCTGCAGCCTCCCTATTGGAAGCTTGTGTAGTCGTGAGCATATTTTTGTCTCCATCTGCTGTTCCAGTTAAACCTCTGACAACTTACCACATACAGTCACAGCCCTGTATAGAAATCACACAAAGAACAGAATTTCATTATCCTAAAAATCAATTTATTGCAGTTAAAACTCAAACATCACTGAAATACTTTCAGAGACAGAATGATAGAGATACTGTCAAACAAAGAACAAGAAGAAACTGCGTGTCATGGCAGCCATTTCCTGAACAATCAGTTCCACAGGATGACAACACAAAAAAATTACATTTGAATATTATTATTGAGTTATTGAATTATTATTTCAAGTCACACACACTCATACAAAGCAGTGTTTATGGCTTCTGTTCCACCGATCAATATTGTCTCATGATCAGACATGATATATTCTAGTAGTTCTATTATAAAATTACTTATTGCAACTTTTCATCTGCTTTATGTTATTCAAAATGTTATGAATATATATTGTTTATCTATCATATGATGACAACCATGGTAATTGAGACTCAGCTTTGATTCAGCAGTGATGTGGCACCTGCAGCAACGAAACAGTCGATAACTGTTTGCCCATATTTCCTTCAAAATAAAAGTGGGGACAGGTATGAGATCAAAGCTGACATCGTCCTCAGCAGCACTGCTACATAAAGTCAAACACTGTCAAAATGTCGCGTATATGGATGTAACACAACATCAACAACATCCTCTCTTTATTCGCCCACGCCTTCACTTGGCTAGATATCAACAGAGACGGAGTACTGAGTTACGCAGTAAAGCCCACAGTGACTGTGTGCCACGTAACACTACGACCAGCACTCTCAGCCACATTTTTTTTTTTACAAAGACACCACTTGACGTATCACATCGTCTAAACAACACAAATCCACCAGCACAACAACGGCACTACTGAGACGCAGGGGTCAATGAGATGGAGGACAGGTCAAAGGTCATGTGACGACACTACGAGACCGAGCGACTTGATGGAAACAGAGCGAAGAACGGCCCGCTGTTGACAGTACTGGCGAGCAGCAGATACATTTACGTCTTACACAACATAAATATTTGTATGTGGATTTATACTCACACCACAGTTACATAGTTTGACATATTAGTGCCATTTCCTTTATGTTGGTCAAAGTGTTTTCAACAAAGGCTTTGGCATACGACTTCTAAAGCATTTACATTTCTCTCATCTGAGCAGCTTTCAATGTTTTAACCTCTGGATGCAGCACAAACACAGATTTGCTCCATATTGATGCAAGGTTAAATTTAGGAGCGTGGTTATTGTACTGACAATTCTTCCAGCATATAAAATGCAGCACATCTATGTGGAAGCCCATTTCTGCCAGTTAAAGAACAAAATCTGATGAAAACTTTTGGTAAGTTATTATAAAAACTTTCTCGAAATAATGACCTAGTGTCTCAAAATGATGACATACTATAGTTTTGTAAAATAATGAGACATTTCCTGAAAATAATGACTTGTCTAGAAACAATGACTTAGTATTTTAATATTATAATAAATGTTATTTAAAAATAAGTCTCTCAAAATGAGAAATGTTCTCTAAAATCATGACCTAGTATCTCAAAAAAACTTACTTTCATAAAAATAATGACATAGTATTTAGAAATAATGATCAACATCTCATGACTTTATATCTACAAATGAAGAAAAACTTTCTATATAATGACTTCATATCTCAAAATAATAAAAATATTTCTTGAAATGATCTAGGATATCCAGGAGTTAGTTGGTAGTCAAAATAATGACTTAGTATCTCAAACTAATGAGAAACATTTTCAAAAGATAATCATTATCTCATTATTTTGAAAAAAAGTTTCTCATAATTTTGAGAAAGTTTATGTTTTTAAAGTTTGTCATTATAATGACTTCAAAGATTTTTCATCACTGTGACAGAAATGGGTTTCCATACATCTAAGGCATGATTTCTGCCTCCTCACAAATGATTTGTTGCTTTTGAAGAAATCTCCTGCAGAAACAAAGAAACAAGAAGGCCCGTCTTCGTAAAAAGTAGCTTACAGATGTTGGAGCTCTAGAGAAGACAACCTTGTACGGACGTCCAAGGCACGCTGAAGTACAAAAACTTCTAAAAAATAACCAAACTTTATAATGATATGTCTAGGAGAAGATTAAAACTAAGATTAATGCAGCTTGCAGGGAGGTTTAATCAGGGCTCCGGGGGCCAACATTAGTAAGCTACTTATGACAAAAATCTGCCTCTTTTGTTACTTCAGATTAATATTTCCCATTTCTATGACTTTGTGCTTTTGTACATGGAATATAAACAACCCGACAAATGTCTTCTTAAATAAATGACCAAATTTCGCAAATTCAGCAAAACACACATGGCGTCCTCACATGAGCCAGTGTCAGCCGTGTGTGTGTGTGAGCAGCTGATCTCCTACCTCACTGTGTTAATTAGTGAAATCATCTGCTGTGTGTGTGGAAACAATGGAAATCTACACACACACACGCGCACACACACACACACACACACACACACCACACCACACAAACACACACACACACACCTGAAAACTCATCTGCAGATCCTATTTTGCTATCACTGGTCACGTGAGTTACAGAGACTGAGGGTGTTAGGGACTGAAGGGAGTAAAGGATTTAGTAGATTAATATTTCTCAGAGGAGGAGTTGCTCTAAAGACAGAAATAATCTAATTGGTTAAATCTCAACAGTAAGAGCCAAATAAGTCTTTCAGAGTGCAAGTTAGCTAATTTAAATGAAAATGTGGATGACATTCATGACTTTTAGGAGATCTGAAAGTCAACAGGAAAGCTAACTTAACCAGCTCACCTCGGTGACGCTATAGCTACAATTCCTTTTTTCCGGTCTTGGATTTCAGCTTCATCATCTTTCTTTTCTGCAGGGCTTCTGTATAACTTTGCACAGCTAGAAAAACTGTTATTATGTGGCTCTGCCAACTGAAATTCCGCTAAAGCAGTAAGAATATGTCTACCTCCAGAGCGGCTCAGCCTTTGAAAAATATTAGTACAAGTAAGACTCTAAACTTGTGGGACTTAGAGTGCAGATCACATGAGACTGCAGTTCTCCGTCTGCTTTTTGAGGTCTTCCAGCGTGGCCTGGGCTTTGTCTTTCAGCTGGTCGATGTCCACGTTCTGGATGTTTGACAGCTGGCCCAACACTGACTGCTTGTGTGTTTCCTCCTGGTTGTCCTCAGCGATCATCTTGGCCAGCTCTGTGGGCAACACCACATCATCCCCCGCCTGCTGGATCTGGGTCTCATCTACCTCGTTCTAAAGGTAGAAACCCAACAGGACAGGAGGACAAGAGAGAAAACACAACAAAGGTTTTATATCCCATGGTATCCTCACTGTTTCTAGAAATATAGTACTTTTCTACAAGAATCTGGTGCTTTGTCCTAAGTTCTCTTTACAGAAGTAGAGCTGGGTGAATTTACCTTTGGTAGTCTGTACTTGTCCCTGAAATGACTTCTAACTGTGGCTCTCTCAGCTTTCTTCTGGGCAAAATTGGCTTCTCGTTCCTGTCTGCAAGAAGGGAGGAAAAATAGTTTTTGGCAAAAAATGTGTCAGTGTCACTGAACATCTAAGTTTAAATCAAATGTATTTCTATTCACGCTTTCATGGGAAGCTTGATATAGCAAGGCTATTTAAGGAATGATACCTCCCAAATGTTACAAAAAACATATAGGGTATCATGCAGCAACATTCTCTTAAAATTGTCTCCTATTTTTTTCTTAATTATCTGTTAAAAGAAGAAAATAATTAATCTCCAGAAGCACCAAAAGCATTCTTAACCCACAAAATCTGGTCTGATTCAGGTGTGTTTAAATGATGAATCCCACATAATTGGTCATAATGATAGATAGATAGATAGATAGATAGATAGATAGATAGATAGATAGATAGATAGATAGGTAGATAGATAGATAGATAGATAGATAGATAGATAGATAGATAGATAGATAGATAGATAGATAGATAGATAGATAGATAGGTAGATAGATAGGTAGATAGATAGATAGATAGATAGATAGATAGATAGATAGATAGATAGATAGATAGATAGATAGATAATTGTTTATTAGCATAGGCAGCACCCCCTGAACACTATACAAGCTGACAACTAAAAAAATCAGTATTGATGTACTGTTAAAAAAAACTTCAAATAAATATGATTTTTATCAGTGTTTTATTGACATTACAGGGAAAGGAATAACCCAGCTAAGACATTTAGCAATCTAATATGTAAATATATAATAATCTATAATATCTAATAATCAAAATATAATTATATCATTATTGTGATTTTTATATGCTGTGTGAGACGTGCAAACAGTTCTGACCATTTGTACAATTTTATCTCAACTAAGAGAAGAGCAGAAATAAGAAAATATTGGAGAATCCCAGGAATCAATTGAATTGTTTCGTATTTTGCTTCCTGCATGAGGCACACAGTACAAAAAATGGTTAAAACCAATGTTGATTACTGTGAGTTTTATTTTGCTTCAGGGCGTCATGAGGCTCCTGCAGGACTTGGACCTTGGAGCTTATCATTACCTTGTCTCCTCTAAACTCTAACCACAGAGTGTTGAGCCAGCAGAAGGTGGAGCAGCAACAGCAGTGATGCCATGAAGGAAAGAAAAACAGGAAGAGCTGTTGTGCTTATGTTTCGGAGCCCCAGATGCAGCATCCTGTCAGTCAGCTCTCCTCTGAGAGATTTTAATCCTCTTGGGATGTGGACTATTCGAGGTAACCTACTAACTCACTACCACTCCCCCACTTTCAACTGTCAACTCATACTCCTACACACACACAGCCTGGATTTACATGACTTTAGCTGTGCAGCACTGCATGCATTTCCTTACAGTGGCTCCTTTAAGGCTGGAAACCATCAAAAGAGCTTCGTAACTGTCTGTAGTTTAAGGCAAAACATCTAAGAAATGAAAGATGACACTCCAACCATATTTATAATAGCCTTAAGTCTGACTCTGCATACAAGTGAAGCGTTGAGGCGTTTTTTTTAATTCAACACATCTGTCTCTGAGAAACAAAATGTTGGAGGATGTGCAATATTTATTTGTTGTTATTTGTCTTTTAAAACAACCCAGTCGACAGTATGTGATGCCTCCAGCAGAGGGCAGACTTCAAGCTGCTGGCAGATCTCTCTCCACTAAACGTCACTGGAAAATGTATGGCTTCAGTGTAGTTTATAATTGTCCCTTGCAAATTGCTACATTTGCTGACATACCTAGAACATCATGAGTCAACATAATGCTTAACAAATGTGCCTCTAAGGCCTGAGGCAAAACATAGCATGAATAGAGTGATGGAAGACCACATTTTATGAGTCAGTGAAATACAGTAGGCATTTCTTACTAAATAGAAGATATTCTTCAAAGCAACAGTGGCAGAGGTTGCATGTATGCCTAGAAGGATCAGATCAGCAGCATAATGTAAAGGCGAGGGGACACTGACTAGAGGACCACGGGCATGGTTTGCAAAGTGTTTGTACCCAATGTGTCAGGGGAAGGTCGTTTTATCTGGAGATGCAGCATTCATGGAGCTGTCTGTGTGAGCCCGAGTTCACTTTGTATTAACATGAGTGGGCCAAACGCCGAATGGCACATGGGCCCATGTAGCGCTCACTCGCAGCCAATGTGTCTTCCCTTCTCAAGGGCATCAGATGACCAGGGTTGTCACTGTGGCCCGGGTGCTGAGGGTGATAAAATGTCTACATGTGACATGCCAGTGTGAGCAACCCACCCCCCTCAACCTTATTCTGCTTTAATCTGAGCACTATGGGCTTCTCTGTGATCTATGCTCATGTTTAGCACCTCTGACTAATAACTCACGTCCACTGAAGGTCACATTATGGCGGCAGAGCGTTAAGCATCTCGCCATGGCTCCTGTGGCGCTTAGTGGGCTGAGCTGAGTGTTAATGCTGCTGGAGTTAGGACTTCACTTCACACTTGTGCTTAAAATGTCTGCACATGGTACTGTGAGGCACAAAATGTGTTTGTGTTGGTGGGGATGAGCCAGGAAATGGAAACAATTGGATAAATTGCATCTAGGATAATATATCCTAGAAAAGAGCAAGCAGCTTTGCTTAAGATGTCTATAATTTGTGAAACAACTGAAATATATAATCAGAATCTAGATTTTTTTCTGAAAAACCATGGTCTGAATTCAGTTTCCAACATTATTCACCTACTTATTCTATGACCAGGAAACTGAACATACAGGTTATTAAGGCGGCTTTTTAGGACATTGCAATCATCACTTAATTCAAGGTACATTTATTAATTTAACGTTCAATATGGCTATGTGTCATGCATCATGTGATGTTTTGATGGACTTGCATGCAAGAAGGAGAACAATCCATTCCACAATCCACACTTCTATTACTGCCACTGGATCACTTCAAGATTTTAAAAGGCATTATTTTCGTGTATTTTCTTGTGTGTTGTATTTTATGCCAGTGCCAAACACAAATTCCCACTCTATGTAAATCTAATGGACAATAATCTGGATCTGAACGGAAACATCTAAAATGTGATGTGGAGTCCTGCTCTGAGGGAAGCATCACAATAATCAATAGTGAATTGGTGCCTGCTGGGTGAACTGTTTGCCAAATGACCTTGTTGTTACCTTATTATTGTCCCCCAATGGCCCAGGAGATAAACACCATAGCACAAATGTAAATTAGGGAACATTAACATGTCAAGAATTCACTTTTGTAGGCGAGACACACAACTTTAACTGATAAAAGCAAGCGTGACAAGGTGCACAGATGGAATCACAGCTGTAAATATGTATATTAGAGGTAAAATAGAGGCCATACCAATCTGAATTTAATGTATCCACTTTTTTAGGCGGCGATACATTTTATAATGTAAATGTATCGCAACTATCTTGAGTTGTAACTTTTACAAGACGACTTATAAAGAAAAATCGAATTAATAGTCAGGTTGTTTTTTTTTATTCAAATGGAGGTTTTACTTCACCCACTTTATTTATCGCTCAGTGTGATTCATTATTCACTCGCACGCACATCAATAGGAACATGTTTCGCCTCGGGCACATATCCCTGTAGACATTTCCGTGGAAGAATGATTCCAGGAATCCCAAATTAAAAACGGCGCTACACATTTTGCCGAAGCTAAGAGACCGAGAGCTCCCTGGGCGAGAGGAGCAGCTGTGTGTGGAGCGCTCGTGTTATTGCATTGATGCGTAAAAAAGCGCGCGGCACACTGGGAGCGCTCTGCTATTTACACACAAAAACGCGCTGTTTAAGCACGCCATGCTTTCCCGTATACAAGCTGTAGGTTTTCATCACAACTTCACATTCACAAGCTTCGATCATTGCCTTACTTTTCCTCCTCTAACTGTTGCTGATATTGTTCAAATTCCTCTTGAGTCATCCCCTGCGCGGCAGCATCTGATTTCTCCGCTTCGGGTTTCTCCTCCGTCAGTCCGCCTGTCAGGTTCTTCAGCTGTCCTCCCACCATGTGTTTCACCATAAAAGCCATGGCTGCGCCTCGGAGAGTCCTCTACCTGATCGGCTGAGAAGTTGAAGGCTTGGATGCGCTCTTGGATAGAGCGGTGATGGTGGATGAAATATCCTCCAAGTGACGCTTAAACCAAAGCGCGTGTAACTTTTAAAGGCTCGGTGGGAGAAATCAAACCGTCGGGGGGAAAAAAATCTCTCCAGCTGAGAGTCGGAAGCTGGCAGTTTCAGCACCACTGGCCCTGGACAGCTCCGCGCCGTGAAGGATGGAGTGGAGCTGCTCAGTTATGAGTCAACAAGTTTGGCGCTGAACTCTACCAATCCTGTGAGTCCGTCCGCAGCCACCACTCCCTCCACCCAATCCCAGGCACCGCCGGACTGAGTGTGCGCTTGCATGGCGCGCGTCGGCATCGTGGGCTGCTCCCGTGATTCGCCGTCTGATTATAACTCGCGATGGAGTCAGGCAGGACTCTGGAGGGGGACAAACAACACGTGACGAGCCTCAGTGTCTCCTGGCTGTTTTGGTGCCTCTGTCTGTCTTAGGGTCATCTGCGCGCTGGAGCCTAACAGTTTGTCAACACACAAAAAGCTTCCTAATTGCAAATTAGTCAAATGGCTGTCTATTAACCCACGGCATGAGTTCAGTTTATTGGCCCTAATCACTTAGAAATGATGACTCGCTGTCTTCTCCAGTTGGGTTTGCTTGATGCAAGATCAAGCGGATTGCTACTGAAATTATGAAGAAAATGCATATTTCAATCAGAGCATCTATCCTCCGTGCGCATTTAAAGGCATCCTATGCAGGATTTTTATTGAGAAACAATGTTTAAACTCATTTAAGTAATCCCTTTTAGTCCTCATTTATAACTCAGGAGAAGTGTGTGGAAGTGTGTCTGTATCTTCGAAGACCCTGCCCTCTGCCCTATTTTCATCTTTCTGTGTTTGTGACGTTTATGGGCGTCTCTTTTAGTGCACAAAGTTCTGAAAATAGTGGACAGAGCACCGGTAGGATGCAAATAAATTGTAGATTTAATGTAGTAGATTTAATGTAGTGGCGAAACAATGGAATTGCAGTTTCTGGGCGTGTCCCAGAAAGACTTTTCCTATAGACTTAATGTTGATAAAGAAACGTCTGTAAATCAATGGATTTAAAAAAAAAAACAAACCCATCACAACCCTCCAAAATGACTTGTTTCCCAATACAAGTTTTAATGCATTTGGTCCGACAGAACAGCAGATTAACATTACCATTTTATTCACATTATGAAGTTAGTTATCAAAGTGCTAAACCAAAAGTAGCTGACAAAGTCTTTAGTGTGCAAGCCATATTGGCCCAATATGGGCTGCACTTATATAAAGCTTTCATCCAAAGCGCTTTACACTACACACTACGCTCATTCACCCATTCACACACACATTCATACTGGTGGCCGAGGCTACCAGGGCACACTGGTGCCATCTGCCACCGATGAATGCAGCATCGGGAGCAATTTGGGGTTCAGTATCTTGCTCAAGGATACTTCGACATGTAGGCTGCCATAGTCGGGGATTGAACCACCGACCTTCTGTTCACTGGATGGACGCTCTACCAACTGAGCCACAGCCACCCCATAGATCTTAAAAACAGCTGAAAATCCGGGATTTTTTAAAAGATCTGGGTATTTACGGTTGCCGATAAAGCATGAATAAAATATTTTTGACAGATAAAGTGTATATCTTCTCGAAGCGTAATTAATCAATCTCTTACAAACATATCACAATGAAAATGAAATCACAATTAACAGAGGATTGTGTCTGAAAAGATTATTCCAACTTCTGGGCAACCATGTATTATGCATCATGTGCTAAGTATGGTTGTTGTGTTTACAAACAGTCAGCAACAGTCCCTGCATAGTATGCCTTTAATGTCCTTGTAAATATTCCTTGTCCCTAACATTCAGAAACTGGAGCTGTTATTCTAAAATTAGAAATTTTGCGTCACCATAATACTCCTGTAGTGACTCACATATCTGTAGTACCCACAAGTGAGTTTATGATATTAGTGTCTTATGCTTGTTAGGCCTCCTATAGAATTGTCTGTGCTACTTCCTCTCATGTTTCCGTGTGTTTGATGGGGTAGGCGGGTGAATAGTTCAACTTCCATCACCAGAAAAGATGATTTATTAAAAACGCTGGGTGGTTCTGCATGACACGGTCTGACGCAGTGTTCAGCTGGAACGCCTCAATTCTAAAAATATCACCTACATGTGTGTGTGTGAGGAATATTTTAAATCTCTCTCTCTCGCTCTGTGAGATTCTTGACATCCAAAGTGTGAATAGAAACTTTGATTACAAGTCAACAACTTCAGCATCCTGATCCTCGCAGCAGTCTGACACCGAGCCTGGCCTACTTTTCCAGTCCCTGTGGATCAAGTGAGACAGAGAGCGTCTCAGTGTCTTTTTGTCACAGGCTTATAGAGGCCCTGTTAGCCTATACCTGCCTCGCTTTTAAATCTCTCTCCAACTTCAAAGCTGCCACCGGTGAATAGATTGAAACGTAACGCGGTGAATAAGATCAAAACTGTAATCTCTGTGAAATTTAATAAAAAGAAAGAATTTGCCTAACCAGCATGTTTCAACATCAAATTATATCTTTTCACTTTTCATTCACACACCCATGGGATCTGTTCCCAGCCCAGGTCTCACTCACTTTTTTTTAAATGGATTATCATTGAGCCCTGACTACAGGTGCTCCGGCAGGTGCTCAGCAGGAGGTTTTAATCCAAGATGATGTAAATTACACACACACACGCAGGCTTAATGGTGAAATTCATACATCTCAGTGGAGATGACTTCACATGATGACATGTTGTGGCAGCTGAGCGTCACAGAACAATCGTGTTGGCCTTAAAAGTGAGAGTCCTTTTCTGCAAGAGCTTCTAACCGATGTTTATTGGCAAGTGTACCAAATATGACACCCACTTCTTAATATATACTGTCACCTCTGGCAACAGCTGAGGGAGGAATAGAAAGATGCAGAAAGTCCTGGACACAAATCTCCCTGTTCATTAAATGATGTGTTTTATTAATGTGGTCTCTTTGGAGTTACCTTAGTACGATGATGATGATGATGATGATGATGATGATGATGACGATGATGATGATGATGATGATGATGATGATGATGATGAAAAAGCAGAGGATCCTTTTATTATGGTACGTGTGTTTTGTTGCTTGCCAGGCCTGAGTTTGTCTGGTAGTTTGTATAGCTGTCTGTTTGTCAGCAGGATTACATAAAAACTACTGGCCTGATTTTCATGAAACTTGGTGGAAGGATGTGGCATGGGCTAAATAAGAACCCATTAAGACATTATCTGTTTCCTTTGTTCTCAGTTGTCACATAAATACTTTCAGTGTTTCTTAAAATGCTCTGAGCAATAAAATACAATCCTGTTGTTTCTACATTATGACTTAAAGCTCATGAACACACCTAAGCCTGTCTCTTTAAGACCCCTCCCAAAAAAGCTCTGTCTGCTCTGATTGGCCGGTGTTTTTCTGGAAAAATAAAGCACCTTTGTGGCAGAAATCAATCTGCCAGAAAGATTTGTAGTTAATGTTGTGGAAGTCTATTTTCACACCAACCATAAACCTTCTCTAAACTTAACCAAGTAGTTTTATTGTCAGACTGTAAACTGCAACTATAAAATGGCAAAAAACAAAATGAAAATAGTCGATTAAGTGGTAGCTCACAGGATACAAACCCCTTTTTCTTGATTGAAAGTCTTGTGTTTGACCCATTCATCCAACACAACCTCCCCCTTGCACATACTTTGTCGCTCTTCATACTACTACTACTACTACTAGTACTATAAAGATTTCTGGCATTAGACTTTCTGTCAGAAAGTCATATCTCTTACATATTTAGTATACTCAGATAGGGGGCTTTATATTCTAATGAGGCTGCATATGCCATAGGAACAGGAGCCAAATCTGTATATCTTGTTAGGGCCCGAGCAGGCAACGACCTGCGAGGTCCCTATTGTATTTCGAATGATTATTTATTTTTTTTTTTATTATTCTCGTACCCAAATGATCGCATATTTCACTGCCTGAACATACCCCAAAACTCATGAAACTTTGAATATAAGTCACACCTGGTGAAAAATTTTATAATCTATTGTCATCCTGAATTTCCACCACTAGGTGGCGCTATAATAAAGGAAAGCGCGTTTTGGCTAATAACTCCCACATACTTTGTCGCACATTCAAAAAATGTATATCCACGCGTTCACTGAGTTGTGCTGAATCTCGTGATATAGGCCACGCCCATTTTCGCCTACCGTTTTTTTTCGCAAATTCGCAAAATGTCGCAAACCTACTTTTTCGAACTCCTCCTAGGAAATTTCATCGTTTTGCACCAAACTTTGCACACAGCATCTATGGACCCTCATGACAAAAAGTTATTAAAAGAATTTTGATTACCCAAAGAATACTCAAGTTATTAAATAACAACTTCCTGCAGGTGGCGCTATTTTCAACACCAAACACAAAGTGTTGCATATCTCCACATTGGTGTGTCTGAATGACATGAAACTCAGGTTACTACTTCCCCATGAGCCCCTGAGGATCTCTGCAAAATTTTGCGCGATGACCACTAGGTGGCGCTCTTTAAATTGAAGTATTTTATATCTCCACATCGGTTCGTCGGATTAACACCAAACTTGGTATACTTATTGTCAAAGCCCTCCTGAGGATAACCCTTGAAGATTTTATTGATCGGCCCCTAGGTGGCACTCTGGCGGCAGTTTAATTTAATAAGTTCCACTGTGCCCAGACCACAAGACTTAAGGCAATGAAATTAATAGGGGTGGTATAGACTGGCCCCTGTAACGCACACACCCCAACGGCAGCATGCCCCGACACGCGTGTACTGCGAGGGCCCGTTCAGTACTGCGCGCAGTCCTAGTTTAATCTTGGTTTTCAGGTGTCCAGGCTGCCCACAAATAGTAAAATTAGACATCCTAGTCAGTTTTGTGGGCTGCCTGGTAGGCATTCAAGATACCAAAATGTATGTGCACAAGCACTGTTTACAATGTTTATTTTTTCACATGTCTCCTTTATAATTAATTCTGGGTCTCCATAGAAATGCTCACCCAACTTTTGATACAGTTCAATATGTGTGCTGATACCCAGAAAATCTAAGTACGTAAAAGTCAAGTGAGTAAAATTATTTTCTCCATATGAAATTAGCGTCTTATGAAAGCTATAGCAGACCATAACACGATTTTGGCCATTCATTTTTCGACTTTCATGTGGTGTCTAAAGAATATGTTACAATCAGTAAAATTGTTCAACATTCGAGGATATTTGTTGGGTTCTTCACTTGAAAAAGAGGATGCAATCAGCTGTTTGTTAAATAACAGCAAGTGACCTTTATGGTCAGTTACAACAAACATGACCCACAGTACCTGATTTAGAAATAGGCTCACGTCAATGCTCCCTTGCTCCTGCTTGCTCCCAATTAACAGTTATGCTCTATGTTTCGCATATATGAAGCATAAGTGCATGCAAAGCCTTCACACAGATGTTAACTGTAAATGCAATGCACGGCTGCACACACAGACCTGACACGTTACTTCCCCTTACAGCATAAACATCATCTGTGTTGCAGAAGTATTCCTCTCTGCTATCAATCAAAATTTTTAAAAATCATGAATAATGTAGAAAAACAATGCAGATGTAGAGCGATGTTGAAAAGATACAGATTGTGCATGACAGATAGAGAACATTTGGCCTTTGAATAAGAATAAGAAGACTGTTTGAATCAAAGCAACCAAAGGTTACAGAATCATGACATACTGCGGTTGTTGTGAGGTAGGAGGGATCACGGTGTGAGTCAACATAACCGAAAGCATCGTGCTGGCTCCTGCCCAGTCGCACTTCCAGCCTGGTTACACTTGATCTTCTAGGATTAGGAGCCTGTGTGGGATCGGGAGGGATGGGTTTATGTACACCAACACACACACTCGCTGATCCTCTGCAGCTGAGTGTTACACCTTTGTTTCTTTAGTCAAGGGATTGATCTCATCAGACAAATGTGCCCTGCAGCATACAATATGTGCATTCAGGGATTTTTTAAATTCACACAGGCAGAGATGACGCCATTAGCAAGTCACCGGGGTGCCTGTTTTAAGGAGAGCAGTGTGTGAGTGGCGCCCCCCTCGTGAGACGACAAAATATCACACTAATCTCATTAGAAGTGAAAAGTGCTCCGTGTATGACAAACCTAGTTTTTGTATCAAGAAAGCATTCAAGGCTGTTTGGAAAGGCTGATGATTAGCTGCGATTTATTTCTCTCTGCATCAGCATCTGACCAGAGATCGAACAGACAGGTGGGGTCACAGCAGCATCGCACCATATGGTGGCAGGCGAGTCACCCCAGCAGCGGTGGTTTGATGCCCCGCAGGCTGTCTGGGAGGTGTTGAACTACACCGCATGTCAGCATGGCAACTGTCCCCCTGGCTAACATCAAGTAATTCCTCATGAGAACACACTGTCAAACACTTTCAGGGACTGTTTCTTGGGTAGAAAGTATTTGCAAACTGTTTATCCAGGGTAACTGGTACATTGTCTCTGGAAAGACATGTTGTTAAATAATGTTTCAAGCAGCATTCCCCTGGATTGTATTGGGATGGTATGAGAAATTGTAAAACCTGGGCAAATGAAGCTAGCATATATTAACATCTACAGTCATTTTTAAATCTTCCCAAACCTGCATGTATGGCTACTACCACTAGTGGATTTTTTTTTTTGTATTTAGTTGCACTGACCCTTTAAAGATATATTAAGTTGATTTAAAACTTGATTTCTCTTCAAATTAGCGTCACTGATAATTGTTAAGGTTTAGGTTTTATTTATTTGCATAGTTAGAAACACATAAAATGACAGTGATAACAAGTAGTGTAAAGTGCAGGGAGAGGCAGAAAACCCAGATGGGCTTATTCAAAGCCTCCACCTGTAATTTCATAGTTATAAGAATGTAATAACAAACTGATAATAGAAAAACATATGTATAACATCAACAAGAAGTTATAATGACCATAACAAAAATAACAATATAAACACAAAAAAATGAATATGATATAAAGGTGTATTTGTGTGTGAATTAGAATTTTAAAACAGCAGTTAAATGGGCTTTTAGACATCTTTTGAAACATTTTATAGAGATGAAGTTCTTTACCAACAAAGTGATGAAGATGAAGATCTAAAGATTGACGCCTTGGATAAGAGTGAACCTGAGAATTAATTGTGTTACAACTTTGACACCCCCACCCCACCAGCATGTTGCACACTGTTTCACACCATTTCAGGGAAACATTCAACCTGGAAAAACAACGTTTTTTCATATTGAACGTGCCCCTGATTGTGTGTTTGCTGTGGACTGATTTTGTAAACACAATTGCATCACAAATGTGCAAGTTACAAAACTTTACAGATGTGCAGCTGAGATCAAACAAAGTGGCTGTTTAACCCAAGATGGCCTCTAGTTATTTGAGCATGTGCTCAGGTGATACAATCTGACTTTTTCTCTTTCACAGCTTGTTGCAATAAACTTTGATGAGAAACAGTGTATATATCCAATCTGGCATCAGTAAATAAGAAAACTTAAATGGAAATGATTCTGGTAAAACAATTGAGGTCTGTCCCTTGTTATGAATTCAACAAGATATATAGTATAAGTATGCATTTTGTGATTTCCTTCAGATTTAACATGTACACTTTTGCAGAGGGGAAGTGGTTTCTAAACAAGTCTTTCAACACCGAAAAAAATACATTCACTGGGAAAAAAAGTGGTAAACAAACTGGGATTGAAATAACACACTGGCATGATTGAAAGTGTGAAATGAAGCTGCTAAGAGACGCACTCAGCGACAGAATTCACAGCATAAAAACGCACAGTGAGAATAAAAAAGTGAGAAAGATGAAACACAAATGTTCAGAGAATTGGCTGAAATAGGTTGTGAAATTGAGTGTGAACTGAAAAGAAACCCCAAAAGGATGGTCAGAAACATTGCAGAACAGCTGCCTTTTAAAATTGCAAGCAGACGGGACGGGGACTGTGATGCAGAAATCACAAGACAAATCATCACTGAAATAAATGAAACTGTTGAGAGGCATTGTTGAACTCTGCCACAACATGTGAGACTGCAGTATGTGCTTCACACACTGAATGAACTGTTTTATTCAAAGATGAAACACACAAACCGGAATGATCAACTTTTCCATGATGCTGAGTACAAAAACAATACAGTTTGTTTCTGACAGCTGCCGCACTCAAACAGAACATTCCCTCAGAGAGGACAACACCAGCTGCCTCATCAAGAGGAGATGGAGTAGTAACAACAGGATATTAAACATAATTTGAACCCAGACAGTGGAAAGTTAAAGTGACGGAGGACAATCAGAACATTCTTTCACAGAAATGGACCGTAGATCAAACACTTACACAAATATTATGCTGCAGTTCTAGAGTCTGTTTGGGTCCTGCCACCACTGGCTGGATGCACAATGGAGCGATCAACGTGCCTTCCGTTAATCGCTTTGCATGATTGGCCAACATGGCTTTAGAGTAAATGTTATATTGCTACTTGTGTTTTTTTTCTGTTGTTTTTTGTGTTCATGGTGGTGTAGGGTTAGCACTTCATGCCACAGCAAGAGGGTCACAGGTCCGAATCGGGCTTGGGGCTCCTCTGGGGGTTTGCATGTTCTCCCATGTCAGCGTGGGTTCTCTCCGGGTCCTCCAGCTTACTCCCACAGTCCTGTAAATTGCCCATAGGAGTGAATGAGAGAGTGAATCTGAAGAGTCTGTCTCTGTGTGCAGTGACGGTTCTAGACCAATTTCACTGTGGGGGCCAAGGAGGGGCCAGTGTTTAATCAGAGGGGCACATTAAAAATAGTCAAAAATTATATTTAAGCATTCAAAACCTTTATTTTAGCTAAAATTCTCACATATGGAAGAAGTACATTGATTGAAACACTGAGACTTACCAACATTAACAGTTATTTTTGTACGACAATGACATTTCTCATTTTTGTGCACAATTACTTTTTTATTTTGAAAGTGCAGTATAGTTAGAATGATCTTTATCTTTAGCTTTTATTGCACAATTAAACTATTATACAATGTACAAATTATGGGTTCCTTTTGTGTACAATGAGATATTGTTTGAACAAAAAATAGGTAAGAATTGTTCCGTCGTTCATTGTTATAAATTGATCATTTTATTATTAATTTGACACAGGGGCCACAGCAGGGGCCAAGGGCGTCTTCACAGGGGCAGTGGCCCCTGTAGGCCCCTGTGTAGAACCACCACTGTCTGTGTGTCAGTGCTGGATAGTCGGGCGACCTGTCCAGGGTGTACTACACCTCCGGGATCGGCTCCAGCCTCCAGCTACCCGAGTACAGGAAAGCGGTGTGTGGGGTCTTCAAACATCTTATCTTGTGTGCCACGATGTCAGCCATTAATTTATTTTTTTACTTCCATGCGATCCTAAACTTACACTCCCTGCAAACTGCAGTGCTGTAATAATACTCTGCTTTTACAAGTGTTGTTAAATCCACACACAGTATTCTTTTCTGTAAAACTGCTGCCAACCTGTTAAAACCCCTTTAAAGAAACCAGCCTACATCAAATGCAGCTCCTATCTCCATGTATGCGCAGACTAGTATTAATATTAGCATGCTCCACTTTTCTGCATTCAAATGCATGAACTTGTATTAGTGTAAGTAGCTCTAGTGGGTTTAAACCTCCTAAGCATTGCAGCTTTATTGCCATGCTGTATCCGCTGGGCTACAAAGTGGGCTAAGTCGCCGCACAGTGAGACAGTCTGTGATGTCATCTGGATATCCAATGATAAAAAGAGGGGATTTTTTAATCACATTTAATAAAGTGGGTAAAATGACCCTTCGCCGCAGCTGTTATCCAGCAGAAGAATTATAAGCAACTAGTAGTGGGGAGTAAAAATGACATGTAATGACATTAATGAGAGATATTAGTATGTTATATAAGGAAATTACCATTTTACAGGAGGCAGGAAAGAGAAGATGGCAGGCAGGAAAGGTCATGGGTGAGATTTGAGTCCACATTATGAGCATATGGCTTGCTGCTCAGCCCACTCAGGCACTGTAATGCCTCTGCTTATTTAGCTTTTCTTTCCCCTCATGTTTCTTTTGCACCTCTCCCTCACTGCTCTCACACATTTGCTTCACTCTCTGCATTTCCCCTTTTCTAACCCCTTCCTAATATCTTCCCTCCCCCTCCTTCCTCACCCCCGAATTTCCTTCCTTCCCTCCCTCAAATCCCTACCATCCTCCCTCCTCTCCATCCCTCCATCCCTCCCCCGTCTTCCCTGCCTGATTTAGACCTCTTGCCTGAGAGGAACATCAGAGCACAATGGGTTAGTGCTGGCTGAGCTTAAATGGAATGAGAAAACCGGAAAATTCTCTTTCACGAATAGATGCAAACAATCGACAGTGTGAGGGTGAACGAAGGAGAGGAGGATGAGATAAAGCAGGCTGAGAAGTAAGAGGAGCGGGAAGAGGATGGAGAGAAATGGCTGCTTAGATGGCTGGAGATGGGGTGAAGGTCAGTGGAGAAGGGCCCGACAGGGAGCGACAGAGAATGATGAAGGTTTTTAATTTAAAAAGCCATTTTACAACAAACAGTTTGGTGACATCTGCGGCTTAATAATATAGTATAGATAATCCTGTGCTGGTGTGTGTGGAGTTTATAGGCGAAAGGTCCTTTATTTGCAAATATTTTCAATGACTCTTCTGTTTAAGTTTCACATTAACATTTTCAAGGATTTTCTAAGTTCACAAGACAGAGTCTCAACCAACTTTTTCAGTTCTGACAGTGTAGACTATAATAGCACATTCAAAATAACTTTAAGCTAACTCAATGATATAGAAAACATATTGGTCACAGTAGGTTTTATGCTAGTAAGCAGTGTTTAGCTATGTGGTAAATGTTCTCAATGTCCTTCAACATGTGACACATGTGGCTGTATTTGACAAATGCTGTCATTAATGCCAAGGCTGTTAAGTGTAACTATCGATTTTCAGAAAAGTAATCCCACATTCTCTTTTTTGGCCGTTAAAACACAATCAAAACGGTAGCTAACAAGCTAATGTTAGCTTCTGTTTGGAAAACTAGATATCCTTTTGCTGAAAAACTGACATTACTAATTTTGGTGACTGTGCAGCTCTTCTCTACATATGCTTCTGTAACACTGCTTGAATATAAAATAACAGAAAACATTACTATTTACCATGTACTGCTATCTTTGACACTGACATTTAATGTATACTGAAGGTCTTAGCCTCTGACCTCAGTCTTTTCTAGGAATCATACATGTCTAATTCTATTCTCTAGTCCGAGGGAGATACTTTGTATGTGCTCAGGTAAACTCTCTTTCCAGAATATTCTGTATGCTTAAATCAACGCATTTCACCCTAAACCCATTGATGCTCTTTTGTGTTTGTCTCTCTGTCAACATAAGCATTTCACAGATCAACATTTTAATGGATTTATCAAGGTAAAACAATAGGTAAACACATGGTATCTCACCATAAAACATTTCGTGTTTGTGGGTCATTTCACCCACTGTCAAAGTTCTGTAGGAATGAGTCCTTTAACCTAAAAAAAATGGTTAACCACTTTTGGTTCCTTTGTCTTGAAGTCAATGGATTTTTTGAATGGGTGTTTGGTTCGATGAAATAAGTTTTGTGGTTAACACAAGCTTATATTGTTTTCACATTTTGTTTAATATGTCTGAAAATACCCGATACCTGAATTGTGAATTTTGTTACTTTTACATGTCTTAATGGGCAGGTCCATTCATTTATTATTATTCCTCATTCTGTAGCTTCCCAGTAGTGTTCCTTATTCAAATCCAAACTCTCTTTCTTGAGCTGTCAAATGCTGTTAATTGACATCTGATGTGATGTGTGTATGTAAAAATATATACTGTATATATTTTATCTTGTCTTCACCTATGAGGTTAAACTGATCAAATGGAGACTTGAATCTTTAGTACGAAGCATTTCACAATGGACTCATTACACACTATATACTTACACTATACTACTTACACTATATTTCCCCTGATGCATCATGCCCAATCTTCTCTATATATTCTGTCATCTTGTCTTGACCCTGAGGTCCGCCTGAAGCCTTATACTCCATCTGTTTCATGTGTGTTAGAGAGCTACAGCTTGGTTTCTCTCCCTCTCTTTCTCTCTTACACACACACACACACTGACAGACTGAGAAACAGTCGCAGATGCACACAAACAAGTCTCAAAAACATCTTCTGGCATCTATGTTACAATAGCAGCTATGATAAGGGTGTTGGTGTTCAGAAGACACTCACATCTTCATCTGTAAACACACACAAACACACGCGCACACACACACACACACACACACACACACACACACACATAGATTTCCCCATCACCCCACATGCGCAGCAATGCAAGCAACATGCATGCCTTTCTCTCTGTTACATAACTCCCCTCCCCCACCAACACAATGAGAAGTCATGACAGAAATTATGACCCCAAGTCTGTAACACGCTCCTCACTCCTGTTTCTCCTGCAAACATGCACGCATAAAAACTAACACACGTACATGCAGGCTCTGCTGTCACTGAAACGATGACGTCTCCCAGCACAGAGTCACATGCGGTTGAGTCACAGCAGAGCTCGGCTTGTATTTACATTCAAATAAACACTGTCTTGGTGTGTTTACACTATGAGCACCAACTCCCACAGTCTGACCTCAGAAAACCTGCACTCTGGCCCATCTTTACCCTGGACAGCCTCCCCCGAAAAACGGGCGAATTCTAGGATTCAAAGCAAACAAAAGAGAGGAGGGCAGAAAGGAGAGAGTCTGCCTCGGGAATGAGAGCGATTTTCTGGATTTTTCAGACCCTTGTGGTAAAGACATTCCGCCTGCAGCCTCTGCAGTCCTAGCTGTCTGCCACACTGACCCAACTCCCGCCAAAATATCCTTACTGACCATGTGTGTTTGTTTGCCTTCGCGTGCAGCCTCTATCTGTCCATTCACTGGAAGGTTTTGAGCACTGATGTTTACACGGTCTCAGCGGACACAACCAATCTGAGAACAGCTGAACCACCGCAAACACGAGGCCTTGTGGAGTCGGGACAGACCGGAACGGGTGCATTCAGATGTGCTATAAATAGGTGTCCGACATTTGTTTCCAATCATGCAAATGGTGCTTTATGGGCTTATTAACGGCAGCGTGCATATTGTGTGTTTGAGCTCTAACTTGTTGTCTGAAGCATGCATATGTTTAAATTGACAATGACATGGCAATTTCATGCAAACTACCAGATATATGTGATTATTTCTAATCTATTTTGTGTTTTTCACATGCTATATGTTTGGTCAATATTCTGACATATGCCAGAACTAAGAACATCCTCTCTCCTTCTCTCAAAAACACACAGAGCTGACTTCCTCACAGAGCTGCAGCTCAGGACAAACTCCTCTAAGCTCGCCTTGCCTGATGACCTCATCTGATCTCGGCCCTCACACATCACTGCCTCTGAATCCCCGTTATCCTTAGAGGCCTCATATCTGTAAACACCAAATATTAACACACATACACCGACACTCACACACACACACCCACAGTGATTTAGTAAGAGGCTGTGTTGTTCCCCATGTGAGGAGGGAGTATGAGTCAGTGTGTGTCTGTTTGCACGTGCAATAGGGTGGGTGGAGGTGGGGCTCGTCCTCATCCTGTCACTTCCTCTGTTCCTCTGTCTGCTCAGGTTCTGGGACGACTATACACATAAACAACAGACTACAGATGCAGAATGGGTTATAGATCGACTGACAAATGTATTCTTCATCTCATTGAAAAGCGCAAAAAGTATTTTCCAAGTGCTTCTCCAAAAAGGACACCAGACATATAGCAGTAGAGCAGGTATTATTTCTCTAAGTAGCACCATGATAAGCAGCTTCAGTGCACTAGATAGACCTGGGCTGTGGTCAAATAGTTTGAAAATTACTGCCCCCTGTACATTCTCAAGGTGTTGTTTCATGCAGCTGTATAAACATTAAAGTAAAAAATATGACTTCATCAACAAGGTTGGAATTGAAATGTAAAAAATGAGGCTACCTAACCTAACTTAATAAGAAAGGAAGCATTAAAGAACCTAAGCATTTAGAGAATTCAACCAGTTCTCATCATGGCTGCAACTTCTAGCTGATTTCAGTCAGTCTTTTCTTATGATTTCCTTCGATAAAGTAATGCACTGGAATTTGTAGGTATGGCTCAAAATGTTTTCAATGAGGAAGCAGCGCAACGGCTGTACAGCTCAGTGGTCCGATCCTTGACCATGGCAGCCTACATGTTGAAGTATCCTTGGACAAGATACTGAACCCCAAATTGTTCCGGATGCTGCGTCTATCGGTGTGTAGATGAATTCCTTAGGGTAGCCTTTGCCAGCAGGGTGGCTGAATGAGCACTTTGAGTGGAAAGCCATGCAAGTGACTCATTGTTGGAATTTATGTCTGGAAGTAGTTTTTTAAGCCTAACTCTGTTTCCCCTAACCTTAGGATAGTGGTTTTAGTGCCTAAACTTAACCGTTTTACAGGATAAACAACGTGTTGAAAATAGCAACTGTGATGTAGAACACAACAGTGTTCATGTGCTCGTCACTATACCTTCATGAGAGTACATTTCAATCTTTTAGGAACCTACATTTTGGATTATTTGAGGCCTGATATGGCTTTGTGGAGATGTTTTTTTTTCTTCTACAATAAAATAAATTTATCTCCAGAAATTCAACTGTTCATTGGAAGCAAATATTTACATGTTGCTACACCAACCCACCCCCTGAAAAGCTTAATATTTATAGGAGAATAGGTACTGTTCTGCTTTAGTGGAGGCTGAGCAAATGCATTGGTCTGACATAAACTTTTATGTAACTGGACCCAGCTAATTTGGCTGCGTAAAGTTACTGTGAATGAATTGCTTAATTAATGATCTGTTAAGCGTGAACTATTTGTTTGAAATCATAGAGAAATGATCATTTGTTAATGGTAATGATTTGTACCCTTATTATAGACTGCAGAAAAACTAAACGTGAAACGCTGAACTCGGCTCTCCTCTAACATTGGAGCCAGGTTCCTCCACAGCCACTGGCCCAGTGCAGCACAAGGAGTACTTACATAAGATCCTGTGTATTGGTATGTCTCTGCCCAACCTCACGCGCCCTCTACTCAACCCAAACAACATGAGGCCAGCTCTGATGAAATCCACTGAAAACGTCTCATATGCTCTACTGAATCAAGCCCTCACCCCAAAGGCAAACTCATCATCTCCATCCCTGCTGGAGCGCTAACATCCCTTCCTCTCCTCCCTCTTCCCCTGTGTCAGACCCTTGCTCACCAAATTCAATTAACTCTGGCGCAATCAGAGCGTCCCTCCGCACGTCACGGCTGAAGGTGAAGGTAAGGTGAGCTCCTAAACTAGGCTGTTGACGTCTGAGAAGTCAGGGCCGAATGCTGCAGCCATCAAACTTCTGGAGGCTGGACAGGATGTTGGATTTATGTGACAGGCTGCCTCAATACGTTAGCATTCCTGAGTCCCGTCATGGACTTCGTCAAAGCGATGGCCTCCTTGACACGTGACGCAGACGGCTGCGCGTGGACGTTTCCCTCCCGGTCAGGAGAGAGTGTCCGTCACGGCCTGTCCCCGCTAACCATGCGACCTGTCACAGTCCAACAGCACACACCTGGCTGACACATCACAGGAAACACAGCAGTTATATAAAGATCAGGACAGGACAATGATATTAACAATACAAGTGAATCAAAAAACACTGAAAAACAGAGGGAAAACAAAAAAAACCTATTGAGATGGACTATGTTTACGGTTGCAAAGGATTGGAAAAAATCTGAACATTTTCAGAAAATTTCAAACAAAAATGTTTTGGAACACATTGCATATATTTCTATTATTTTAATACAAAATATATAAAATATATCTCCAGAAAACAGTATGTTCGAAGTCTCCTGAGTTGTATATTGTGTGTACATTATCCATTGGATCCATTATAAGCTGGTTGTATTTAGAAAATCAAATCAGAAGAGTCAAAATAAATCAAAACAGTATTTTCCAATGAATTTCTCTTCTGGTGACATTCAGATCCTCCATCTATTCAACAGTAAAAGCCATAAATCTTTCATATGATATTTTGACATGTACAAGTTAAGCACAAATTGTGTACTTTAGCTACTTTAAATGTGCCTTGTGTTTCCTCCTCGCCTCACAGTCGGCCATGCTTGATGAAGAAGGTAGTGTGGCTCTGCTGCAGTCCACTTTAGATGATGTGGCACGCTGTGATTGGCTTATAGAGGACATTAACATAAATGTGTTGAGTCAGCTGACAGTCATCTGAATGTGATAAACTCTGTATAACACTTTAGTAACTGAATAGGTTTACTCAAGAACACTTAAGTAACATGGTTTACATTTTCACTCATTATTTTTTATCCCCTCACCCTGCCTTTCTTTACATGACCATGGATTCTAGTTGTTAGTTTGTTCAGGTGGACCAGATTGATGCAGGGCAGCATAGGAAGGAATCATAAAACCTCTGTTAATTATGAAACACTTCAAAATCAATTTCAAACCAGGCTTTTTTTTTAGCATCCGTGTATGCAATTATTTTTTAGGTTTATTCTAATTAAATCTCATAACATTAAATCTCATTTAACTGTTGTGTTGTACCTGTACCTATTTATTGCATTGCTTTTTTCTTCAATATATAAATGTTGTATGGCTTTTGTGTGAAAAACAGACCCTAAAAAACAGACATGGAAGCCTGTGTGCACCAGAGCCGCTGTAAATGTGATTGACAACAGCGCTTTCACAGCCTGTCTCGTCACGTGTTATCTGAGATGATGGATGTTCTCTGTCTTAACGTTTCCGTGGGATTTGACCCATCACCTGTCATCACCCTTCAGGATACACAATAGTGATTCAGCCTGCAGCCAGTCAATAAAAGCTTTTACATTCATGTCTCAGACAAGCATTATGCAATAAAAGCTACCATTTTCACGATGGATAGACAGTCAAAGATAGGCTCAATAAAGGTCTATAATGTCACAAAAAATGTTTCAGTTCATCCGGACAGGAAACATAAATGACAAATATTTAGAATCCTTCATCTGCCTCTCCAGACTCTGAACCCCTGAGCTCTCCATTGGTGCGCTTAACTGGCCAAGGACACATGAACTGGTTGAACTGGTTGGACAGCACTCAGTGAATGATTCACAGCTATAATATCCAATAAAATTACCCAAAGTCAGGGTGTTTTTGTGTGGATTTAGCTGGTACTCTGAACACACTATGAATGAATGCAGGTAGTGTGTCACCTTGACATTTTTCCAAAGACCACTCAGAAGCCCTTTGTGTGCTACACACATCTGACATCATGCCCCAAGTTTTTCACCGTAGTGCTCCCATCTCTTCTCGTCAGTGCAGCGTTAAAATGAACATTCTTGGGAGCCACGTGAGTCATGCACGACGTTGCTGCCCACGTCTGTGTGTGGGGGCTGATGAGTAATCCAGCTTGGACTGAGGCAGGAGGCGAGTCTTTGAAGCCAAGTCTCAGCGGAGTGGGAAAATATTGAAACACAGACCAAGCTAAACACACAGTTAATGCAAATCTAATGCCATTGAAGGCAGAGATGACTGAATTAGTCACCTAGGTAAAAAAAAGCAAAAAATATTTCTACTGTGTGATGCATATTTGAAACAGGGTTTCAATATCTGAATGAAATTATATGATAGTAGTTCATTAATACAGCCAGCTGAGCAGGAAATAACTACTGAGCGTCACCGTTGTGGCCAGCATAATCCGCAGCAGAGCGGCTGCAAGAACACGAAAGCAGTGATGTAAATCTGGCCTCAGGCTGCATGAACAACAAAGGTTGCATGTAATTCTTACGTAAAGTGTTTCAGTGGACTGAGGTCACTACTATCAGCAGAAACAGGTCAGACGGCAGCCAATCCAAACCACTCAATCAATTAGCCAATCTATAGAGACAGAACAGGAGGAAGCACAAATCATTTATCATGGTTTATACTTGACACTTATGAGAAACAGAATATGAGAGAGCTGAAACACGTAGTTGATCAATTATCTAGTAGATTGGCAGAAAATTCAAATGCAATTATAAGAATTCAATGTTTTAATTTAAACTTTTGAGTTTTGGGCAATTTGTCAAACAAAAGAAGCAATATGTCATTGTATTCTGATAAGTTGTCATGGGCATTTTTTCACAATTTTATAACATTTTATAAACTAAAAGATGAATCAAATATTTCACAGTTTAGTCCATGAAGTAAATTGTCATTAGGAGTTTATTTTTTATTTTATAAATGTTACCACTGTTAGAAAAACTGTCATAGTGTAGTTTGTCCAAAAAGGCAAAAAAAAAAAAAATACAGTAGGATAGAATGTCGATAATAGTTATAGTATAGTCCAAAAAACGTCACAAAAACATAGCACAGTATTTCTATAAAAAAACCAAAACCAAAAAAAACCCATAGTATAGTATGACGGAAAATGTAAAAAAAAAAACAGTTCATCGAGTAGTCTGTCCAGAAATGCAAAGAAAAAAAGGCCATATTATAGTATGTTCAAATGTCACATTTTTCTAAGCGGCCCTCTGACCTCTGACCCCATTTCTGAATGAATGCACAAAACACATATTTTTTCTCTTGAATTGCAATTTGTTATTTTCTGCCACTGCTTTAGAATATCTGTGCATACTGGGGTCCCTTAACAGTCTGTGAATTGCATTGCTAACTGGATTCAATTAGCCCACTCAAATTCATATGTCATGATGTTTGTCCCTGTGGTAGCCATTTTATTAGAGGGAGAGCATTTCTTGAAACTTGACATCACTGTATAAAATGAGCTGTGACCTCTAGGATAATCACAGCCTCATGAAACTTTACAACCATAAACTAGAGACCATTCATTGGATGTATGGTTTTCCTGTGTATCTTGACAATAAGGGGATTTCTCAGCAGTTTCCAGAACAGAAGTCATCCAAATGCAAAAAATACAGAAATGTCTAACGTTTTTGAGACCAAAAGCCACAGCAAGGTTTTTTTCCATGGTGTTCCAGAGGTCTTGGTGTATTGATGTATTATTCTTGATAATGTAATAATGTTCAGATCCCCAGCTTTCAGATGTTATTTCATTTTTAGTGGGGTTAGGGTTAATAAAAAGGCAATATAAAAAGACATGCATAAATAAGATTTTAAAAAGAGTAAATCAAATAAAAATGAAACAGGAGATACTTGAAATAGTGACTGATATCATCAACTCATTAGGTAAATGTTTACTGAGGTTATAAATCAAGTGAGAAGTAGGGTCATTTTCTCATTGATGTCCATGCAGTCAGACTTCTTTTTGCCACTACTAGAGTCGCCCCCTGCTGGTGATTAGAAAGAATACAAATTTAATGCACTTCCACATTAGACTTCACTTTTCAGACTTGGAAGCTACATCCACTTGTTTTATGCAGTCGATGATTCAAGCCAGTTTAGCACTGTGCCAGAAAGTCCATCTGTCTAATAATAAGTTGTGGCCAACATATTCGGTGAAGAACGAAACAAATTGTTGGCATTTCTCTTCATGATGTCATAACGTACCTGCGGATTTGCTTCTCACTCTTTTTTAAAACATATTTACCAGCTTGGCATTTCTCCTTGGTGTTTTTTCCTTAGCATCAATAATATACTGGAACCAAAGCAGGACATGTGTGGAAAAGAACTAATTAAGTATTTGTGTGCACAGGGATCTCAGTCAGCCTCATCAGCCACCTTAACCTTAGAAATGTTACGAGCCTTGGAAACGATTAAGAGCAGACATGTCCCTTATTGTACGTGGGCTTCATCACATGCTGAGTCAGCCCTGTTATCCACACAGAGCTCTTTAGTGCTGCTGTCCTGGGGGTCATCAGCGTGAAGGTTAAAATCACCAACAGTAACTACACAGTCAAAGTCACTGCAGATGACGGACAGAAGGTCAGCAAAAAAGTTTGCACTATATTTAGGCGGCCTGTAGATGTTTAAGCTTGTCATGACGAGTTCAGCTGAAGAGCAACATATTCAAAGGAAGCAAATTTCCCATAAGACATCTGCTTGTGCTGAATAGAATTATTAAACAAAATGGCAACTCCACCTCCTTCCTTATGCTCTCTAGCTTGGCTCATAAAAAAGGAGGGGTTGACTCAGTACTGCTGCTCTGTTCTCTGCCGGGTTTCAGAAACATGAAGTAAAGAAACAAACCAATGAGGCTGTGATGTTTTTGTCCTTGTTGTGCAGATGCTGCTTACCGTCAGTGTGCATCATTTTATTCCTAGGCGCTGGGTGTTACAGGCTAAACCAAAAACGGCCTATCAGTACTCCAGATCTGCTTGGATGGAGGTCATCTGACCTGAAAACATGCCTACGTCCCCCAGAATGGATTTAATTAGAAATTGAGTTGATCACTTTCTGATCACAATTTCTGCTGAGCCTTGTGTTGAGTCCTAGTGTGCCGAACATGTTGATTCCTTCGTGGACAATTAAACAGTTCCACAAAATCTCAGAAAGAACTTAAGTTGAAAATTAGTCAGCTGGCTAACACTGGCACATTTACAGAAATGCTAATTGATATGCATTGTCTTGAAGAATGAATAAAATATGAATAAACATAATTCCATGTTAACACTTCTGAGTGCTCTCTGCAAACAGCACTGTCCCTACATGTAGAATAATTTAATTTGATTATGCAAAGTGTAGTCCAGGTCAGGTCTGTCCACTAGTTTATTGTCTAGTCCACTAAGTTATTGTTTTTGTAGCAATAACTTTGTGGGCAACAAAAGGCAGTCAACAGTAGATTCTGGAACTCAAAGTTGTCATAAATGTTCCTGTTTGAGACAAATAAAAAAAGTAGCAAAAATAATATAAGCAGAGAGCAAGCAAGAGGAGTATAATAGTACACTTCGGTTTTTCATATCTGTTTTGGTGGAAATTAGTCAGAATCTCAAATTCAAAAATAATTACAGTTGGTTGTCCCTATCATTATATTCCACAGAGTAGGGATGGCCGTAATCATGCAATTATACAACATCTACCAGACAGACAAAGGCAGTGGTGGTATCATGCTGTGATGATCAACATAATGCTTTTAAATAGCTGCTTTTTAATGATCACATAATAACAGTTTCCACACAAAGCAACCTCTAATAAAGCAGCACCGATGTGAAAGGCCTACACAGGAATATACAAGGCATCACAACCACTGAAGCAAAGTAAAACAAAAGTGAAAGGGTCAAGCAGCGCCCTGAGTGTACTTCCTGTCAGACCTACAGAACCATATTAACACAAGCTCTCATGCACCCCTAAAACAACGTTACTGTATTTTGCCTTCTGTTTGGCGATCATGGAGAACATGTGTGCTCACTAACAGCTTGCTTTGTTGCGGCCATGTGATTATACATGTCTGTTCACATGTGAGTTGCCACGATGCATCAACTTAATTAATGTGAATGTGCTCGGAGCAGCCCGGAGTCATTCCTGCCCACGGTACAGAGGCTGTTACATCACTCAGACACAGGAACACACACAGAGCTATTTGGAGACATTTTCCTGCCTGTATAAGTGGAATAATGTTCTCTTTGTAATATCCAAGACAAATCCCTGTTCATTTGTTGTACTTGGTGAGCCATTCCTGCTTCTTTTTTCCTTTTATTTTCTTCTTCAGAGCAGCTACAGTGGGGTAGGTCGTGCTGTGGAGCTGCAGCTGCTGACTTCTGGCTGCATTCATTAGCTCCTGTGTTTCTAGGAGGGTCTGGCTAACAACTCTGTGCAGGCTTTCAGTCCTCATCTGTGTCTTTCCTCCCCCTACCCTCCATGCCAGGCTGCAGGAGGACAGCTCAGACGGTGTGTGTGGTCCACTGGGCCCACCCCCATGGGTGCACAGGGGAGCTGGGTGGGCATAGGGAGGGGGTTCTGGGTGCATACAAAGCCAGTTCTTCAAAATGTTGTTTTGCAAAAATTTGTCCTCCCAAACAAAGGAAAATCAGTTATGCTGCCGAAATTAACACATTCTTTTTCTAAAAACGAACGTTTCTCATTATCATGCAAGTCCTTGAAATAACCCAGCCCAGAATAAGGTGTTGCAGGAGTGAGTTGATGTGCTGCATGATCCTAAAATTCTACCACCCAAAAAATCCAAGAATGTAGCTGTGAACGTACAGTTGTGACAAGTCTTTGACTGAACGGTTTTATTTGCAGTCTCCAAGGCATTTCGTGAACCTTAACATTACTCACGGTTGGCTGCAGTTCCTCATGTGTCACAACAGTTTATGGTCTGTCCTTGGTGGATGCTCGCTAAGTCGCCAAAACAAAAGCCTAGGTCATTTGTGAGGGTGGAAATCCCGAGACTGAACATTAATTTTCTTTTCTGCGACAGGAAATGTTCAGACGTCTTCTCCTCAGTTTATCATTGCATCTCTATAACTGTCACACCATGCATATCAGTATAAAAACTCTGGGGCTACAGGGAATTCTTGTATGTTGGATTATATTTGGTATTAATTCCTACTTCTACTAACAAATACAAACAAACATGTAATCATTAGTTTCTAGTCAGTTCTGTATGTTCTGGTGTGGGAGTGTAAAGTTTAGCACTCCTGCTATAAATGGCACACAGGCACGCTGTCTACTCAGGCAGCCTGCTGCTTGTCTATAAAAAGTGATAACAAACACCTACTTCTGAATGACAGCAAGCATGACGAGTCTTCAGTGTCAGACTGTTGCTGTGACTCACACAGCGAGGATTCATCAAACCTCACATCATCCGCCAGGCCCCGGCCTGTCAGGAGAGAAGCTTCTTTCAAGCTGAGCCAACAAACTTTGCACACTAGCGTCTCCAAATGGCTGAAAATGAATTGAACTTCAAAACCCAGAATTCCTGCAAAGTGACGTCTGTTAATGGCAGGAGAGACACATCCAGTATGTGCTGCTTTATTTTTCATTTCACCTTTATTTATTCAGGGAGGGCCAATTGAGAGCAAGCTCTCATTTCCAATGGCGCCCTGATTACAGTACAAATACAATTTTAACACATTACACTACATATCCATAATAATATATAATCAACAGAAGCACAATAAATTCAATGAGTACATACACATTCAGAAATCATAAGATTAATAAGAATGTCTTTAAAATGATTAAAAGGAATCAGTGTATCCAGCTGAAGCTGTGACAGTAAATTATTCCATTTAAAAGGAGCAAAATAAACAAAAGCGAATTTCCCAACCTCCGTTTTAATAGCAGGGATATTTGGAGCCAGTGGGTTATATGAACGAGTTGGAAAGTTAAAAGATCTGAAGCTCACTAGGCTCGATAAGTAGAATGGTAGTTTTTTTAGTAGTGCCTTATAAATAAACAATATATGCTATAGGACACGTTACAAAAGATGGGCAAAAGGTAATGTTGTTAAGTCTATGGGTGGGTTTTCCATATGGTTTTGAACATCATAAAACTGGGTGACATGTTCAATTACCAGCCAAAAAAATTGAAAAGGGCCAAAGGTTAAAATACCTAGTTGATGCCAGAGGAGATGATAGAAAGGCAACAGTAACTCAAATAACCACTCGTTACAACCAAGGTATGCAGAAGACAATCTCTGAACACACAACATGTCCAACCTTGAAGCAGATGGGCTGCAGCAACAGAAGACCACACCGGGTGCCACTCCTGTCAGCTAAGAACAGGAAACTGAGGTGACAATTCGCACAAGCTCACCCCTAACACTGGACAATAAAAGATTAGCAAAATGTTGCCTGGTCCCATGAGTCTCGATTTCTGCTGCAACATTCAGATGGTAGGGTCAGAAGTTGGCATAAACAGCATGAAAGCATGGATCCATCCTGCCTTGTATCAAAGATTCTGACTGGTGGTGGTGGTCTAATTGAGGATATTTTCTTGGCACACTTGTGCCCCTTAGTACCAACTGAGCATTGTTTAAATGCCACAGCCTACCTGAGTATTGCTGCTGACCAATGTACCATCTTCATATGGCTACATCCAGCAGGATGTCATAAATGCATAAAGCTCAGATCATCCTAAACTGGTTTCTTGAACATGACAAGGAGTTCACTGTATCTTAATCCAGATCTCAATCCAACAGAGCACCTTTGGGATGTGGTGGAGTGGGAAGTTAACTTCATTGATTTGCAGCTGACAAATTTTCACTAACTATGTGCTGCTATCATGTCAATATGGACCAAAATCTCTGAGGAATGTTTCCAGCACCTTGTTATATCTACGGCACAAAGAATTAAGGTACAAGGGGGTCCAGTACGGTACTAGAAAGGTGTACCTAATGTAGTGGCTGATGAGTATAATTTCAAATGTTTCTTGCGTATTAGCAAGAAGATTAGCAAGTTTCTTGCGTATTGGGCAGTGTATTGGCCTAGAGATTAGAGAATGGGGCTTGTGACCTGAAGGTCGCTGGTTAGAATCCCAGGACTTACAGGTCAAGGACTGAAGTGTCATTGAGCAAGGCACCTAACCCCCCACTGCTACCTGGGTGCAGAAATGTACTGCCCACCACTCCTAAGCACGGTGTGTTCACTGGTGTGTCAAAAGGATGGGTTAAATGCAGAGGTTGAATTTCCCCAATGTGGGACAAATAAGGGAATCTTAATCTTAATAAAAGATACATGTTAAAAGAGAGTGAGAGAGAGAAAATAATGACATGAAGTCATTAGGAACAAACTGAGAAAGCCATGAAAAAATTGAATGATCCCAGTTGGTAGGATAAGATTTTTTTTAACAGAAAGGTAGAGAGGAATGTCCTATACACAGAATTTCAGATTTTGTCTCTGGTCCTATTTCAGATTCCTCTCTGTTAAAAGAAACAGGTATACGCTCTTCTTCATCCCCACAGAACATTTTACTTGTGAATCCAGGCCAGGGGAGGAGGCAGTGAGTCGTCAGGCTGCTCACTTGGCAAGTTGTGTATTGAGTTGATGACATGATGATGTGGTTTGTGTAGTGGATGCTGATGATAATGACGATGTCGACCACAAGGTCTGATGAGGGCGATTGTGTTAAATAGCAGAGATGTTAATCATGTATTCTACTTTCCTCACCCTGTGTATTTGTATTTATATGGTCATATTCTGCCACTGTTCATTCTATCTGCCTTGAATTTTTTAGATGTCGAGTGAATACTTCCACCAAAGCAAATGAAACATTTTAGTTGCAAGCACAAAAGTTGGATGACTTTACATTTGTCTCTGGTGCTGATTTATTTGTAATTGTCTGATTTTATGTTAAAGTCTTTCCTGGTGCAGCTTAAATGTTTGTTCCCATCTTATGCTGCCATTGTTGGCGGCTTTAAAACAGTCAGAAGGATAATGTAGGTTGGGAAGTTACTACGTGTAGTGGTGTGGTATCATGATGGAGGCTCTCAGGGGCTGCGGGGCCCTTCACCATCTCCTTATTGGGATGTGTGTTGGCACAGTTCCCCCCCACTGGCAAACAGCATGCCGGGGGCCCGGGGCAGGGGGAGGTGAAATGTCAAAAGCAAAATGCAAATTCATGCTGACAAGCGGTGCAGAAAACATGTTCTCTGCGACTCGGGGAACCTTGATATTTCACAAAGTCAAATGAACATGTCAGCCAACACTACAGGGCAACTATCGGGTTATTTAAAGAGGAGGTTCAAAAAGCAGGCCGGTGTTACATCACAGGCAGCAGGGAGTGTTTACGTGCAGCTCAGCGGACAAGGCTTGCCTTTGTTGTGGTTGTTATCCTCCTTCTCCAGTCTCCCTCTGTCTGTGAGCCATCACCGACGTTCAGAGTGAGACACTGTGAGGGTGGGCCGATAGAGGAGACACATACTGGCTCAAATTAGTTCCTCATTACATTACTGCTGCACTCTTATCCTCCACATCTACTGTCAGACCTGGTCCTTACGTGTTATCTGGTACCAGCACTGAGCTCCTAAAATCACTATGTGTCTCACAGCTCAAGCTCTGATGAGCAGCAGGACTCCATTAGGACTTAAGAAGCAGATTCTACCTCAAACTTCATTAATTCAGGCTGCTGTTGCTGTTAAATGTTAATGTGTGAGGATGCGCTTAATGAACAGCTAACATGGCTTTGCAAGTGGCTTTGCCAACCATGAACCCGAGTAAACTATTTTGAGCACCTTATAAACACCATCTAATGAGACAATGTGATTCTGAGCGCAGTTATCATGTCTTTTCATCACCATGATGCTAATAGTCTGTTGGTCAGTCTAACTCTTTGTCTAATTTCTTAAAAACTATTGGATCTTCGTACAGACATCTATGGTGGACCAATACTATGAACTTTGGTGATCCTCTGACCTTTCCTCTAGCTTCACCAACAGGAAAAAAAAAATCAGGATGCCCAATACTACCACTGAACGTTGTATTTTGTGCAAAGTAGTAAATGTTAGCAAGTTGACAGGCTTGAACTAAACTAAACTAAGATGGGAAACATGCTAACCCTGCCAAACATCAGCTTGTTAGCATTTTCATTATGAGCATGTTATCATGCTAATGTTAGCTTTAAGCTAACTGCTGTGCTGAAACAGAGTTGTATGGAGCTGCTAGCATGGCTGTAGAGTATTGCTCTTGTTACAACATACAGTATTATTATTATTATGAATATGGGGTCTTCTGTTGCCAGACCAGGAAAGATAAAGATTAAAGGCACTCTGAGTTTTTGACCACTAGCAGCACTGCGGAGCAATGTTTGTATAGGTCCCTATTTTGTTTGGATAGAATGCAGATGGATGACATCATGCACATCTTAAAAACAACAACAACTAAATAACAATTCACCAGCAGAAGTATTGAAGAAGAAGCTAGAAAATAAGAAAACATTGATACATGAGGCCCATTGTGATTAAATGTTTTTAGAAATGCTGAGTAAAACAGAAGCTTATTTCACAAGAAAACTTAGCAGTGCACCCTTAGTAAGGATTGGCTCATATTATTTCCAAAAAAACCCCACATGTCCATTTTTTCAAGTGTTATTGTTTTTGCACACATTCCTCTCACCATCCAGGCTATAAAGTGACTTATTAACAAGCGAGATTTGAGAGATTAGGAGCAAATTCCAGAATCCTTCTTCATTGTCAAAAAACATTTTTAAAAATTCTACAATTCTACAATGTCATTGAGCAGATGCTTTTATGCAAAGTGACGTACATTTGAGAGTTAATTCAACACAAGCAAAGATGAAGTCAGGAGACGACAGATGAGTTAGTGCAATGGGTTAAGTTTAAGCCCATTAGGACATAAATGTTATCAGGCAGTGCAAGTAGTACTCTTGTTCATCTGTGTCTGGGTCTTTAGTCTCTTCTTAAAGATTGAGATGGACTCAGCAGGTCGGATGGAGTTTGGAAATTCATTCCACCACTAGGGAGCTACAGAGGAAGAGTGTAGTTTGAGATGTAGGGCCGGAGTGACGTGCTCGGTTGAAAACCAGACGCACCGCAGCGTTCTGGATCACCTGCAGAGGCTTGAAGGTGCATCCAGGGAGACCTGCCAGTAGAGAGCTGCAGTAGTGTAAACGTGATACCAGGAGATGTGTCGCATTCTCGGTCAGGTAGGCTCTGATCTTCCTAATGTTGTATAGGGAGAATCGGACCTTAAAGGTCAGCCATGATACCCAAGTTCTGTGCAGAACTTGTGGGCACAAGTTGCGTGGATCCAAGCTGAATATTAAGCATGAATATTGAGGTTAATACTGATGTCAGAGGCATCCCTGGATTTACGCCATTTCCTCTCTGCTGCTTTGTTATCTAATGACTTCTGATGAGGACAGAGGTTGTTAAGAGAGGGGGAGAGTGTCCAGGTTTCAGTTGTTAAGGCTTGGATGAATTCTGTTTCATTTACAGCTGATTGGCAGTTCCATAAGCCAAAGGCGAAGAGAGAGTGAATGATTATAATTCACAGAGTGAAATTAGCAAGTACTCAGTCTGAAAACAACCTAAAAAACACTAATCCAAACAAAAACAAAAATAAAAGTGCCACATAAGCCAAAGCTATTATAAAGCTTTAAAAGTCTATGTAAAACATGTCTGAAGAAACCATGACTTTTTTAGGCTTGCACTAAATGTATAAATGAAGAACTGTTCCTTCAGTACAGGCAGCCCTGATGACGCTGTGCAACTGTGTGACGTCTGTGTGACGTGCCCCCTCATGCCTTGATGTCTATGGATCGCTGCTGTGCTAATGAGTAGCTCTGTTTATGAGGTCATGCCTCCTGCAGTCACACATGAAAGTTACCCATAAGCTCTCAGTGCAGCTGAGAATCAGGACTTCCAAATGTGACGTCAAGAAGTCAACATCTACATGGCAGACAGAACTGATGGTGTATCAGAGCAAATAGAGCATGCAAAAGAATAAACTCCATATGCTGCATATGGCCAGCAGTGGAGTGATTCAGACTGCTTAAACCTCCAGCACTGCTACACTGCTGTGACACAGCACATGGGCCTGAACAGTGCAGTGCCCCACACAAGGACATAAAAAGTGGCACCTATGTCTGAAAGGCTAATATCCCTGTCTGCACAAATGCCCCCAAATAGGAGCTAATTGCAACAGGAAATGCATATTTTTAGGCTTTTCAGCAAAGTGGTGAGCCCAGACAGAAAAAGGCATGTGGCAAAACTAAGTCATGTGTCCGTATGAAAAGATCTGTCATTGAGGACATGTGCACATTTGACTCAGCCAGCTGCACACTGGCCTGATAATGTCAATATCATTTCCTTCATCTCCAGTCAACTCAACGCCCGCTCCTTGTCACTGAAACAAGCTGGAAATGTTGAACTCCCACACTCACCCAATGACAGTGCTTGGGCTGTATAAATAAACCACTCAGTGTCAGTAATTCAGAGGAATCTAGACTTTCTCCCCAGTAATCTCCTGCATCTCCACCCTGTCTTTAAAGGAATAGTTTCACTTTTACGGGGGAAAACACTTAGGCCCAATCGCTTAAAACTCATGTAATTAATTTAATAAAGCAGAAAGCAGGAACAGTCATCTTATGTCGAGTGTTTCCATGAGCACCAAACTCTTGTTAGAAAACCTCTCACCTTTGGTCTGACGGACTACCTGAAGAATGACAAAGCTGCTGCTTCTGGTCGCATAGCTCTCCACTTCAAGCTGGAACTCAGACTGCAGTTTGAAGGCAGCAGTGAAAACGGATCTGTGTGTCCAGGAGCTGGTGGTCGCTGCCAGAGGCCCCATAGAGTCTGAGCTAAAGGACGTTCTCGAGAACCTCCATGATTTAGTCTAAATTTGTCTCAATCAGAGCCGATGGCATGGTGGCATGCATTAAGAATAACTACACTGCAAAAAAAACAAGTTGGGTGAACTCAAAATTTCAAGGCAACAAACTTGATACAATTTTAAGTTGGACAATTAAACTAAATATTTTAAGTTTTGTTTTTGAGTTTGCTCAACTCTGAATTCAGATTTTTGTCAACTCAACTGTAAATTGTACTAACTTATAATTTTACATTATAAGTTATAATAACTTTTAATCCTTACTTCTGCCAACTTCTGCAATGTGCTGAATTGGCACAATTGAAATGCCGCTATGAAATGTCAGCTAATGTTGCGACAAAAATTTTGAGTTAGCATTGATACGCTAATGGCTACTCTTGTAGCTGTAACAAGCAGCGCCCCTAGCATCAGTTAGCTTCTAGCATCAGTTAGCCGCTAGCTTTCGCTAATGACCGAATTTCACCGCTTTCCTGCATTTCACAACAAAGAAACGAGAGTTAGCAGAACTATTGTCCCTTGTTGTGAACCTCAACTTAAAGTAACAACAACTCACAAACTTGTTTTTGAGCAGACAACTGACTTCCTTTGTTGTGCTAACTTACATTGTTGCCCTAAATGTCAATAATTTATATTTCCAAGTTTTACCAACTTAAAGCTGTTTTAGGCCAAAAAATACAAGTTGGCTTTTTTGCAGTGTACACAGTAACATCAGTATTCTTGATGATGGTCTCATTTGCTTATATGATGTTATATAATATTCATAATTATGCTTTCATTAGTGTATAATCACCCGAAACAAAGAATTATCACTTCGTAGGGAGCAGGTTTTCTTCCATGGAGCATCATAATGTTTCTGCTGCAGTCCAGAACAAACAAACCAAACAAATGTTTTTACCTTACCTGATTCTATCTAATTCTGTCCAAAGGTAGCAACACATGATTGCAGGCACCTAAATGAACATGTTATATGTTATTATTCAGTGGCTGTGAAAACATTCATATATCTGTGTTAAAAGCCTGAGGAAGGTTTAACTGACTGGTTTTACTGGTTAGTTTCCAGATGGAAGTGTTCCATCTGTACAAATATAACGCAGGGTTGTGCTGCAAAAATTATGATGCATTGGGGAAAAAAACAGTGATGCTGAAAAACTGTTAATGCTGTGTGATTTGGGCCAGAAACGACACACACACTCATGTTTCTTCCTGTGACTCATGTGGCTTCAAGAAAACATGTAACCCAGCAACAGCACATGAAGCCAAGGATGGCTGGAAGTAAAAAAACATGACCTGACACCCCCCACTTCACCAACTCACCCTCATTCTGTCTCACATGTAAAGCTGTCATGTCCAGGACGACCATGCACATGCTAACTCCTCAACAACATGTGCAGCCCTCAGCATCTTCTTCAGACTCGCCCCCCTAAAATGTGTGTTGGTGTAATCAGATTAATTTAGGAGCTAATTTGTTGCTGTCGAGTGTGTCTGGCTGCCGTCAGTAGCTCAGATCCATAACTTATCGAAAGCTGATTAACACATCATTCCTCCTGCTTGTGCCCACTAAGAACGCCGAGCTGTGCGGTTGTCAGGATTACTTAAGTGTGAACGGAAGACCAAGGCATCCAGACGTGAGAGCTGTGTATTAACTCTCACTCCTGTCACCACAGCTTCCATCACAGTCCATCCTCTAGCGGGGCTTTACATGTTAAAATATAGCACCATAATTCATCATATTTCATACAATTACAAGGGTTTACCTTACTACGAATGTAGAAATGAAGGATGTGATGATAAAGAGGCAGATGGCCTGGAGGCGAGACAGAAAGATTGTGTCCCCACAGTGATGACTGTGTCCAGCCTCGACCCAGTGTCCTTGAACAAGGCACTGAATGTCATTACAGGAAGCAGCTGCCCCTGGCCTTTGACCCCTCCGGTGAAATGTGGACAGATGCTAAATCCCAACCACTGAAGGCATGAACCCTGCTACTCTGCCTCTGATTGGCTGACACTAACGCTCTTACCACAACCAATCTCACTCTTCGTGCCTTAACTTGGGGATGACAGTGTGATGTCACAAGATCACCGCCGTCTTGGTTTGAGGGAAAGCAGGTGTGTGGTCTCTGGTCTGTACAATGCAAAGTCTAGAGTGAGCTTTAATTTCACAACCTTGACTTACATTTAAAATTAAGACCAACATGTCATGTGGCTATTTTGAAGCCCTTTCTATTGATATGAATGCATAATATGAGATTTGCCAATGAATCGTGCCCATACGAGTAACTCGTAATGCTAACACTTAATTTCTATTTTTATTTTACCTAACATGCATTTAAAGCTGTCTGTTACTTTGGTACATGTTGGGAAGGTGACCATTAGAGCCCGACGGTTTCCCATTAAATATTTAGCTAGCTTCAGTCGGAAATATAGCACCTATAATGGCCAAAAGTCAAAACAATATGGCAGAGATGCTTGCTTCAAATATAAACAAATGTTAACTTATGCTGTTGTGACCAAGGGGGAGCAGAAGAGGCTGGCCTGGCAAGCTACCAAAATTGTGGTGTGTTGTAAGGGAACGTTTCATTCACTTTGAACTCTTCTTTTAAATGAACGTAAAGTAATGAGTAGTCTCAGTGAGTGATTTGTTCATTTTCACACAGTACGTTCCCTCATCACATGGCAGCTGCATAAACTCAGTCAGGACAGGAAACAGAAATGATTCATTCACAACTTAACTATGTGTCCTCAAGTTTGAGTGTCTCGTTCATCTGTCACGTGACGTGAGGCAGCTCAGCCACAGGGCTGTTGGATGAGCAGTAAGCACAGTGGTTTGTTCATGATTGGGAATTCATACCGATCAGTCTTTTGTTATTTTGTCATGTGACAGCTACCTAGTCATTGTAGAGGAGCTGAATGATTTGTTCACGATGCATAACAATGCTGCGCCGATCACCATCCTAGTGGTCCCAGTACTGTGGTGCGTCTTTGCTCCTCGTTTTCACACGTGTATTATACTTTGTCAACTGAAGCAAACCATGTTGCCTTCAGTGTTTGAGTTTTTGCGTTCTTTTTTTCACCCTCAAGAGCACTAGATAAAATGAACAAAATGAGCAAAATTACTTAAAGAAAGATTCATTCAATTTACCGTCCGAGAGCTATTGATCCAAGTCAGTAAAAAGACTTTAACTTCCCAACAAAGGTTTTCTCTCATCAGAGTGAACCTTTCACCATGCCATCGCCGCATGACGTGACAAAGTGACAAGTAGGATCATTTTCCTATTGATTTTCATACAAACAGACTTCTTTGCTGGTGTCGCTGCCTGTTGGCCATTAAAAAGAAAACAGGTTTAACGAACTTCAGGATTGGCTTCAGGTTTCAGGCCTGTTGCAGCCTTGAATTTTGACCCTCTTTCTCATAAAAATGCAGCACAGAGGAATGTGGGTCAGCATGCTGGCTTGCATACTGCAAAATGCAACCGGATGCAGTTGGACATCCTGGTATTTTTTGGCACTGTGAATTTGACACACAGTAATGGGACATACTTAATATTTTTTGGCACACTAAATAGTATGGCAGTATGGGTAATGGAAGACCCCCGTAACATCTGATATTTTGAGTAATTCATCCCCAAATGCAATTTAATCCAAGACTGAAGCTGCGTGTTGCTCCTTTTCAGCTCCCTTGGGAGCTCAGACAGTGTCATGCCTCGCGGTGGTGACTTTTTGCAGCCAGGCGACATCTAAAAATGTTCCCCCAATAGGCTAATAAGCTGTACTTTTTGCCAGTGAGCCGAGGAGACAAACCAAGTAGGGGGAGGTGGGGGGATCTCTGCAGCAGGCCCGTCTCATGCAGCCGTAGCAGGATGGTAAATTGGAGCTGGCGTGATAGGTCCTGACAGCAGCACAGTCTTGGCCATGAGCACAAACTGCCTTGCTTACGTAACCAGCCCATTGTTGCCTCCCTGTCACTGTCATTAAAATTCATGAGAATCACATGAAATCATGCCTCAAACACTTGTTTGCTGCAACAGCAGAAGACGCAAGGTCTGATCAAAGTCAAAAAGATGAGATGAGGTAAAAAGGAAACACAAGAAGAAAATCTGTGAAACTGATAGATTTATGATCCCATCCAACCTGTAAGTTACACTGTGGGCAAAGAACACAGGCGCCACAGTTAAACTCACCATTGTGTTAACAGCTCGGCTGAAATAACACCAACTCCCCTTCACACCTACAAGGCTCTGCTGACATTTTGCCACCTGTTAATGGCACTGCTGACATCAAAAGATGAACACTGGAGGATTTATTTATAGCTGTACATCTGTGAAGAGATAGAGCTTTGAGACGGATGCGAGACATCATCTTCTTTAGAGCAGCATTTCGCAGTCACTTTGTCTCATGATGCTCTTCACAGGTTGCTCACGCTGTGCTGTAAATCAAAGAACTATTTTCTCTTTTAGGTTGTGGGATATGATTTAAGGAGACAGGGATGCTAAAAACTAGTCAGCCTTTTACAAATAGACCTGTTGAGAAAATAGGGATAACATATTTTCCATCCTGTAAGCCATTTCACCCAATCATAAAATACGCTACAGAACAAATTAATCTATTTTAAATAAGTGATATTTCTTGATCTTTAATATCTCTGATCTATTGTATGTCTCAGCTGCCCCTTGAGCAAGGAACTTAAAGGGTTGGTTCTGCATTTAAATGAAGGTTTTTTTTTAACTTATGGCTTCTGTACAAAATTTGTACATGTACATACATCTATATAACTGTTTATTACACAGGGCTGCAAATCATTTTAAAGAAGTATTCTTATGGTCTCCATCCACCTGGATGAGTCAGGAAAATAGCTGGAGAGAATAAATGGCAAACCTTCACCCTCATTAATAATTACTACCAAGGTGCCTTTGAGCCAGGCACTTGAACCTGAGCTGCTCCAGCAGAGCTGTTGAGTCACCTGCCACTGTGACAGGTACTGTGGTGGAGTGACAGCATGGATGAATTACTGAACGGGCCTACTGGGCACAGGTCCAGCATCCGCCCCAGCCTTCACCTGGGAATTCCCCTTGAAGCGGCACGTAACACTGAACAAAAAGACAGAGACCCAAAATGACCAAACAAGACACCAAATGGCTACACAGATACAAAATGACCAAAAAAAAAAAGACACAAACTGACTACAAAGAGACACAAAAATGATGCACAACGACTACAAAGACACATAAAACAACAACAATAGAGGCAAAACCACCACAAAGTCTTGCTCCTGTGTAGGAGTGGTGGTGGGGCCTTTTGCATGCCCAGGGGCCCAGTGTCTCATGATTCATCCATGTGTGGAAGAATGTGAATATGAACCACATTAGTGCTCTGTCAACCTTCCAGAGTAAAATCAAAAAGAACATTTGATTCTATTATGGCCAAATATTCAGTGTACTACTTTTAAATATTTCCATGTTTGACTCCAGGGGATGTTATCTAAAAATACAATATGTTAACCCTAAATCATTGGGATCCGATCCTCACACACACTCTCTCACAGAGAGAAAGGTGCTTGTATGACCACAGTCCTCTCTCTCTCTCACACACAGTTACATACACACTGATATATTGATGCAGGTGTTTCCACACTGTTCAGATGGAATGATTTATTCATAATCATGATAGCATAATAAAACAATGAACATTGAAAGCACTGACAGTTGAACCCAAGGCCTCTCACACACAGCATGCACCACCCCGACCCCAGCGTTCACAGAGACACTGAACATTCCTAACGCCAGGACACACCTGGCTTCTGAAAGTCCTCCTTTTTTATTCTCTGCCCCAGTCAGTTTTTTCCTTGTTTTTTTTTTTTAATCCTTTAAATATATTTTGATATAAAAACAAGCCCACGTATGATGAATCGACCATGTTTGTGAACTGCCTCTCCCCCCCGTCTCCTGTTATTGTCCTGCCACCCACCCAACACTCCTCCGAACTGTATTGGTTGGAAGGCAAACATGATAATGGCCCCCAATCCTCTCTCTTCCTGTTCACTCTCTTTATTGACACATGGGGAAAAAATCCCAGTCTGATGGGGTGATGGTGGAGGAGACAGCACTAAAAAAAAAACAAAAAAAAAAACGGTTTGATAACCTCCCTGAAAAAAAAGAAAGCAATAAAAAAGATTTCTTAAAAAAAGTAATTAAAATAAAAAATAAAACTACAACAGTCCAGTTGAAAAAAACGTGCTGGAGGGAAGTCTGGAGCTCTGTAGACTGGAGGCACTTTAGCACAGAGCGAAGGCCCCACACCTGACACCACGCCGAGGGAAGGGGATGGAGGGAACGAGGGAGGGAGGGAGGGAGGGAGGGAAGGATGGAATGACAGAGAGCTGGGCTGATTTCATGCAGAGCCACACGGTGATACAGAGATCCAGGAATGATGGAGAGGGACGTGGGGGAAGAAGAAAGAGCACCTGACAAACGTGGAGGAAAAGGCCAGCCTCCCCTCTAGTTAATGCCATGTTCAGGAGAGGAGGAGGAGGGGAGGAAAAGAAAGAGAGACAGAGACAGAGAGAGAGAGAGAGAGAGAGAGAGAGAGAGAGAGAGAGAGAGAGAGAGAGAGAGAGAGAGAGAGAGAGAGCAGTGGCAGGTACAGAAGGAGGAAAGAGCAGTGGCCCATCGGGAGAAGAGGAAACTGTCTGGCAAAAGCTATACAACACAAACAGAAAAACAGTCCTTGTATGGAAGCAAGAGGGCGGCTGGTGGACGCCTGAGGGCGGGGGAGGGGGCGCAGTATGGCAGTCCCACAGATCAACAGGCTGGGCAGGCAGGAGGAAGGTCCTGTGGTCCCTCTTCTTCTCCTTCTCCTCCTCCTCCTACTTTACAGCTGTGCTGGGCTGTGTCTTGCCCCCCCCTCCTCTCCCCCCGTCGCCCCCCCCTGGGCCTCCTCTTCACAGGTAGAGCTCCTTGGCTCTGATATGCTGCAGCTTCTCCCTCAGCATGCGGAAGGAGGGCCGCACAACGGAGTCCAGGGTCCAGCACTGCTTCATCAGGTCGTACACCACGGGCGGGCAGCCGTCTGGGGCGTCCATCTTGTATCCCTTCTCTACTCGGGGCACCACCTCTTTCAGCGGCTGCAACACAGAGAGAGATGATTGGTATTCAGCTGATGTGACTCAACTGCACCACGACATCTCAGGCAAAGGTTATTCTTCAAAACAACTAAATATGTAAATGTAACAAAGTGGTGAAGCATGCAGAAATAATTAAATTCATGATACAGAACACATTTTGTCACATTTTCATCACCCGCTCCAGCAGTCTAATGGCACAAATCTAATTATTTGGAGGTCAGCACTGAAGGAACAAGACATTTCACTAATCCTGTGGAAAAATAAATAAGAAAAATAAACACTGTTCCCAGCGATGAAGCCTGCCACCTGCTGGTATACCTCAGAAGTCTGCTGTTCGGGTACTTACAATTCTAGGGTAAGGCACACGGCCAAAGGAGTAGATCTCCCAAAGTAGGATTCCATAACTCCAGACGTCTGACTTGGTGGAAAACCTCTGTCGGACAAAAAAAAAAAAAAAGGGGGAGTCAAAATTCACACATCAAAAATTCAGAGAGCAGTCTTGGTCTGTTTGTTTTAATGCAACTTAAGCTCAAGTGAGGAACCATGAATAGAATGACAACAAATAGAAAAGTAACATCAAATGTGTTCAGTAAATTTGACTGCATAAGCTCCAAAGAGATCTGAAGATTAAGGATAGCAGGCTTCCTCTTCAACTGCTGCCATTAAAGAAAGTCCTGACTGAGATTACAGTCCATCTGAACCAGTAAACAAAAAAAAGGGTGCCGTGAGAAAAACATTAGATAAAAGCTGCCTAACATTTTCTACAAACACATTGAGCCTAATGCAAAAAACACCAGTACGAACACATTTGTTCTTAATTTCTTAATCTAAGTGTGAATTTAATGAGTGATTTAAAAAAATTTGTTGTACTGTAGAATTTTCTCTTAGATTTAAATGAAACTCATGAATAATCCAAACCCGTCGTCGGACAGTCCAATGTTTGGTAATTCTGTGATTCTAATCCAGTACACTTCTTGTAAATTATCTCCTCCCAGTGTGCTTGCTGTCTGTTCTGTGTGTATGCTGAAAAACAAAACCGGTGTTCATATGCAGGACTCTGTAAATGAGAAACAAACAAGGTGGCTTGGACGATCCACACAACATTATTCTGTTTATGCTAGTGCACAGGACGGAGGATGTATAAAGAGAAAGGAGGTCGGACCAAAAGGGACTGTAAATCTAACATTCTGATGGAGCGCTGATGGGGATGGGTGTATTTGTTTCGGTGTTGAGTTTAAATATTAACAACTTTCTCCAGAATCACAGACTCCACCTTTAATGCGACTTTGGCATCAAATTAAAAACATTGTTTTGTTTTTAATCTCACTTACGCTGGTACTCAAGTTAAATTAGGTGAAGCAAGACTGGAGGAGGACAGATTTAAAAAAATATGGAAAAATTTGGTAGAGTACATAAAATCAATTAGATCTGACTTTATCTGAGCTGACCATCATTAGAAGGAAAAGTACCCTGGTTCGTAGCTACAGAAGTTGAAAAGTTATGTTTTTTTTAATTTTATTTTTTATTATAATTATTTTATTGTTTTTTTGCTTATTTTTTATTTCTAAAATTTTGCTACACTGGAACAAATTGCTGTTTGATTAGTCATAATTTTTGGATGACATTGGATGACTATTTCAGTTGCACAATTTTATTGAAGCGAATAAAAATGTAAAGTTAATTTATATCTTATCCAAGATGAAAGATGGCAAGTGTAATCTGAAGATGTATTATTGGAGGGATTTGATTTATGTATACCAGATGTATGCAAAATGTTTGTTAAAATGTTCAATAAAAAGAAAGTTAAAAAAAAAAGGAAAAAAAAAAAAAAAAAAAAAATTTGGTGAAGCAGATGAAAACAAATGCCAAGAAAGCAGCAGCACATTAGCCCCGGCCTGCTACCCGTCTGCCCCGTCGTCTCTCACCTTCTCTCGTAGAGCTTCGGGGGAGGTCCATTTGACGGGCAGCTTGGCGGTGTCCTGTATGGAGGAGGCCTCCTTGGTGAGGCCGAAGTCGCTGACCTTGGCGATGTTGTCGTCGGACACCAGCACGTTACGAGCTGCCAGGTCTCTGTGCACGAAGTTGTTGGCCTCCAGGTACTCCATGGCTTCACACACATCACTGTGTGATACAGCGGGACAGGAGAGATGATGAGTGAGGGCTGCATGACTCAGATAATAACAACCCACAGGTGTGCATCTACTCCTTAATCTATGTGGACATATTTGTGGCTGTGGTTATGACTTGCCACATCAGATAACAACTGAAGTGCAGATCTAACTAATGCAAAAAGATGGGGAAGGTGAAAGATTAAAAAAAAAAAAAAACGGTAAATGTGAAAATATTCCTCGATTACTTGCTTTATATTCATACAAATTTCATGTCTTGTGCTGAATTTGACAGTATGTAGGTCACAAGGATTTGCAAATTTATGCGTTCTGATTTTATTATGTTTTTGACAGCGTCACTACTTATTTCGGAATCGGGGTTGTAAAATATAATCCCTTGCATATCTCTCACATGTTCATTCAAGGGTGGTGTGGCCCACACTGTAAATGAATCATAAAATACTTCTATGTGGATGCACGTTTTATTCGTACTGATAGGATTGTTTACACTCATTTTACCACTGCGCAGTGTAACAGCATCAGCTAAATGAGTGTTAAATTAAGAATAAATAAAGACTTTAAAGCACTTGACTTGCAGATAAAGCAGCCATTTATCAAAGCAAACACTCTGCATGATGGTTGCTTGTGTAAACAAAGGCTTCTTTTATGTTCCCAGTCGAGAGCGTGACACTGCTCTTTTGAAACTCGATTCAGATCCTGACAGCTAAAAGAGCAGCAGTTTAGCTCTAGACCCTGAGCTGTGCTGATTTAACATTTGTCTTTTCCAACTGTTGTAATAAATACTTGAGCAGTGATGAAGAGGACTCACAGTGAGAACTTGAGTAAGCAGTCTCCTCCGAGCACAGTCCGTCCCCGGGAGCGCAGGTAGTCCACTAGGCTGCCCTGTGACACAGTTTAGAGGAGGAGGACATTTTTAGCATGGCTGGTTCCAGTTAAAAACAAGTCTCTGACCCCAAAAGTGTTGATGTATTCTCAACAGAGCTACATAGGACTATTCTATGTCAAAAATACATTATTAGAGCATGACAAATCACAAATAAAAAATTCAAGGTAGCTGCAAACAAGACGGAGTGTCGTTCAAATAGCACGTCATTCTTATATATTTGTTATTTAGATTATTAATATAAGCTTTAACTGTAGTCATTTCATTGCTGAATTCCATAAATACTTTACAATCTTTTATTTGAGAGTTCATACAAAACAAGCAAGGATGAAGTCAAGAAACAACACAAGAATAAGTGGCATATATTACGTTGAGTCCTGTTAGGACGTAAGTGCTTTTGGGATGCAAGTGCAGGTGTTTTTTGTGTGTGTGCTGTGTGTTGATTATGTGTGTAGGTGATCAGTAAAGAGCTGGGTCTTCAGGCTCTTTTTGAAAATTGAGAGGGATTCAGCAGATTGTATGGAGTTTGGAAGGTTGTTCCACCACCGGGGCTCTACAGAGGAGAAGAGTCTAGTTTGGGAATTTAATATACTCATTCATTTATACATACACTGGAATCCTGTGCAATATCAGTCTGTGGCAGTCTGTGGCCTAGAGGTTAGGAATCGGGCTTGCAACTGGAGAGTCGATTCTGGAGAGAATCCCGGTACTGACAGGTCTAGGACTGAAGTGCCCTTGAGCAAGGCACCTAACCCCCCCTGCACAGCTCCCCGGGCGCAGTAATGTGCTGCCCACTGCTCCTTGCATGGTGTGTTCACTTGTGTGTAAAAAAGGATGGGTTAAATGCAGAGGTTGAATTTCCCCATTGTGGGATTAATAAAGTAATCTTCTTCTTCTATCCTTGATTATTATGTGCAATATCCTACACAGTAGTGCAGCATCTTTTTTTAATATGTTATTTATTTTTACACAACAACGGTAGCATTTTTACCATAATTGAGTGTGAATGAGTGTGTGCATGTATGTGCAGTGTTTTTTTAGATGATGTACAGCAAATTTCCTTGTACCATTGGCGCAATGACAATTAGGTCTTCTGATTCTGACATTCATTTTTCTACTACTCTCATTTCTGTACATCAAATTTGAGGCTACTTTTAGCAGTCGATTAGCTTATCTTAGCATCAAGTCTGATTCTATTTTAAGAACCGGGTGAATGTGCATGAGCTCATTTCCATACCCAAAGTTAGACATAAATGGAGGTAAAAACACCCTTAAACATATGTTTGCACATTGATATTTGGCCTTCTCAACCACTCATTAGACCACGTCAGTGAGAAATACGGCAAAGAAAAGTGCAATTTCACCCACAGCATGTCGCACTGGTGGTATCTACAGTGTCGGTTCAACTAATTCATCACAAACCATTATTCAGTATATTCTGAATTATAGCTATTATTCAACTTCAGAAAGGTGAATAACGATTCATTCATTGCGCTTGTGTTATAACTGAATTCACAAAGTGCTTCACAGAATAAACTTTTATTAAAACATTTATTAACAGGGAGATGGCTTGAATGTAAATAAGTAACGAAATTCAACACTCATTTAAAATAAGGCCTATAAATGTGCCTTTAAAATTCGAAAGAACGCTGTGTAGCCTGCATAAATGATTACACATTGAAATTGATAGAAAAAACCTAAAAAGAAACTTGCTTAACTTGCACTCAGACTCCTCCTTACCATATCACCCACAACTATCTCAGCTAAAACAGTTTGTACGCCTGGTTTGAAGTGTGTGTGAGGTGTTCACATTCTCACCGCACAGCCTTCCTTTATAAAAACCAGTTTATGTGTACCAAAAGGTCGACATACTTTTTTGTGCCATTGATACATCTGGAACTAGGACATTATTGCTCCCAGCCAAAAAAAAAGGCCAATACACAATAGTAAAACAGCTTTGGTTTTTAGATCAATTCAACAAACAAAATACATATAAAATATGAGCAGACTCCCAAGACTGTTGCCACATTTTTAGAACATGTCTAAAAAAGAAAACGTGTGACAAACCTTAGCCATGTACTCTGTGACGATGTAGAGACTGCCCCTCTCCTCCACAATTACCCCTAACAACTGCACCAGGTTGTTGTGCCTCAGTTGCCTGTATGAAGAAGAAACAGAAAAATGTGACGATAAAACAATCTCTAATAGAAAACAACGTATACGGACATATTTTTGCAGTTAGTGTGAAGGACAGAGCAACAGCTGGAGGATCTTACGTCATGACGGAGGCCTCTGCGATGAAAGCCTGCGCTGTGGCGTCATTTTTGATGCACTTGACCGCCACCTTGGTCCCTCTGTAGTCTCCTACCATAACATCTGACAAGGACACAGACAGGGAGAAGTTTTAGTACGATATGAAGAGTGATAATTGCTCTGATGTACAAAATTATATGATGTACTTGTGAAATCAATTCCTTACCTCCAAACTCCCCTTTACCAATGGTCTGCAGAAGTTTCAGCTCCTTTCTGTTCAAGGCCCAGCCGCCTGCAAAGAGAGGACGCATAACGCTTAGACTTCCCAGTCAACAACACCTCTGCATGAAGTCTAATAATATTACCAGGAAAAAGCATGCCCCCACCCAGATATTTGTTATTATCAAAAGCACATTTGTACGATTTTGCAAGTAAAACACTGGCATCGAAGATGAAGTTTTCAAATATTCATGAGCAAGCTTCACATAAATCTTCAAGCCAGAGGAACACAGTTTTGATTCATCTATCATCTGGGAGGAAAAGTGTTGATTTATTTGAACATTTAGCTCTTCCCAGGTCTCTGGTGACAGAGTCAGCTGGGTCAGATGGGTACATGAAGAGGAATGAAAAGAGACAGAGGTGGAGGAAGACTCCGATTGACCTTGGGAGCTGGTGAAGCCCAGCAGTCGTCCCCAGACACACAAAGATTAATTACCCTCTGTTGATTAATGCTATTAGGACGAGGATGATGGAGGATTCTTGTAGGAGATGCAGGCTTTGTTTGTCTGCTGTGCATGTCTGGATTGTGTGTTTGCGAGGTTAACGTGACAGTATATAAACACAATAATGTCCCTGTGTGCATTGGTGCCAGTGTCCCTGTAGGGTGGTGTAATGAGCTCAGTGTGTCCTTACTCCTGGAGAACTCGTCTTGTGCTGCCACTGTCCCCTCCATCAGCTTGGGTTTAATCAGCCGGGTGCAAAGGCCATCAGCATCTTTGGTGTAATGCTGCGGACAGAGTGAGAGAGAACACAATTATCAGTATTTTCATGTTGCAAATTGCAATAAAAACCCAGGTTGGTTTCATTGTTTGACTTTTTTATAAATCTAATGTTTGTTGAAGAGTCAGCAGTATGTACTGCAATATTTTTATACAGTAAATAGCTGAAAGATCAAGCACAGATCAAAGATTAAATTTGAATGGTGAATCCGCGTAAGAGCTCTTGATATGCAAAACGAAAGTCAAGGTGATGTTCCCAGTGACTCTCTAGAGAAGAACATGAAGGTAGCGATGAAAGAAGATTCTGGTAAGAGTTGATGTGCGGGGGCTCTGTCGATTTAAATATGTACGGCATATCAGCTGAGTTGCCTTCACCAAAGAGAGAAAGCATGAGAGAACTTTTATCAACACATCAGTGTGAAGAGAAGAGGAGGATGATTGTCTTGAGGGAATTCCTTCCTCTTTTCCATCCAAAAGATAGAACAAAACAGGAGGAGATAGGTAGAATGGATATGCAGTGGGCATATGGGCGAGTTGTTTGACTGAAGTAGAGGAGCTGTTTCTATGGGAGTTATATATCAGATCGAGGATGTGCTGTTGAAGAGATGACCGGGTCAACAAACACGAAACAGCTCCAACTCCAAGGGAAATTATTAGGGTAAAGAAAAAAATGTGGTTCTGATTGACACATTATTTTATTATTATGTACAAAAAGACATTTAGATTAACAGATGAACCTATATATCTGGGCTGAGCTGCATCCAGCCTATGCACCCTTATCACACAAGTTCTTTCAAATCTTCTTTCAGTTTGACGCTTATCTCATCGGAAATGGATGCTTAGCTCATCATAGAAAGCTAAATTTACCATACTCAACCATGAATAGAATATATGCAATTCACCGAAGCCCAGTGCATCTGTACTGCAATCATACATCGATTGAGATGACAGGATCGGTCTTTTGAAATGAATGAACATCTGCTGAAGATTGACAGTGTGCGTAAGGCATCTGAGGAAGGCTGTGGAGCCGCTCCCCTGCCGGGAGCTGTGAAGGTTGTTGTGGGAACCGGCAGCAGAGGAGGAGGTGTGTGTGTGTGTGGGTGTGAGAGAGGTCAATGCACCTGATCCTTAACCCCCCCACCCCACAGAAACACAGCAAACCAAACAACCAGTCAATATTCACTAATCACCAGTGAAATCAGGTTGGTCTTATGAATGCAGATATGATATTTTGTTGATATTCAAATGTGTGAGACTACCAGTGAATCATTACTTCTTAACAAACATCAAACCTCTGTGTCATCACTGAACCAATAAAGCAGAAAGTAACAAAATACGTTATTATTAAAATTTTCTCCAATACTGTACAGGGTTCGTACACTTTAGCAGTGGTCAAATTCAAGCATTTTTTCAAGGACTTTCAAGGTCAATTTTCAAGCTTTTCCAGTATCTTACACCTGTTGTAAATTGCATGTTTTAGATGAGTACTTGCATATTAAAAGGGGGAGATCTCGCTGAACCATACCAACAGTGATGGTATTACTCTTTTAGGAGGAACGGTCTTCATTTCAGATAGGCTACTCATTATTTTTTACATTGAACATGTGATTATCTATATTCTATAGATGGATGTAGTCAGATTTCAAGATAAATACAGTAAGAATTTCAAGCATTTACAAGCACTTTATCCAAAATCCAAGCACTTTTTAAACCTTGAAAATACAACATTTAAATTCAAGCATTTTCAAGGATTTCAAGCACCCGTACAAACCCTGATTGTACTTAGGAACGATTTTGAGGCAGTTGTGCTTAAGCTATTTCTTTTATTTTGGTTTATTCTTTATTTTCTCAGTTCTAGAGCTGGCTGACAATGTTCATCCACTGTATGTATAGTGTTTAATAATGTTAAATATGCTTTCAGTTATTTCTTAAGAAAGCAGCCTTCTGAGTAACTTTGCATGGTCATGTCAGTGCTCAATGAGTGCAGAAAAGGTCTCTTTTAATTTAATCTCAAAAAGCCACTATATTGGTTGCCATATCAGTAATTGGTGAATTTTCTCCCTCGAAAATCGAGTATTTTAATATTGTAGTTTTGCTACTTTTAAGTAAAATATCTGAATATTTCCACCACTGAAGCCACTCCACCAACAACAAAGAAACTATGTTATACAACTGCAGCATGGCGAATTGAACACAGAGTGTAAGTAACTACTGTGGCCACCAGGGGGCACCCTGGTGAAGGAGGGGTCCACTCAACTACATAATTCAGCACTCACATATGCACCCACATGTCAAACAGCAAGAGCACCATCCTCAATATATGCATGTATTTACATCATTATACAGAGTTAGATTTTCTTTAGTATACATCAGTGATGTATTTGTATCATTTATTATTATTATTATTATATGTGCAGTGTTTCATTATCATCTTCGAAATGTACAGTACAGACAACCCTGAATGTTGCATAATAAGTACTGCTTTGTACACATTACAATTACTTAAATTCAGTCTTTAAAAACATGAACATGTATTTTTAGTACACAATGGTGCTGCATAAATCCAAAACTTCCCATATGTAATTAACACAGAACAGTGTAATCACAGAGTAAAAATACTAAATAGGCATTGTAGCTGAAAATACTTTCAGCATGCTGTTACACCCTTGAAACCATCTTTGTTTCACTGCATTCATTTGATTGACATGCATAACAGTGGATGTTGTGAGTGACAGATAGGAGGCCTGGGTGTGTCAGTGTATATATATATGACACACATACACATATGTACATGCAGCGTGTAAATGCTATGTGTAGGTCTATGTGAAGCCTGCTGTGACAGGCCAATAAGAGCAGGGCAGGCAGAGCAGGGGAAGCTGGATAAACACGCAAGAATGCAAGGCATCCTCTCATAGGCTATTATAGAGAGAAAGAGAAGACACGGGGGAATGCAGGCAGGGGAGAGGATAAAGATACAGTGAAATTGAGAGAGAGAAACGCAGGGAGGTGAAGCAGAGGAAGAGGTTGAGATGGATAACAAAGAGAGGAGGAAAGAAAGCAATATGCCAGGTATACACGAGAGAACACAAAGAGAGGGAGGGGAGGGAGGTGGAGAAAGGAAGTGGAGGCAGAACCGAGCCTGGAGGGTGTGAACAAGAGAGGGAAGGATAGAGAGATAGATTGTGGGTGGCTGATAACAAGAATGCACCCGGGATGTAGACGGTCTCAGTGCCAGCTGGCACATTCCTGTCGTCCACTTCCAACACCCCGCAAGGCAAAGAGATGAGGTCCAATTAAAAGTGTGATAGCCGCCAATCCTGCTCTTCTCTTTATCTGAGAGAATGAAAGGCCACTCTCTCTCTCCTTTCCCTCTGCCATCATGTCTCCTGTCTTCCCCTCTCCACACTATGTCCTTCCTCTGAACCAGCTTTCAGATAACAGGCGGGGAATGAGAGGATCAGACGGCTTTTTGAAGAATGTACTTGAGTCTGATTTTTAGGGAAACTCCTAGGGCACACCGAGCGTGTGTGTGTGTGTGTGTGTGTGTGTGTGTGTGTGTGTGTGTGTCTTGTGTTTACAGAGTTATGTAATCATACTGCTAAATGATTGATCATAGGGGAACTTAATTTAACTAATTGTTAATACTGGTATAAAAATGTAAAATGGCAACAGAACCATTACCTGAGCCCGACACACAAAGCAGGTAGATTTTTAACCAACTTTGTCTCATTGCAGTGTGGGTTGTATATACAGATGAACAGTGTTTGGCTTCCCTCCATGTTTCGTGTCAGGGAGGGATGCCAAACACTGTTCATCTGCATATACAACCCACACTGCAATGACACAAAGCTAGTTAAAAGTCTGCAAAATTTCACTTCTATATTTTAGTGAGGTATCTACAGGCAAGTTTGTGGGCCGGTTTTACATGTAGATTGAAACAAGAGCTGATATCGCATTTTCCACGGCATGCTCCTGAAAATTTCATGAGGCCTTCTTGGGCTGCAACTAATGATTAGTGTGGTAAATTACTGATGTATCTGCAGATGATTTTCTTGATTAATGGTTTGGTCAGAAAATAGTGAAAAACGCCCTTCAGAATTTCCAACATGACATCTTCAAATTGCATGTTTTGTCCAACCACCACCAAAAACATTCAGTTTACCATCCCGTGAGACAAAGAGCAGTGGATTCTCACAACTGAGGAGCAAGAGCAATATTTGGCATGAAAATGTTGCCCTACATCTCACTGATGTTCAGGAGAAAGGAACAACATGAAACGAGAGTGACATTTATGGACAGAATGTCAGTGGTCAAAGGTTTCATTTTCTTACAAACAACTCTGTTTACACGCTCTTTCTGTGGTTCAGCTGTGACTTTCAGTTCTCACTATAATAAAGTTTAAAAACTTCCCAACCACTTGGTTGCCGTCGTGTCCTGACAGTCTCCAATTATCATTTTCATCTGCCAGACTGAAAGCCAAGTGTATTGTGGCTGTGAAGGATATAATGTAAAGAAAAAAATAGCAGCTTGAATAACAGCTATGTTCTCTGCTGTCACTCACCTCAACCAGCTGCATGAGGTTCTCAAAGTACTCCTCCTCGTCGATGGTGAGCTTGCCGTTGTGGTAGATGATGCGGTAGTGCTCCACCTTGCCGTCGCAGCTGACACACAGGGTGTAATCACCGGGATAGTTGGTGCTCTCCCTCACCAGGAACAGACCCGTCTCCGGAGGGTAGAGGAGTCGCTCGGCCTGCTCCCGAGTTATTTTCCCGTGAAACCAGCTACAAGGAGGCAAGACAGCAGAGAGTTAATGACAAGACAGAGAGGAGGGGAAAATGTAACAAAATAATGGAAAGCTAGTATGAAAAGAAGGAAAACAAGAAATTAAGAGGCAGAGAAAGAATGACAAAGGAGGAGACAGTGAATCAGACATCAAAAAATGACAATTGGGGACAAAGAAAGGGAGGAAAGAAAAGGGTTTGAGATTCAAAAACTGACAGGCTGATTGCATGCCCACACATCATACACACACAGCGCAAAAGTTGTTGCAACAATCAAATATTTAGAGAAGAGTCTGATCCATGTACACAGATTCCACATCTGTCAGTTCTTGTGGAAAACAATTGAAATCCTCATCTGCTCGGTGTCACTGCTAACAACATCAGATGGGCCTAAATCCTTCCACACTTCCTACAACAGATCACACGGGTCATTTTCACTACACTCGATTTGTTCATTTGCAACTTGAACCAGACAAGGATGCACTTCCACGCATCACGGCCCGCAGCCCTCTGAAATGAGAAGTGAAAAACAAGAGCGTGGTGGAAATGGGAAGCCGGCAGCAGCGCTTCCAGTTTGTTCAGCTCGAGCGGAGCAGGGGCGGGGTCGTCTTGACTCCAGGAGAAGTCAGTGAGAAAGTACCTGAACCCAAACAACAGGAAACATGGTGCTCACAAACACACATGCGCTGACACACACACACACACACACACACACACACACACACACACACACACACACACACACACACAAGAAGCCTGAGGCAGAGTCGGAAACTGACACGCAGGCACTGCAATAACAGGAAAATGCAAAAAGTGCTCAGACGACGTGGTGGATAGGCCAGAACCGAGTCACTCACTCCTGGCTGAGGTCAGGGAGACCAGGAGATGGACTGACTAAGGGTTTATTATTATTGCTTTTTTAACTCAGGCTTCTGCGGATATAAAAAGCTGTTCAGAGTTAACATGCTCTGAGAGCAAATAAAGCTCTTGCTTTACTGGCTGTATAACCCTGCTTCCCCCTCACCATATGGCCTAGTGCATATATCTATAGGCTACTAACGGATGGATTAGACAGCTGCATTACAGTGAGTGCGTTTACATGACATTAGTATCCTGGTTGTGGGCCCTTATTCAGGGCTCTAACTCAAATGTTCTGCTGTCACAGGAAAGTAGGAAAAAGGATCAGACCAGATTAAAAAAAAGCATTTTGGGACGGTCGTGGGATAGAAGGTAGACCTTGCCTAAGAAAATAAATAAAAACAACAAAAATCACAACAATAATCTCTGATGAAGTTGTCAATGTAGAATTACGAGAGTATAAAATGTACACACACAGCACGAAGAAGAAGAGCGAGGTGGGGCTTTATGTTTTCTTCTTGTGTCACCCGGGTCTAAGGAAACCTGAGTTTATTTCTAATATACATATTTCCATGCAGTTTAATTTATGCCACACATCACTTTTACTTGATCCCTGATCACAACTACGATTTGTAATGTACTGCTCTCTACCTACGCACCTTCACTCACTGATGCTTCTGAATCTAAACAGCAAATTAATTGTAACCTGTGATATGAAAAGGTAAAGTGTACTGTGTCTCAGAGATTTTCCAATAGTTAGACTTCACTCTAACGAAATCTGAGTCCTTGTTGTAAGGAGTTGGATATCACTTATCTTCTGCCTCTATAGACCTGTGATCCTGAGCTCAGACACCACCATCCCAGCTACCTCAACCACAGCACAGCACACCGTTTCCCATTGATTTGTGTCGTATTAGCTGCAAACAAAAGCCTACAGTGTCTCTCTATCCGTCTTGGCTGGTGAATGGGTGGTAATCAACAGCTGTAATTGATTTAGCCTGCTTTCCTGTGGCTGCCTCCGTCACTCCATCCTACTCCTCTTCGTACTCGGGCCTCCTCAGACAGCAGTGGCCCTTGTGGCAAAGCAGCTTAATACGGGTCGAGTTGATTAGATCAGTGCAGGCAGCTTCTCCGATGGGCAGCAGCTCCTTAACTCCCACTAATCCAAGAGCAGGCGCCAAGCATGGATGGCCCAGAGACACACACTGGCTGTTCTGTCCACAGCAATTACCTGCAGTTTTCATACGTTACATCATACTGAAATAATAAACAAAAGATACAAAAATGTGGTAAACAACATGATGGGGACAATGGGGAATGACAGCATTTCAGCTTTCTGTAGAGGTGGTGCTGTTATATGTGGCAGATGAATGCCACATGGGGGCAGCAGAGAGAACAAGCTGTTAGATGCCAACGAGGGAGACGAGGACTCAATCTACTGCTGAGTATCAATCGGTCAAGGCGTGAATGGGGACAGTGGAGCACAGCTGAACTCTTATGTAACCCAGAAGAGAGGGAGAGGTCTTCTCACAGACATCTGTTAGTGATTCACAACTAAATCAACAAGTCCCTGTGGGTTAGAGCTAATGGCTCCAGAGGAACGACTTCTGATGACTTGAGTGTTTTGAAGAAAAAAATCCCACTTAACTATGTTGTGATCTCAGGGGGAGCAGGATATGAGGTCAGCAAGTGTAACTGTGCAAAATGGAGTGTATGCATTGCTTTCAGTGAAATAAGCTAAAACTGGTGACAGTATTGATTGATGTCGGCAATCAACAATTAATCTATGTTGTGCTCTCTCTCAAGAAAGAAACAGCGTGGAAAGAAAACAGCCATATTATACAGGATCTTAAAGCTTTAACGACTGAATACTTATTTAGGGAGACAGCATGCGATTCATCATCTGACTACCACATTAAAATGACGAATTGTCCATCAAAATTGCTAGAAAACAATTTTTGCAACATTCATGAGGTTCCCCTAGTTGCCACACAACCAGTACAAGTTATTATTCCTGACCTGACACTAGACTTGTTAGCTAGTACAGTTTAATGCCGTAGCTGAGTAGTGTATTAAATGTAAGCTGACTAATGTTTAACGTAGCCATTTCATGCCTTTAGTTGTGTGTTGGCAAAGCCTTCGTAGTCACACAGGCTAATTTAAAGTTAGCGTCGGGCCTCTTCCGACCACACACACAGCAACATGCCAGAGCTGGGTGACCCTATGACCATGCTCAAAATGGTGCGGACAGGCAGTATGATTGGTGGCAAAACGAGAGGTTAAAGCTTTCAGCAGCAGTTGATGAAGTGAGACAAAGAGGGTCAAAAGTCTATTTAAATGTTTCCTGTCGACAGGATGTTACAGTGACATACCATCAGCTCTATAAGCACTGTTCAACTGAAGACTCCCATGTTTTAGACTGATCTCAGTTTGTGGAGAGCTCACACTTCCTTTGGGGTACAAGGACTTCATTTTGGGATTAAAATGCAAATTTGGGGTTGATGTGTCTTTCAGGAAAACAAGACAACAAGCAAAACAACAACAACATTAAAGATCCACTAAACTGTCTTTTCTGTAGAGCACAAATGCACAATACTGGAAGCACAATAAATGTAATTAAAGATGGTGTCTGACTTTACAAAAGCTGCTATATTCACTTCAGTATAGCTGATGGTGGAACATTTCCCATATTACCATTTTTTCCACAAAAGCAGTTTTAGGTCCGGTTCAGAGCCAGTGTCTATTCATGAACCAGTTCTTCACATTTTAAAAAGGCCAAAGAACCATCTCTCAGCCACGAGAACTAGTTCCTGAGCAACACTTTGCTGGTTGAGAACCAAGAGCTGCTTACATCAGGGGCTGAGGGCGTGTTATCGTGACCAACATAACTAACAAACTTTTTGTATTTTTTCCAATGGCAGTCACAGAGTACACTATGGACGTTAAACTGAAGCAGCAGTGGTCCGTAGAGGACAATAAACTGTTCCCTTGCATGTGGTACTCGATAGGAATTCTGAAAAATCTGGAAGGCGCTTCAAGAATGATACCGGTGAAAAAATAGTAGAGAAGGACAGAAATGTCAGCCAAATATAGAAAAGCTCAGGTGAATCAGGAATGGTCAGCAACAGTAAATTATAGTCCCATTTTGATATACTTTGCTTGTTCCTCTGCAACAAACCAGCATGTCATCGCAGCAACAAAACTTGGTGGATGATGTGTGGTTGCAAAATTCCACTGATTCTGGAGAATTTTACTTCAGCTTCTAACCAGCTATGCATTTCTCACATTGATTTTACATTTGTAGCATCAATGTTAGAAATGAGTACTTTTGCTTGTTTGGGTAATGTTAGCTGCACAGCTTCTCCCAGGAGACTTCTTCTTATGACTCTACATTTCCTTGTAATTTTGTGACACTGAAATTAAAAAGTCCTCTGAGTAATCTGTTAAGTTTTACAATACTTGTATATCACTACTTGAGGGATGAACACAAATGTTTGGCAGCTTTCCGATGACAACATCTTATAGCTATGTGATGATACTGAGCCAGCTTGCATGCTCTCGGCTTTCCTGTCTCGCTTCATTTGCATATCGCCTCTCGTTATGTTTTCCTCTTTTTGAAATAACTGCTGTTTCAAAGAGCCTGATTGAAATGTAGTGCGCAGCTGGTCCTGGCCTCTGTGGCAGCCAGACACAGACAAGAGAAGACACAGTATAAACCAAAGGAGTGTAAAAGATGGAATTTCCATCTTTTGATGCTTTGCATGACTTTTGAAATCAACACATTTTTCCTCGCTGCAGGGAAAAGAAGTGAACGGGGGTACGACAACTTGTTCACACATTTAAAAAGGGAAGGGAGCATAATGTGTCAGAGCTGCGGAAGACTCATAACCATAGTTTAGATTGTTACTCTGAATACTGCAGCATATCGCCATATTCACTTCACTGTAGAAATGTTCTTTTCAAAATATTATTCACATTCTACAGTTATATTTTATAGAAATTACGTTTAGTCTAACACTGCTTTTATGATGCATTTTATCACAACTTACATTATGAATAAACTTAATGTTGACTTTTTCTTTTTCAGATTATATCCAAGAGTCTTTTATTTATATTTCAAACATAATACCTTAATGTGTGCATGTTTCTAAATACATGAGAAATACAAGAAAACCCATACACACAGACACACACACACACACACACACACACAGTTATTTGCTTTCTCCCCTTGTTGTACTTACGGCATAAGACTGAGCTTCCCTCCTGACTTGACTCCTTCCCTTTTCTGGACATAGTTAGCTGGTATGGTGCCCTCTCTGCCCACTGTGTTCCTCGCTCTGTACCAGTTGGGATCCTGAAACAACCAAACACACAACAACACAACCTTCATACTGGTACTAATAATTGAGGAGCATTAATATCCCCATGTCCCTCTCCAAACAGAGTCTGCAGCAGAAGTGAAGCAGACCAGTACTCATACCAAAATCCACTTAAAAAACACTGGTTTATGGTGTTGGTGGTAACACGTTTTTGCAGGAAGTGGTGGCCAGACATTGCCTCTAAATAAAATGAAACCCAGGGACTACAAAGGCTACAAAGCTATTTGATGGAATTACATTCACTAGGACCTCAAGTTTTTTGCTAGCTGAACCTTGGGTTGTAATGATTCATGAGATCAAACTGTCACTGTACTGGGGTCAAGGTCCAGTGCATGCAGCCGCACAGGGAAGAAACAGTACGTAGACTAATGCGGGTAAATTGGTAAGTTAACAAGCATGAGTAATGCCCAGAAACTGTTATCCCTAAAACTGTTAGCAGTAAGTTATGGGTAGCATAACAAGCGGAGTGGAGTTCAATAACCACCATATACTGTTCACCCCCGTTGAAAGGTCGGAAAGGTATGACGGTATGAAAAATTACTTACCAAGCCTATGTGGAAGTTTTATTTTTATTATTTTAAGTATTTTGGCATTTTCAGTTTCATAGCATAACTATATATTTTAGTTTCAAAACCTATTGTTTTACTTTTTTATAATGAAAATAGTTCACCAAAATAGCCAGTTGGGCAAAATGCTACCTTAGTCCCCAGCACAAGGATTGTTTCCATTTTTGACACTGTGTATTCAAAATAAATGAAAGAAAAAGAACCATATGCATTTGAGTTTTTTACCTAACATAAAGATGGCACTGCTTGTGTGACAGTCCTGTAGATTTAAGTTGACCTAGTTATATCCCACATGGTCAACTCTCTATTTTCTCCCAATGTGCAACTGCAAAATTCAAGTATTCAGAAGTAGTAGCTGGGGATTGTACCATATAATTCTGTATACCTAACTGTACAACCTGATGAAGAGTAGATTAAAAATCTTTTAAGCAATTAACTCTTGGCTCATTCCTTGAATAATGATCATTTGGCCAGGGCTGCAGCTTTGAGCGCTTGTTTAATACAATGTGCAACATTTCCGATACAGTCTAATCCACCTGCCGACTCACCCTCGTGGCTCCGATGATAGTCAGTACATCTCCTTTACAGAAAGGCAGGTCCTGTTCGTTGGCAGTCTGGAAGTTGTACTTGGCTACACACTCTGTGCCAGTCGACCATGGTGCCTACATCACATAGGACCGAGAAGAACCAGCATTAATTACAGAGATGTAACTCAGTTTGGTATTCAGAGCTGAACTGAGGTATTTGTGACAGACATGTTACAACACACAGCAAAAGAGTCAAAAATAGAGGAAGCAAGGCACTGTGGGGGGGACATGGAAGTAATTAATTGACCACTAAGTTCTGTAATGTTCAGTGATGTTGTGACATAGTGGTTAACTCTCGAACACCACAGCCTTGTGGTCAGAAGGTGCTGTGTTTGAATCCTTTTTTTGTGAAGTTACAATCAAAAAAACTACTACCAATCAAGTAAGAAATAACACTAAATGAACTATTTAACTGTTCAAACACTGATTTTCTCACATACATCACCAACATTTTATCGTTTAACATGACTAGAGGCTTGGTAATATGTGATAATTACCACTATAAACTCAGCCTGTATTTTCATGTGATGATACCTTGAAAATTAAACTGAGTGCACGTACAGTGGTGTGGCACAGATCCATGGCAATAATCTTTCTCTCTGTATATGCATACTAACACCACCCACTTCAAAGCCAGAGATTAATATACCCTGAGGGCCTGGGTGGTTGTAAGAAACTTGGCAAAAGGTTGAGGAGACTGCGCCGCCCTTCAAAAGCGGAGAGGAGGAACTGCAGTTAAGTAGTGAAGTTGGAAAAAAAAGGGAAACAAAGTTTTCAGGCTGGACAGCAAAATATGAAACCAATAGAAATGTTGTAATGCCTTCATTTTATGCCTTTTTAGATTGATTGACTTAGCATAGTTTTTCTAGTTGGCTGTCTGTCTACTTATTAAACGATTTAACCTCGCCAGCTGTATTGTGTGATTTTGGACTCATCTATTCTACTGACCTTTCCAAGGTAATTGAGAGCCCTCTGTCTAATGCCCGCTGGGACAATCTTCAGTCTCTCTGTGAACCTTCAACTGATAAATATGGTATGTGAAGTTATTAAATGAAAGATATTTCACTTAATCATATTGTATGTTCAAAACCCCTCTTGCTTTCTGCTGTATGTGAGGAACACTGACTCTTCCCTGGTTTAACGACTTCTTTCAATATGAGCCACAGTTTCTGCCTCTAAATCTGCTTAACTGATTTCTTGAAAAGCTAGCTGCACTCATTGTCAATCACTCTGAATACTATAAATGTGGCAGCTTGATGCCAAAAATACAAATGTAAATGACAGCTCGGATAAGGACGCTTTGTGTGTTCAGTTTGCTCTGTTAGATCAGCACAGTGGGTGTGATCAGAAACATACCACAATAGAGTGAATGAGATGAAATGAGAAAGCCGGAGTACAAAGCAGCAGGTGTGAGTGTGCAGCTAAGGTCCTCGTACAAGCTGCTTTATTCCTGACAACACACGGTACTGCTGAATGTGTCTGATGCTGTCTCAGTCAATACTGCATAAATGAGTTTGGGCCACTGCGACTGAGGGTTGTGTAGATGCTATTCCACTGTTATTGGTCACTTGAACCAAAGGACTTTATGAAAAGTGCTTTTGCTAGGAAGAATGTATTGCTCGGGATATTTCCTTGAAGATCTCTAGTAATTTGAAATGTAGCCTGATGTAATACACAATGCAACTGGAGAAGAAAACAATGGGCTACATTTAACCTGAAGTTGCTCACCAAAGGAAAGTGCAACCAAGTTTGATTCAGTTTTTGCTGATGACTGACAATTTTAAAACGGCAAATTGATGCATGAGTCTTACACTGCATTATCAAATATATTGGAGGTCAACAATAAGTAGTAGGTCTGTGTGATGACAAGAATCTGGCGATACGATACATGTCATGACAAAGGGGTTATCGTTTATTGCGATATATTGCAATTATTTAATCTAATTTTAGGAAAACCATCAGAGTGTAAAGAACACATCACCATATGCAGAAAATCTGAGAAGAAACGGTTAACTTTGTTATGAAATCACAGCAGTGGGATCTTCATTTGTATGTATCACTTTAATTCCTGCAACATCAAACATCATAGCTCCACTTGTTGTGCAATTTGTCAAGGATTGATACAGTATCACAAAACAAAATATTGTGATAAGGTGTATCAGTATTTTCTTACACCGCTAGTTCTTGGTATTTCATTATCACCAACTCTAGTTTACCTTCTGAGTGACCTACAAGTCATTTGCTTGCTAGGTGGTTTTATTCACTGGATGCTGATCAAAACATACAACTACTGAATCTTTGACCTTTTGGTCACAGGTTGGTAAGATAACCAATGTGTCACACCACTGTTCCTCAACAGTCTGGGTCAAAAAAATAAATGAAATAAATGTACCTCTTGGCTTACAGAAACCCAAGTTATAGTAATACAAACACATTTTCAAAATTAAGACAGAATTACACTGAATCCATTAAACATTAATGTTTTGCATAAACCGCAGATTTTTCTCTCAGGGTCTTGAGACTCAAATAGGATGAATAATCCGACAGGATTATTGACTGTGACATTACAGCATGAGTCTTTAGTCGCAACTAAAATTCACTTTCAAAACAAAACATTTTTTTTATTAATTAATGTAACACAGAATGAGTCACGAGAAAGAAAAATATTGATTCCTCTCATTTTTGTGAGATTACATTCTAACAGATTCAAGTTGGAACCAAGCCCTGATCTTTTTTTAATTCTGGAAACTAGAGCAGTGTGGTGTGACAGATTAAAACAACCTGGATCAATAAGGACATGTGAAGGCAGGATGCAGGAGAGAAAGTAATCCTACTCTGAAGCTCGCACTTGAGAAGCATTAGTTAAAGCGCTGCGGCAGTCAGGGAATGTGAAACCGCTAAAACTGAGCTGGACACTTTGATGGATGTGTGCACTGCTCAACAGCTATGTGCATTAATACATTGATACAGATATGGGTTTCTTTCAGCGCCTCAGTGTCTTGCACGCTGTCCCTTGCTTGTATGTGCACGTTATTAAGTCGTCTCATTAGTCTCATATTATTAGAAGGTATCAAGGTCTGGCGGGATGGCCAGAAGGTTATATCACAGTATATTTTGAATATTGGTTGCCCACTATATATAAGAAGGTATAAGTGTTTTTTCTTTATTCTCTATCTATAGTTATAGATGTTTTCTGCTTAACTAATGCTGGCCAAATGCCGGCTACATACTGCTGAAATAATAAGATGATTTATCAACCGTGAAAGATGATGAATAAGCAAAAGCACCAATAATGACCTGGTTCTAGTTTTTCTGCATTGTGAGGATTTTTTCTGTTCTATGTTATTATAAACTGAATACCTTTTGGTTTTAGACTGCTGGTTTGATAAAACAAGGAATTTAAAGTTGTCACATTGAAACACTTCTCTTCATTATGAAATGTATAGACCTAGGGACTTATTGGGAAAAAAAAAACATTGTCACATTTATTTGTTATGGCTGTTAATAGTTAAGAGCTACATCCATAGTTTACATTTTAGCTTCGACCTTCCTTGTGAACCCATTTGTACTATGATGAGGAAAAATACCACAACATTTGTTCCAATTGGTTTAAAGTCTTGAAAGTTGGTACAGGCATAATTCAAGAAATGTTTATTTCATAAATGTAAAACAAGTTGAATATCAAATATATTTAACTTGCTATAAGTTTATGGATACCAGGCACTTAAAACAATTTTTCCTGAAATATAAGAGTCATTGGCAAGAACTGTACTTCCATGTGCCCACAGTATAGATATAGTATGATAAGAACAACTCACTTTTCAGCCAAATTGTTTGACTAACTTTGAAAATGTCTTCACATTTGTGCTCAGGAAAGCTGAGAGAACACTCCACCAAAGGAAACAGTTGCGGGCACAACTGAGTTAATATGACCTTTCATCCATGAATTGGCTGAGAGTGTGACTTCATGTGAGTGGAGTGTGAATTGCAGCTTGGTTACATGCATTCCCTTCAACAATCACCAACACAGTCTTCCTGTAAGAATGAACCACTCTGTGCTGGTGAGGCAGCTCACTGTTTAGATGTGTGTAGAACAGAGGGTAGTGTTTAACCTCTTACCATTCAGACTCCTTTTTTATTTTTAGAATTGGGGGTTGTGGGCAGTGAATGTTTAGAGGAAGATAGCAGGTTAACAATAAATGACGGTTTGCGGTCGGTGTGGTAACAGGTTAGAAAGTGTTTCTCTTCCTGTGCACCTTCAAAGCTGCACACTGGGAAGATAGATTTGATAAAAAGCAAAGTGTACTTGACTTACGTGCATCCCAGACATGATTAGGGGAATTGGGCAGCAGGTGTCCTCAGGCAGGTAGCGGTCAGTGTTCAGCTAGTACCATCAGAGCTGTAACAAAAAAAGTTAAGCATAAGAAATACAACCAAGAATCTGCTTATTTCACATGCAAGCCAAGCAGTATTCTGAAATTTTCTCCACAATACAGATAATGAGTGAACAGTCTTGTGGCCACTGTTTAAGAACCATAAGCCCTCTGCTGACAAGCACAAACTTCAGGTGCATGTCAACAATAAAAAACATGAATAATGTACCATGATATGCATTTGGCTATACCATGAGTGTAGAAAACCTAACAATAACATCACAGCAAGGTACCAAATTCTTATGACTTTAGTTTAACAACAATCAATGGAAAGATATCCATCAACAAACAATTTTATAGGAAAACAAGTGCAAAAAAAGTGCAAAAACTCTATTGCAGCATGGCATGAATATTTCATTGAACAAAAAACATATATTGCCTAATACTCAATATAGTTAAATCGAAGAAACATCTACATCCTACATTTACATCTTAACCATTTTGTCCATACACCCAACTTCTAATTTTATTCTTTCAACAAATCAGGCGCTTATCAGCTGTTGATTAAAGACAGCAAAAAGATAACATGCCAGCTAAAAGGTGGCTTTCTAAGACTTTAATCATCTGTGTTTACTCTACAGATTGGATGCAATATTCGGGGACTGGAAATGAGTTAAAGGCAGCTCTATGGAATGAGCCAAGCCTGTCGAGCAGCTAGGTTTTTCAGCCAATTACTAGTATTTTAAAAGTGACCTTGATACAGTGACAAAAATGAGAGAGAGAGAGACAGAGAGAGAGAGAGGACAGAGAGAAAGATAGAGACAGAGAGAGAGAGAGAGAGAGAAGGGACAGAAGAGAAGGAACGTTAAGAGAAATTGTAAATTATGAGACTATAGAGCTATAGCTAGGTTTTCCAGCCAATTACTAGTATTTTAAAAGTGACCTTGATACAGTGACAAAAAGGAGAGAGAGAGAGAGAGAGAGAGAGAGAGAGAGAGAGAGAGAGAGAGAGAGAGAGAGAGAGAGAGAGAGAGAGAGAGAGAGAGAGAGAGAGAGAGAGAGAGAGAGAGGAGAGAGAAGACGGACAGAAGAGAAGGAACGTTAAAAGAAATTGTAAATTATGAGACTGTACATACTGTATGTATCTTAGTATGCATCTGAAAGAGGCCATGGCTGTTTGGGTGTGTGTAGGGTGTTAGTATGTGCCTGATAAGGTGTGTGCCTTCACAAACCCATATCTGTGTGTGTTTAATATGTGTCCCTTAATTGCCACACAGACCTCAAAAGCACAACTAATTTCAACTGTGATCCCGTATTGTTAAGGGCAGTGGAAAGTCAGTGGCAGCATACTAAACTGTTTCAAGATGTAACAGTAACTGAATAAGGCATCCTGCAGTAGGCTCCATTCAAAGCATCTCCCTTCCGAGCAGCCGAGAGAACAGGAAGTTGAAATGGGGAGGGAGGTGAGTGAGATGGAGGAAGTAGCTGACGCATATTTTCCAGTGCTTTGTACGAGATAGGGAGGGGCTTTAGTTGGAGTCCAGTGTGAGAATGGCTACTGTGGTCACCACCTTCCTTTAGACGGACTACAGCCACTCTTTATGGAGTCATGTCCGGATAAATCAGTAAACACAATAAGCACAAACACTCTAGTTAAATTCATCGCTCAGTGATCCTGGCTAAAAAATAGGTTCTTTAACATCTCCCGTCTCTTTGATTTCCTCTCAATGTCTGAGGTGGATACAAACAAAGAGCCCATAATCACTTTGACTAAGTCTGTTTCATAGAGAGTCACATATTGTCCAAGCGTGAACGGGTTTGTTTTCCACTGACAAAGTAACTCAGTGCTCTGTGTTATGTTAACCCATTGAAGCCTGGAAAACGGATACGTCGTTTTGTAGCATTTGTATAAGCTCTCAAATACTTTTTGAATTTAATTTCTATCTGCTACAGAGGCTGAAAAATCTATTATTTAGTAGAAGCGTTGACACTTCTGTTCAATTTCCAGAAAAACTTCAGGTTTTAGGGGGTTATTTTAAAATCGCCCAGAGGTTTTACAGGCAGTTTTAGGCGTCAATGGGTTAAAGGCATGAAGATGATGAAGCTCCTTCAGAAGGCCTGGTTACCAGCTAGCATGCTCCCTGACAGCATCCATGGCCAGGCTTCACAGCACTGCCATATCCTGTGTTGAAACAGGAAACAGTCTAATTGCAGATCTGTATGCAAACTGACAGAGCCAATATATCTGAAGCCAGGCTGCTCTGCTGCACCCAGAGGGCACCCGCTTCTTTCCCTTTGCCATTCTTTACGTTTAGAGCAGCACTGCTGGAACAGAGCAGCGCGGCTCACCAACCCACAGCCCGCTAGCTGGCCAATAGAGACAAGTGAGTGCTATTCTTATCTCTCTCCAGTGCTGAGGAATGCCTCCAAGCTATGCAAGAGCTTCAGCATCACACTGCTCACGTCGCTCTGCTAAGGTTAGTCAAGTAGTACTCGGTAAAGGCTGTGAGTGAAGAGAGTTCTTTTTCAATTCAATTTTCTTTGGCTGACTGTAGAGTATGCTATGGTGAAAACACTTCACTGAGTTTCTTACACAGAAGAAAATGGTTCCAACACAAATACTGAAAATATATGCATTGTGATACCATTCATGTTTAAAGCTCAGAAAGAAGGTGTGGGTACTCCTCCAGGTGTTATGCTACTGCACAGTGAATGTCACCCTTGCTGAATATTTATGTAGTAATCAAAGGCTGTGTTCAGACTGACAATGCCACTGCACATCCAAAAAAGCAAGTTGCTATATGTGTTTGGGCGAATTATGAACCAGTCAGAAGACAAAATATAAACCAGGAAGTCCACAATGCTGCACAGCAGTTTATATCCCTTCAATCAGGATTTTACGACTCTGAAAGGTAACATAAAGGTATTTTACCTAGTGAGTATACTTTGCATCCTGTCCCTTTATGCCCTGTGCTCTAATAGCAGTTGAGAAAGCTGGATGTGTTGTGTCAAAGTGTGTTGCTTTAATTGAATAGTGCTTTCCTCCTGTTTATTACAGCACTTGCTAGCTTACTTATAACTACATCAGGAGGAGTTAGTCTAAAGTTAGATCAGCAATGTCAATAGAATTTTTTTTTTTTAAGCAGTGCTATTGTTGGTCTAAGAACTGCCTAATAGTTTGTATTCGAACCATGATCAAGAGTAGCTGAGTGCTTGACATCAACTCCTGAATATTTAAATAAATATTATAATGTCTGTACGACACTTTATAAGTTAAGGTCTTACTTCAAAGTATATGTTTGGTATTCGAGCTCACTTCAGCTACCAGATGTGTCACACATGAGTGGAAATCACTTCCTTCTCCACTCCCCGCCACTTCATTTTCTCCCACGGTGCAACAGGAGCTGTTGATGACCGTGATGACAATGATGTAACAGCAGCCAGAGTGCAGCACTGCTTTTTCTTTTGCTACACCAGATGACAGAAATATTATTACTGTTTGTGTCTTATGTGCCCATTTTATTATAACTCCTATTGTGTATAAGTCTTAGAGCTCCATGTCTACTGCTGCAATCTCTTTCCCTGGATCTGCTTTGATGAATCTAGATGAAAGTGATAAAGTGAATGTGGGGTCCTGTTGCTTTTCTACTATCTACTTTGTATAATCTCGTTTCACCACATTAATATTTCACTGCACTGTGCCTCTGAGGCAAATCCCTGCATATTCATTAAACTTCAGAGAATAAAGCAATGTTAACTTTTGTTTCTGTACTACACCAACATTCAGAATCCTGGAGCAATGCTGCTCTGTTCAATACAAAGCATAACTACATAAAGCAGCCAAAAAAACATCCTTTGGCAAGTGTGCTTCTTTGCTCTAAGCCGTCCAGACGTTGAAACGTAAAGTCTACTCAAAGGGTTGGAAAACAAATCATCTCTGAAAGACAATCAAAAGGTGTCTCTTCCACCTCATTGAGATAGCAGTGAAACAGATTACTCCTACACTCGTATAATAAGGGGGGGCAGTGATGTAGACTGTTGCTGCTGCTTCATTGAAAGAGAAAAAAAGGTTACATTTTTTTAAAAGTTGAAATTATAGATAATCAAACTGTCACTTTGAAAATTACATTTTTTCCCCTTTTAGTGTGGTTCATCTGGGTCTCTACTTGTCAGCTGTTCTGACATTGGATGAGAGACTGCCTTGGTTCAGTGACAGTGCAGACAATGATGATAGAGTAATAGCACATAATTCACAACTGTTAGAACTGCAACGAAATGAAACAAAACGATGTATAGATGGAAAAGCTTAAACGCCGGCTTACAATTTCACAAATCACTCTCCCGGTCCCTTGTCAGTGGAGCAGATTTGTCTCTTGATGTAGTTATGAGCCTTACATCTTCATTTTCTGCTATAGAAGCAAACTACAAATTAGAATATTGGGCATTTATCTTACACTCTAATCCAGTTCATATTCGCTGACACTTATGCCGGGAGTCACAACGCTGTTTGTACTGGAAACCTATCATGTGCAAGCAACTGTGAGAATGTTTAGCTGATTGTTGCTCAGTCAGCTTTCCCAGGATAAATAAAAGCTTGAACAGAAATTACCAGAGAGGGGCCGGTGTTTAACTCAAACTGCTGTTGTCAGTTTCCAAAACTATTGTGGCACAGCTTCAGGTTATGTAAACCAGTAGTCTGATCCAAGGCTGACCACAGATTACAGTCCAACTAGCACAAAGTCTAACGGATTTTATAAAGTCTACTTTTACTTTGGGTGACAAGCTTGGCTCAGACACATATCCGTTTAAATCAGGATGTCATTATTTGTGCTGAGGGAAATTCAATTTACTGAGCCAGCATTAAACAAGAGCTCCCATCACACTCAACAAAGGCCAGCTTTATATATATTAAGCAGTAAACAACATTCCCATCAAATTCCAAGTCTGGTTAGTCAAGTAATGCCACACAAGAGCTCTGTAGGCTGCAAAGAGAGCACTACACACAGCACATGTAAACATGATTAACTGACCAAAGTCATGTCAGGTCAGAGTCAGGTGTCTGGCTGTCTTTTTTTGGTTTCTGTCTCTGACTGCTTTGCAAATGTAAACCATACTATTTTAAGCAGACTTCAGCCACAGACACAGAGTTAAACATCTGCTGATGTACACATCTGCCTGTGACTGATTGCCTTCCTGTGTGATCTGACTGCTTGGCTACAGCTAGACTGACAAAAACAGGCCTGAACACCCAATTACGCCTCACTCTCCAAACAATTACACAGCCTATAACTAAATTATAATTGCCTTATTGACGGATCAGAGGGGAGCCACTAACATTTTCAGCCTAATTGTAAAAAAAAGCCTAGTGAAATCTGATTGCAGCCTCGGCGGGGCGTTCCTGTAGAGCCGACAGCCCACAGTTATGCTGGACTTGTGGGTTACAGGAGCACCAAGCACTGCTTTGATTGGTTCGTGACAGCCTTTTTTTTTTCTTTGAATAACTTTACTGACTGTTGCGTATACTGGAGACATATCTCAGATACGGTGGCTATGGACAGTTCAAAGTTACAAATTATTATGTTATTGCTATGTAATACTAAGCAGTTGTTAGTTTTTCAAAATGGTAAATGCTTTGAATTTCACAAAAAGTGAGTAACAAACAAATGTATAACAAATGTACAAATGTACCTGTAACCCAGGAACATCCCACCCTGCAATCAATCCCTTCTCAAAAAGCCTAATGCAATTTCAACATCAAACCAGCTTATATGATACACTAACACTTGGCTATACCAAGTTGGTGTCAACATGTGCTAAAAGGTTTATTTACAGTATTGTATAACCACATTAAGTATAGTATATATACACGGCATGTCTATTTTTAACCATGACATAATCCCATCAACAACGTCTTATCTCTTAAAAAGGGATTTTCAAGGCAGCATCACAAGTACAGAGCAGCTATCGGACCTTGACTCAGGCTCGGTTAAGACAGTACAGAGTTTGTAAGGCAGAGCGCACTGGCAGTAAAAGAAGCGGGGGGGAAAATATGGAAATGTGACCTACCGGGTATGCAAATGTACAGTATAAGCTCACAAAAAACTCTCACAGTGCTGGAGGCTCTGCAGAGTGGACAGCATGGAACTGTCAACAACAAATGACTCGTGGCTGCATCACATTTCCCCATATGTAAAGTACTTGACAGCAGGCCTGTTTGCAACAGCAAATGATGAACACATCTGAGAAGACTCAGGCAGTGTCCAGTGACCAAATATGACCGCTGGTTGGGACATATGTAAATACCAGGCAGCAATCTCCCATTCCTTTTTAGTACAAAATTTGAAAACTTCTCACTTGATTTATTACCACAGAAATTTTTTTCAGGACAACAATATGGTCTAAATAGCTAGTAAAAAAACATCTTAAAGACAATTTGATGTCAATAGTTCTAATAATGGCCCCAATTAGAAAAAAAATAGAAGATAAAGAATTAATGATTTGAGGCGTGGATAGGTCAAGGTAAGCCGTCATCAGGAGAGAAGCAGAGCAATGCGTATCCATGGCAACGTGTCAATAAAGTTATATATAACATTATATAGATAGAAAAGAGGACGTTTACCGATTTGGTCTCATAACTTTGACCCTTTCACACTGTATTTTCACTTAATGACAGTTTATTTGAACATTTTGTTCAGTAAAAATGTCTTGTTCAGCATTTGGTTGGACAAACAGACACTCCAAGGAGTCGCTGCTCAGTTTTCTGAGGTAAGACAGATACATTTTGTTTTTGTTTTTTTGCTAGCCAAAACTAACATCCCAGTTAATGCTCCAATTAATGCTAACATGAATTAGCAGCGGCTTCTCTCAGTCAGGTTGAGGTGTAGAGAGGCTGTAGTCAGTGTCGTCAGATCCCTCTCGCTCCGCCACAGTCCAAATATGGTCTATAAGATAAGATAATAAGATGGCGACGCAAGATGGCGACGAGTGTAATGCTGAACTTGATGCTTCCAACGGGCCAAAAACCAATGGGTGACGTCAAGGTGGCTACGTCCATTATTTATATACAGTCTATGGTAAATACAGATGTGTATGAAATAGGGGTGCACCGATTATTTTACGTCAATCCGATCTTATCTAGCGAGCTTATCTACCTTGATAATAACCCCCCACCGGCGAAGCAGTGCTCCCAACTTTGCTGCTAAATTTAGCAACTTTTCAGACCCCCTCAGCAACTATTTTTCAAGAAAACGACTGGAGACAAATCCCGCGACTCCTTCTTACTCTTCTTAACGAGCCGGAGGCGACTACTCAAAGCGATGTCTTCTACAGACGGCACATTCACCCATTCATACACACTCATACACTGGAATTTATCAGGAGCAATTTGGGGTTCCATATCTTGCCCAAGGGTACTTCGACATGTATGCTGCCATGGTCAAAGCTTTTGGCTGACCACACTATGTCACCATTAAATCATATCAGTCTGCAAAACCACCAGACAGTTAAAGAGAAGTAGCAGAACTGCGAGTGTCAGAAAAACACATGGGGTGCATTCCATCAGAAATGAATCACTTTCTGACCTGACCCTGTTAAATCTGAATGAATTTTTCCTGTATGTTAACATGTTATTATGAGGGTCTTGGAATGTGGTTTGATTAATCAGAATGACTAACCAGTCAGGAAAGTGGGACCCTCAAAGACGACCCATATTGGACTACCACTCCACATAAAGACACATAGGTGGCATCCAGATGACCTTCACTATGTGGCTACGACAGCAATATGTGCCCAAATAAACAAATTTAGCTGTGATTTAATTCCAATAAATGGATCAAAAGTATCCTGAAATAACTACAAGAAGAAGAAGAAAATGTTTAAAATTTTAAATTGATGTTTTGTCAGGTCTTTCTGTAAGACAACAAGCAAATAACTTCGAAAATGTTTGTTTTCCGAGTGGAGTTTGGGTCGATCAGAGCTAGGGTATGCAGAAGTTTTTCAACGCCTGCAGAGATTTGGTCAGTTTGGAGATTTAATAGGTAAAAGGGTAGACACTTCTTCTTAGCATACTGAGCATTCATCAGTCTAACACGGTAATCCTTACTGTTGACTGTTAAAAACATAACAATAAAATAAAAAGTACATATAAGTAAGCTCAGGTCAACAAAAATGTCTGGTGCAAAGTTACGTGAAGGAATAGGTGAGGTAAAGTAGATATGCAATTTCCAAATATGTCCCTCAGAAACACTCGCTGGAGATTGTACAAGGGAGGAAACTAAGGTTAAGTGAGAACTCTGGTATACACAGGTGCATGGAAGAGACACTTAAATCTCAAGTAGAGCACAGAGACAGGAGAGAGCTGCAAGGGATGGTAAATAATAAAAGAGGAGATCATGAAGTAAAAGGAAGTTAAGAGAGGCTGTGGCTCACTCAATCATTGCGACTGTGTGCCTGCCTCTGCCATCTGTCACATGAAACATGTCTAGCCATCTTCACCTTTTTTTAGCTGTGGTGCTGTTTTTACTGTCCAACAGAAACTCTTCCCCCTGTTCTCTTCTCTTCGGCTCAGCAGCAACAGAAGGAAAGATGGATTCAGTCCTATGGACTGAGGTTGTTGCGGCCTTTGGAACATTTACTGAACTTTAAAAATGCTGCCCATACACAACCACAGACTTCAAGCATCAACCGGCAGCTGCACTAGAGGGATTACATTTAAGTGCCTTGCTCAATGGTATCTAGCTGTTAATCGTTTAGGGAGGAGAGGAATGTGAGATTAAAGACACACAGATTCCCCAGATGGCTCGAGGATTTGAACTAACGACCTCCAGTACACACTTCTGTAACTAGATAACTTCACTGGCTTTACTCTGTAAAGTGTTGAAACAAACATCCACTTGCCCTGCTTCCTGTAACAGACAGTAATAAGACATGATTGCTGGAGTCAGTCTGAATGTGTTAAACACACCATTTGTCATCAGCTCCCAAATGTAACCAGGAAACAAAAACAACACCGAGGTGGCCTACTGGAATTGTGAACTGAGCAAGAGGGGAAAAAAATAAATCACATCCTTTCTTTGCAGCAGAGCAAAAGAAGTCATGTGCGTGTCTAATCCACAGCCGTCGTCCCCTATTTTTATCCAACTGAATGAAAAATAGAGCAGCGTGACGAAGGAACCTCTCCCACCACAGGCAGACAGACAGGTGGGCAGACAGACAGACAGACAGCCCTCCTGCCTGCCTCTCTGACGTAACAAGTGACAGACTCAAGCTCACCGCTGATGACAGATTACAAAAGCAGGGAGGCAGGAAGTGGAAGAAAGAAAGGAAGAGGGAGAGAGAAGCCCTTCTCCCCTCTCCAGCTCTGGGAGGCTGCTGGACTGGAGAAAGCAGAGGGGAGGAAGGGTAGTGGTGACGGCTTATTGTTTGAGCTCTGTGTGCTGCGGTTCCAGTGTCAGCACACACTCATCCAGGCCTGGCTATTTATATCCTCTCAATATCCATGCAGGCGGAGGCAAGCTGCAGTCGTTTTCATCATTGCATACATTATGGAGACGCTGCATTAAAGAGTCTGCCTGCTGTGAGTGTACTACTTTTTCTTTCAGGATTTCCCCATTTATATTTGGACCATGTCTCAGTGCTGAATCCAGGACTGTTTAAATGGTTTTATCAGTCAAAATGTCAGACAAAAGCTGGTAGGATTAATTAATTGTTAGGAGAAAAACCGATGACAATATCCTAATATCTATCTTTCATCCCTCTGATGATTCATTCATTATCACAAACGTTTCACACACATTTAATGTCACTTGACTCATTGCGTAATTAGGGCAGGGCGATATGGCCAACATCTCTTATCCCTATATAGTTAATTTACTGACTCAATAAAAATATATATCACAATTTAGCATGTGTTCTGGATAGGGTGGCAGTAAATATGACATACAGTATATGCAATGGAAGAAATAAGTTCACCAGTTAAAATGACCTTTTCCACCACTGTAGCTATTGTGACAAGATATCCTGATTGTTGTGTGATCTCATGATCTCACTAACTGTTCACAGGAACCTTAAAGCTTCCATTTTGGAAGAATTTTAGTTTTTACTGTATTTTGTTTTTAATTCAAGCGCTTTCTAATGTCACAAAGTTGTTTCGTTTGTAGCCTATGTAAGATCCATATAGGAAAATAATCAAATTAGAAGTACAGTCTGGTCATTTAAAACAATTTCTTAATTGAATTTACAAAATAATGACTACCGTGAAATATACAGTTACCTTGATGTAAAATTATTCATCATCCACCCCTAATTCTGTTGAAAGTCTATGTGAAAGAACCACATGGTAAAGGCTTTTTCCATGTTAACCAACCGTCCCCTCTATGATAAGCTCCAACTAACACTCCCACATACAAATATTGTAAAGCATCGTCCAAATTAAACAAATGGAAATATTACTGTACAACCGTCTGGCTGCTGGCTTTTCCAATACAAATGGTATGAAGTCTAATCCTTTAAAATTAAAATTGATCTGCAACTGTTTTAATAATCAAATAAAGAGACAAGAATTCACTGCAATTGTAACAAGAAACAAAATAGAAAACCTAAACTTTTATATTACGGAGGCTCTTTCACAATTTTCACATTTTATGGACAACAACTAGAATTGAAAAACAGAAATTACTTATTTACTAATGAAAACAACTGTTAGTTGCCGGACTTTTATGTTGAGCATGCATTGGTGAGAGTGAATACATTAAAGTGAAACATGCAGCAGCACTGTGTGTGATGATGGTTTAACAGACTCTGCACAGACTATCAATTAACTATCCTGTGTGAGATGAAGATGTATGCATGCTTCTGTGTTAAAAGGCAGAGTGGAACAAAAAGATAGCATGACTGAGGACTCTGGTCTGACATGTGGAGGCAGGTAAGAGTCGTAAGCTCCCAGAGTGGTGATGGAAGCGTTGGGAGCGTTGTGGGATTTTGGGAGGATCTGTGGTTATTTTGACAAGACACAGCTTGGCAGGTGCACACACACTCTCGGGCTTTTGCTTATCCTGTCAATGTGGCTAAACTCTCACTGACAACAAACACACAACCACAAAAAGTACACACAGCAGACTGCCCTCATCCTTTGGCCTAATGTATGTGGCTATTTACATACCTATGTAAACACTCTGCAACCATGGCCTAATATATGCTGTCTCTCAAATACACACACATATGCAGAAGTGGCAGGAGGTGAGAGAGAATGAGCGAGGAGGATGGGGTGGGGGGGGGGGGGCTGCTTGCTGCTGCTCTCTTCCTCCTTTGATGGCAACACATGACAAGCCCTCCATTCAGACCAGAGGAGGAGGAGGAGACGAGGAGGCAAAGCACGAGGATGGAGACACAAAGAATGTCATTAGCAGCAGCCACAGCAGGGTGCTGGTACAATATGGCAGCGGCATTAGTGGTGACTGGAGCTCCAAATCTCTTGAAGAAAAGAAGCATTCAGCGGCAGCAGCACTGACACCATGGAGGAAAATCAGACTCAGCGAAGGGAGAGAGGGAGGAGAGACTGACAGGAAGAAGCTAAAGGCAGAATCTAAATAGCAAAGAACACTGGTATACCATTTGGCTCAGAATAGAGATTATACAGATTACCTGAGCAGAGAGTAATCCCAAATTGAGAAATTGACTATGTGCAGATTCAGTGAGTGTAGCCTCTAAAAATAAGGTAGACACAGACAGACGTGGCTTTCCAAGAGACAACACAGGGACAGACAGAAGAAGAGCTGTACTTTCCCATGAAAAATGAGATGCACTAATCAGGGTTTCAGGCTGGCAGAAAACATGATCAAATTAAATTGAGTTTAAAGTAATTATGCCTATATGTTTGAGCTACACTTTAGACCTGGCTGAATCTTTATTTCTATCTTTATATATAGTTACATAATAGTTTCCTAGAGGTCTGCCGAGTAATTCAAAACTTAATTTCTAGCCTGATGGACCATCCTATCACACAAGCCCAACATTTCTGTTATCTTTATGTGGTAGTCTGGCCTTTCACCCATTCCATCTGGGCCAATCAGAGATTGTGCCACAGTTGACAACATAAATGGCTAATGAGGGACTCCGTTCTAGATGACGACATAAAATACAGGACGCTGCTTGCCAAACAATAATACCGGCTTCGGGAGGAGCGAGCGCTAACTCTAGCTTTAGTAGAGTTATAACTGCAGTTATTGCTGAAATAGATGCAATAACAACCATTACAAATGAACAGGAGGTGTAAAGGCAGAGGCAGCAGAGAGTGGGTCATGCCTTCATAGAATAGAGGGGGGGATAATTATATATATATATATATAATATTTATATATATAGCCCTGCTAAAAGAACCTCTGTCGCTTCAGCAGAATTTGTCTGGTCTTTCTTTCGGCTTAGATGCAAGTTAAAAAAAAAGATTAGCTTCATTTTGTGTACGTGTGCGCTGCCTTGGAAGTAATTGTTACAATTCTATTACCTCAATAGAAGCTTCAAAAGCTTCCGTTTTTTCTAAATAAAAATTAAACTTGGCCTATGAATGTTTTGAAATTCAAGAAACATCTTGTTTCAAGGAAGCATATTTGAATTGGAATCGAGAGGTCACAGCGAGCAAAAGTGAATAGAGACAGAGAGATAGAGACACTACAACAGACAGGGGAGATGTAGAAAGGGAGAAACAGATGATACGGAGAGATAGAGGGAGATGCTCACAGATGGAGAGGACAGAGATCAGGAGAGCAAGGGCATAGCCAGCGAGGCGTTAGAGGAGTGGAGTAGAGGGGTGTAGACGACAGGATGGAGGATAGAGACACACATGAAAGTGTTGAAGTCTGCCTGGTTTCTTGGCGGAACACTGCATCTGCTGGTCCTTAATATTAACAGCAGTCATCTGTCGGTTCCAATGCCAACCATGAATAATAGAGGCTCCACCCAGCTATGCCAGCACTCTGAATTATTAATTCACAACCACAGACTTGCATTAGCGCACAGTGTGGGGCACTCTCCCACTGTGGGGTACAGGCTCATTTGCCTGCTTAGACTGAAGCACATGCGTGTGCTCACACACAGAAGGTTGGTGCACAGATTTAACACATGCACATTCTTGCATGCATATTCACACACCGACAGGAAGTGAAGTGATTGTAATCTCTGAAGCGTCTAGCAGGTTTTTCCTTAGAAAACTCAGCTGGTGCAGAGCTGCTGATACAATTTTGGCAACAACAATGTGGTTTATTTCGAATAAACATTTAATGTCACGTCATATCACTAGAGTTGTATTGTTGAATGAAGCTATTATTATCTGTTGTTATATTTTATGACGTCATCACCCTAAAAAAACATCCTCTGTTTGAAATAAGTGATTCTCCAGATTAAATGAGTTAGTCTTGTTTGTTGTTGTGGTTATATAAATGTAATTTAGAGTGCTGTTAGACCACTGCTTGAGTATCCTGTTAATACAGGTGCATGCCTTCCTTTGTGTGCAGCAGCTGGGAGACAGCAAGGCTAAACACCAACAAGAAGCATGAATAAATAGATAAAAACATGTTTGAATTTTTGAAATGATAAAATCATGCTTTTATTAAAGTAACTTTTGACGATTTCAACACTCTTTTGAAACACGAGTCGGAAACAATCCTCCGCAGACACCACTGGAATCTGATCCTGTCTGAGATAGTATAAAACTGATAACATTAGTGTAGCTCAATCTTTATCTGCAACTGTGCAGAAATACCAGCCTTAAACAGAATGAATAGACATACATAAAAAAAATGTGATGATGTTGATTTAGACCTGAATGTAAACATTATGAAAGAAGCTTCAAAACCTCCATTTTGTTTGATTTTAGAGTCGGTGATTACTAATCATGGAACTGTGGCCAGTCAAACTGGCTGCAAAAACTGTCAATAAATTAATATAAAGCACAAGAGAAATATTTGGTCTCCAAATGTTTGATGGATAAGAGTAATAAAAAACAACTGCCTGAGCAATATGTAGCAAAATAACCAGTTAATAATCATCACTGTTTCACCTACAATAAGACAACCCAAGAGACCATGTTAACTAGGTCATTAGTTTCTTTTCATAGGCTAGGTTAAGAAATGTAGCCTAATTAGCTGAAAGGAGAACTGTCTGATGGTTGTAAATCAGTGCAATGCTGCTTTCATCATATATACTACTGTATCTATCTATCTATCTATATATATATATATATATATTATATATATATATAGCCACCCTTTGCTTACTAGAATATAAGACATGTTTTCAGCTATTTCACACTTTTTTGTTAAGTACATAATTCCACATGTGTTCATTAATAGTTTTGATGAATTTACAATGTCAATAGTCATGAAAATAAAGGAAACGCATTGAATGAGAAGGTGTGTCCAAACTTTTGGCCTGTACTGTGTGTATATATATATATATATATATATATATATAGTTGGTATAGGTGAAGGTCTGAGGGCTGGGTGTGTGTCTGTCTGAGTGTGTCAGAGTCAGAGATGAAGCATACAGCATGCCCTAGTTTAAGCCGCTATTAAACCACAACACACATTGAACAATGATCCCATGCAAGCACAATCATGTGCACAGGCAACTCTTACTCTTATCAGCAACTTTGCATCTGTTGCAAGGAACACTTCACCTACAAGACAGATTCAACTACACTCCACGCCTTTCTTGATCAAAGCAGAAAGCAACTCTGCTTCCCTACACACACACACACAAAGCCAGCCAACTCAGCCTGCCAACCAGTCTCTAGTGTCAGGCAGGAAAACAAAACTCATCAACTGAAGCAAAAAGAAAAACCTGAAACACTGCAAAAAGCCTACACTGAACACATTTAAGTAGACTGAAAGAACATATAGTTGAGTTTAAATATATGAATGTGAGTTTTACGGCAAGCTTTGCGTAGGCTGTAAAAATGCATTTATGCACCACACTCCGTTTCACCTGTAGAAAAGGACATTGGGTGATAAGGTGATGGTAATGATGTGGGTGAGAAAGCCCAGGTAGACAGTGAAACACATAAGAGGGATCACAGAGGAGAATTTCCGCTAATGCAGAGCCAATGTTTGCAGAGGCAGCAACTGCAAATCTTGCCAGCGGAGAACAGGGCTCAGGGATTTCTTCAGTAAATTCACAAAAGCTTCACACACACACGGCGTGCAGTGATAACCCTGTTCACTCTCATAGCCCAGGGACAGGCATACAGCCTGAGAGTGAAGAGAAGAGAAGTCTGTGTAAATAGGCTTGAGTAGTAGGACCACAGTATCTTTAATATTCCTGAGGAACAATGTACGTAAGTTCTATCGAACGTTATATAATGCAAAAACAAACACCCATCTACCTGTATGTTAGCCCTCTTCACTCTATCCATGCTTGTATGTTTAACTGACCCTCCCAGTGGAGCACTAAATCTGCCCCCACACCTGTAGGTCAGTTCTGTTGGTCTGGTCCCAATATAACAAAACACTTGACAAACTGAACCACAGCATTAGTGTTACTCTGACAATTAATCAGCTACTATTCTAAAATTATTAATTGTTGCCAGTTGTTAACAAAAAATACCACTCCTCTAGTTGCAACTTCTCAAATGTAAACATATTTTCTGTTACAGAAAGTTACAGAATAATTAATTGATCATTAGTAGGGCTGGGTATTGATACATGATACCTTTAAAATATCGATCTCAATATTCAAGTACCAAGTTGTATTACAACTTTTCCAGATGTAGAAAATAATTACTAGTTCTATGTCTTTTATTGCAGCCATCACTGCAAGCATTCGTTGATTTAATGTGACGTGTGATTGGCCAGTTTTGACCTGCTACTGCAGCAGCAACAACCCATACAGAGTCCGTTGTGTGAAGTCATCGAGCGCTGTGTATCTGGTGGAGCTGGCAGTTCAACGTGCCCCCAAAACTTTCCACAGTATATATATTATATATATATACTTCATGCGTGTGGCATCTGATATAAATAAATGGCAGCCATTAAGAATAGGAAGTAATGTATCAAATGAGTAGACTAGTATTGATTTTTTTTAAAACAATACCAAGCCTTTATAATACAAATAATTATCAGCTGGAGCTAGGCTTGTCACGATAATTACTATATCGACTTATCGTTAAATATATAAAAATGGACACGATAGCTTTCTCTGGACAATATATTGTCGTTTACATGCATGACCTTTTGTGCTTTTTTGTGTGTTGTGTTTAAAGTAATGCTGCAAATGTTTAACAGGCAGTACAATTTGACAAAAAAAAATTATATATTTCAGCCATTCCAGCTGTTTATGTTATTTTAATAATAAAATAATATAATACATAAGGTTTATCTCAGTGCAATTTTTTGTTAACAGAGCCTAAAAGTCTATTCTATTTGTTTTGGTTGTAGTTCATTTATTTATGTTTTATTTATCTAGGATATTTTAATATTTCTTTTCCATTTTCCATTTCAATTCCAATAATTTAAAAATTCATTGCTGTGGAAAAGGATGTACTTATTATGCTCTAATGTGGTTATAAAACGAAAACAACATCGATACAACAATACTATCGTTTATTGTGATAGTTTCTGGGAAAATAAATCATCCTAAAAATTGTGTTATCGTGACGGCCTAGCTGCAACCCTGGTTGTTTAAATTTCTATTAATGTCTAAAATAATTTTGGATCACATTTTTAGCCTATGAAATGTCCTAGAATAGCAATTTCTACCAGCACAAAACGACATCTTGAACTTGCTTGTTTCTTTCTGATCAACAGTATAAAAGTACAAATCTTTATTTTTGTTATACAATACGTGGTGACACATGGTAGAGAGACAGCAGGAAGGAACAGAACAGGACACGATATGGCCACCTGAGCAAACATCCTGACCTTGCATTGCATTTTACAGTTGAACACAGCATGACACTGGCTCTTAAAAATGTACTAAATTAAACTTCAGCCATGTGCTGAATGCACCGACAACGCACCATTCAATGCATATAAATATAAGGCCATACTCTTATAAAAGTGCTCAGGACTGCTCCAAGAAAACTGCCTTACACAAAAATGTACACGGATGGGTACATTATTACCGCAATAACATCGTAGTGACAGCACAAGGTCCCTTCTATGCCAATAACAATAGACAATCTTCTGGTTGTCTCGCTGAGCCAAAGGCAGGAAGCATATTTTGCAACAAGCTTGAAAATAATCTACAACCTAACATTTATCCAAACTCTGCCCCCTACTTGACACAATGAGGTTAAAGCTAACACAAGTTGAAGAATATGAAGGGAGGGGTCCGTGTATCCTAAATGGTTGGTACATTCTTACAATCCCCAGAGACTCAAGACGAGACTTTGCAGAAACCTGAGACGGGTGGCTTTATTTTCCTCCGATGCTGACCCCATGGTCTACTCGACTAGGCTTGGACATCAGCAGGAACAGCAGAGTGACCGTGTATTAATAAATGGATCTGAATGAAAATGAGTGACTGGACGTGTGTGCATAAGCCTCACTTGGTACAAGACCGGAATGAGTGGAAGTTAAGGGGATAACAAGGTCTGCATTGACGAAAAAAATACAAATCACTGCCCACATTAAACTGCTGTAATGAGGATTTTCTTTAAACTGACTGACACCATTTCTAACAAAAATTGAACTGGCACACTTCATGTCTAAAGGCAGAAATACATGTGATGACTTATAATACACTAAAGAGAAGGGCAGCTATTTTACACAGCAAAATAATATAAACTGAGGGAGGCTATCACCTCCTCACTAAATTGATCAGGAAATAAGATGTATTGGGCTCTGGGTGGTTAACCACCTTTGCCTGGACAATTTGTGGGGGCAGGGACCCTGTATCAGGTCGCAATACCATATTGATTTTCACAACCTCCACTTAGCAGAGGGTATGGGTGTAAAGAGTCTGAAACCGAGACCCAAACTGCAACACAAACTTTAACCGTCTTATGACACGGTTCTGTCTTCTGGGTTGCAGTCCCCACCACAAGTAAGTTAGTAAGTTCATTGTGTACAGTTTGACACCTACAGAGGACAGAGAGAATCAGTATTCTGAAAATGATAACCAGGATCTATATTGGGATGCAGCATTTGCATGTAACAACCAGTACACTGTTCATTCCAAGTACTAATTTGAATGATTGTTATTTTTAATATTTAATAGTTTCTCTGTTATGTTCTTAAGCTATGTGTAACTTTGAAACAACTCCATGGAAATAGGAATTGTACTGGTCAGCATCCCAACAGTAAACAGGATAATTTGATTACAGCCCATAATATTGTGATTAATATCCATATATCTTTGCTGCTATAATACTATTGTAAATTACTGGTTCATTTTGGTTAACAGGCAACAATAAGTACGAAGTGGCAAAAGCTGTGGACACATCCACATTCACACACACGCAACTTTACAATTTTTTGTGGACTCAGCGAATTTACTACTACATCTGTATCATATTACTAATACAAAATGTTTAAATTACATGTGTACAATGAATGAATAGGGAGTCTGGTATGGGTAAGGTATGTGGGCTATTGCATTGTAGCACATCCAGCTGTTTGTATTTCTAATAATGATGTGCTGCTAAACAGTTATTGCTGAGGCCTTTGGTGGCGCAGCCTTGAAGACATTGTAGGCTGAAATGGATTGCAGAAAGAGAAACTGTTGCGCTGATAACAGCCAATGGGAATCCAAATAATCAAAAGTAGTGATTCTCAGATACTGGTGAAGAATATGATGGCAGCTTCCCCAGTGATGACAAAACATCTTATTTTACATTTTAGCAGCAACCTTTACTCAGCGTGTGCAACAAGAAGATGTGGACCATTTCTCTTAATGTTCAACATTTCAAGCAGTGATTGAAAGGGCCTTGATAATAACATGCTTGTGTTCCTAGGATTTCTGTGTATGAATTTTTTATACAGACCTAAAGAATTATCCATCTGCCTATCTCTAAATCCATCGTTCTGAATCTATTTATGTTTCCATCTACTCAGCTACCTGCCTCTCAGTAAGTCATGGGGCTCATCAGCTGGTGTAGAAACATGCCCAGATGTAGGCCACGGTCAACAAAAAAATCTCTGCACGGCACAGGTTTAACCTCTCAACTGACATTTATTCCTGATGTTTTAAATCAGGAATAAATGTGTGCTTTTATTTAAAAAAAAGATAGCCAGAGGGTAATTCTACACAAAGAAAAGATCAAGAAAAATATTCCTTTAATAGAAAAGCCTGTATTAGAGAAGACCTAATTCAGGTCACTTAACTTTTCAGCACTCTCCGTGACATCATTAAAGCAGAAGTATTTATGTGTATCTTTTGAAGTGAATTGGATGACTCAATTTCACAAAAACTACTTGGGAGTGCATGGAGCTGCAGATAAAAGAGGAAGCACTGGAGCCTCCCTGCTGAGATAGGATTCATTGTCATTATCATCATCATCAGTGATTCATGCTCTATTCTTTTGAGGACATTCACGGCGATGGCAGCGGAGCTTAAAATGCCTATAAATGGAGAAAAACGATCAACTTCATACTGACTAAACAACTTCCTGATTAACCCCCCATACTGGCCTTAATATGAAGAATTTCAGGGAACATGTTGGCACCGGTCTTTTATACGGTCCATTTCTTGCTTGAACACAGAACTTGTATCTTAAGTCCAGAGTTCAGTTTAATACTTCATCTATGTGCCCGAGACATGGTACATTTTCTGGGAATTAGTGATTAGTGACAGTTGATGGGTAAAATGACCAGATGTTCATGTCTGTTTTAAGGGGAATAAACTGAAAAAGTCACCTGACATTTTAAAGTAGTTAATTGTAATGAAAAATACTTTAACTCCAAAGCAATTCTGCTGATTTACAACTTTGCAACCCAATTGCCTCAAACAACTACTGATATTAAAAATAAACAACTACTTCTGTATTCATCTCATGCTACAACCAGCGAACCAATCCCAACCAACTGACAAATCAATCATCTTGGAGTACAGTATATATTATCCTAACACCCAAATGTTGATTGATGAATTGTGATTCGATGTACGTCTTTGCTATGCCTTGCTATGCTATTTTAAATGTGCATTTTGAACAAAAAGTGTTAACTCTAACCCTAAAACAACAAGACAAAACCTTGCTTTTGAAGCCAGGTGGCAAAAAATAATAAGGAAATCAGCCTGAAGGCTGACATGACTAAGGCTACTGTTTGGACCATCAAATAGCAACATAATTCTATAAGGATCTATAAAAGGAAAAGAAAATTAGTGATTGACAATTACCATAGGTTTACCTAACAGTGAATAGACAAAAAAAATTTTTAAATTGTTGGTGCAAAGAGTGGAAACCTCTTAGCTTTTCCTAGTAGGAAATATTGGAGACAAACGGCTCATTCAGTCAACATCAGCTGGAAATGTAAAAGGTATACTTCCTGGCACATGTAAGACAGCGCAGGCAGCATTGCTGATCAAACACTGTGTTTAAGCTACACTGGCATTTTATGCAAAGCTTCAGAATGAAGTTAGTTATTCATTTACTAAACTTCTTTCTGTGCTGATAGAATTAGTCACTTCATCAAATTGTTTATTTTATAGAAGCAAAAGTATTTTCTATAAAACATTCCCACCAATGTCCTTTCACTTTTGTGTTTTTTGTTCCTATGTTTTCTTTATTAATGTTTTCTTTATTTATTGAATTAAGCTGTCGTTGTGGAAACTGTGCAGGACTCACAGGCAACAGAAGCATCTGACAGACTGCTTGTTTATTTTTCCCACTGATTAAGCCCGATATCCTTTTAGTTAGGTATTATACTGTGCTGAGGATTTAACTGTGCAAGGCACACAGGAACAGTGTTCTTCTGTGCATATATCTGTTTGTTTGTCTACACTGTGTACATAAATATAAAGGAGGCAGCTGCTGCTTTCAGAGCCAAATTTGATTATATCATATCAACATTGTATTGTAATATTTAGTCACATTAGTTGGCCAGTTGTGTCCCATTATATCCATTTGTGAAAACACGGTCACATGGGATAAACCTGCTGCTGTGGTCAATAAGAATGGGTCAGCAATTAATGTTACACATTGCCTGATGTAACCCATTTCAACAAGGCCAGAAGTTGGCTATGACAATGTGATTGGTGTTCCAACAATATCCTACTGAAAACATAAAGTCTCAGATCTTTATGAACAGTGATTACTATTATTTCACCTGTGCCAGTGTCATTTGACTGAAGTTAAAAGCGGCTGAATGTGACTTAAGTGTATACAGTTTATCATAGGTGCATCTCTTAAATTAATAGTTGCTTGTCACCTCGGCTTTTCAGCTTGGATCCACTCAAAGCAGGAAGTGTTCGACTGTTTCCCACAGCTGAAGTTTATCCTCCTGCTCCTGAATTCAAATCAGGTCTCGCACAACCCAAAAAGTTGACTGATGTCATGCAGCTGATCGTGCTGGTTTGCACTGTGGGGTAGCTCTGGGTATGACAGGGGCTGGTGAGTGATAGATGAGGAAGGACCCAAAGGCCATATTAAAGCTTGTGACTTGGTAGTTTTGGTCATTTTACATCTTCACAATGTCATTTTTAAATGATCATTTAAGAGGATAATAAAAATGATGATGCTGTTATTTGTCTACTGCAGGTATACGGTATTGCAACATTTACAATGTGTATAAAATAGTTATCTTGACCCACAGATGGGTCCCTTAACTTTTAATGCCATCACAGATCCAGTAGCAATACATGAACAGTACAAAGAGGAGAAATAAACAATGATATGACTTTTTTTAAAATTGCATATTCTAGAAATGCTAAAACGCTGGATTATCATTATCTCTGTGAGAAACAGTTCTCAGTCGGAAGTCTCTAGAGGTTGTGGGCGAAGTGAAAGACTGGGCATGTGTCAGGCCTGCGGCTCTGCTCATTGCCCGCATTGTGCAGCTAGCCAGCAGGAGTGGCGTTCAAAGCCTCCCGGCCTTCAAGGAGCTGCCTGACTGACCAGCCGCTGCCCAGATGGAGAGGCCTCGCTGAGTTTGCACGCAAGATGGAAGCCACAATGCCACTATTCTACTGGGCAGCATGATCACTAGGAAGGAGGGTAAGGGGGGTTGCCTCTATCACTGCTCAGCAGGTGCTCAACACAGAAGAAGATATAGGAGTCACACAGCAGGTGGCAAGCAATGGCCATTGTGCTTTTTGTTTCTCAAGTACAGATTTTTAGGCAGCCTGGCAATGTTTATATAGCACCTTTAGTCAATTCTCTTAAATTTGTATTTAATGTGATAGCTTGATGTACTGTTATACTGCTGAAAGCTGTTGTTTCTCATCAGTGTGGTTAAAAAGAAAAAAACAAGGCCCTAAAGCCGTAATGTACAAATTGTGTTTGCAAAATCATACTGACTTAATCTATGATGCTTCACGAAAAACAACGCGAATATCACACTATAATGGACTAAAATATTATTAAGGCAAAGGAAAAATACCCACAAACTCTGCTCAAAAGCAGTTAGCACTATTTCATAGATTAGTCAATTCATCAAAAACTAATCTACTACAATTTTAATAATGGATTAACCAAGCTAATGTTTAGAAAATGTACTAACAATTTTACTGGGGGAAATTTCTTGGATGTGAATATTGCCTGCTTTTTGTTAGTCATTGGACAAACTTGGAAAAAAATGTAATACATTTGGATTTTGGATAGTTAGTTGAAAAAATTCCAAGAAACCAATGGTTTGATCTGGATAATAATTGGCGGATTGATTGACAATTCAAATAATGATTAGTCACAGCTCTAATAAGAATGGTATGTAGATAAAGGAGATTATTAAAAATCTTCTATCCCATATAGGTTATTTCATATTTGATTTTGAGTCTGTATGTAGTCATAGTTTTCCATGATTGAAATGTATCAGTTTTCATCAGGATTAGTTTTTTCCTGCGAAAAAAAGAGTAATTTACCTCACAATTTAAAGGCATTTCTAAATTCATAAGGGATGCTATGGATATAATCATAAATAAAATGTATTTGTCACTGCTTTAATCCTGAAATTGATATATATATCGCGACTTATGTTTTTTTGTTATTCAAGTCATAAATCATCTATATGAAACCATGTGGTCGTGAATATTTTTGTATACTCAATATGCCATGTTAACAAAACAGCACCTCTATGTTTTGCTCACACAAGCGAGAAAGTAAAAGCGACACCCAAATAATGTAAACGTGCCATAAAGCAGTCCAGCTTCTGGTTTCTGGCATTGCTATAGATACAGAATTGTATATATATATCTATATCACAACCAGATTATATCAGATATAGATATATCACTCAGCCCTACTACCAATGATCTGATTAGATAGATCCTATACAGGAGATGCATATCCACAAATGCAAAAATAACTTAAGCCAATGAAATTGTTGTACACCTCATTAACATTGAAATACAGTATTGTAATACGATCATAGGATGCAATACACCTGTTCTGTCTCTACTCGCTCATTTAAAAAGAGGAAGCACTGCAGGTGCAGTGCAGTTCTGCTGCCAGTTTCACTCTCTACCCCTCTTGTCTCTAAACAAATGGACCATGGCGCTGCTTGCCACTTTGCATCTTGCAATATCTACAATGAACCTGCATAACTCTGAATGTGCACATACCTTATCGGGAACAATAAAATACATCACAGTGTGCACTGTGTGTACAAAGACTGACACACTACTCACACACTGTAGCAGGCTGGTGAAATGCAGACAGCCATGAAGTAAATGATGCTGAATGCATCAATTCAGAGTGATGCAGCCTACTGTGCAGAGTATGTCTTCCACCATCTGTGATGTCCTGTTGCTCATCAGTGTACGTATACGGTTAAGCTCTGCACCAAAGTCACCACAATAAATCCCTCTTCTGCTATTTCACTTGCTGATTAAAGAGATAGCGTACATTGGAGAGAAGAGGCTGGAAGGGAAAAGCGAACTAAACACGGTCATTGTGTTGAGGTCAGCAGGGCCTTGGACGGGCTTCAAATGTGCAATGAGATGGTCAGTGTACGGACAGAGGAGCCATTACTTCCCTGCTGAGCACATAAGACAGGCTCAGAGCTTAACATAAGACAGTAACACAGCTTAGCTCATCGCAGATTTAAGGACCGACCAGACAGCGATTTTTTGCCCCTCCTCATAACTCATGGCTAAAAAGAGGAGAGCCGACATGTAGCTGGGCCTGCAGACATGTCCTGTCACCTCTAGTCCTTGTCAAGCTGCACCTCGATTAGGCTACTACGATCCAGCCATCAGTCAGCCACTGAGGTGTGGAGAGAGCTATTGACTAAGAGAAGATACTGAATGGAAGAACTTAGTGTGGTCGAAGATTAAATCTGCAAGTCTTCTGCCACCTAACTAGATGAGTCTGACTTCACAGAGCTGTAGAGTCTCACTACAGAATCCAGAGCCGAGTCAAGTTGTGTTTAGGAGACTTGTACGTCGCTAACTTTACATCGGTTCATGCACAGAAAGAAAAACAACAGCAACTACTTCCAGCACAAACCCACTGTGTCGGACATCCTAGCACACCAGCAGCAGGTTAGTCCTGAAAGACGCAGCATATGGATTCCTAACATGTTGCAGTCTGGTTCACCAGATTCCTCTGGGGATAATGAATGCCAAGCCCTTACACGCCCACCTTGCTCCAACCAATCTTGGTAACAGATTTCTCTAATGGAAAATCCAAAGCTATCATGCTGCTTCATTCAGCGCTCTGCACTCACTGCAATCATCAGTTAAAACAGGTGGGCATTAAAATGAGATATATCTGGTCACAAAGAAACAAACAAAAGACAGTCTCTACTCTTACTGATTGTTGTTATGTGCAAATGAATTGCATCCACTTGCCAATGTTTTTATTCGAGTTATAATGCTAAATAAATTGCTGGTTGGCTTTAAACGGAATAAGAATCAGTTGGGCAACAACATCTGGAGGGATGGTATTTTACATCTTGAGCAGTAACATGTCAGTGTAGACACTGAAATGATTTGTTCACTGAATACAACCCAGGACGAACATTGTCATTACACCTGTTACAAAGCATATTTACCTAAAGTATGCGAGAAAGCAATGTAAAGTAACAATACACTACAGACACTACATATTTTTTGCCAGTCATGCCAGAGCTTGCAAAGGTATGTAGATTTCAACATTTCAGTCAAACTGATATTGTGAATTACTGAGTGAGGAACTAGCAAACAAGGCCAAAGCTGCAGGGATTGCAGGTTGCACAATGGTCTGATTCATAAAATACCATAAGAAAATTAACAATAGCACAGTTGGTATATATTGCATTTCATGTTCTTCAACTTGAGTGTTAAGTCAGTCGTGCTGAAGTGTCAGTTAGTAAGATGCTGGAGCTCTAACAGCTCAAGGATGGTGTTCAGCATTCTGACTTGACCTTTGACCTCTGTGGAGGGGTTGGAGAAAAAGAGTATATTTCCCTTTGGAATGAACGGTATGATCATCATGTTTTTTCTTCTGATTAACTGCTGTCATTATAGACTGAGCAACCATGCTGAGAACAATTATATATAGTAAAACATATTTCCAGGACAAATGCTAAAGAATGTAATAATGGAAGACACATTATGTTAAAACAATGTCACTGAAGAGATAGGGATCAGTGTTTCCTTCATGCAAGGGGCTGAACCTCAGCACCAGCCCCCTGCTCTAGTGCAGCGCGGAGGTGGCTAAAATTACTGGGTCCATTATCGGACAGATTCATTCGCGTTCCCAGGAAAATACAAAACAATGCCAATAGCCCTGACCAAATTATTGCTACAAGTTTAATATCCGCACGGTTATTATTTCCCCGACACTCAAGCTCTCCCTCTACAGCCAGTTCAGCGACCTTTTTACACAAACACAAAACGGGGCATCCGCCTCTAAAACAATGCCCGGCTCCTTGTTTTACTGACCCCCATCTTTATCTTAGAGCTCCCCCACAGTACAGGACCACAATATGTCAACAGATACCCATGAAAGACGGAGAATATAGTTAAAGGTAACATTTAAGGTCAAAACTACAAAGCGTCAGCCACGACCAAGGCGTCCGACTATGGAACCAGGGGAGAGGAAGGTGGGTGACTCGGAGGTTTTGGGCACAGCCGCAAAAACGCCCCCAACATGAACATAATTGTAGGTAACGTAAACGAACAACACAAACGCCATTAAACTATGTTTTGTTTTTGTTCATGTGATGACTGTGAAACACAATGAATGCATTAGGGAACAGACTGGAGCGGTTTAAATCAGTTTAGACCTAGCATAAACCGTGTCCGATAATGGAGCTCGTGACGTTACATTGTATGTTAACTAGCAGCTAACGCTAACGCTCCTAACAGGTTTAGCTTTGCACAGGGAACCCCGTTTATCATCGCATTCAGAGCCGCTAGTGGCTGTTAAGGAAACCCCGGGCAGATACAGAAAACACAGCACAACAATGACATTCCCCTCAGCGCTATCCTGCCGCTTCCCGAGCTACAAAACGTTGCAGCAGCAACACAACGAGACAAAAACACTGTGTGACTGCGCTGTGGACAACTCACCCAAAAGATACCACTGTAGTGTCGAGCAGATGTTGCTGCAAATTAGCGATGAAGGCCCATTAGGAGGACTCCTGTGGGTGGCGGGCATCCAGGTTTAGCGGCGTTAAGGTTAGACAATCCCAAACGTGGCTTTGCTTTGACGGTTGCCCGTACTCTGTCTGCATGTGTGTGTGTGTGTATGTTTGCGTGTGTGTGGCGGAGCTCTGCGAGGCCTGCTGCTCCTGGAGGAAATGGTCTCCAGCTCCGTCAACGGAACACGCATGCGCAAGAGGAATAGCACAGCCACCGGGCGAGCGGTCTGTGAGCACAACCGTGTGGCCAACAGGTGAGTGTCAACTGATGGCTGACTTGTTGTTACTGAGGGAGATTCCCCCCGAGCTGTCTGCATGCAGGCTGCGTTTCTAACCGGGTAAAACCTTGGTATGTAGTAGTACAGGATGGATATATGTTGTACTGTACCGGTACATCTTGTACTATTCTATCCAGGCCAACTGGTTATACAATGCAGTATGTAAACCAGGGCCGGTTCTAGGTAGGCATATAGATAGATAGATAGATAGATAGATAGATAGATAGATAGATAGATAGATAGATAGATAGATAGATAGATAGATAGATAGATAGATAGATAGATAGATAGATAGATAGATAGATAGATAGATAGATAGATAGATAGATAGATAGATAGATAGATAGATAGATAGATAGATAGATAGATAGATAGATAGATAGATAGATAGATAGATAGATAGACTTTATTTATCCCAAGCTGGGAAATTACAGTGTAGCAGCAGCATTACACACAGAGACAATAACAACACAATTAAGTAAAAAGAACAACCTAGGCATACTTCAAGCAATAAAATATAAAAATACAATAAAATATAAAGTGTCTAAAGAAGGAGTAGAATAGAATTCCAGTGCAGAATAAATATGAATATACAGTATAAAAATGTTGGTGCTATGAAACAAATAAGGTGCAATGAACAGTGTGCATAAAAACACATGAAGTGCATAGACAGTATGTAATGAGGGGGCATATGAGGGGGCAGTCAGAAATGTGAAGGGGGCATCATGTGTACACATTGTGCTCTAGCACTTTTTTTCTGTGCTTATAGTAACAATGCTTTCTTCATTGAAAGGGGTCTATGTGTCCAACCCCAACCTGGAGAAGTGGATTACACTTTGTCAGGCCTCTACCTTCAGACCTGTCCAACTTGGGTGTCCCACCTGAAGACTAAGCTCCTGCTGGTTTAGCTCTTAAGGTCACTGAGGCATGCAAACCCCCTGACCACAATAAGGTGGCAATCCCTCAGGAGGATTTTATTTTATTCATTTAATAAAATAAACGAATAAAATAAAAATAAAACATCCTTCATTCAGATTTCAACCAACAATCGTGTATCGTGTGTCGCTTTTTCGGCTGATTTTTTCCACTACTGCAGATAATTTTGTAAAATTGTAATGTATATTAATTTTGTAAGTATATTAAAATGTGCTTTCTCAACTCCTAACATTTTGATTTGAGGGGGCAAGACATTTATTTAAGGGGGCTCGGCCCCCTCTTGAACCAGTTTAGGGCCGGCCTCGATGTTCACGATATTATTTTGCAGTCTATAGTTCAAACAAGACTCATGCATGGGTGTTTTTGATTGACATCTCCCTCAGAATTATTTTTGATTACTAATGGGTAAGTTCATGGACTTAAAATGCCAATTTATTCAAATAATTACACTGTAATTTTTCATGAAAAAATACACACAAAATTGAAATAATTTTCTGTATAATTAGTAAGCTTTTGTTATTTTAAGATATATTAATATTATTATTAAACATTTTAGGCCATGCAAATGATTAGCAACAATATTGATTTTGATACATTATTTTTCACAATACAGCAGCAGCAATAACCGGAGTGGAAACTAAGAAAATAGCATGTATTTGCCCCATAAGGCAAACCTGAGAAAATGGCTTCATCTGCTGGAAAGTAGTAAAAAATACTATTTTCAAGCCAGTGCATCAGATAGAAAGCTTGGTATAATAGAAAGCATGTTTTAGACTGGTTGTCTGTGGGTTAATGGTTGCCGTGACAATGCAGTGTTGATTTGGTGTGCTTATCTGTTGAGAGTTGTCAGTGTGGTGGTATGTGGTTGTGTTTGTCTGTTGTTGTTGTTTTTTGTTTGTTTGTTTGTTTTTGTTTTTTCAACTCATTTACTGTAAAAAAGGAAAGAAAATAATAGGGAGTGAATTCCTGGCCTTGATGGCTCCCTGATTGAATGAATGTTTTCCTCCCTGTCTGTAATATTTGTTTGATAAATTTCAATAAAAAGTTCATTACAAAAAAAAAAAAGAAAGCATGTTTTAGATGTAATGCCAGTAAGATCAAAGACTGTGGTTTTTATGGGTTTCAATGGGGACATTTTTGTTCTTAAGGGTGTGTTGTAATGTTTGTATTTTGGCTGCACAGTTTATTACAGACTTATTATAGTAACTGAGGAAGAACTTAATAATAATAATTAAAAAAAAAAAAAAACCTTGCCAAAATGTCAGTCATATGCACTAACACAGTAAAAATATCCAGAGTGAGGGACAAGGGTTAACCTTAACATAAACCACAGTAAATATAAACAGTGGCCTCCTTTGTGGGTTAATCTTAACAGTTTGGTTTTCACGGTATACATACTTATAGCAGGTAAATCACAGGTGTAAATGCAAATCAACGGTAACTAATGGCATTAATTTCACCTGTGCATATCAGGCAATTATGTTTTGAAATACCTTCAGTTAAAAAGGCAAAGTTAAATGAAAAATCAGTTCACACTAAGGTAAACTGTTGCCACTGATATAGATGAGCACTGGAAAACTCAACACTTAGGCTTTGAGGTCTGCCATACTGGCATATGGCTTATTGACATGTGGCTTACTGCCATTATGAGCGGTCGCCCATGAAGTTGAAATAATTTTGTTTTCAGACAAAATTGTCTTTTTATTGTGATTTTATTTTCATTGTGATGTTTGGAAGAGTTTGTTAATAAAGATTTTTTTATCTGTCAATAATAAATCACAATCATGTCATGGAAAGAGGTAAAAAAGAATGTTTTACTCCAACTTTATGGGCTTGTAATATAATGGTTTATAGTGTTTGCAAAATGCTTAATAATAACAAAACTAGTCTATAAACATGACATCCATAGGATATATTTTGATGTGTCACACTACAAGAAGCACAAGTGCTTCTCCTGCTTCTTACAGTCAGAATGTCTGTTGTAAAAAAAAGGCCTATTAGATGTCAGATAACAGCAGTGATACAAGTATTCATATTTAAGTAAAAAATGTTACTGCCAAAAACAGACTCCACTACAACTAGTCTTATAATAGTATTATAAAATGATGTGTTTTATTTTGTAGCAGCATAAGTGACTTAAATCACCATGCAGAATGGCTCCTTTCAGTGTTTTATTAGTGGATAATAAATATCCCTGATGTATTCATGTGTAAGTAGCATTTGGACGTTGCAGCTGGTCAGGATGGAACTCACTGTACCTATTTTACTGGGTAGTTGAATCTATAACACCGTGCCATATCTCATTAAATGTAATCATATAATTTGTATTTTTAGTCCTGATATTCAAAGTAGTAAGTATAGCTGTCAAACAAATATAGAGTACAAAGTACAGTATCTTCCCTCTTGGTGAGGTGAAATTTCCTTATTGACCAAGACATTTCACAGTTCACACACAGTGTTTTGCAAGTTATTTTTTTATTTTATTTTTCCCATTTGCATATAAAAGGAGCACCCACAGTCACCATAGCATGTGCATCTAGTCAGAGGATCCAGACTAAATGTTATTCAATAACAGATCTTTGAAATGTTTTCCCTGGTGCTTCACATGTAAAAATACACTTTAAACATGATTTAGATCACACTCTCCATAGGCTTCTTTAACAGGCTTACTTTGTGTTCAACCCAGCAACTGCCAATAAACGTTACTGACACTCCTGCAAAATGTGAAATACACATTCCCCTCACAATACCTAATCACAAGATGGGATTTCACCCCAATCAAACTTGCAAGGAATGTTTTTTTAAACATGATTGCTTAGCAGTCCTTGCTGAAATGGAGAAGAAAGAACAATGGCTCTGAGAAAGCACAGACTGCAGTGTCTTGACCTGTCTGTGTTCCCCTGATTAAAATGTTTATATTTTATTTATTTATTTAGAACTTTGTAGTAGCACCAACAATTCAAAACTCTTCCTACTGTGCCCCCTCTACCAGCTTTGGACACTTGGATCTGGGCAGTGTTTGGTTTGGGGAAGCTCTCAGGAGATTTAAAGAAAAGTACAATTCTCTTATTTCTTGAGTAGCTGTTAATTGAATAAATCTCTTGTTCAACAGGAATTCCTTGAGTCTTTCTTGCTATTTTTGTCAGAACAGCCAGAGGCACTGCTTTAAACACATTCAGTTCACATACTGCTGTTTGGTGGAGTGCATTAAATGATTCATTAAATCCAAAGTGTAGAAGTTAGTTAGGTGAGAACCCTAAAAAGCCCATCAATCTGTTATTAATAAACTTACAGTTTTTGACTCTCAGGTTGTAACATTAAGTGCTTTTTTTACAATTTGAAAAACAGTTCATGACACTCTTTCAAGGACTTAAGTGCTCTTAAGAATGCTACCTGCATCATTTGAAAAGTGTAAAAAACTTGAAAAAAGTGACTATTTTCCTTTTACTTGTAAAGTCTGCAGAAGATCACTATGCTAACCAAAAGAGATGAAGTGGTTATTTCACTGAAGGTGGCTGAATCTGATGTGTAAAAATGGAAAATAATAATTAGGTTTCGCTGCACGTAACTAGCCATAATCCATAAGAGATTAACCTGGTCCAAGATGTTTTTGCTTCTTGGAATGTGTTCTTCAAAATCCTGTTTAATCTTCAGAAATACAGAAAATTAATCCTCAGGGGTGCGTGCTACCACTTTCCATTTTCAGTGTCAGTGGTTATGAATTCAAGACACCCAGCAGTGCAGAAAGAGTGCTGTAATATAAATGCAAATATAAAGTTTTTGTCCATTGTTCATTCATTATTCCTGAGCTGTATTCCAAAAATAAATACAAATAATACAAATATAGATTCTGTGTAATATCACCTTTACAGTGAAACGTGCTACAAACATTACTAGACAAAAAAAACCCTATTTCAGTGAGTAAAAAAATGCATTAAATTGAAAAGATAAAGGACACAGACTGTGGTGCCAGATGAAGGGCAGGTTTGGGTTGGCAGACGGCTTTAGGCTGAGCTGTGCACAAGGTCACAAGGTCAGGACTAGACTCACATGCAATCTAAGGGAGGAAACAGGAACTGTGTCTGTTCAGAGGTCATAGATAGACTCACAGTGGTCAGCATTTTGTAAACATATTCACATCGTCACAGAGCCCTTATCAAAACACACCAAAGAACAGGAAACCTTTCCTTCTCAAAAACAAGAGGTGTCGCACGCAACACGCGGTGACCTGCGGGAGTTTCCAACAGGCTAGAGAGGAAAGATCTACACCGTGTGCTTTCAGACATGTCACGAAAATTGTAAGCAAAATATTGTTTAAGTCATATAGTTGCTCTTCAGCTATTGACACAAACATAATGGTACCTTCACCAAGTGTGAAAAAGCTGACCATTCCCTCCTAGGGTCTATTTGTAACTAAGTGCAATGTCAGTGGCCTCTCTCTTATGCCGTGTGCAGAGGAATGACAAATTTACATCCAAAGGGTGAGTGGTAGCGGATTCCAACTTCCTGGTAAACCAGTTTAGGGATGCCAATGTCGCAGAGGTAGACCCTGCTCTCCGTCTCAGGTAAAGGTAGTGGAAGGCCCAAAGAGAGCGTCCACTTCGCCTCAACAGTCTGATGCTGGCTGCTGACCGCAGGATCGATACTTAACACTGGAGCCCGGTTTTGGTTGGCCCAGTCAGCGGCCGACTGATACCAGGTCTGCTCCCTCAGCAGTGGGTTCTCGTGGCAATCCAGGCAGTTGATGACCAGGTCGACTGGGCTCGCAGGCAGGTCTGGGACAAAGGGAAACCACATGAAAGATGACAAATTTAAATACTTAGGAGAGACACAGGACAATAGGCTCATCGTAAACCAGAACACTAATGACATAAAAAAAAAAAGAACCAAAGCCACCAAAGACTATCAGTGATGTGCAGGTTTAAAGGACTATATGCAGCCCCACCTGTCCTCCTACTGTTGTTCCGGAGCATTTTCCAGCCCATCCTACTGTACTGTTATAGCTGCTTCTTTAACATGCCATCTTTTTTTTTTTTCCCCCCTTTATCTGGAGGAACTTAATAAACACGCCGCTCAAACTCCTCTCACAACTGAAAGCACAAATACCGTCATGTAGTGTGTATATCCTGGTAAAATGTCAGGAAGGAATGACAGAATTAAAAAAGATTAAAAACGATGCTGAAATCCTAAACACAACCTTTCCCCACTGCCCTCCAGGCACACCACTGTGGTGCAGAAGGGTTCGCTTTGGGAAAACCCTAATTCCTGCTGTCACAGCCACCTCATAAAAAACTGTATTTACTTGGTATATACTGCAGGTTTGACATCCCTGCTTTAAAGGCTGCTGCTCCAGTAGAGGGCAACATTTATCTGTGCTGCTCTGTTCCAACAAGACAGCATGACGTGATCACAGACACTTTGAACCATGTTTACATTTATCACTTTCACATCAGCCCATACACTAACATGGTGCTTTCCATCTGTGTCACTAAAATCTCAAAAGACAAAGATTAAGCCAACTAAATACTCTATTGGTATTTAACCTTTTATGCTTGCCACTTGCTTGCTGCCCGTTCTGCTGTAGAGTTGGACCTCATTGTTGACCGACTCCTGCATCTTGACAAAGTTGGGCAGGAACATGATGACCTCCACTTCATGGTTGGCCAAGTGTCGACCACAGCTGATGCCCTGGGCTCCCTGGATGTGTGGTCCACACAGGAGGACCACAGTGGGCCTCTGGTGGACATTTTTTGGGGTCAGTCTGGGGACATTGAAGAGATAACAGAGATTACCCCACAAACAAAGTACAAGCAATGTATTTACAAGATTAACAGCAAATATCATCATACACGTTGTCTTATAGCCACCATACTGTCTGGCTTATATCCAACCTGAAAACCAGTCTAATTAAGGACAACATAAGACATGATTGTGTGAAGACAGGGAGACTCTTTCCTGCAAGTGTACATTAAATTAATGTTCTGAAGCATTACGCAATGTCAACTCGAGTATGTTTATTTGGCAGGTTGAAAATGAGTATTTTTTTTATATTTAAGATTTTAAAAAATGTATAATAAATGTCCATAGGTAAATTACATTTTGAAAAAAAATCTTGTGACTCAAAGTTTTTGTACACTTTACAGCATTTATCACCAGACAACAGTGCATCAATGTTTCTGAGAGAGAAAGAAAATGTATAAACTTGCATGAATACAAAATAAATAAACGTAATGTAAGTATAGTGGCCTTCCTTGTGTTGGCTAAAATTGCATTAACCCTTTATCAGGCGAAGAACTAAATTTGGTAACTTCAGTGGATATCAAAATGGGGTCGAGAAAAAAGTTGCAAATTTACTAGATAAAAGTGGCAAATCTGTGCGAAAAAAGTCACAGATTTACGAGATTTAAAGTGGTGAATCTGCGAGAAACTTTTTTCCACCCAGATTTGCCACTTTAAATCTCTCAAATCTGCAACTTTTTTTCTTGTAGATCTGCCACTTTAATCTAGTAAATTTGCAACTTTTTTCTTGAAATATTTTTATTTTGGATATCCGCTGAAGTTACCAAATACGGTTCTTCACCTGATAAAGGGTTAATTAAACTACGATTGAAATTATTAAATCTTTATTAATCTTTATCAGATGGGACAAATTAAAACTAGCCTATAAAAGCCTTTTAGCAAAACATTAACATCAATAACGAAGCTAGTATTGGCTTGTGTTCAACAAGCCCTTGGCAATGTGGTATGTTTACTGATGTTTGCACATTTGTTTTAAAACCTTTTATTAATGGCTACTTATATTAATCTCTAAATCTCCATATCCTGTGACATCATTGATTACCTTTGCAAATCTGGGATTATTGGTCTTTCTTGGTTAATTAGTTTAGTGAGAACAAAGGTTGCTCCAAAAAAATCTGAAAATGTTGTCTGATCAAACAGTAGAGGAAGTATTTTCTTGTTATCTATATAATAATGACAGTTTTAAAATTTCCTATTTGTTTCTTATGACTGGAAGCTAATTAAAAGCTCGCTTTAGGGCTTGAGTATCGGTGTGATATGACTTAAATGACTTGTATGGCAGGCAATGGGGAAATAGTGGAACGCCATTGTAGTGTCTGTGATCCTGGTATTACAATACAAAATTACACTTGATCTGATATCACAGCAGTTCCAGTGTAAACTTGAGACACACAAGTATTACAGTGGTAAATTGATAAAAGGATCTGAGAAAAGAAACCTGTTTGTTATACGAGCCTCTGTGCTGTGGTTCTTTGATCTTAAATAAGACTACACCACTCATAAAAGGTACACAGCACCAAACAGGGCCGCTCCAGTCTATTAGAGAGGTTCTTGACCTGCAGTGTGACCGCTCTCTGTCGTGCTTTTCTTAGAAAATAAACCCTGAGGCGGGTCAAGGTTAAAACAATGTAAAATATGTAGCAATATGGTAGTAAAGATGATTGCCATAGAAACCAGAAAACATACCATGAAAACAAAAAGTTGGACAGACCTGCTCTAATGGCTGTCTCACTACTCAGACATGCATGTTTGGCACATTGCATTCTCTCTTCTAATTATACAGATGACAGTGGCTCTATCTGCACTGCACATCACACAAGATGATTAACTTTCTTATTAATGTTGTTATTTTGTTACCTGTTTGGTCCGCCCAGCAGAGTGAGAGCCATCTGACTGGAACAAACACCGATCGTCTCCAGCCTGCGCTCCAGAGAGAGGCCCCAGCGCTCTGCAGCTGCTAGCAGACGCTTATGAACCTCGTAGGGCACGCTGGGAACCACCAGGCCTGAATCTGCAGAGAGAAAACATGACGTGAGACACATATACTATAATTTCTCATATCTGATGCAGCAGAACATGGAGCATGACAGAGTGGTTGATAAAAACATCATCCAGTTCTTGGAAACATCTGCCCAAAATAAGTGTTTTAATCAAAACACAAGGCCCAAATAGAATTTCTCTGCTGATAATAACAGTCATTAACATTCCTCTATTGCTGTCACAGTCATTTCAAGTGCCGTGCCAAAACCAGGCAACTGAACCTTGACTGGCTTATGTAGTCCACTGATACATTCCCCATAACATGTATCCAAGCAACATTGCTGATTTTATTAAACAGTAGGAGTTATTAGTGGGAGATAAATACCAGCAGTTATAATGAATGTATATATATATATATACATATATATATATATATATATATATATACACACATACATATGTATGTATATATATGTATGTATACATATATATATATATATATATATATATACACACACACACATACATTTGTATGTGTATATATATATATATATATATATATATATACACATACATACATACATATATACATACATATATATGTGTACATACATATATATATACACATACGTATATATGTACACAGACACACACACACACAGACACACACACATGTTTATTATTCGTTCATATTTATATATTTATTTTTTGTGTCTCTAATTTTCATCACATTGAGTGCTTATGGAATAGATTGTGTTTGATTACTAATGTACACTAAGACACTAAGAGAGGACAGGGTTTTGTTGGAGTGTCCAATCAAATGCATCTATAACTTTGTAATGTTTACTGTATGTTTGCATTAGAAATTAATTTAAATAAAAACAATAAAAACACCTTGAGCAGAAAACTGAAAAAAAGAAAAGAACAGAAAGGTTAAACATTTTCACACACATATTTGTACTCCTACATTCCTGCATCCGTTGGAGTGGTCTGCCATGTATCATATTTCTAAATTACACCTGAACTGTAATACATCTTCATAAGTCACATGTCATCTTGCAATTTATCTTCATCAGTGCACCTTGAAAAACAGAAGCCTGAGCTCTAAGATAACGACAAATGTTGGTGTAGAGATAAACACACAGGAACCCATTCCCCAGGGAGAAGCCCATCCTCCTCATGACCTGATCTTGTTCCCATCACGGAAGATTCTCCATTTCCTCTTCTGTTTGTCACTGCTGTCTGAGGCAACAAAAGGAAAGATTGGCAGCCTTTACAAAACATGACAAACATGAGGCAGCCCGAGTGAGACGCCTATTCCCTGCAGGCCCGGAGTTCACACGCACCATCACAAGACTTCTGACCAATCTCCAACCCTTAGCTCTGGGACGGGGCTGCACTGGGCCGGACCCCCCACATCGGCTGCAGTTTAAGTCAAAACATACAGCAGGTTGGCGTGACAAAAAGGGGACAAACATCATATATATATGAACACCTGCACCAGTATCTCAACAGCTCGTGGTGAGAGATTGGTGAGGATTAAACATGAGGGAAGCATGGTGGTGACGGGGCTGAACAGTAGATTCAATTCGGTTTCTTTATATAAACTGTTGAATCAATGGCAATACCAATGGTTGTTAAACAAGAAAACATCTTTTTTAACATTTAAAAGTAATCAACAGATATTTATATGTAGTTGAAATATTTAATTCATCTTATTTGCAGGTGACTTTTTAAGCATAGAGCTGCTGCGTAAAGCATTTCAAGAAATGCTTCAACTTTTTTTAAATGGCCATGTCTTTGATAAAGCACTTGTCAATACTTCATGAAAACACTGAATTTGTTGACTTGGCAATAGATTTGACAGTGAACCTACATCTAATCACATGGGGCCAAACTCAAAGAGAAAGTCCACTTGGTAACAAGTAAGCAATGATATCACTACGGCAAACATTTGTTTCAAAGTTGTGCTTGCTTAACAAAACTGTACATACAGTACACCGCTTACAGTACTGAGAGAAGGACCTTTATCAACTTACTCTTGCACAAATTGCTAGGGATGCACCGAACCGTCGTTTTTTTCAGTCCCAACACCCATCGATATCAAAGCTTAGGATAATGGCTGATACTGAGTACTGATCGATACCAATGTTTAATTAATAAGCTTAGGGCTCACTGTGTGGAGGTGACTGGGATGTTCTGCTATGTGTAAGTCAACATCAGGCTTCACTTACCGCAAACATTGCCCTCCTAATTTTGCAGGAAAAAATAGTAACAAACAAATACATAGGTGTGTTAGAATTTGGCAAGGGTCATAATATGGTTATAATATATTGTCCAAAATTAATATAGTTAATCCCCAAATTCTACCACAATAGACATAAATTCTGTGAATTTTTATTCATTATTAAAATAATAAAATGTGCACCAGAAACTTGGTTAAAAAAATTCAAAACTAACAGGAATTACAATTCAAAGTGTGAGCCTTTTATATGCAATAAAGTCCAGTATATAATGTGTATAATATATAAACATAGAATTGTATTGAATAGATCGGCCCCATTGCCTCTGATAGTGAATCCAGCTATTTGTGCCTGGTATCTGATTTCAGTATCGGGATCAGTGCATCCCTAAAAATAGCTTGTAAGACTTGTTATTACTGTAACATCATGATAGTGGGAGAGCAGCAGACTCATTAGTGGTTTGATTGCCGCTCATCAGCTGGTCAAAAACAAAGATCTGCCCCTCGCTTAGCTGTTAAAGTAGCCTTGCACATCCATGGCCAGCAATAGATGAGTGGTTGTATGGCGCAGCTCCCAGAGAGTCCATACAAGGAACTGAATATATGCAGGAAGGTGAATCATGACAATTTCAAGAATGTGCCCTGTTAATATAAAATGGATTAAATAGTAGAAGTTAAAATGGCGATTACATAAAATAGTTTTCATAATTACACCGTGTCTTCATAGAGGCTAAAATCGTTTATTGGCCTATCGATGTCACTGTCCATTCTAAGAGTGCATTTTATTGATTTGTTGTCATTTTTTTACACCTCAAAATTGATAATGTTAAGCACTGGTTTTAAGAATTGTGTAGAACTTTACATTTTGTATGCAGAAGGTTTTGACCAGGGCAGATATCCAGAATGTGGATTTGATGTCTTGTAGACAAATTTTACATTTCTACCCACTGCCATTATCACATCAAGCTTGTTGTTTTTGTTTTGTTTTTAAAAAGCATGCTTTTTTATGTGTCTTGTCACATCAAGTCAACTTCTCATCAGAATTCTTCTCTTCTGTGTATTTTTTGAATTACTGCATCAGAGCACTGCGACTCAGCAGCCTTTTATCACTGTACAAACTGAAGTGTGTGGAAACCTTTAAAGAGCCGCTGCTAATCCCTAGCTGTCTACTGCCCGTGGCACATTAGAAGGGTAATGAAAGTCAAGCTGGGGGAACTGCAAGGCTCAGGATCCCTTTGATAAATAAAGCTGCTGGGAGGCAGTTAAGTCCTTAATGGCCTCCTACAGATTTCTGGACTGGTAGCTGAGAACTTAGTGGCCCTGTTGGTGTGCATGAATTTGCACTGACGCACACATGCATGGTAGCACACACCTCATCCCACCGCTCACTCACATATACAACCACCAACTTTTCACCCTGGCATGCAACACGGCCGATGTGTCACACACATTCATCCACGCAACATAGACACACACACACGCCCTGATACACAAGATAATTACACATAAACACAGGGACTCATGCCGTGCCTGACTAAAATTCTTGCTTATCTTTAGGTTGGCTTTGCTCCCCTCCCACTATTCTTTTATTGATACCGCACAAAGACCGCTAATATGTTTCAGTGGTCAAAAAAAAATCTGGAACATGCCAATCCTCACGTGAGCGATAAGCGCAGCAAAGTCAACTGCCTCTTGTCATGCAAACTGCTCCCTTGAGTGCCAAGCTCAGAGGAAGTCGGAGTTGTACTAGAATGCACTAATTGCTTTTCAATCATCCCACCAGGTGCGCTTCTTAATAACTCTGCTGCTGAAGTTGCCGCTACCAAAACTACCCCCACCCCACGTACACACGCCATCTCCTTCTCCTCCCTCCCTCTCTCTCTCTCTCTCTCAAACACACAAAGTGATTTATGCATACATACACGCACACCCACTCTCTATGTGGTGTGAAAACAAAACTCAGCAGTCAACTAGCTAAACCGGGTAGCCATGAGTATGCAGCAGCACTAAAATAAACTGAGAAGGAAGCAATCCTTCAAGCATGACAAGGGAACTGACGGGGCTGAAAGCAATACACGCTGGCTGGATGCGGGCCATGTGTGACTAAGACTTGTGCTGAGTTAGGGAGGGTTAGACGAGGCTGTTTCATTCCTCTCTGCACCTCAGCGGGAGTGAACTATGTTGACCTGCACTCTGAGGAGGCTACAAGATTCTGGTTCATTGGGACACGGGGAAAAAAGGCTTAATGCAGAAATCTTTGAGAATTTTGGTGATAACTTTGGTGTCAATCGATCATTATTGGGGCTTTTGGCACTATTTTTGGACTAATTATTAAATAATTAAACCATGTTACAAACCTGCATTGTTTCTAATGGCCAGCAGGGGGGCGATTGCACCGAGTATTTGCAGCTAGATATAATAGCAGTAAAAACTTTATCTCTGTCTCTAACTGTTTCTTTATGTATCACTTGAGGTAGTTCTGCATATTAAATGAAGTTGATGTACTTGCATGATTCTTGCATTGTATCTGCATGGTTGAATGCAACAGACAGCACCTGATAGAACGCAGTTTCAAGAAAAAGACCATAATACATGTAGAGGATCACTGGGTCAAGTGGGTTAAAATATTTTGTGCATACAACATTTCTTTTACATCTTGCTTTCTCCAAAGAGATACAGTGTAAATAAATAAAAGAAACTCTGAAAACCAGCTGTCAGTTGGCTTGGTTGAAATTTGTGTTGTGGCCAGGCCTGTTTGCACTAAAGAGGTTTCACTGCACGGTTGGAGTCAAATCACACCACAGGAAAGCAAGACAATAGAAGAACTAAACTACACGGAGTGCAACTTTTACAATTAACAATAGTCTATAGAAACAGGCCTGTCAAACAGCCATGCCAGTGTGCTATGGCAACCCCAACATATACAGGCGGGCACTTTGTTTTTCTTTCTCTTCTCGTATTGTTGATTTATCTGTTTACTGGCAAAGATTCCAGGTCAAGAGCGCTGCGGTTTGTTCCTGCTTCAGAGGTGCTGTTTATGTAAGGCTGTACGGCGGCATGCTAATTACAGAGTGCAGGGGATGGGGATTATGATGACAGCCCTGGGAAGCAGATCTGCCTGCACAGTAAGAAAAGGAGGCTTGGCTTGGCAGCTGTCTGCTGAATGGTAGACAGATGCTCCTGCTGAGCTGCTCGGTGTCAGATAAACAGTTGGGGATACACAGCCCTTTAAAGGTGTATGTGGACCAGCCAAGAGAGGGGCTTTTATTGTGCCTGATTGATCCAACATATTCTTGCTTCCCCACCTTATGCCACATCAGCTCGCAAACTTGCTTATCTTGTGATGAGACAAATGTGGAGTTCGATCCCTCTAGTTGTACTCAAACACCACACAACTCAGGTCTTTGTCCAAAACCATCCACCCTCTTCCTTCCCACTGCTTCAGTCCCAACAGGGACACCAGGACATGTGTTAGCATGCCATTAACTTATCTTATGTCTGCACCAGTTATGTAACACTCAGTTTCCTATAGTGAGTCGTGGTAAACATTATCCAGGAGTGTGTGATTACAGTCAGCCTGCCCCAAGGTGACCCATCTCTGGCCAGTGCATTCACTGAGACCACCCCCACCCCCCCTTGTTTTTCTCATTGTGTTCAATGGAATGAGACAGGACAGCACATTCCTCAGTGAGAGCTTCTCGGTGTTGTGCTCAGGACAAAGTGTTAAAAAGTCAACTTTTGCAAAGAGCTGTAACTTCCAAGCAGAGTTATTAGATAATCAGATGGTACCCCTGGTCAAAGATTAAACTGCTCCTTTTAGAACAAACACTGTTCAAAAAGCTGACATGCCTTTGATCACATGCTCAGTGATTAAAATGTCCTAAAATGCACATTAGAAAGGTTGTGAAAGTAGTGTAGGTGGGTGGATGGACCCAAAATAAAACGAATGTGTACACTCAAACAACCCGCGTGTTAGCACACATGGTGCAACTCTGACTAAATAAATCTGACAAATAATTGTAGTGCTGAACAAAAAGTAGCATAATTTAGAGCTACATTACAACTGTGCATGCAAACTTATTTCCCTGACCTTTAGTTTAAACTTAGACGAGTCAAAAAGCATGACAAAACTCAGAAAACAGTCAAAATTGAGAATAATTGGATAAGGTTAATTTTTTCTCTAAAAAAAAAAAAATTGTGTATAAGAGCCTTTTCAAACTGTTGCTATCAGATTGAAACCAAATTTTGTTGTATCGCACACCCCTAGAAAGTGGCTCACAACAATACATGAATTATTATTTTTCTTTCCTCATTTCATATATTCATTCATTATCCTTAACCGCCAATCCCAGTTGACAGTGGGCGAGAGGCGGGGTACACCCTGGACAGGTCGACAGACACTCTCATTCACACCTGTTTGAGGCAAGAGTGCTAACGACTACACCACTGTGTAGCCCACATATCATATATATTGCTTTTTTATTTTTCTAATTATTAACAGTGTGTACATTCTGATTTCCCTTCCTATCTGTGACACTAATCTCAAGTCCATTGGTTCTTAATAAAAATGGAAACGAATAAAAACGGGCCTAAAATATAGTATTTAGTGTTTTTCAGTGGGGTAATGTATTTTTTGCATGTATTTGTGCATTTGTGGGGGACTACTTTCATCTGCGTGTCTGGTGTCCCAATCAACAGCAGTAGCAGCAGGAAAGTATATGTGGGATTGAATCAAAATAAACTTTTGCATGCCACATAGTGATTTGGTGGTGGTTAAGTGATGTGTTTTTAATGTGTTTTTGTTTCTGAACAACAATGGAGGTTTTCAGCACATAAGCTATATCAGGCTTTGACTACACAGATGCATGCAGATGCAAGTGCATGGTATCTGTCAATAAGAAAACTATAAAATATGACGATTTATCCCTAAAATAAGTCTCTTTTGGTTCTGGTAAACTGCAACAGATAATTTTCTATTTCTGGATGTTTTTACAGACAAGCAGCCCTGATTCTTCATGGGTCAGCTACAGAATTGTTGGGCGACAATAGCGGTTTGAGACAACGATGGGTGTTCAAGCTGAAAGCTGTTTGTCATAAAAAGAGGATTTAACAACTCTTTGCAACAGTTTCAGTATTTGTGGAAATATGTGTTACTACCAAATTAAGGAGTATAGGGTAGGGTCGTTCACAATAATATCGTTTTTTTTTTTTATGGTTAAAAAAAATACATATCATGATATTGGCAACATTCCTACTTCTTGGTGTAGTGGCGTAAGGCTAAAAATTAAAGTTATTTTAATCACAAAAAGCTACTTCCTCTCTGTCGCTAAACACATGCAGCTTTCAAAATAAGAGTACAGTGTGTTAACAGAATCCACCACAGAACTTACAAGAAGACTGTCAAAATAAGATGCCTTAAATAAACCATACAACAACCTTTATTCTCCTTAACAAAATGTCATTAAAATATTTCCCCGAAAAACCCCTAAATGGTTATTTTTATTATTTGCTCATACTCAAGAGCCAAGAGTAAATTTTTTTGTATTTGGCAACTGTTGAGATTTGCACTTCACACTACATTTTAGATTTTTATTTATTCATGCAGACTAAAAAAAAAATCATATTTTCTATATCTTTTTAAGTATTTTGTAATATCATCAAGAATATCGTTATTGAAAAAATAGCCTGAAATATCGTGATATTCTTTTAGGGCCATATCGCCCACCCCTAATATAGGGTAACAACGGTCAGCTTGAAGTGCCTCACCCAAGAACAAAGGCCTTATCGCGATCTTTTATCTATAGAGCAATTACTCTGTGGAATAATCTGCCTCACTACCTCTGTTGCACTGAAAGTAAACAGGTATTTAAAAAGAAAGTGAAATTTTATTTTATACAAGCTGTACATTTTTAAATGTTGTTCTTACCTTTCCTTTTCTTACCCTTTTTAGGTTTATTGTGATTGACCTTACCTGTAAATGTTTGATAAATTGAGAATATGTTTTTTCTGTATATTCTGTGCTGTTCCTGTGGACCCCAGGAAGACTAGCTGGTTACTAAGGTACCAGCTAATGGGGATCCTTAATAAATAAATTAATAAATAAACACATAAGTACTTAATGACTCTATTTCAGGCATGTCCAAACTATTCCACAAAGGGCCGTGTGGCTGCAGGTTTTCGTTTCAACCAAGCAAAAGCACACAGTTTGACCAATCAACTGTCTGAAGACTGAGATCAGTTGATTAACTGAGTCAAGTCTGGTGTGCTGCTGCTTGGTTGGAACGAAAACCTGCAGCCACACGGCCCTCTGTGGAATAGTTTGGACATGCCTGCTCTATTTCCTGTACACGTGTTGGTGTCTGTGTGCAAACACTCACCAGTACAGTACTCTCTGCCGCCATGCTGGGGCACTGTTATTTGTCGGTATACGACGGGCTTCACCTCCAGAATATTCTCATCGTGGCGATAGGACAGGGGTTTCTGCTCGCCCTGTATGCTTGGATGCTGTGCCCTGTTGCTGTGGCTGTTGGTCCCGTCAATCTGGGAGAAGACGGCGGCTTTGTCGAACAGAGCCAGGTTTCCCTCAAAGTCAAAGTCTGCGTCCAGGTTCTCATCAGTCCCGCCTCCGAAGCACTCATCATCCTTTGTCCTCATCAGCCCTCCAGCACCTCCATTCCTCACACTATTTTTTTTTTGTGCGGTCTGTGTCGCCCCTCTGCTGTTAGATGAACCTGCAGGAGCTGGAGAACACAGAGACATTAAGATGGAAGCAAAAAGACTTGAGAGGCAGTGTTGTAAAAGAAATTGAAAACTGTACTGTACTGTTTAATTTATGTTTAAACTGATCAATTATTCTCTATGTACTACTCATTCTGTTTTCATTTTATACGACATCCCAACATTTTTGGAATCTGGTCAGTGTATATCAGTCAGTACATCAGTATATGTTTTCCTATGAATGCAGAACATATATTTCAAAAAACGATGCTGTCACATACCTACTTAATTTATTTTAATTGATTCTTTATCTAAATTGTCAGAAATTGATACTGAACATACAGTACTGATGTTTATTTTGCTATTTCTTTTTTGTCAGTGTTCATTTCTAGAATTGGTTGACAGTGTATGACATTATATGTACAATTTATAATAATGAATAATTTATTATTATTATTATTATTATTATTTAAATAAATCAATATATGTTTTCATTTTTTTAATTATTTATTCATAATAAATACAATTAATTATATTGGTGTGAAAGTTGTGCACAACCCGCATAGAAAAGGTCTATTTTCATTCCAGCCCTAAAATTCACTATATCAGCCGCTATATCGGTAATAGGTAATAATTATTCCAATTTAAAGCCAATATTGGTCGGGCTCTACTCCCCAGGACTAAAACTTATAAACTAAGGATCCATGACAGAGAGTAGGAAGCTTCGCTCTGGGCAATTACAGGTTTATAATGGCTTCAATCACAAGACGAACAGATTACCCAGAAATGATCCGATGTCTTAGCCCTGCTCACATCCTTATCACATCTGAAAAGAGCTATAAGCTGTCTTACTACACATGATATATGTGTAAATCCTCACAATCGTTCCTGCACTCAGCAGTCTCAAGTTCTTTTCTTGTCCTCTCTTGGTTAGTTACTATTACCCGCCGAGGAAAAAACAACACAAGACACACAAAACATACACTAGCTGACTGAGCGGTACTCAATAAAGTTTACATACATGTTCGCACAAACAAAAAAACTAAATGAACAGAGAACAAAAAAAAAAAGAAAAACTGGAAAAACCTGGCCTTCAACCCCAACCATGCTGAGCTCTCACGCTAACTGGGAGACAGAGAGGCACAGTCTCACGCTACTGTCACTGTGACAGCTAAGGTACTTTGGACTCTCTCACGCATGTTATGGGAGGTTCAGTCATAGTACACTGGTATCACTACAAAGCCACTAACCAACTATAAGCTAATTTAAGACCTGCTTCAATAGCACAATGCATCCTTACAACCAACACTACAAACATGACTAAAATATATAGTATATATAGTCGTATAATGTGCCTAATTTACCCAGACAAGGGTACTATTAAGTATTCATCAGTGATTTACTAATCATATCAATTATAATAAACCAGAAAAACATTACTGAGACTGGTCCAATGTGTTGGGGAGCAGGGTGGTGGGTTTATGTGCTCACCTGTGTGAACAGAGATAAAAGTTACCGTCCTTATTAGCACAAGCCAACAATGTCTATTTACAAGGAAGTGTTCTGTCATGCTACGAATCAAAAATCTGAATGAAGTTGGCAGAGCTCCAAGTCAAACAGGCTAATGAATAACAAGTTGGGAGACAGGCAGTGAACTTCACTGATTTTAGTTTAGACAAACTTACCACCACAAATTAGTACAATTACACAGGCCAGGAACATTTCAAAGTGAAATATGAGTTATGGTGAAACTGTATACTCATTACAACACAGAGCTAAACTGAGACACAGCATCACATTAGGGAATATGAAGTTCTATTAACATCTGATGTTCAATTTGAATTAGAGTACATGTCATTTTTAGAGAGGTTTTTTCACAGCAGTTCCAGGCCTTGAAAATGTTTGCAATTTTTTAATGCTATATATATATATATATATATATATATATATATATATGTATTATCCTATGTTTTCATTGTAGTTTTTAATCTGACTCTCAACAGTGGAGCATGGATCTTGTTTATAATGTAAAGTGCGTTACTAACAAAATGTATTATTATTATTATTATTATTATTATTATTATTATTATTATTATTATTATTTAAGCTGTTTGGGAATCATGAAAGCAAACAACTATGAATTCTGAATTCAAAACTAAACCTACAAATGTATCAGCATCAAAATGTACTTTTACTTTTGTACTATCAAAAGTAAAAGTACTCATTATTCAGAATGGCCCCACTCAGATTGTTGGATTATCATTATTGATTCCTTTATGTGAGCAGCATTTTACTGTAGTGAAGGTCGGGGTAATTTTAACTACTTAATAGTTAATATGGTATATGCTTCATTAAAAAAATGTTTAAATTGATCTTGTTTTTTCACGTTAAATCTTTACTTAACTCTGGCAGCTAATTGTTGTGGAGTAAAAAGTACAATATTTGCCTCTGACATGTAGTGGAGTAGAAGTATAATGTTACACATAAGGAAATACTCAAGAAAAGTACAAGTACCCCTAAATTATACTTAAGTACAGTACTTGAGTAATTCAACTTAGTTACATTTCACCACTGCTGTACTATGTGGTTCCTTGATGGATTCAAAGGTTTAGACCCAAGCAACAACAGCAATGCTAAGTGACAGATTAGGCTACTAACACTTCTATATATGACCAAATATGCCTGTTGCTGATTGCAATGACTTAACCAGCTGGGATTCAGGGAACATGAATTTGCAAGCTGATATGCCTGCGAGCCACTGAAAACACACTAAAATTAAAATCTGAAGAGTTGCTGTGTGGTTAAAGTGGAAGTCCATAATCACACTAGCAAGGTCTCAGTGTGAATGTGTGAAGTGGCACGAGGGTGAAGCTAAACAAAACACAGCAAAACCTTTTCCAAGGTATATAGAGTTTAAAGGAAATGTGAAACAGGGATTTGTGGGAAAAACACTAAGCTGCACACAATTTCACTCCATATACAGCGGTAGCATGCAATTTATGGGAACAGTTTTCATAAGGGCAGAGACTTGACGTCCTCTTCCAAAATGCCCTTTTAATGAGATCTGTTTGGCTCTGATGGAATTCAACTCCGCATCATTCACAAAAGCAGTTTCTAAATTCCCATCTTACTCTCCCAGAAAGATAAATGGCAGATATTCAGAAACCATTTCTGGAATCCGCAATCTTGTATAAGCAATGGCCCACCCTGCTTTCTCTCCTTTGTGGCCGGGGGCTTCTTGGGAGCATGGCATTGCGTGTGAAAGGACCAGCCCTGCCCAAGCCACTCAGCACTTTGGCCCCATGCAATTTGGGCATTAGCTCCCTGGCCTCTAGCCTGAGAGCTGGAGATTAAAATAAAAACTCAAAAGGTAAACATTGCTTCCACAATTGGTATCGCTTTGGCCTTCCGAGCACACTGGGACAACATGGCTTCCTGTTGGGGGGGAGGGGGGAGGGGGGTGTTTCCTGTGGCGAGCAGGAGCGAGGGAGGGAGAGGAGATGTGGAGAGAGAGAGAGGACAGGAGGGCACAGAGGCACGACAGCCAAGCTTTGCATAACCTTCTCTTTAGGAGCAGACAGCGAGAGGGAGGGGGAATGTTTATTGATCTTAGTCACACACATATTGTAAAGAGGAACTTTGGTACAAGCCTTTAGCACGCTATGGGAATCTTAGAGGGGAGTTATAGCAAGACAGCGCTTGGCCTCTAGTGAACTTGTGAGTAGGGAGCATGACTGGGTCAACTAACTTTGAGTCTAGCTAACACAAACTGAAACACTGCAATATGAACACATTTATTTTCATAACTGATTTTCTTTTACTCTGAGAAAAAAAAAGACTGGCTTCCTTTTGTGCTAGCTTCATGTTCCTTGCACAGGAAAAGCATCAGCACAGAGGTCAGTTTTACAACCAGGCTATGTATTACACACAGTGTGCATTAGCCAATTCTATTGACCTCTGACTTCTCCATTGTTTGGTGATCCTGAGTGTGAAAGTGAACTGGCTTTAACTGATTCTGGCAGAGGCCACAGAGCTGTCCATGCAGACTTCCTGCTGACTGAATGTTGACAAGAGGAAATGCTGTTTTTAGCCTTTATCTAATCAGGAAGGTTGAGTAACACATTCTGATGTTTACAGCTACATGTTCAACTTGGGACTTGGGAGAATGCAAATGTGCATTTTTGTATCAATGTGTGACTGAGACGTGTGACAGCAGAACTGCTCTTATTCTTTCATATTTTGGACATAAAGGGGTTTGTTTCAATTATTTAAACACAAAAAAATATTGCTTTTATTAAAGTAAAACTACAGTAAAGTCAGCAAAAAACAAAGGGTGTCAAGGGGGCCACAGGTTATGTTTCCAGTGCGGTTTGTCTGTTTTTTTGTCTGTCAGAAGGAGTACAGAAAAACGAACGGCCCTATTTTAATGAAACTTGGAAGGGTGTACAAGGAAAAAAGTTCTAACCCATTAAATTGTGGAGCAGAACTAAGTCACATGGTGGCTACACAAATGAATTTTCACTTTTCTTAACATTGATGAGATGTGGTGTTGGAATAATCGAAAAAATGTATTTCCTGATCATATTTCATGGCTCACCTGATCCGTTTCCTTTGCTGTTCATTGTCACTCAAATACTGTAAACAGCTATCAACATGTTGTTTATAAGTTCTGAGCAATAAAATAGAACACATCTTAACATTACAACTTTAAGATCATGAACACATCGAAGTGTAAATGGGATCATCTGAGACGGATGTCAGTGCACCATCGGCCTCGACTGAGATCTAAGCCGTCTAAATACTGTTCTAGTTCATGAATGGGCTCACCGCTTTCTTAATGGGAGACCAGAAACTTTGAAGGCCTGGTAATGTGCTCCCTTTGTATAAAAAGAGAGTTACAAGTATCAAGCGACTACACTCAGGGCAACAGACAGTACACCCTTATGTGTATTTTACAAATATTAGCTGTGCTTTTTGTGTGATTGACCTTGTACAATGATGACATATGATTCAAGTCACTCATCAGGAGAGGGAAATCAACTCACCAGTCTCCTGTCAACTCAATTGTCAACTCAAAGCAGAGTAAAAGGTGGAGAAGATGGGCACCACCAGCAAAACCATCTCTACATCAGAGGGCACTGATGCAAGCATGGACCGATGACTCTCTTCTGTGTGCTGATCAGGCAGCCACGTTCCGTTTTAGAGGTTGAAGAAGCTGATGGGATTGCATTTCACTGGAGGTCACGATTTCATCTGGATGGATTGATGTATGGATTGACTGATTGATTGATTGATGGATTGACTGATTGATTGACTGACCTAATTGATGCTGGTTGTTTTTTGAGGCTGTTCTAAAATCACTAAGTTCTGGCAAGTTCTAACAAAGAAATGTAACATCTTTTATAGTTTCTATTGTGACTACAATCGAAAGCAGGAGTCTTAGACTTTGCAAGATCTAAGTTGCTAAATAAACTACTCTTCCTACAAAGAAAATGCATACTATTTAATTGGATGCAAATTATTTAAAAAAAATAAATATATATACAGCAACACAATGGTATAAAGAAACCTTCAGAGGACTTCCCATGGAGAGACTCAGTGCCAAAATAAAAGGAAATGAGAGCAGCTTCATAAAGGTATGGCAGCCACCGATAAATCACTTCAAGTCTTAAATGACATAATTCAAAGAGGAAGTGGCACAATGGGCTGGAAAGCTCTAGAGACCAATTCACTTTATGAATGATCTGCATATAACAATAGTGTGTTAGGAACAGTGTTTCCATGTGCGTAAAATGCATCTTTCTATAATCAATCATGTGTTTATGACTCTAAAGACATCATTATAATGTCCCCTGCTTATTTTTTTCTCCTTTATTTTACTCCATTTGTTATTTCTTTGTTTTTCTTTAAATAATTATTATTTTTGTCATTTACATACAATAGGATTTGTCTGTTTATTGTGCTATGAAGTTTAGGTCTGTAACAGAATTATGTTATAATTAATGTGAAAACTAAAAACATTTCATTATTTAAAAAGAAAAACCTTTTAATTAGACAGTTAAAACTACCAAACAGCATGCACACCAAAGCCAATACTAGGCAGGAGCAGGGTTACAAAATATCATAAGCACTATGTGATACAGCACATTACCTCGTGTGAGTCAAAGTTACTAAGACAGCCACACATGACTCAACAACATCAATATCAAATGACTCTCAACATCTGCCAAGAGTAGCACTGGTCACAATTTAACTCTTAGTACTAATGATTTTAATACACAATATACCTGCTGATCAACTGAGTGACAAATTTCAAACAAATGAAGCTAATCTGTAACACTGATTATCTTTAAAAACTGTAAATATTCACTAAACAAGCTTAATTTGGCAGTGTTTTATTTGGACCTATTGTCTCCTAAGTACATGTATAAATATATTAATGAATTAGTTCCATGGCAATACTAATTACTTCACAGTTCTAATACGTAGTCCAATCAAACATCTTACTACACAGTCTAAGCTCTGATATATAAACAGTATAGGCTTCACAATGGTAGGATGTTTTGGCTAGAGCAACTGTGTTGCACGACATTGTAAAGTGTTTCTGCTACTTTGTCTCCCCTTTCCTTAGACTAATCTAAAGGTGGAAACATGAAACTCAATAACACTGAACAAAACCGCACTTTCCATAAACTACATTTAAGTAAATTCTAATCTCGAAGACATTCTTTTTCCCCAGAGCCGAGCAGTGTCCAACACACAGCCCTGGTCAGGAAGAAGGCCTGATAAGACACACTGACCCTTTTTAGACTTTATGGATATTCTATGTATCTTTCCTGAACCACTATAAAACAAAATGTGTCATCAACGGGGCATTGCAAAATGCACAACAGGGTAACAACAGTGTTTTGGTTTCTGGGAAGCAACTTCTTAGGTACAGTACCAATTTATCTTTAGTGGAAATGCTCATGGCAGAACAGAACCTGTTCAATGTTTGTGGGAAAGGGAATCTTCCTCCATTACCGTAAACATCTGCCAACTTTTTTTAAAGTTTATCCCAGATAATCTGCAGCTGAAAACATTCCCATATGAATCACTTTTTACTCTCATTTAGTAGGACTTTCAGTTTTAGACTGAACCGTCATGTCTTTATGACCCATTTTGACAGTAGGTGGTTATTGTTGACGTTTTATTTTTTAAATGTATTTTTCTTTTTTTGTGTGTTGTTGTTGTTTGTTTGTTTGTTCATTGCTGTCTCATTATGACTACATGGGTGTATGTGTACTTATGTGTTTGTAAGTTAATAACAATTGATGTATGTTAATACTGGTAATAATGAGTTTATAAACTACATTACTATGTGTTATACATACATACATATATATATATATATATATACATACATACACATACATATATATATATACATACATATATATATATACATACATACATACATACATATATATATATACATACATATATATATATACATACATACATACATACATACATATATATATACATATACATATATATATACATACATACATACATACATACATACATATATATACATATATATATACATATACATATATATACATATATGTATATATACATATACATATACATCTATCATATATATATATATATACATATATATATATATATATACATATATATATATACATACATATATACATATATATATATACATATATATATATAAATATATATATATATATATATATATATAAATATATATATATATATATATATATATATATATATATATATATATATATATATATATATAAATATTATTGTTGTTGTATAACTGAATATAGTAAATTAACACAGGGAGAAGGGGTGGGATTTAATAAGCTTTGGCTTCTTCCCACTCCTTTTAAACACAAATAAGTGTTGAGTCTTGTTGTTGTTTCATTTTGTGTTGTTGTCTTGTATTTATTGTTGTTTCTTTGTTTTTAAATGTTCATCTTTTAAAAGGTAAGGTGGCTGAGAGCCACATACCTTGTGGGGAAGTAAGAACGTATTGAGAGTGACTGCGGTACTGATTGGTTTTGGTCTTTTCATGGGATTCATAATCGTCAGTCTTTTGTTAATGTGGGCCTTTTACTTGCTAAGGAATCATCTGACATCGGAACAAATATTTGATCTGCTAAGAAGATGTACTTCCTTTTGATTGCTATAAAACATCACACATCTGTTGCACAATCAAAAGCAATGACGTTGAGTGACTTTGCAACTTTCTGGGAATTTTAATAAGACTTGGAAATATGTGACACAGCTGTGTGTCACATTTCCTCCAGTCAATGAACAATATCTGTATTTCGTTCTTCAACAGAGGATTACTGTATGCCCTCACTGTGGTAAGTTCCTGTCACGTAATACATGACTCCCAGTTTGAACTTCTCACAATAGTTCTTTGGTTTGAGAACTAAGTGCAGCTCCACGATGAATAAGCAAAATCTTAAAATTACCTGGGCTTTCCTAACCTATGAAAACAAACATCAAACTGTCTTATTATTGTAGAACATTTGTGAAATTACTTGTCAGTCATCTTGTATTTTTCTGCACAGTCATGCTCTCCTTGGACAGTGTTTAATTGTTGTTGTTTTATTAATAACTGTAGTGTTTAGCGTCACAGGCTTCATCATGAAACCTGATTGTGTTGTCTGCTCTGAGCAAACTTTAATTCCTTTTACGTGGGAACATTGAAAAACGTTAATAATAAAATATATATCAAACAATGCAAGCATGTCAGCTTAAATTAAAATGACTAGTGTGTCGAATTAATGATAAAATGTTGAGGGACATTCTACAGCATCAGTCATTTTTAGGTATATTGACACTATTGCTGGGGAAAGGGACCTCTGGAATACCTTGCTTAACCTGCTGCCCCTGTGACCCGGACCTGGATAAGCAGATGCAAATGAATGGATGTATGGATTGTATGGACAGTATTTTTTCACTATAATCTCTATTAAAGAAAATTAACTGTGAGGGGGACTGAACCCCAGGTCAGCCATCTACCTACCTCTGCGTAAGATGGTTATTGGAGCAGTGCTGGAATGAGAGCTGCTGCTTGTCACATGAGGCTGAGTGAGTCTGTTACTCTGATTGTGGCGACCTGAAGGAATGAAGCTGGATTCTGTTGTAGCTCCCTGAGCAGAGTTGGGCTTGCTGACTGTATTCTGTATGTCTAGGAACTTCAACTCCTTGATATCCATGGCACTAGAAGAAAACACAAATGACTAATCTTACTTGGAGTTTAAAATGCATTTTTCAGTTTTTAGATATTTATTTTCAGATGGCATGCTGAAACACAAAGCAATCAGACATGGCCTGCGCAGGTCATTGTGTGAGAGAAGGCACACACATTTCCACATTTCCTGTTGATGTAATATACAAGTTAGCATCCCTCTTCTTGCTTACCTGAATGTGACCTCTGGAAGAGGACATCTGACCCCATTGTGATAGGGCTGTTTCAGTGAGATGGTCTGACTGGCGTGATCAACAGATGACACCTCTCCCTGATAAACTCCCAACGTCAGCCCGCAGTTTATAGACACAACACTTCCTAACCAGTCAGTAGCCATTCTGTTCACTGTGATCCTATGGAAGAAACATAAACAAGAGAAATGTAATCAAACTTTAAGCTATAATGAGGACATTAAGGTTTTTAGCAACCTAAGAGGACTTTTAGGCAGACATTTCTTGGTGCAAGCTATTTTTCAGATCATTTCTAATAATTAAAAAGTGATGGGGACAAAATCAGCCTTGTTACCAGATGATGGGACATGTCCGCAATGACCCCAGTGTACATGACCCTGTCGTGGCAGTTTTGACAACCACACTAAGTTAATGGGTGAGCTGGCCAAACATGAAGCACTCAATTCTCTGTTCAGCAAGTTTTATTAGAACATTCGTATTCCATACACTGCACAATCCCAAATGGCTCTTTTACAGCACAACAAACCCCCATAAACTGCTCGACTTATATCTGTTGTATTTCCCAGCATTGATTCTTCAGCAAGTCTCAATCTGGCCCTATCTTCCTGCCCTATATATCACATCAGGAAAAAAACCCCGCTAAACCACACATTCCCCTCTCACATGGTGCTATCAGAGTTAAGTTCACAGTTTGACTTCCCACAACGCCTTGCGTCTTAAATATCAAGTAGGTCGCCAACTTCTTCATGTCCCACCATGCAGGAAACCCCAAATTTCCTTCACAACCCCTATGCTCAGGGTCCTTATCTCAAGAGATTTGTAAGTGCTATCTTGGCAGATCAAACTGCAGATGGATTTGAACGGTAAAAATCAATTCATCCACTATGAAGTGTTAGAATAATTTGAATATTATACTTGTTGAAAATGAAATGTTACTGTCTTCCTCTCTTTTCCTCTTTGACATTTTTCTCCCAACAGTCATCACAGGTCACTATGCATGCGTAATTCACTGAAACCTTGATAATGTCTATCTCTATGCATTTATATTAATCAGGTAATATGATTTTGATACATTGATTGTGTTTGTGTGTTAATATTGATGTAGAAAACTATGATTACTTTAATTACATATATTCCATTTGCTTAAACTAATTAAGATTCTATAATCACAAAAAATAGTATTGTCTGTCTTATATTTTTTAACCTTTAAAAGAACATGTAGAACTCTGAAGAATAGTTGTTATATTTCTGTAGAACATAATAAGGCAGTATGTTCGTCATAACAAGTTTGTTAGCAGGCCACAAGGCCTCGTCCTGTCCTGGGAAGCAGTGATTGTTTTGCCCAGGTGGCCTGATGTGTGATGGTGTGAAAGAAGACTGGCGAATCAGCGGAGGGGGAAGGCTGGACTTCCTGGAAGAAATCTACCTTCATTGATATAATTAAACGATGTTAGTGTAAAACTGGGGTTTTTTGCAGGAGTAGAGACGAGGTTTTCAGACTTCATGACCTGAAACCTGTCTGTGTGTATCAGGGACAGTTAAACTGATTCCTAAAGTGAATCCCAGAGCTCTGTAATTCACATTTCTTGACGTATTGTAATATAACTATGTTAAACTGAGAACTCGGACGACTCCAGCTCATCATTTCCCCATCAAAGACTGCGCAGAAATAATTGGTGAGGTATTTTCCTGTTGGTGTCAGATAATTCAATTTTGAAGGTTTACTCATGCAATTTTTCTAACAGAAGATATCAATGTCTAAAGTTAAGGAAACTGTCTTGTCTGCAAATCTGAGGATGTAGGTTTCAAGGAGCATAGTATAAAGTTATAGGCTGTAGGAGGGTAATTTCAACATAACTGACCTGGGAAAACAAACATTAAATTGGACATTTGACTTCAGGGGAAAAAAAGACAACCTGACCACATATATTGGTTTTCATCAGATTGGGGATTAGTTACTCTTCAAATGTCTCTTTATTGTTTCATATTAAGGATCTATTGAGCTGATGTACATAGGACCCTGGAAACAAGTTAACGTCACGTGATTTTAATACAATTTCCACGCTGCTCTCCTGTAATGAAAACAGTGAGTCAACGTTTCTTCCAGCGGTGAAAAGAAGACTAAGTGGCAATAAAAAGTTGCATCTAACACCTAAATGGGATAAATAATTGAAATTATTTGTGGGGATGCTCAGCGTATGTTTAACGGGGAATTATAAAGTCTTGATTTGCGTTCCGCTATGTCATTTTAATGAGCTTTGTGCAAATATGAGCTAACTACCGTTCATTTGAAAGGGTTTTGAGGATGCTACGTGAAGCAGTCTGTGGGCGGACGACGACACCCATACACCCAATGTGGTTGTATTGCTAAATGTTGTAGAAAATTACAACATTCAATGCTAAAGCTACAACCATTAAGCTGTGCTGGCTAACAGCTAGCTGAACAGCTAGCATAGCATATAGCATTAGCCTCTATACTGTACTGTGCTTTTCATCTAAACGGGCTGCTGTGAACTTGTGACGAGGCTGTTTTTTTGTTCAGTCAACCCGAATATATTAATTTAATAACGGATACATTTACCTTCACGACGAATCTCGAGCGAGGTGGCAAAGAAAGCCAAAGCTCCAGTTGTTGTTATTTGTGTCGTTTTCCGGATTCGTGTAACGTCACTTCCTTTATCTCCCACGTGGGTTTGTTGTGATTTTTTTCTCTCTCTTTTGCATGAAGTCCAATAGTCTGATATATTCTTACATGGATTAACTTATTTTGCAGTGACTGATTTATGTGATACTATCACTGTAGCATTGTGTTGGTGAATAGATTTTATTTTAAATCAAGCAAACAATAGAACAAGATGATCATTCCAACATATTTTATTTGTGTGGCTGATTAAGGATGCTCTGATCACATGCCCTTTCATGTTATTCAAGCACTGATACATTAGGAAAAAATACAAAATTTTATATTGTATTCACCAAAAAATTACTTTTGGTGTCCTGATATTTCATATAAATGCAAAGAAAAACAATTTCACCTCAAACATATACAAACGCTAGGCACATAAAAAATTGCTTTAAAAAAATACAAAGCACTTGATATACACACAACATCACATTTTGGGATACAAATATAGCTTCAGTGTCTTACATCCACATTATAACAGAATCAGAAATAATTAGCTTACAAACAAGTGTAAATAATATCATAACATAATATCTGTTCAGTTCAGAGTCCTGTGTCACAGAAGAAAACAATTTAGGTTGCAGTGGCCTAAAAAGTAATGCCTATCCTGTAAATTATACTGTGTATCCCACAGTTGAACAAAGTCTGTATGTTACAACTTCTTGGGAGCAGTTAAGTTTACTACACAACACAGGAGAACCAGGTATCCCCTTATACTTCAATGAGAAGCGCCAACCATGTGCAGGAATATCTCTTAGACAACCAAAAACATGATAGAAGTATGTTCGCGCACACACAGATATCTCTGACAATCTGAAAAAAGCTCAACTCACTTATTTGCTTCATTGCCTTTAGCTCTGTAGATCAAATCCGGCATCCAGTGCCGCTTACATTCTGAGAAAGATGCTTCTTTCACTGACACCCATACAGTGTCAGAGTCAACTTATACCAACTATTGTGTCAGACATTGTACATTATAAATAGTTTTACTGCTCATCTCTCGCTCGCATTGTGGCTCTCAGTTGACAGCGTTTGTGCTTCATTGTAAGACCGTATTCTGGGGTCATGTCCAGCGGCTCTCCAGGCACCGCGTGGAAGTTCAGCTTCTGGACAATGATTGCCAAGAAGAGGTAGACTTCATTTCGTGCAATGACCTCGCCGATGCAGCGTCGCTTTCCCATGCCAAAAACCATCACCTTCTCTCCCTCTAGCTTGTTGACCTCTGATCCATCAGCGCTCAGGAAGCGATCTGGGTTGAAAGAATTCGGATCTTTCCACAGCTCACTGAAAAGTTCAGAGAATGAAGAAATTAGATATGGTGCACAAATTACAATAAGATGCAGGTCTATGATGTAAAAGAGACAAAAAAAATGTAACAGAAGGAACTTACGGATCATGGTTGACCTGCCACTGATTGACGAAGACACAGGTGTCTTTGGGAATGAAGTAACCATTTAGCGATGTGTTTTTTGATGTGCTGAAATAGGAGGATAAAATGTTACTCAACTGCATTTACAAGTTCATATCACACACATTGATATCTATGTTTGTGTTCTATGTTGGTTCTGGCACATGTAGCACTCTCATGCATCAGAAGAGATGAGCCTCACCAGTGAGGGATAGTGAATGGCAGGAATGAAGAGTGACGGAAGATCTCCAAGATGAAGGCCTCCAGAAAGGGTAGGTTTGTTCTATCAGAGAGGAGAGGAGTGCGATCCAGACCCACTTTGTCCGCTGGGGGAAAAAATCATTGACTATTAGTTGAGGATGAGGCTTAAGGTTGCAGTCTATAGTCCTGTCCAACATTTTTGTCTCAAGAATCACAATGAACAATTTAACTTTAAGAGCACTAATCAGTACAGGAATGAAAACTGTCTTGTCATATAAATGAAATATCCAAGGACGTATCTTGGGTGAAAAAGCTATAATACTTACTCAGTTCTTGATAAAGCCTCTCCTGTATCTCTGGGTAAGCAACCAAGTACATCACTGACCACGAAAGAGCAGTGGAGATGGTGTCAAAACCTGGAAGGGAAACATAATCTCTGTAAGGAAACTTTTTTTATTTACTTTGTGTACATTTTGATGATTCAGTATGTAGAAATGTAACCTACCAGCTCCAAACAGGTCATTGACAATTCCAACAATCTTCTCATCAGACATCTGGACATTGCTGTTCTCGTCCAGCTTCCTGTCCTCACAGTGATCAATGAGGGAGTCGGTGATGTCACGAATGTTGTCCTGAGAGAAGATGATTGGAAGATCTCAATAAGTTGTTCATACATAGGAATACAATGTCTCATTTTAGAAGACTGGACTTATTACATGAATGGGGGCCTACCTTGTCGTAGGTGGTGTAGTGCTCGCTGACGATCTTTTGTACAAAGGCGTTGAAGCGGTCGTTGATGTTCAGAAACTTCTTCATTGATCCACTGGGCAGGAATCGAAGAGCAGGGATGAAATCTGCAGGGTTCCCGCTCCCCACCACCTGGCCAAATTCGTCGCTGAGGTTCACCAAGCTCACCAGCTCCTGGTCATTGTGGTTGTAGCGTCGGCCAAAGCACATCCCGCAGATCACATTGGCCACGGAGACAACAATGTGGCGGAAGGGGTCAAAGCTGCCATCGGCCTTCATGACTGTGTTGAGCTGTTTGATCAGATACTCTCCCTCTTTGCAGATGTGTTCCTCCAGCATGCAGGAGTACTCTGGGGTCGTGCCCTCCAGGGTGGAGAAGGATCGCAGGGCACTGTAGGCCAGCTTCCTACGGGCACGCCAGACGCCGGCCTGGTCGGTACTGAAGGCCAAACTCTTGCCGTCATTGATGAACTTGAAGCTGTATAGATCAGGTCTGCCCGCAAACTCTTCCCCTTGCTTGATGAGAGCCTGTCGAAGTGTTTCATGGCCGCTCAACACAATCACGGGACGCATACCGATCTGGATCTGGAAGACGTCGCCGTATCGCTTGCTCATGGCGGTGAGGCTCAGGTAAGGCTTGCTCCCAACCTCTAGCACATTCCCAATGATTGGCAGGGGCTTTGGTCCAGGCAGCTGACGAAGCCCCTCAGGAATCTCAGTGCGGAAAAACTTGAGGATCAGGTAGACCAGACAAACTGTTGTCATGGCAACCAAACTCTCAGACACCGACACCGATCCAAATAATGGTAGTATCATTAGCACCATGATGACAACTCCTTTTTTTCTGGCTTCTACACAACCTGGAAATTAAATAGGAGGGGCATTATAGTAGTGAAGGCGGGGAAGGAGAGGGATTGTGCAACATGTTGACTACATGCACCATAAACTTTGAACTAACTAAAACACCGTAACACGGACTGTGTTAGCTCTTAATTGTACTCTATAGGTTCGCATGCTGCACAATAAACACTTTTATCAAGTGGTATTCTATGCAAAATAATGGAGTTTGTAGAGTTAATTACCACTATGATATGACTCGTAGAAAGCTTATAAATACTGAACAACAATTAAAAAAGAAGTGTCACGTTAAATGCTGCAACTGCAAAGAGCAAACTTATTAACTGCTGCTTGCAAAATAATCTCCACTCTGCACTTTGCTCTTATCACTCTGACATTGCCTGCTCAGTTAGAAATCAATCTGTCGTCATGTGCATAGATGAAACTTACCTGAGTGGAACTGCAACAGAGGAAAAATGCTCTGATCCCAGAAGCTTTTTTCAACTTTTTCCAAGATGGTGAAAGTATTGTTTAGTAGTAGTAGAATTAGAGTTAATATCCGAGGTAACTCTCCTCATGTCCCCAAAACAGAGAATGGGCTCTTGCTTTATAGTGCGCTCCACAGCTTCATTGGCTGCTGTTCATGACGTAACCTCTGTCTCTCCCTCCCTCCCTCTCCCTCGCTCTCTCTGTTTGTCATGAATGAAGTTTAGTACAGAAAAAAAGGTGTGTGTGCGTGAGAGTTTTACGTGCTGTGTTTGCGTGACTGTGCCAGATAAAAAAAAAAAGAGTTGGAAACGCCATGTCAATAAAGAAATTGTATATTTAACAATTGAAAGAAAGTTTTAGACTCGCACGACTTTATAGCCTTAATGCGTTTTATGGGTTATTATCGTTTATGGACAGATAAGATGGAATAACCATCACAGGCAACTATAATAAAACGCTGTTTCACATGTCACCTATTCTGCAGGTTGCATTTAAAGGATATACAGATGCATTCTTGCGTTTGGCTTTATTTGTATATAAATTAAGTTTAATTAGTTGCAATATTTTATCATTAAACCTTATAATTTGAATTCAAAATGCACTGTTCATTGAAGTAGCCGCGCTTTGATCTCATCAGAGTCAATAATGGGTTCAATGATACATAATCCTTATTTGTCTAGCTCTGTTCCAATTAGCGATCAATATAAAATCAATAAAAGTGATAGCAGTTTGTTGCTGGTCACGCTATAATAATAATAATAATAATAATAATAATAATAATAATAATAATAATAATAATAATAGTAATAATAATCACTTGAATGAATATTTTGGAGAAGCCTTATCAAAGTGGCATTAACATTATTTATAAAACACATTGGTAACACAAAAAAAAGTCTAAAAAAAAAAAAAACAGCCCCATATTAAAGAGATTTTTATGTATCAGGAAACGTTGTTGTTTTTTTTTTCGGGAGAAATAATGGAAAAGCTGTAAAAGAACAACATCATATCTACTCATCCTTTTTTTAAGTCAACCCAATGTGCCTGCAGTATTAAAATCAGAGTTTTGGTGTGAGTGGGAGTTTGTGACAACTTGCAGAGCAGCCAGCCACCCAGGCAGCTCTAAGTCCTGATTCAACAGTCAAATGCCATGTCGTGCTTGTACCTGTTAGTCCTCCGCTGGAGTTAAAGATTGACCAGTTGCGTGAGAGCGCAGTGATCAAACCCTCACCTCCCTTTTGAAGAGGATGCGGGGGGAGCAGCACTGCTGGAGTGCAAGGGTAGATGAGTTCAATACCATTCATCTTCCGCCCGTTTTCAACCGTTTATACGCTCTCAGAGCGTTTTTCTAAGTCGGCACGTACTTCACATTCACACTCAACACTTTCAAAAGAGGAATTGTATCGTTATTATCGTGCACAATACCACTAGCTATTACTACTACTACTACTACTATTAATAATAATAATAATAATAATAATAATAATAATAATAATAATAATATTAAAACTACTACTACTACTAATAATAATTATTATAATAATAATACCACTACTACTACTAATAATAATAATACTTTTTTTAAACCCAAAGTTTCAGCTGTTAGATGTCATACATAAGATTTGAGTTCCAGTAGTGATACACAAATAAATAAATAAATAAATAAATAAATAGATAAAAAAGTATAAAATATAATATAATATAATATAATATAATATGTAATATTTAAGACGTTAATAAAAACATAAAATAAATAAAACATTAATTAATCATATATAATATAAAAAACTTTAAACATAAATTAATCATAAATAAATATATTAAAAACTTAAACCTGTTCAACTGTTGCATGTCACACTGCTGTGTGTCCGGACTTGTGCAACAGGTGTTACACTTTAATGTGTGACCTGTTAAAGTATGTGCCATGGAGAAAAGTGTAAAAAAAACTAAACTGGCCCTCAGTTTCTGCAGTCACAGCTATCAAAACATGTGAGTATCTAGATAATATGATGAAAGTAGGATTGTATTGACTCTTTCAGGCTTCTTTAATCTGCTTTCCTTGTTCAGGATGTCACAAACTCATTAATTTACAGGATTTTCAATGACTGAAGAATCGTTTCCATTTCAAATCCCATTTTACCACCAGTAACACAAATATTTGGCTGCATTTTTTGTTTTAGTTCAGTGATCAGTCACCCTAAAGCAGGTAATATATACAGTAAATTAAGCTGCACTGAAAATTTGTGTTGATTTATTAATGCATTGGTTACTTCATCATGTGGAGCTTTACCTCACAGGGTTTACATGATGACAATGGCTGGATAAAGGACTAAAGCACCCTATAAAAAAGTTATATATTAATGCCACTTTCTTTTTTTAAAAGCATTTAAAAAAACCCTCACTCCAGTGCTGAAAATGTTCAAAATGGAATTTAGTCTGAAAGATATGAATGTTACACGAAAAGAGAACTCTGATGTGTCTTTAAAATGTAAAGCCTAAGAGAAAAACTTACGAAACAGCATCCTTTTGAATGCTGGTGTGTGATGTTCCTAAAAGGTTCAGCTGTTTTCTTTTCTTTGAAGTAATGTATGATAATGGAAAGGCCAAATTTAATTTGGTTATTTTTCATGTTTGCCTTCATTGAAAAATGTATTTTCTAATCATACAATTCCAAATGTCATAAATATCATATTATCTTCTAAAAAAAAAAAAACATTACAAGTTCCCTTTTATATCATCCCATGTGCTTCAGGATATATATTTAGCTTTAGAGGATTAATTATTTTTTGAAAATCAAGTAACAACGGCAAGTTATTAAGAGGACATAACCCTTTATAATTTAAAAAAAAATGAGAAAGAGAAAAAATACTTGGCACATTATGGGTTACGATTACGCATACGCAAACCCCTGTGTATTACGCTACAAGTTGCTTTTTCTACATTGAAGGTAAAACAATCTTTTCCCACTCAAATTAAGGGAAATCAAGGGAAGAATTTGAATTGGGGTTAAGTTTTATTTAGCGTAATCCCCGCGACTCTGCGCTGTCCGGATCCTCCCGGACTGAGTGTGGACTCTCCGGGGACTCTCGCCGTGCGCCACGGGACTGCGCCTCTGTTGCTGCAGGTTGCGTGAGAAGCGGAGCTGGCGTCCAGAGGGGAGGGTCTCGGTCTTCTGGACAATCCTAAATCTGCTTGGTCAAGTCACGCGAAGGCAGCAGCCTCTGGAAAAGACACAAGGGTCTTAAACTTGCAGAACAAAGAGTGCAGGACGCGAGACTCCCTTTTTCCCCCTGCTTGGGCACGAAGGTGCACATATTTGCGCGCTATAGCTTCTGTAAATGCGAGGATCTTGGGGCTTTGGAGTCATGCAATCTGCCACTCAGGCTTCATTCATTGCAGTCATGCAACACGCACGGTGGGGCCGGACTGAGCAGCCACACAGGCGAGAACCCACTAAACGGCATAAACTGGAACTTATAAAACAAGGTGAACGAAGCACCCTTTCTCTCACGCAGCGGGTCCCAGAGTGGAGCTGGGATTTGTGAGGAGGGTGCAGAGTGTGTGTGGGCAAAGTTAAAAGTAAAACCTCAAGTCAGGGCAGTGCTTTTACTCTCACAACTTTTATTTAAAAGAAATTTAAAAAAAGAAATAAAAAAGAAATAAGAATAAATAAATAAGAAATAAAAATCATAAGAAAAAAAATATATATATATACATCAATTATAAATAATGACAACAATAATAACAATAATAAAATACCTTTGTACAAACATTTTTAGAACTCCATAATTACAGAGCAAAACCAAGATCTTAATCTACTACAAACTCAGACGGCTTAGAGAATTAGAGTGGAAAAACAGCTAAACCAATTCTAATTATTGGGATCTGGGAAAAAATGTCAAGTTACAGCTGCAACAATATGCCTGCTGACGAATAGTGTGTGCTCTTGACTGACACAATACATGCTGATTCTATAGGGAGTGCCTTTGGTTACATCCTGTTGGTCTTGTGGGCCAGTAGGTAAAGAAAAACACACGTTCCAGCAGTGTTACAGTGTTCAAAATATACACTAATGAAATAATTACTTGTCAGCACAGGCTCATATTACTGCAGCGCACTAGACCTCAATAAATGTGAAATCTAGAGCAATGATGCCAAAAACCAACTCCTGATATTGTTCACCTATCAAAGGGATTCTGATCCACACCTCAGCGGTTTTAAGTGAGTGTGATCCTCAGGGATGAAACTGAACCTGATTAAAGATGAACGTGACTGTGATTGCAGAACGCCTGAGGAGAGCCTGCTGCATTCTCAGTGGGTGCTCAGGCTGCAGGAGTCTGTGTCAGATCACTACAGGTGAGCAGCATTCACAGCTGGACACGGAGCATCGGAAAATGTCACACAACTGGGCTGAAAACTGTTCCATGCCTTTTTAAAAATCCACATGACAATTAGTCCTCTCAAAAACGGAAGGAAAGAGAAAAAGCAGGTCAAAGAACAGAAAAATCAAAGCTGAGGAGAGAAAAAGGGGAGCAATGGTGGTAGTATGTGAGTCAGTGGGGAGATTCTGTGGTGAACTACTCTACTTCTGAAAAAGATTAAAGAGATTACAGGCTACACCCCAGGAAGTGAACAGGAGTGCTACTGTGCAGATCCAGAGCCATGTGTAGAGTTGACCGCAGCCAAAAGCAGCGGTGGGTCGTGTCAGGATTCACAGGATGAGCTGGAATGCAGAGCTGGACGGCGGCCTGGAGGTGTGGAGCTTTGGTGTTAGTTTGCTCTGTGTCCATTCCACAGAACTGGGGAGGGAGAAAAAAAACAAGAAAAAAATGTTTTGCCCTCAGCCATATACCTCTTAAAGAATTCTTGGACATAAAAGCAGGTGTAATGACTGTGAAGGTTGTTAGTTTCTACTCACGCAAAGGCTGTCACGCACACACCTTCAGAGCAGGTGTGTACCTCTGCTTCTCTGTGAGTGTTTTTGCATACCGCTGGTGTCAGGAGGATGTTTTTTCTTTGTGTTGGTTTTTGTGATTTAGCCGGAGCTGACTGAATGAATCCTACAGGTTGTCGTGAAGAAAAAACTTCTCAAAACATAAAGATAAAAGTAATGAATAATGAGGGTCCAATACAAAAAAAAATACTGATTATAGTATTCCTAGCATTGTATCAGCATTTTTAGTGTTTCTTCTTTAATGCTTAAACACATATACACTTTTGTAAGAAGAAAATCAAACATAAAGAACGTTTTATATTCATTCCTAAACCTGCTCAACGTAAATTACTCAGCATGTTACTACTTCTTCCTCGACAAAAAGAGACATTGTTTGATTTGTATCGTTGTTGATAGAGCATTGTTCAAGGAAGTGGGAAAACAGAATAGGAATTTCCCTTCGATAATCCGTCAAGTGACACATTAAATGCTCCTCACAACAACAGGCCTTTTTCACAAAAAACGTAATCACTGTCTTTATTTTATAGTGGAGCACTAACACTCTGACTATTGAATGACTTGTATGAATTAGAATTAAACAGGTACTCGCCAGATTAGTGTCATTCTTCTATAAAAATGTGGGATTCACAAGCATTGTTACATGAAAACTGTAATAATGAATCAATACACATTGAAAATAAATACTCAAAAGCAAAATCAAAAATCATTTTTGTTACTTTACTTTTTTTACTTACTTACTTACTTTTTTTACACAACTCTGTCAAAGGTGCCTTAGGTTTTTTTTTTTCTTTTTTTTCTTCTATCAACTCTATATTTTACTGCATTTTATCCCTGTTGTAAAGCACTTTGTGATTGTATCTATGAAAAGTGCTCTATAAATAAACTTTACTTACTTAACTTTACTTAGTTTAAATTGTGGACACCCACAGACCACATTTTTCGTGTTTAACAAGTGTAGAAACAGACAACACATTCCCAAACACAACAAAACGAGACGACTTCTGAATGTAGGTTTAACTGAACAAGCTGACCTAAAATGTCAAAAGCTGCATTCACCAAATCAGGTGTTGTGGCTAACTGCCAGCCCTCATATTCATTTGAATGCAGGCAGTGCGTCTGGGCAGTGGCGATGGACCACAGAGGATGCTGGAAAAAAGCCTAAAAAGCAAAAAGTTGTAATAGAAACAAGAATTGACTTTGGAGAAATGCAACCAGACACACTGCGGTGGCCAATCACATAACCATTTCTGCTGTCTGGCTTTCAGTCTGTAATGTAAAATAACAATACCGAGAAGCTTCCTTTGGTTTGTGTTCATTTATTTTAGTCTCGACTGAGCGTACAACACACGCACAGTACAATCTATACTGCAGAGGGGTTTAAAGTTCTTTTGTTGTTAAATGGCTGCTGACAAACTGCTTTCAGGTACATTACCGCCACCTTGTCGATAGGAGGGGTCAAGGTTCACACCATAATATCACACAAATGGGCCATTAAAGTCACTTCTACACCACTATGCGCTGGGACACTATGTGCTACATTAATAGCTGGAATGCCTGAGTTGGTATGAATGCAGCCAGCGTCATGGAGTGTTACTGTCCAACTTTGCTCAAGAGAGACAGGAGAAAAAAATGACAGAGTTTAAGTTGAGAGTTAGAAAACAAAATTACTTGTTTGAGGTCAGGAAATAAACAAAACTCCTGGATGCTGTTACTTGGGTGACTTAGAACCTGAGTAAAAATGTTTCCATTAGGACCTGAGCCATCTTGGCTTCCGTCTACCCTTAATGCATCCACGGTCTGTATGCAACATAACTGGAAATAATTTCCCTCCCTGCCTCATAATCAGGGTTATTTTCTTTGGAAAGCCCCTGTCAAAGCCACAGGGGAAATACAGCTGTTTTCACAGCAGTACTCATCATGAAGACTAACCTTCATGTCAAAAATTGGTGGAAAGCCTCTTTAATACTTTACAATAATTGTAAACAATACAATAATTGTAAAGTAATATAAGTTGAACCTTAATATATAATTAGTGTAATAACAAAGTGTCTCTATATTAAGAAGAACAAAGGCTTGACAAGAGGGACATCAGTGAACAGGCTCCTTGCGTGTGCCTGATCGAGCAAACCTTAATGGGATTATTTTGGACCAAAGGTCATGACACCTCACATGAATGTAGCTTATGACCTAATACAAATTCACAGCATATCCCATTCATGCATTGCGGGCAAAATTTTAAATGGAGCTCAAATGTGCCAGATTTTCAAAAGATGCACATCAGTTAAGTTTTGGCACATCACAAAACTTCATTTGTATAATAAATGTCTCACTGCATGCAGGCTGTAAAAGTTCCAGTTTCATTAGATGGTGTTCAAACTTCTATTCTTACTGACTGACATCTGTTGAGTGATACACACACACACACACACACACACACACACACACATTTGGTCATTAGCGAAAGCTAGCGGCTAACTGATGCTAGCGGCTAACTTATGCTAGCGGCTAACTGATGCTAGCGGCGCTGCTTGTTACAGCTATAAAAGTAGCCATTAGCGTATCAATGCTAACTCAAAATTGTGGTTGCAACATTAGCTGAAATTTCATAGCGGCATTACAATCGTGCCAATTCAGCACATTGCAGAAGTTAGCAGAAGTAAGGATTAAAAGTTATTACAATGTAAAATTATTAGTACAACTTACAGTTGAGTTGACAAAAATCTGAATTTAGAGTTCAGCAAACTCGAAAACAAAACGTAAAATATTTAGTTGATTTGTCCAACTTAAAATTTTATCGAAGTTTGTTGCCTTCAAATTTTGAGTTCACCCAACTTTTCTTTTTTTGCAGTGCATACACACACACACACACACACACACACACACACACACACACACACAATGATTATATTGTATATTACCTTTTATGAATGAACCCATTATTGTCATTGCACAGAGTAACAAGTACAAGTACAACAAAACTTTAGTTGCCAATCCCAGCTGACATTGGGCGAGAGGCAGGGTACACCCAGGACAGGTCACCAGACTATTACAGGTCTGACACATAGAGACAAACAACCATTCACACATACATTCACACCTGCTGGAAATGTCGCAGTCACCAATTAACATAAACCTGCATGTCACTGGACTGTGGGAGGAAACCGGAGAAACTCACGCTAACGACTTCACCACAGTGCCGCCCTCGTTCTCTTTCTCCTGCTCCTAAAGCTTTTCAGTTATAATCTGCAGTTCTTGTGGAATATTCCAGTGTGAAGTTCCAGAGTCTTTTATGGGGATCATAAAAGCTGCGAATGAACCAAAACACTCCATTACGTGTAAAAATAAAGTCTTGGCAACAAAATGTACTTTTAACTTTTTCCAGTACAGAATGGCCTAATAATCCTTAAGAGTGTTATGTCACTATAGTATTGGATCATTACTAATGATTATTAATGTAATCTTTCTGGTCGTTGTGGATACTAACTATTATATAACTTATAACTAATTACTATTGTGCAGTTTAAAGGACCAGTTCATCCCAAAATCAAAAATACAAATTACTCATCTTGCCTGTAGTGCTATTTATTGATCTAGATTGCTAGAGAGTGTTGAAGGCATCAGCTGTAGAGATATCTGCCATCTCTCAAATATAATGGAAGTAGGAGGCACAACAAGAAATATATTTGAAAGACTCAACATCAATGTTTCTTCCCAGAAATCATGATCAGACAGACGACCTTCACTGCAAAAAAGCCAACTTGTATTTTTTGGCCTAAAACAGTGATTTAATTTGGTAAAACTTGGAAATAAAAATGACTGACATTCGCACAACAAAGGAAGCCATTTGTATGCTAAAAAACAAGTTTGTGGGTTGTTGTTTATATCTTTAAGTTGGGGTTCAAAACAAAGGACAATAGTTCTGCTAACTCTTATTTGTTTGTTATGAAATTCGGTCATTAGCGAAAGCTAGCGGCTAACTGATGCTAGCAGCTAACTGATGCTAGCGGCTAACTGATGCTAGCGGCGCTGTTTGTTACAGCTACAAGAGTAGCCATTAGCGTATCAATGCTAACTCAAAATTATGGTCACAACATTAGCTGACATTTCATAGTGGCTTTACAATCGTGCCAGAGACTGAGCAAAAACAAAACTTAAAATATTTAGTTTAATTGTCCAACTTAAATTTTTATTGAAATTTTGAGTTCACCCAACTTTTCTTTTTTTGCAGTGTTGTTGTGAGTAGTTTTGGTAATGAACCATATCACCCTCTGCAAATTTTGCACCATGTGCACCACAAACGAAGTGTCACTTCGTTCCCGCATAATAGAGAGAAGACAGATGTCTTTACGGCTGATATCTCCAACACTCGCAACTCACACCATTCAGTATTCAAAACTTTTAAAATGCACACCAAAACAATCTATATTGATAAACCGAACTAAAGGTAAGAGGAAAATATGTGTTTTTGATTTTGGGGGTGAACTGTCCCTTTAAGAAACAAAAAGCAAAACAGTCGCTCTTTTTCTGCCAACATTTGGGACTGGATGTTCACTCCTGACATGATAAGACAGCAGTTTATCTTAGGTTCAGTGGCTGGTGCAACAGGTCAGTATACTCGAGGACAGAGTCATATGAATGTTAAGAGAGAATCCACAGATAACAGGGTCAGGGTGGGTGACTGGTAAGCACCAAAATCAGCTGATCAGCCGCTGCTGATATGTCTTTCACACGCAACCCTGAACCCAACACAAACATCATGAAGCGCTCTGTCAGAAAAAAAACCTTTTCGTGTAGTAGTATTGCGTGTGTGTGCGTGCGTGTGTTTGCATGGCAGGGAGGGAAAGAGCTCGCGTGTTGGTGTGTGTGAGAGAGAGTGTTTGTGTGTGTGTGTGTGTGTGTGTGTATGGGGTGGGTGGGGGGCACTGGATCACCTTCCCTTCCTGACCAGGCGTGAATACCAGATTAGTAACTGAGCTAATGGTTTCCCCTCCCTCCCATCCCCACAGCCCTCCGTCCTTATGCAAGCCAGTATTTGCGCTCCGCGGCAATAACAATAGTTGCGTGCGGAAATATCTCGGTCATCCATCTTTCTGTCACCTCTCCCTCTCTCGGGGAGCACGAAGGTGTCATAACTGAGCGTAAATAGGCAAGGCAGAGGAAGGCGAGGTCATAATGGGAAACCCCTTAAGATGCGTGTCTGCAAAGAGTCATGACCCACGCAGCAACCCGACCAGACACGCTGTGCGTGCGTGTGTTAAAATATTTGGCTCATTTTCAGGTTATTGCTGCACAATGGATACAGCTCAAATAAAACATCCCAGCTCATGGAAACTGTTTCATATTAGGATTTTTCGATCAGAAGTGAGAAATATTTAACATTTAACATTTTTATGAATAGTTAGAAAAAACAAAATGCAATTATAATACACTTTGAGTCAAAAACGGAGGTTAAAAATGTCTAAGATCTATACCCCTACATGTATGTGTATATACACAGTCACCCATAAAGTTGGAATTAAATATTTTTTTTTTTTACCTTTTTCCATGAAATTATTGAGAAAATGTGATTTACATATCACAATAAAAATGAAACCACAATTAATTGAGGATTGTGACTGAAAACAAAACAACAGAGTGTAATTTAAACATCTTCCCAACAAGATATCACCTTCATCACATGGATTTATATACACAAACACACATATATATATATGTGTGTGTGTGTGTGTAAATGTCAATATGATTTTCATTTCCAAATGCAAAATGCACAACAAAATGGACCATTCTGGCATCATCATGACTGACATGCCTGTGTTCCTCAAATAAATGGTTAAAGTATAGGCTACAACATCTATAGTCACAGTAAACCAGCACTAGCTGGTATAACAAACAGTAGATAGTGGTTATCATTAATGTTTAGGCTTTAGTTTAGGGGTCTTAAAAGAGTGTATTGATATGATATGTTTATCTGATATAAAGCAATATTCACACTTTCATTTATAGGCTTTTATAACTTATGAGATTAAAGAAGAGACACACACAGAAATCTTCTTAAATAATTGATGTTGAACTTATGGAAGATGTTTACTGGACAAAATGAGATCATTTTTTAAAAGTTAGGACCCCCTATCCAATTGGCCTCTGATAATGAGCCAGTGTGTAGTAAGTTTTGAGGTGGTGGGACAAATCCTGACTGCAGGTCGGATCACACACCATCCACCTAGAGCTGCAAGAGAGTAAATGAGTGAATTGAGGTCATGATCCTAATTAACTGTCTGGCCAGGGACACATGCTGAAGCCATGCTAAGAAAAAGAAGAGAAAAAAAAAAGATTTTCTTGTCTCCCAGGAAATATTCAAAGGTTCGATAGCTCTATAAAATATTCTCTTTTAGTTTATCATTTTTGCTTTTACGACACATTTAAGCTTCAATTGTTGTTTCGAGGCGGCAGCAGCAGGCAGCTGTTTTCATCAAAGAAGCTGAAACAACAAACACAGTTCAAAACCAAAGTTGAATGGTGAAGCAGGTCAGCAAGCAAACTGAAGACCCAGGTATTTTTCTCAAGACCACACCAAAGTTAACAGAAGAATGACAATTGGACTTCTGCCCTCTAGTGGTCACATATTGATTGCAGCTTTAAACATTTTGAAAAACATAATTTAAAAAAAAGTAGTTCTACTTGGAAATTTACAGTCATTCAATGTGCAGTTTGAATGTTTGTTCCCTTCTCTTGACAGTGGGCTAGTTAGTTGCATTTGTAGCTAAGATATTGTCTTGTTATTTAATCTTGATCAATGTTACCACTATATATAATTAATTATTGTAATATTCTGAAATATGGTGGACATATATTCATATATGTTTTTGTTTAGGCTGTAGGTTTTACATCAGTGATTGACTACTGATCTCATCAGTTTATGATCACTCTTCCTGTGTCATTATAAATACCAATGTATAGTTTTGCTGTAGCATTTGTTCTGGTGGCCGATCCTTTTTTCCTATGGGGAAATAAGATATGGATAAGCTTGGCACGCAAAACAAGTCATGCATGATACAAATTAACCTCTTCTGCCCCCTACACACACACACACACACAGGCACAGACACACAAGTTGCCCCCACCACAACCTTCATTCTCCCTGCAGTGCAAACCAACGGTGCCGTCAACCAGCCTATCATCTACGGGTTAATCCACAGAGAGGTATTTCATAAAAGAGGTCTCACTCTCAACTATTTTCTAGGGACCATAAGGAATGAGTCATGGAATTTGGAATCAATTGGGAATGTGGTAAATCAGTTGAAGTAGAATTATAACCTCTTTTATGTAAAGTTTAACCTTATCTCTATAAACAGAATCTGTCTGCAACAGAACAAGAGTTTGGTATTGGACTGATTCTGGTTTCTGTTAATATTTCAACTATTTACCAATCAAATTTGGTTGCATGCAGGTAAACAGTGCGTTTGGAGAGGATTTGACAATGATTTAGCTTTTTTAAATGCATATGCATTCATATATATATATATATATATATATATATATATGTAGAGATGAGCCAAAAATATCATCCATATATCATATCATCCATATATAGAAATATGAGAAATATAGATAAAATTGCCGATACGATAGATAAAGTGGATAATTTTCCCCGAAGGTTGAATCATCATGGGGGTTCCAAGATTGAGTTTGACCAAATTTGCTCTTTTCCTGTCGATGTAAAAAATCTTTAAGAGATTGGTGATAATTACAACAAACACAAATCCTAGTTTTTTCAACTGTTTCATCTAAATAAAAACATTTTACCTCAAAGCTAGTTCAGTGAACTTGTTGGTAACTTCCTTGTAGGAGATCATTTTTATTTAATGGAGAAGCATTAGAAAGCTTCACACAGAGCACAGAAAGATTAAAAAAAAAAAAAAAAAGAGTGGCTCAGCATGGCGTGCATAAATATAGTGATGGGTTTTTTGCCCACAGAGTGACTCCTCCCTCAATAGACGATCTACGGGTTAATCATTGTGCATTGCGTGCAGACTGTGTTTGCTTGGGCAGAGCCAAGGGTCGGGAGGTTGTGTACAGAAAGAGCTGAGGGAGGTATCGGTCACCCTTTTCTATCAAAACAATCATCGGCCGTTTTTTTTAGACAGCACGCTAAGTTGTGTAAAAAAAAAAAAAAAAGTTTGCAGTTATGCGTTTGTGGGCCAACGGTGCATTTCTGCTAAGCTGTGGCAGCCTGTTTCTCTTGTCAGTTCGCTGTGATAATGCATTACATTAGGAAATGAAAAGAAAAAGAAAAAGCATTTCAGCATTTGCTGCTCTGATCTCATGCTCTTTTTAAGCTCAGGCAACCACTTGCTGAAGGTTCAGGATAAATAGTTGGCCCAGGAAAGCAAACTTAAACTGACTGTTGGAAGGAGACAGGAGACAACAGTCTCTGTCAATGTCAATCACATTATCAATCACTCAATTTCCTGCTTTTGAACTGAACCAAACAGGATACTTAAAAATGTTTGGACGAGGCGAGGAGTGCAGTCGACCATCTGCCTTCTGCACTCCTTGGGCCTGTTCCTTAAAGTTCCTTAATTTGCCAAATAAGCCAGCCATATTTCAGTTAGTGTGATCAATTTCAGTTGACTCAGTAGCAAAAACAAATTAATGACCAACAGAAAGAAACAAGAAAAAGGAATTCTTTGACAGACAGACACAGGTAAACTATTTTGTTATGTTCATACAGCTTGATGAGGCTGGTTATGCTGGCCTTCATCCAAAACCAAAACCTGTCAGGGATAAAAAAAAAAAAAAAAAGATAAAAACAGAATCTCTTTGGTGTGAACTCGAGTGTGAGTGCTCTTCCATGCAAAACCAGGTTTTTTAATGGTTTAGAAACTCAAGCACGCGAGCTGTACTACTATAAACATCAGGATTCAGCGGCATGTTTATGCAGGTTTGTGATCATAGTCTACTATCAATATGTGTCCTCAGGCCTAAGTAGTGAAGAAGTGAAGCCAAATCTAACACAGTGGTAATACGGGGAAACCAAACTGAGTTGATAAAAATGAGACAATCAGAATCATGGATTCTGTTAAAATGATGTACAGTAGTGGAGATGGATACTACATACTATATTCAGGGTCTACCACTGATATAGGCAGGAGTTGATGCTGTAATGCTGTGTCTGATACCGCTGTTGAACTAAGTGATTAACACCCTCTTGCTCACCTTTGAGCTCCCAAGGGATGATAATCTTGCCAAGTCCAACAGGTCAGACACTGACTCTGACATGCAGCCAGAACCGAGTGAGGCTGCTCATACAACGTGGAGCTTTGTGCAGGTGATGTGTGATCTTTATTCCTTATCTATTTGTGGTATTCAGGTGTCTCACCATGTGCAAGAGAGGCCCAGTAGTGGTCTATCGACTTCCATTCAGCAGGCTCTATCACTGTGTAAGTCACATGCTCTGTACCTATACCTCTCCAGTATTTAATAAACCTCTTTCTGTGTGTCTATTTTACATACATTTTGACAGTTAAACTAGCAAACGTTTTTAAATGCAAAGCAAAAAATAGTTTTTTTTCCCTCCCAATTATGACACTGATACCTGTACCGATGCCAGCCATCTATACTGCCCTACAAAGTCTAACTGCAGTAACTACATTTTTGGTCAAAATTAGGTTATAACCAAAATGAACTCCTTGATGTCTATTTTATCTTGTGAAAAAGTCTTAGATTTCAATTTTGCTTTATTTCAGATAAATAATTATATAAAAACCACAAAATCCAACTCAAAACCAAGCAGTAAGTGCACTTACCATGGTCTGCTAAAAAATAATAGAAATTATAAGTTTTTTTGAAAGGGAAATTATTATCTAGATAGTGATTAAGTAAAAAAGTGAGATAAAATTAACATTTCTTCATAATATTAAGTCTAAAATACAGTGGGGCAAAAAAGTATTTAGTCAGCCTTTGATTGTGCAAGTTCTCCTACTTAGAAAGATGAGAGAGGTCTGTAATTTTCATCATAGGTACACTTCAACTATGAGAGACAGAATGAGAAAAATAAATCCAGGAAATCAATTTCTAGGATTTTTAAATAATTTATTTGTAAATTATGGTGGAAAATAAGTATTTGGTCACCCAAAAACAAGCAAAATGTCTGGCTCTCACAGACCTGTAACTTCTCCTTTAAGAAGCTCTTCTGTCCTCCACTCGTTACCTGTATTAATGGCACATGTTTGAACTTGTTATCTGTATAAAAGACACCTGTCCACAGCCTCAAACAGTCAGACTCCAAACTCAACCATGGCCAAGACCAAAGAGCTGTTGAGGACACCAGGAAGTAAATTGGAGATTCACTCTTCCCAGCCTGCACCAGGCTGGGAAGAGTGAATCTACAATAGGCAAGCAGATTGGTGTGAATAAATCCTCTTTGGGAGCAATTGTTAGAAAATGGAAGACATCCTAGACCGTTGATAATCTCCCTCGATCTGGGGCCACATGCAAGATCTCATCCTGTGGGGTCAAAATGATCATGAGAGAGCTGGGACCAAAGTAACAAAGGCTACACTGCAAAAAAGCCAACTTGTATTTTTTGGCCTGAAACAGTGATTTAATTTGGTAAAACTTGGAAATAAAAATTACTGACATTTAGGTCAATAATGTAAGTTAGCACAACAAAGGAAGCCAGTTGTCTGCTCAAAAACAAGTTTGTGATTTGTTGTTACTTATATCTTTAAGTTGGGGTTCAAAACAAGGGACAATAGTTCTGATAACTCTTATTTCTTTGTTGTGAAATTCGGTCATTAGCGAAAGCTAGCGGCTAACTGATGCTAGCGGCTAACTGATGCCAGCGGCGCTGCTTGTTACAGCTACAAGAGTAGCCATTAGCGTATCAATGCTAACTCAAAATTGTAGTCACAACATTAGCTGACATTTCATAGCGACGTTACAGTCGTGCCAGAGAAATTCAGAGTTGAGCAAACTCAAAAACAAAACTTAAAATATTTAGTTTAATTGTCCAACTTAAAATTTTATTGAAGTTTGTTGCCTTGAAATTTTGAGTTCACCCAACTTTTCTTTTTCTGCAGTGTACCATCAGTAACACACTATGCCGAGAGGGAATCAAATCCTGCAGTGCCAGGCGTGTCCCCCTGCATAAGCCAGTACATGTCCAGGCCGGTCTAAAGTTTGCCAGAGAGCATATGGATGATCCAGAAGAGGACTGGGAGAATATCATGTGGTCAGATGAAACCAAATTAGAACTTTTTGGTAAAAACTCAACTCGTCGTGTTTGGAGGAAGAAGAATGCAGAGTTGCATCCCAAGAACACACTCAGTTTTACCTTTTGTGTAGTTACTGCAGTTAGACTTTGTAGGGCACTATAGCTGACCATGTGACTCCCTGAGAGGAAATGCCCACTGGGGAGAACTACATATGTTCAACGGCTCTTTTTCTGTGTGTTCACACTACCAGTAGGGACACTGAAGTGGCATATGTTGGCCAGCTTTTTACTTTGACAAGTCGAATCGTGTCTTTGTCCCCTGTCACATATATGATAAGTGAAGCCTGGATTTCATGGTTGGTTATCTGTTGTTTACATGGCTAACGCTGCCAGAGCTGCATTGGCTGTGTTCATTGGCCTGACTGAGCATATATGCAATGAGGGAAATAATCATGATTTTGACCACAAGGGGGGTTCTGAGAACTATAAAAAGGTAATCCCCCTAATGGTATTTTGCATGTTTGAGGGCTTTTCCATTTCAGTTTATTATTTATTCTGGTTGCACAGCCAAGAGTGTGTTCTTTTTGCTAATTTAAATGATACACATTTAGATAAGTGCAATTATGTGCAATTGCTGTATGCAAGATCCACTGTGGTTACTTTGATTAAATCTTGCTCAACATCCATCAAGCTTGAATCATAACTGCCATTGTGTTTATGCTGCTGTATTTTGGCATGTGGCTCTGCATAATTATACTAAACAATATGATTTAATCTGAGGAGAAGCTGCTCTGTACGCTCTTCTCTGTTACCAAACGGTCACCATGCCATGGTGGTGGGAACACTGCTTTCTAGGCGGATGAGAAGACCCCATGGAAATGTCAGTGATTATTACCAGCCGCTAACATTTCCACTGATAATGTATGATAATGGATTCTTCCGAAGCCCACCTTGTTTCCATGTGGCCCACGGGTGTCCCAATAAAAACTACCAAAAGCATGCTGCCACATCCTCTGCACATTTCTTCCCTGTCCCTTGATTCAACAAAGTAAATTTCCATTGGTACTTTGGTCTGTAATGCTTATTATAGCGCAGAGTAAGTATTGCTTTCATACCTTTTTGGCAAGAATTTTACCTAACTTTCCTGCACCTTCAGTCTGTTTTAATGGTTTATTTTTTCATCAAAGTGACCAGAACTTTCCCTCAAATCGCTGAAAAAACAGTCCTGATTTTTCAGACAGTCATTGTATTCTAAGGTAGCAATCACACCGAAGAACTTGACATGGAAATTTGTAGACTTACAACTGACTGATACCCCTTCTGTCTTCTGCATTCAAGAAACCTGGGTAAAGAGGGTTTCAAAATCTGAGCAGAATGATCGGCAGACATGAATAATTCCCTTGCGTGAGGAAGCTCTGGTTATGCAGGTACACGTGTAGCACTGAGGCTATTGTGTGCCAAGCTTTATCTCCTTAATCAGTTCTCTTTGCCACCAGTTAATCATTTGTGCATGCCAGGGCTCAGACATATTGGATTCATTACACGCAGTGGGAGAACAGGGGCAGGATGACGACACCCTGGCTGATAGTGCTGACTAAGCCACCGGACAGCGGTGTAAATTACACAGCCACCGGCCCTCCTTTTGTACCAGCGCGAATAGATTTAATCATGTGCATTGTGAAGCACTCCAACATCTGATCCCTCTGTGTCTCAACATGCTTTTTTTATGCAACACAGTGAGTGACAACGAGGAAGATAAAAAGAAAGGGCTGACACATTTGGCTTGTGCATTTATAGATGTGTGTGTGTGTTTGCAAGTGTGCATATGCATGTGAAAATGTGTTATCGTGAGTGACAGGGCCTATTCTAATGTATGTTTTCTGCAGTTTTACATCTTATTTGAGTTATTTGCACTGATGATGTATGTGGTTATTTGCCACAGTGATGAAACCCAAAGTTAAAGTGAGCAAACAACACACTTCTATGTGCTGATTTATGCATGTTTATATCTATTATGCAATTAAGGCAGATAAAAAAAGTGAAGAAGTGGGTTAGCAGCGCTGGCGGCTGTGTGCCGTGCTGGCATGTGTGATAAGTAAAGGCAGTAATCCAACAGCTTGTTAGCTCACAGGCCCTCACACAGCAGGAGATTATAGATGGTGATCATGATACGGGAATGTTAAAGAGACACGGCAGCAACCGCTGAAGGAACCGCCACACCTGGCATATGTATGTGTCGCAATGCTTGTGTGCATGTTAGCTGCTGTAGGTATGTGTAGAAGGTGTCGACGCGAGTGTGTGTGTGTGTGAGAATACCATAGAGGAGTCTAGTTGTTTGTTGCCAATGGGTGTAACCTGGCTTAAATAAATTTTGATCCCTACAGGGCAGCACTGCTTGTCATCCACCCATCCCTGGGATGTGAGCACCTTGTAAACACAACAACAAAAATTTGGCTCTCCTCTGATTGTCTCCATTTCAACTCCCTCTCTTTCACACGTTTACGGAAACACAACACCATCCGCTCCTCTTCTCTGTCCAGAGTCTGCAGGCCTTCTGATTTCATACTTCATTCAAACTGAAAGTGACATGCAAATCACATTTGATACCATAACTTTGTGTTATGGAAGATAATACTATCTCATAAGGATATGCTGTTGCCACATGTGGTGACAGGACACAGTGTTCACACAGTCTGCCCTCCAGTACCACATCAAATGAAGTTACAAAAAGTTTTGCCAACATCCCATAACCCTGCCTGTTGGGTGACAAATGACGAATGATGAATGAAATTGATCACAAGCCAGTTCTCAGCTTCCAAATGTAATTTATGAGCAATCATAACTGTAGCAGATCCACACAAAAAACCTGCCTAATTCGTTACTGCTTGGCCTCAGGTGATTGTACTGCAGCTTTTTATTGTCAGACTAAGTGTCTTTGATGTTTATGTGTTCTGCACAGTGACACTCTAGAGATCATTCTGGATACTGTTATGTCACATCCTGACTATGTCATCTATACTTGTTCATAAAGTATTTGGGTTTGTTCAAAGATCATTAGTAGACTGATGTTTTAGTATCAGCTGTTGTGTATCTCTTCATGTGTCAAATAAACACTAGCCCTTTTGTTGCAAAGAAAGCAGCTGACGTCAACAGAAAAGGATACTGTAGCTGCTCAAGATAGTACAATAAGTAGATAAGACATAAGCACCAGTCTCTGTGAATATTCATACTGCCTCCAATTTACTTCAGTTGGAGTCAAGACTGCATTTCCTATTCCGTGCAAGCTGTTGGCCGCCTCTGAAGGTCAACTTTGTTCAAGTATGACCTGCAAAAGTGTCCAGTCAGCCATTAGAAGTGACTCTTTTAAGGGCATGTCACCCCCCAGTGTTCTCAATAATGCACAACATGCGATTAATTTATTATTCACATTTCAGCCATGGCATTACATCATGTTTCTTGCTAGGTTTAAAGCAGATTGTTTTTATGCAAGAGAAATGTTGCAAAACCAGTCAGAGAAAAAGCAGCCTGATCTCACAGAAATACATGAAATGACGACAACTATGAAACACCATATTGCTTTGTGGTGGCATGTGATGTGATAAAATGATGTGCTGACACACTAAGGAAATGATGTCAATGGAAAATGAAGTAGGATCTTTTGTCATGCTGGACACACAAATTCCCAGGTTTAACAGAAATATGTTTTAATCAAAGGGTAAGGTATTCTAGAAGTCGCTCTCTCAAGCAACTTTTTACAGCTCTTCTTCTGGGACTGCGAGGCGTTCCCAGGCCAGGTGAGATATAATCTCTCCAGCGTGTTCCTTGGGGGCCTCTTACTAGTTGGACATGTCTGGAAAACCTGCCCAGAAGGCATCCTAAAAAGATGTCCGACCCACCTCAATTGGCCCCTTTTGACAATGAAGGAGCAGTGGTTCTACTCCGAAAATCTAGTCCAAGAAGCTGGGGGTCAGCACACCCAGGGCACTTTGTCTGGTCCCCTCTACTGGGACCTTTTTTTTGCCTTTGGAGACCCTACCAGGAGCTATCGGCCCTGACAACACAGCTCTCAGGATCAACAGGGCACCACATAAGTGGCAATTCTTGAAGGAGTAATTTCATATTAGGAAATAAAAGCACGAGAGTTCTAATTACTTTATGATAGGCCTATATCTCAAAAAGACAAACAAGTTTTTCTTAAAATGTCAAGCTTTTCCTTCATAGGATAACTGTGGATTTGCTGTGTACAGTCTGTATCTGTAAATTACAGTAACATAAGGAATGTACAAAGGGCTTGGGAGATATTAAAACTAACATCTCGAAATTAACTCAAAATAAAATGTATGTAATCGCAACTGAAAAAAAAAAAATTGAAGCAGTATGTAAAAAGAGGGCAGTAAATGAAAGGAATAAAGATGTTCCTGCCTGGGTGTGGCACCAACAATGTCCTTGCTAAGTACACACCTCAGTTTCTTGTATGTGCACAAAGGCAAGTTAGTAAATGTGCAGATATGTCACTTTGCATTCCAGTTCCCACAGTGTGACTCATAAGTATGCTTTCGAGCAATCAGCATAAATGAACCAGACTTGCAAATAGAGCTTTCATGTTACTGTAGGGAGATTTGCATTTTGTGAGGACGGGTGGAGGTGGCTGCAACACTTAAAAAAAAAAAGAAGTTGTTTACAGAATGATGATCCTCACAGAGGCTAATGATAGCTAACTAGTTAGCGAACCCAGATTGTCGAGACAGATATGCACTACAACAACAGATATTACACAATATTAAATTACACACTAAGCAGAAGGATCCGCATGTAGACTGATGCTGGCTTTGCAGATGTGATTGTTTTTCAACAAATCAGAGCCATTAAGCGCCGAGCTCCACAGTGAGCACATAAACAATCTTGGAGACACTCCCATGCACAGATGAATGAAAACTTTTTGTGAATGACAGCAGCAGCTTGACAAACAGTTCTTTCCTGTCTGTCATTCAAGACTTTTCACATTGAGGACAAGATGTTTTCTTTGGCAGTTGCGACCTGCAAGTTGTACAGCAGAGGAAAACTCAGACAATATAGAACCTATGGAAGCTTTTTAAATTTAGTAGATCATAGCTCAGTTTGCCTAAGTCCTTTGCTCAAATATAATGATAATGGCTTTTTATCTGTAATCATCCTCTGTCTTCCCTATAAAAGTCTTCTGGCCCTCAGGAAGTGATGTATTGTACATTTCATTGTACAAGAGAAAGTAATACTTTATGTGATACAACCACATAGAGGAATGTGACAGAACCTGGACATTAAAAATAAATCTGCATTTTATCAAATGGCCAGCAGGGGTTGCAAAGAGAAGTCTGATCGTATAGTAGTCTATGAGAAAATGACCCTACTTCTCACTTGATTTATTACCTTAGTAAATATTTTCATTATGAATTTAAAGTCTGCTTCAATACAGCATGATGTTCATTTTGTACATTTTTGTCACATTTAGCGTAAAAGTAGACGATAAAGCAAAGTATGCTTTAGGGCATACCTTGTGAGTGTAACTGGCGATTTACTTTTATCAGTAGGTACATTTTCATTTAAGCTGTCTTGTTGCTAACTAAAATGAGCAACCTTGCTAACAAAGCTAGCTAGTTAGTGCTAGCGTTAGCTTAGCTTAACTTAGCATTTGCAATGGTAGCATTTCCTGGCATGCATAGTGTTCTCCGTCAGATTCACCCATGCTCCTCTCATGTTTTCATCTCAGAACCTTGATCCTTTCACAGTGTGTTTTCAGTTCATTGGAGTTCATTGTAATGTCATTTAAAATGTCTTGTTCAATGTTCAGCTGTACTAAAATATACTCTAAGGAGTCAGCTGTTCAGTTTATGCTCATTTGCTGAATTTGGTTTTAAGCATGTTTTTAGCCCAAGTTAGCATAATTACAGTTAATGTCAATTATGGATGCAGTATCCTAACCAGGCTATAGATAGCACTATTGTTTGCTGTTAACTTAGCATCCTCCTCCCTCTCCTCGAACCTCTTTAAATAGACAGGATCACTCCTGGCTCCAGAAAACCAAGAGGGCGGCAACAGAAATGCCAAACTCAAGGCTCAAAAACAGTCCACAAACCAATGGGTGATGTCACTGTGGCTGTCTATGGGTACAACCTGCTATGGCAGGAGGTAAACAAAGTCATAATTGGAGAGTGAGGCAATCGTCGAAGACAATAGTTTAGTGATAGGAACGTCGAAATGTGGCCAAACATTTTGTTAAATCATACAGATAGTTGGTCGGCAACCAAGACGGAGACACTAAAAAAAACAAATACTCTAATGCAGCCTACATTCAATGTTCAGCACCAGAGTTCTACCAGTTTCACTGAATTAGACCTGAATCTTTTTCTGCAATGTATTGCACAACGGTGTTTACTATTACAGCAGTGTTTTTGTTTTTGCTTTTTCTTTATGTGAAGTCTCTTGGCAGACACTGAATGTTTGCATGTTTGCCACTCAGTGGGGAGTAACCGTGGCAGCTACAACACAATCTCTCATGGGCTTACCACCCATACACACCACAATTTGTGTTCCAATCTCAATTCTTAGATCTATCTCCACAGGACTGTGTCAGCACTGCAGAACCCATTATCCTTCTGGCATGGAGGAAAAAAGGTTCAACTTGTTTGTATTTCCTTTAACCAATCACAGTCGTCTTGGGCAGTGCCATGGTGCAAAATAGCCAGGGTAAGGGGAGGAGAATTTCATTTGAAATATGCGGCCAATGGCAGGCTTATTCCAGCAGTCTACATCCGGTGTTCAATGGAGCTAGAGGCAACAGGACAAAATTCAGGTCCCGCACTGCATTTTACATCAACACTCTTGGTTGAGCAAGCCATTATCAGAATAAGTGTTCACCTCATAGACTGTATATAAATAATGGACGTAGTCACCGTGACGTCACCCATTGGTTTGTGGACTGCCTGTTGGAAGCCTCGAGTTCAGCGTTATACTCGTCGCCATCTTGTTTCCGATACGCGGAGCAGACCATAATTGGACTGTGGCGGAGCGCGAGGGATCTGACGACACTGACTACACGCCTCTCTACACCTCAACCTGACTGAGAGAAGCCGCTGCTAATTCATGTTAGCATTAATTGGAGCATTAACTGGGATGTTAGTTTTGGCTAGCAAAAAAACAAAAACAAAATGTATCTTTCTTACCTCAGAAAACTGAGCAGCGACTCCTTGGAGTGTCTGTTAGTCCAGCCAAACACTGAACAAGACATTTTTACTGAACAAAACGTTCAAATAAACTGTCATTAAGTGAAAATACAGTGAAAGGGTCAAAGTTATGAGACCAAATCGGTAAACGTCCTCTTTTCTATCTATATAATGATATATATCACTTTATTGACACGTTTCCATGGATACGCATTGCTCTGCTTCTCTCCTGGTGACGGCTCGCCTTGTCAGTGACCTGTCAATCAAAGGTAGCCACGCCCCAAATCATACGATTCTTTATCTTCTATTTTCTTCTAAATGGGGCCATTATTAGAACTATTGACATCAAATTGTCTTGAAGAAGATTTTTTACTAGCGATTGAGACCATAATGTTGTCCCTGAAAATTTTTTCTGAGGTAATAAATCAAGTGAGAAGTTTTCAAATTTAGCACTGAAATGAATGGGCAGATTTCTTTTGCAGCCAAACTTAGCACCCCCTACTGGAATTTTCGGTGAATTGCAGGCTTTATGCACTTCCTGGTGGCCTCCATGCTCAGGCACGGAGATTGCCGCCTGGTTCACCTTCATGTCACCAAACAGGACACTGCTGCATCTTCACATCCCCACCATAAATATCACAAATGAAAGACATGACTTCCTTGTCAACATGCCCAGCTTCTTACCAATAGTGTAAAATATATTAGCTCTTGAACTTCCAGCACACAGAAAGAAAAAAAAAATTCTCAGGTGGCCACATTCACACGTATGAAAGTTTCCCAGTGGCACATAAAGCCCAAAACAATTTTATTTCAGTGTATACAATTTCCCAGATCTTCCTATAAAATGATATAACTATAACCCTTCAATAAGCTGTATGAGTCAACAGCAAGGGAACACGTGTGACTCACAGTTATACAACAGTGTGCACACATTATTGAATGTAACCTAAATTACAGTAACTGAGGGTTGTGTACAAAACATAAATACCATGGAGGCCACTGCCAGGGTTAATTACATGCTATTGGTTTATTAAAGAACTTCCATGGCCCCAACTATTATCAAAAGGATTGGCAGGTTCTTTGTATGTGAAAAAAAAGATGGAAAGAAAGAAAAAGTCCACAGCTGAAACATCAGTCTTTAAACAACCTCTTTTCTATTGCAAAACCATTAACATCTAATAGACTGGCAGCACTGATTTCCTTTCATTTACTCAATTTTGTTATACAAGTTTATAGATCTAAGCGCTGTGGAAATGCCCCTGTGCCCTCAGGGTGAATCCATCAAAGAGACACGATGAAACGCCACCACGGTCTGTTGATGTTCCCTGATTTCTATGATGGACTGTAAATCAAATTCCTTTTTAACTGTCTGTCAAACATTTTTATAAGTGTAAGGTTTCCTGCCCTACTCCTCTACACACCTGTGATGTGCACGCACAGTAGCACTAATGCACGCATACCATCACGCAAACACAATATGCATATACAAAAAGGAAATTATTTTTACCCTCGCACCTTCGACAGCTGATTTGATGGTGTTTTCATCTGCACAAAAATAATGAGACCTTTGTCTTATGTGATTGAGTCAACTTACTCCAGTTGTAACTTCATAAAGTATAATTTTCTCTGTTTTAAATGAAAAAACAAACAAATGACCTCTTAAGCCTTTTGGACCACCATCCCTGTTATTGGTGTGCACCTATTTAACAACGTATGCTAAACAAATGACAAAACATACATTTCTTTGTATTTCTATATCACAATATATGTGTGTGTGTGTGTGTGTGTGTGTGTGTGTGGTATCTCCTAATTCCCTCAAAACTTTGGGCTAGTTTGATATCAAGAGTCCACTGTACACACACAAAACAACAACAAAACACACAAAACAAACCTACAAAAAAAGGCACAGATTCTCAACCTACATTCCTACGTTCATTCCTATCAAAGCTACACATGTTTAGACTACTGCTGAACCAAATCTAAACATCCATTTTGTATTTTTATTAGCACGATGTCACGAGGAGCGCTAAAACAACTCTGACATATTTGGTTTTCTTCCCAGTCAACAGATTGTGAAATCAAATCCAAAACTTTCCTAGTCGTTGTCAGTCGTTGTGTTGACAAAAATGTAACACTGCCTGACACATAACTCGATGCCATTTTGGGATCTTGATAGATTGGTGTGTGGGTGGATTACTGAGTGGGCCGATGGTGCACAAGGTGGCCTTCACCTGTGTCACTCTGACAGACACATACCCACTGGTGGAATGTAACTAAGTACCTTTACTCAAGTACAGTGCTTAAGTTCAATTTCGAGGTACTTGTACTTTACTTGAGTATTTCCACATATGTAACTGTTACTGTTCAGGTCAAGACTTAACCTAAAAATACAACATATTAAGTAAAAAGGGCCCTACATTGAGAAATAAAAATGCTTCTTACATAAATGCATCAATAATAATAATAATAATAATAATAATAATAATAACATACTTAGAATATATATAACAATCTGAGTGGGTCCATTCTGCACAATGGGTACATTTACTTTTGATATTTTAAGTACATTTTGATGTTGATACTTTTGTACTTTTACTTAAGTAAGTTTTAAAATGCAGGACTTTTACTTGTAGTGGAGTACTTTCGCAGTGTAATATTAGTACTTTTACTTAAGTAAAGGATCTGAATACTCACTGCACATACCAACCAGGAAGAGATTCAAAAAGTGACCAAATGAAACATAAAAGTAGCACAAAGCACCTGCAAAAACACACAAAATGATCACAAAGAGACTCCATTGGGGTGTGTGTATGGTGTTTGTTGATGTTCATATTCTGACTTTCGGCATTTATTATTATTTCTGGCAGATTTCGATGTTGCAGCATTACAGTTTTTTGCTTAAGCAGTTGTCAAATTCACATTCTCTCTTTCTTTTCTTTTTTCTTTTTACATCTTTCTTGTACTCTGTTTAAATGATTGTGTCAGTGAGGTAGGTCTGATGAAAATGTAAAATGAATTTACTAAAGGAGTGCCTGGATCAAGCAGGTGTCAAGTCTCTGCAAGTTGGTTATCAGAGGGAAACTATTGCCTGGAAGGTAATAAAACACATTCTTTAATCAATTGTAACACTACTGTGTTCTATGAGAACAGTTCAGCAGAATTCAGTGTATGTAAAGGGAATAAATACAGTCATAGACAGAGAAATATAAGCTCCTGGTGTCCAGCCCTGAAGTGTAAATCAGTGAACGCCTGCTGTTGGATAAATAACGGTTCACAAAAGGGCACTAGACTAGTCTCGGTGCTGCTCTCCAGCCAGTTCCAGGCAGCTGCTGTCTAAGCAAGACCTTTGTTATGGTGGGAGTCATTTCGTAATGCTACTGGTCTGCACATTGGTTGCCAAGCTCTAATTGAATTATCAGCCTGTTTTCCAAAGCAGGCCACTTGGAAATTCCACTATCATAGATACCACTATCCTGCCAGAAAACTCAGTCTGCCGGGGCCAAAAACAACAGTTTGTGATGCCATGCTGTACGTGTGTGTCTGGATGTGTGTGTGCCCATTTCTCTGCACCAGTGTCTGTAGGATAAGCGGCTGTATATCAATCTTAACAATCAAAGTGATTTGTTCTGACTGAGATCAAACAAACATGGGGTGAAGCTGAATGCTCCAGGTTTCTTAAACACATCTCTTACCCACATAAGTGCCATTGGTTGATTTAGTGGTTCGTTGGCATGCCATCACAGTTACCTCGCTGTGGTTTGGCCCCAGAATATCAACAGGTAAATGGGAATCAAACGTAGGAGATTAACTGCCATTTCAAAACCCAACACTGTTAACAGGATATGTTACAACCTGTATTTGTTTTGAAGAATGTGACTGTAGGAACACACGTCATTGTAGCAATATTATTATTTTCTTAAATCATAAAAACAACCCTGGGTAAAATGCTGCTATTATGTTGATTGACAGGCTGACATTGTGCAAAGAGCTGCTGCTGTGAGAACACATTCAATTTCGAAACTGTAATCAGTGTTCTTCATGTGCTCGTAAACACCGGTTGATGTGAAATTGACTAATGGATGTTATGATAGCTTGGCGTGGAAGCACTGGAAGTCTTCGTGACTCCGTGTGCTGTTTGGTGCTGGGCAAGTAGCGTAAAAATGGATTTTAAGCCTAAAGACAATGCTGAGAGCGAGCAGCAACCTCCGAGTCTGAAAAGGGAAGCCAATGCAAAAGTGCTTTAAACTTGCATTCTTTCTACTGGCCAGCAGGGGGAGTTGAGAAAAACTGCAGTTAGGAAATAATGTGTGTTTCAAATTGCATGTAGTCATTTTTTGACATTGTTAATATAAAATTATCGATTAGTGCCTTTTTGATGAAACTTACATACATTACATACACATCCATTTTTTTGGGAACTCATGGGTAACCTTTAGCAACATTTCCTACTTTTTGGATGTTGCTAATATCTGTCTGCTATCCGTTCTACCAATATAGCTTCACAAACATGAAGCCTTCTCTAACAGGACCTTACCAATAAGTATGTACCCATGTACATACCTTTCTATTAATTTGCTGTTATATTATTATTTTATATTATTGTTAACCAGATTTCAACTTAGTCCAGGCACGGTTACATTTACAAACACTGCCGTGGTTGGGGGGTTTATTTTTATGTGTTGCTGATCACTGTGCACACATGCATCCCTCATGTTAAGATGCTCCAAGAAGTCAGACAGAGGCATAGTACATATGTTCAAGCCTGTCATTGAGAATTTGTATGCCCCTAAGCCTGTAAAAAGGGGAAAAAAAACAAGTTGTAAAAGTGCCGCTGCCACAGGCCAGGTCAGGAGGTCGGTAGGACTAGAAAGATGAAGCTGTTGTCCTCACGCGAGGCAACTCTGCAATCAGAGGCTACACTCTTTTTTTCCCCCTACAAGACAAGAGAGCAGTGAACTTGCTCATCCGGTTTTCACACTCTTGGCTCTGCTGCGTGCATGCGAACAGCTTGTAAATGACAGAGGAAGCCAAGGTGTATGGAGACCAAGTGCCTCAGGCCAGGGGAGTTTACACAACGTGTTGCCATTAATCCGCCCTCTCAGATTTTTCTATTCAATTCAGCCATAACAATGCCAATCAAGTGCAACTCTCCTGTGAAGCTAAGTAAAAGCGTTTGGCATCCCTTGATATGCATTCTTGACAGATGAGATATTGTATCTGTGTAAAGTCTGCCAAGAGGCACTACTGTGGACAATCAGATCATGTGTGTGCACATGGTAAATAAATCTGTTTTTTTATAACTGTGACAATATGTGGAAATCTAGTGTTCATGCAGGCATGGCTATATGCATTTTTACATGAAACCGTTTTGTTTGTTGCATGCATGCCTCAGAGAGCCAGCACAGAAACAAATTCTCAAATACTCTAGAACCAATTACAGTGTGTAGACAGCTTCCTCTGGAAAAATGTCAGATTAACCGCTGTGGTAATGTCAGGGATCAGTGTCTCTGAAAGAGCTCCATGCAGTGGCTTTAAAACAGACACCTGCAGGACAACAGATCATACATACTGATCATGGGATTGGTGGCATGCTTTTGACACAGCTAATAAGTCCATTACTCATCAGACAAGCTCTGATTCTCAGGCCTCTTAGCAGCTCCATTATGAACAGAGTGACAGAAGTCGGCCTACAATCGGAAGAGGGTGTGCCCAGAGACAAGGACTGGAAGAGGAACAGGCTTCAGAGAGTAAACTAGGGTGCTTAGCACTCAGCCTCAGGCATGTAACTCAGATTTAAGAATGAGTTAGCGTGTCAAGATAGCGTGTCTCGCAGCAGACCACGCCCGCACCTGTCAGGTGTTCTGTAGCATGCCTGTGTTTCGTGCGGGAGATCATGTGTATGTGTGTGGCTGCGTGTTAGATAATAAGACATGTCTATATGTGTGTGTGTTCCCTCTGCTTGATGCACGCAGCTGCATACTCTAGCGATGATGGACACCTGTGCTCTTCCTAACCCCTTCAATGGCTACAGATCCCTGGAAACACCTAAATATTGATCAAGGGTTGCAGCAGTTCAGCTACTCGGCCAAGTAACTTCCTCGCCCATTTGCTGACACATTCAATTTGGTTATATAAACTGTAATATTATTGTGCCATCTCCAACTATCCCAATTACCTGTGCCTGTGGGTTTGATTCACAGACTCTGACTGAAGCTGTTCCAACCTGCTTTGGGATTGAGCAATGCTACACTTTAGTACGTCGCAATTTTAACACTACATACTCCCTTTGTAGGCAGAATTCAGTCCTGTAGGTAACATAGATAAGTACCTGCATGTCAAAACCACAAGTGACCCAAAACATGCAGGTATTGAACACTTCACATATCTCCTGCTGAAAATCTACTTCCTGTCAAGCTGAAACATGAATGGCAATAGGTAATATTATTTTGTTACATAAATAAGCAGCAAGTTGTGATAGCTGACACAAACAATTTCTCATTTACATATCTTGCAGATTGAAATAGACTTAATTTAGCTGCTAAATTCCCCACTGTTTGTTTGACTACAAAGAATAAAATACCACACAGACACACAAAACAACTACAGATATGCAAAACAGCCACAAAGATTCACAAAGTAACTACACAGGGACTCAAAATTACTTCAAAGTGGCACAAAAATGACCACAAAGAGACATAAAACAACTAGAAAGAGGTGCAAAACAGCCATAAACAAAACAGAATAAAACCACAATAATATCAAAACAACTAGAAACAAAAAATGACCAGAAAAAGACACAAAACTACAGAGAGATGCATAAGGACTACAAAGAGACAAAAACAGAAACCATTTGTTGCTGGCCAGGTAGCGTACAGTAGCTTTATGAGCGCTTTTGTGCTAAAAAAAAGCTACCAAGAGTAAATTAAAGTGTTGAAAATGAATCCAAACAGTACAGTCAGGGGGCAAAAATCCAGTCGAGACTGAAGATGTTATAAAACTCTACAGAGCTAAGAGGAAATGATGTTGGAGCTAATTCTCTGTGGTTGGTTTCTCAATTTGAGCGACCCCCTTCTCATGTTCCAAATAGTCACTTGATCCATTGTAAATGTACAAAATAACTTTTAGGTTTGCATCCTTTGCTTACACTAAAGGAAATAGGAATATAGGGTGAATTGTGTTATATGTGAGCAAAGCTTTCTCTGGGTGGAGGACTCACTGGCTGCTATTCCATTTGAAAGTTTTTTTTGTCCCGCCCATCGCTAAGATTTTCTTCATAGCCGTCACCTGAATTTTATCTTAAAAGGTTTGCACATACCGCTTCTTTCTGTTACTGGGTGTTTTCTTCACGGTATTTCAAAGAACAGATGAGTGATAAAACTGCAGCTATGTTAAACTGCCACTGGAGCCTGAAAAATATTTTTATACTATTGTGAAGGAAGCTTACTCATGCTGCTTTGAGGGTGAGTAAGCTCATCTTCATATTATGAAACTGGGTTAATAAGCACAATACAGCTCAGTGGTTCCTTGAATATAGTTTTTTAAATGACTTCAAGGTGAAACAAATAAAATAAAAAAATAAACAAGAATTGCAGGGAGGTTTCAGGAGGCCCACATACAAATACCATAGAAGTTCCTGATGTCATTGGGAGTGTTTAGATTAGGAGGACCAAACTGAATATTGAAGAATAATGTTGGTTTGTTTGGATTACCTGTTTTCTTCCAGATGCTGATGGTCCCGGCTATCTTTAGACCTCTGAATGTTATATCTGACACTTTCCCTCCACAAGCTCCTACAAAGATACCAAAATCCAGATTTTTCTTTGGTTGCAATGTAGACATTGATGTTCCCTATGAACAACTAAATCGTTGCATGCATTTATTTATGGAGACAATGAGAAGAAGATAAAGTAGCTCTGCACTGGAGGTTTCAGTTTTAACTTATGGGTTTCGGTTGACTTTTTGAAGTAGTGATCTACCTAATCTAGCTGGCCTCATCTCCCCCTTCAGTAGAGGAATGTGAAAACACCTCTCTCGTGACAAACTTAGCTCAGTCAGACACTTTAGGGGACAGAAACACACACATACACAAAAAACACATTTTTGAGTGGATGGTAAAGGTGTTTTTCCCCCCGATTTGAAAAGTTAGAAATTGAATATCTTGCTTTAAAGGCATAACTTTATTCCCTTCTTATCTATCACAGCCCTTTAAGAAGTTCAAGTTTGTGCATTTTGATTTCCTACTGCGCTATAATGAGCAAAATTCAATCAGAAATTGACAGTAGTATACATTGTTGTGGGCCACATTTAGTTGGAGACTGTCTGTAATCCTTTCTTACCTGTTGATTGATCCTTGAGCTAAACACTGAATGATAAACCAACTCTGAGTCTGACCTCTGACCTCCCCTGAAGGCTGCCAACACCTAGATCAGACCTAGATCAACAGTAGAGAACACAATTACTGCATTAATTGACCTAAAATACACACATTTGCCCATCCAAAAACACAACTACACAACCCCACCAACAGGCTCATACAAAGGCCGCTCTCATAAACTGCTACACACACACACACACACACACACACACACACACACACAGGCACACACAGGCACACACAGGCACAAAATGTTTGAAGTGACAGCCCTATCGTGTGTGAGGTGTATTTATGAATGGCCATATTGTGCCAGCAGGGAAATTCCTCTCATTCTAGGAAACATCTGGCCAAATTTTATCTGTTGTATCTTTATTCTCATCTAAAAATGCCAAATGGTTACACAACTCTCCTCACAGTGCAGCATCAGTGGAGTCCCAACAGCCTGGATGAAAACATTTGGGAAATTTGAGTTTTTAAAAGACACACAGTCTAAATTTAATATTAATGTATATATTGTATTCTTTTGAGTAAAAACTGTGATGTTGAAGACTTATACTTAAATATATATTTCACTCAATTTAATCATGATAGAAGTTGTAAAAATAAGATCACTAAATGTTGCATGAAATAGGACCTTTTTTGTCCTGTTGCTGATCTCATTATGATGGAGATGACAGATCTACCGTCGCAGGCGGTATGTGAACTTTTTGCTCCGTCTTGCACTCTGATGACCTCCTCTCTGCTGTCCCCTACAGGCTGAGAGGAAAGCCTCCAGTTGCATGACAAGTGGTGAAGGAAATGAGATAATCTCTTTCACTCTCTTGCCTTTCTCTCACTGACATGCTTCTTAAATTGTTTCATGTTGTTTTTCCTGATCCTTGTTGCCCCGGCAACGACTCTACTGTGAGCAGTGACCGCACGGCAAGGGCCCGGAGCTGTTAGACGAGAAGCCTGTCAAGTCACACACGCTGACATGCACACACACATCGGATATAAGGATAAACACAAAGATACATTAGAAATACACAAATGATCGATATTGTATTTATCTATACGTACAATTATCAGTATGAAGGCGCACACACAGCCGTGATACACACACACACACACACACACAGAAGTACTGAGATATATTTCTCAGGATCAAAGCATTAAACACAGCAAAAGGCCAGACGGGGTGAACTCGAGCACAGCAGATCAAACACACAGTGTGTTATTTTTCAACCTTCTCTTCGGTGGTGGTGGGTACGAGCCCGGACAGGCCCCCTCTGACAGCCTGTGGTCTATAATCATCCCCCCAGCTGTTTATATCCAGGCATTTGACCTTTAACCTCTGATACTTACACCTTTCATAATGACACTCAGCCACGCTATAGTTCAACAGTCCTGAGGTTAATGAGTGGGGCCATGTGCCTGGCTCATAACTTCTAGGATGATTTATTTATTATATATAACTTGTGTGTTCGGGAAACTATTAATATTTTGGGGTTGTAGTTATATAATGCTCTGAAAACTGTGACCGTGCTTGTCTCACCTCATATTCAAATTGGTATTATCCAGTGGTGAGGCCCAATTTTCAGGGGGATTATCTGTGATTTAGCACCCTCTGCTGGTGAAAAGGCAGCAGGGGTGTTGTTCACAAATATTTACTGGCAGGAATACAGAGTGGTTAGAAAACCTGTATTTGGTCACTGCTGCAAATTGGATTGTAAGAAGGACGAGAGGAGTATTACCCATGCTATACAACTGTCCCTGCTCATTGTCTGGTCTGATTATTGATTGATATTAAGTCCCATGGCATTAATGGTTTATAATTTTCTGGCTGCATTAAAAAAATATGCAAAAAGGATGTGCAGGTCTTGTATCTTTCTTTGGGAAATGCTTAATTTCCCCTTAATTAAGACATTAGAGACACAGTTGTATATAAGCTGTTCTGTACAACAATCAGTGAGCATGGTCTCAACTCTGCTCCCTATATAAACATACAGGATGCTGCTGATGTTGGATGAAGGTTCCAGATTAATACATGTGTGTATCACTTTGAACTATTGCAAACAATCACTTAAATCCCTGTTTATAGTGGTGAACTACACTGCATTTCCAGCTGCGACCAGACTAAAAGATACGTTCCCATTCATTGTGTATGGGGTGCAACCAGTTCACTGTACAATGCATGCTGGGATTCCTGGCTGGCAGACACGAGTTAAAGCAATTCGGTCACATGAAGTTGGCATGTACCGTGAGGCAGCATGAAATGAAAAAGTTAAAATCTAGATTTATACAAATTTTTATTAATCAGTGAGTTATCCCAGTTGACAGCTGCTTCACAGTTCAAAACTTTCAGCAGCCTTCTTTCTTTATGTCTCTTGTTTCTGGTCAACTCCCTGGTGAAAGTATGAAAATATGTGCACTCCTTGTCCCCCTGAACAGTTCACTTCAGGCCATCTCTCTGATTAAAAATATGTTCACAGTTGACTTGCCTGATAATATATGGGTTATAAAAGTCATTTAAAAAATATTTTTCTCCCCGGACCTTTTCCAATGCATAAATCCATTAAATCTTTTTAATGTCCTCATTTAAAATAATCTGTCCAAAGTTTGCATGTATTATATATATTTAACATCTTTCTTTGCTTATATATGGTTGAACATAATTTGTGGTAAAAGTTTTAAGTTTTATATATTTAAATTTGTTTCATTGTAAATTTTGAAAAATCGATCAGACATGACTGCTTTTGTCCAACAGCACAGGATTGGGATTTGTAATTCTCATGAATCTCGTGAATTACTCTCTGAAGGTGCCTGAGAGCTCAGACTTGAGGGCTGGATACTGCAGGCAGGTGCAGGGGGGGCTCACAGTGCGGGTCCTGGGTCTTTGTACCAACGCCCTGCAGGCAGACTGTCAGTGGCAGCAGAGCTTCCATGGGCAGACTCAGGAACAGGAAGAGATGTAGACGATAAAGTCCACCGTTTGAAGTGGTTCAGTTCAGATACCCAGCTCAGACATAAAGCCATCTTTCTCACTCTATGTCCTGCACACAGACCCCTCACTCACACCACAGCCTATGAAAGGCAGCCAGACTGGGCTTGCAGTGGTTCAGAGACTTTGCGGTTCAGTTTCTGTCTTCATAATCCTCGTGTCTCTCAGTTTCACTGTATGTTGCAGTGTCAAGAATGCAATCAAGGCTCCTTACCCAGGATTAGAGATTATTTACAGCCTCCTTTATCAAAGAAGAAACAAAGGGTCAAGTTTGGTGTTTGTTTGCTGGGTTTGAGTGACTGTTACTGTGTGCGGGAGGTCAGAGGTCAGGTACTGAGCAGGAGGTCTCCTTGTCCAGAGCCCCACTCTACAAAATCCATTTCTCCACTGGAATGAGGAGGACTGTCCAGAGAAATGCCCCGCCGCTCCCCAAACACCTTCTCCTGCAGTTCAATTATATCATTGCGGATGTCAGCCATCATTAGCAAAAGGAAGTCGAAGGAGCCGGGCGGTCCCTGTGGACAGAGGGAAAAGTGAGGAATTGATGATGGGGCAATGCATTTCATTTTTCACTGGGTTTAATGATCAATAAACTGGGAAGCCTTTTGGGAGGTGTGAGGATCAAAAGTCCTTTTTCTGGTATGTCATAACACGGACAACTGACAACACTAACAACTAGAATTCCCGCCTTGCGGTCGTCTGCCTCTGCCAACCGGTCGAAGTTGCAGTTTACATCTGTGACTGTCCAGAAAAATGCTTCAAATAAGGCATAGAAGTTACATATTCTAAAAACACACTTCACACACAGTTTCGACCTGGAAGCACAGAAGATGTTTACAATCACCACAGTTTCAAGGTGGACACCCAATACAAGTGTCACCAAGTGTCGTCCTATAGATGCAGAAGATTATTATAATAATTTTATACACAGAAGTTGGCTTAATGTGCCACTGAACAACTTCCATAGGAAAGAACAGGACCCTGTCAACACTGATTCCAGTTCTCTACACAGCTTCCTGCTATAACCAGTCAAAATGTCTGCTGTGAATTAAGGCATTTCTATATACTGTATGAATCTTAAAATATTATTAATATTATTTATTGACACGTGTATAAATTAGGCTGTCCTATGAAAGCTACAGTCCCTCATCGATTACTGCATCTACATCAAACATGAAAATAAAATGAAACCAGATGAAAGCTGATACAGATGCATCATACATGTACAGAGCTGAACATTTTTCTTTTGTGAAGATGACTATTAATAGGTTTACGGAGAAATATTCCAGTTAAAAAAGTGTATAGTGTATGCATCCTAAAAAAAAGCATGCAGGTATACATTTGTCATTCAAAATTTGTTTACCATTTACATAATAGAATATGTATAGGAGGTAGGTTAAAGACTGGAGCACTTTAAGAGCATGATTATGTGCATTTTTATATAGTAGCTTTAAAATGTGAATTTACAGTATGTTTTCAGTATAATGTTACTTACAGGTGGACCTCTGGGACCAGGAGATCCTCTGTCTCCCTGCAGATTAAACAAACACACAAATTAACTAGAGCTGTACAAGCTAAACAGTGCCAAATTGACTAATGTAAATTCAGAATATGTGAGTTTTTTCCACACGTGCAATCGCAAAAACAAGAATTCATAGCATGCATGAGAAAAAAAAAAGATGTGTAACATTGACCTTTAGTCCATCTCTTCCTGTTGCCCCAGGAGGTCCCTGTATGAATAGAAAGACACATGTATGTGAAGGTTAAGCAATATGAGGTGAAACTAAAATTTATGTTGGTTGGAAGTAACATTCCATTGGCAAAAAATACAATTGATTCTGGGATCTCTCTTATCTTCAACATAACAACAGGCAGATGTGTGTAGTTGTGTTTCTGACAAACATGTGCATGCATGGCTCATATATGGAAATTGTTTACAATATATATTGCATCTACTGTATTTATTCTTTTAGCCACTTTTACACGCTGAGGACACATGCGATTTCTCCCCCATTTGACTTCCTATGACTTACTGACAATGTCATTAGATAATAAGCTGTGACCTCCATGTTTTGAGATGACCTGAAGTAGGGGCTCCGGTGGGAAATAAACTGAAAAACAGATGTGGTGACCCCTACATTATGGAATTCAGTTTGTTTTATCTTACCACCGGCCCCCTGCGGCCTCTTTTCAAGTGTTTCAGGTCAGGCTCTGGACCCATGGGTCCCATGTCTCCCCGCGGGCCCCGTGGGCCAGGCAGGCCCCTGTCTCCTGGGTCCCCTCTCGTTCCTGGTTCTCCTGGGTGTCCTGAGGACAAAAGGATACAGCGATAAAGATAGTTATTTAGAATTGAGTGACGAACTGAAGAGCATTACTTTCTACAAAGCTTCTCAAACAGACCATGTAAAACCCTGATCTTCAACTTGCTTTGCTTTTACTTTACTTTCTACAGTTATATCTAACTTACCTGGAACCCCAGGAGCTCCTGGAGGGCCTGGAAGACCAGGAAGACAAGGGCTAACAGGACTTTTTCCTGCCCTCAGAGAGCGTTTGTCACTACTGTTGGCCAGTCCGGGTACCTACAAACACAAAGACCATTTAGGCGAGACTACTATCAGTAATACAGGAAAAGCAAAGCAGTGTGTGTAGTTTCCCACATTTTGATTTAAACTTCTGTTTTCAAGTCTCTTCCATGCTGAACATCTTAACACATTGGCTGTACTATGTTTAGTAATCAGTCGATTAGTGTTATCAACCATATCAAATGTAAAAATCATTCAAACATTCATTCATTCATTAACCTTAACCGCTTATCCGCAATCGGGTGAGAGGCGGGGTACACCCTGGACAGGTCGCCAGACTATCGCAGGGCTAACACATAGAGACAGACAATCACACTCTCATTCACACCTACGGGCAATTTAGAATCACCAATCAACCCTAAGTGCATGTTTTTGGACTGTGGGAGGAAGCCGGAGTACCCGGTGAGAACCCACGATGACACGGGGAGAACATGCAAACTCCACACAGGGTCGCCGGTTCACCTCATTCAAACATTGTTTTCACCAAATCTTTGAATTTCTGATATCATGGTCAAAATAATCAAGTACCTGGTTGGGTGACTGTGTGTTGCCCAGCCTTAACTTTAGCTGCAGCAGACTGCTTTTCATGCTCATAAAGTCCTGACAGGTGAACGAGCAGGTACCAGAACTCATTAGGGTGTCTGACTTCCCTGATGAACTTACTGCAAAACAAAACATGAATTTAAAACATTTATAGGACACACTTAGAATAACAGAAATATTTAATTACACCATTGTAGATGAGGCAAAATAACACATTTATACTGCATGGGATCAGCATAAAGTGGGCTTGTCTGTGTTTAAATTTGTAATTTTACAGTGCTTTACAGGGCTTTACAGTTTTCTTCAAGTCCTTAATTACATAATTCAAACAAATAAGCGTAAGATGCTGCCTCTGACTGGGCAGAGAGCCAATCAGAGTTCAGGATAATCCCTGAACACGCCCCTGATCACTGGGAATCACATCCCTAACATTCCTGTTACTGGTGTGACACTGTACTGACCAATATAAAGTAAAATTACACTCAGCAACAATCAAAGTTCATTTCCAGAGTATAAATTGCAAAACGATTAATTTTGACTAAAAACGTATAAACTCACAGTTGTTTACGGGGATGCAGGATCGTTGGTCCGGTGCGAGTATGTAGCCACTGTGACAGCGACACAGGAAGCTGCCCATCGTGTTCACACACTCATGGTCACACATGCTGCTGCCTGGGTGCTCACACTCGTCAATGTCTGTATGTAATATACATATTTAAAAATAAATCTCACAAAATGGAACAAGGGCGCAGTTTTTCAGTTAAAAATGCGGGGGAAAAAAATCTCTTCCAACATGTTAGTGCTGTTTAAAAAGGCACAAAGGATTAGTTTGAAGAACTTTAACATTTGAATATGCATGTGGATCCCTGTGGTGAAATGGCTGAAAAAAAGCCCATGACAGTATTAACCGAGAGATGAGAAGGGATTGTACTGACCCAGACAGTATGGAGATTTGTGGGTGCGGTGTCTCTCCCTGTCGAAGCGATAGCCGGGGTAACATGTGCAGACAACTCTTCCAAAGTTATCAGTACACTGCTGCTCGCAGGGCGATGCTTCACACACATCCACGCCTGCAGAGAGAGAGAGAGAGAGAGAGAGAGAGAGAGAGAGAGAGAGAGAGAGAGAGAGAGAGGAGAAGCAGAGGGCATGTAATAATAATAATAATAATAATACATTTTATTTGGAGGCACCTTTCTTGGCACTCAAGGACACCGTACAAAAGGATAGAAAAGAAACAGCAATAAAATACAATAAAATACACAGAATTAATAACAATACAACACAATAGATATATTGGGCAGGGTAAAAGTCATCAGACGGAATAAGCAGTTTTAAACAGATGTGTTTTGAGTTGTGATTTGAAATGGGGGAGTGAGTCAATGTTCCTGAGCTGGGGTGGTAGTGAGTTCCAGAGGCGGGGAGCAGAGCGGCTGAATGCTCTGCTCCCCATGGTGGTGAGACGGGCGGAGGGGAAAGACTTATTTATTACTGGATCACTATCATAAAAAACAGAGCATTGGCATTTATTGAGTTCTGCATTTGGACATCTCACAGTATGTAAAGCACAGGTGTAAATAAAAACATGAGTGAATGCTGAATTCCAGTTAGGTGCTTCGGTTTCAGGGTCCATTGGTTTGTGGGCATAAGTGACCATTCTTTAGACCAGCTATTCTCAACCAGCTATTCTCAACCCCCAGTTGGGGTCGCGAGATGATTTCTGGGGATCGCCAAATCATTTTGGAAGTCAGCGTGTGTTAATGTGTTTTAGTCTTTTTGGTAACTTAATGTCTTTTTTTGGTCATTTTGTGTCTTTTTTTAAAAATCATTTTGTAGTCAATTTGTGCCTTTTTTGGTCATTTTGTTTCTTTTTTTGGTCATTTTGTGTCTTTTTAGGTCATTTTGTGTCTTTTTTTGATCGTTTTGTGGTCAATTTGTGTCTTTTTTGGTCATTTTGTTTCTTTTTAGGTCATTTTGTGTCTTTTTTTGATCGTTTTGTGGTCAATTTGTGTCTTTTTTGGTCATTTTGTTTCTTTTTTGGGTGATCTGAACTGTGCGTGTGAGATTATGTTCAATGAGCTGGGGTCACGGACAACATGCATGTTAAATTGGGGGTCGCGACTCAAAAAGGTTGAGAACCACTGCTTTAGACAAGAGGTTGCATCTGACTGAGTACACGAGGACAAATACAAAGCCATCTATAACGGCAACCTGACTGCACCTGGCTCCGGGCTTCACCCTGCAGGGCTAACAGAGTCCATAATTACAGTCTATCCTGATTGAAAGGTCACCATGGTAATAACTTGTAAATCACAAGGTTGTCTGTCCTGAAGCATAAAACACCATGCTGTATTGAAGAAAAATTGTGATTGAAAACTAGTGATTGAGACCATGAACTCATTAGGAAAATGTTTACTGAGGTAATCAATTGAGCAGTAGAATCATTTTCTCATTGGCTTCTTTACAATGAGACTTCTTTTTGCAAACAGTGTAGCTGTTATTCAAATATCAAGTAAAACTGTCTGGTTAAAAGATATATACATCAATTAGGATACTGATCTTGATCAGACTGTGTGGTAAACTGGTGTGGTCCACATCTTGAGTTACTCTGTGGATTTTAGCTGGGTTTGAACTTTAAAATGTTAGTAGATCCATATACCTGTTGTACATGCATCTACATACATATATCGTATGTGCATGTAAACACCAATATAATAAAAATAAATACATATAATTGTTCAAGAACTTCCATGTTTAAAAGGCTGGTGTGCTGATGGAGGAACAGCGTTCTCTAGTGGCCGATGTGACTCACTGTTATTCTATGAAGCAGTTTACAGTCTATATGCCAAGTATCAGTGCTATAGACACCAAACCTGTTTGTCAATACTTGTATAAGTGTTCCTCATTATGGTTATCTAAATCTGATCTGATCATTTCTTACAAATACCAGATTTTTTGATATGGGATGGTCACAACACAGCCTGGCAGCTTTCTGTGCCAAACCTGTGAGCAGTTTGTTCTTTGGTCGGCCCTCATGTTGTTTGTTCCAGTGCACTGCCATGTGTTAAGTTATCTGAAACGTCTCCTTACACGTAATTACTCCAAAATGACAAAAAATTGACCACAGCATGTAACCTATTTGGACTTCTTTGGAGGTCCACACAAACAAATGTGGTCTGTACATTTGTAAATTAAACCAGGCTACATTATGTGCAGCCTGGTTTAATCTACAAACTGCTGTTGTGGAGAAATCATATCAGATCTGGAGCTTGTGAATCAGATGTGAGAGTTCATGAGCCAAACTTCGTGTAGTATGGTTTACCTACTTTCAGGTATGCACTGGCCCATCACAAACCTGAATCCGTCACAGCATTTCCTCCTGAAAATAAAACAACAACAGAAAGTAATCAGATGTTTGTGTTTTTCCCAGCATCTTAGAGTGTTCCAGTCTAGCATCATTATAGTAATAGTTTGTCATTTGTGAAATAAACTTAGTCGCTTTCTTGCTGAGAGTTAAATGAGAAGATTGATATGCACTCTGTGATGAAAGCTAATATTCTATGTTATTCATGTCTGTATGGTAAATATAAAGCAACAGGTTATCTTGGCTTATTCATTTAAAAAAAAAAAAAGTCTCATAATTTGTTTTTTGGGTTGATACTATTTATTAGCACAACATTTTGGTGGTAACTTTGACCCTTTTTTTTTTACTTGACAATTGATTAAAAAAAAACACCAAGACTCTGAGGAACACCGTAGAAAAATCTGTGCTGTAGTTTCCAAAACATACTTCTGTTGTGTAAACGGCTGAGAAGCCCCCTTATTGTCTATAAACATAGCAAAGCTATACATCCTCTGAATGCTCTCGATCTCTAGTTTGTGGTTGTTTCACGAGGCTGTGATTATGCTACAGGTCATGGCAGGTCATTTTATACAGTGAGGTCAAGTAAAAAAAAATGCTCTTAGAAGAATGAAATGTTGCTATGGTGACTAACATCATCACACCTGAATAAGATTGAGCTCAAAGAACAGAAACATTAAAATATGAAACAGTGTGGTTTCTTCCCCAGACTGTATGGGAACCCAGTGAGACTGCTTTAGTCTCTGAAAGTCAGCGAGACCCACCAGAGGGCAATCAGAAAGCTGACGGGATACACAGAAGCACTGCAGCCAGAATATATTTATTACAGTATATGTGGTGCACTTATAAACATGCTGTTTGAGCTTCTGGTCTGTTCTCTCATTTTCACTCCACAGCAAAAAAAAAGAAAGGAAAAAAAAAGTTGACTGATAGATGTAAATACTCTGTAGATGTGGAATAGGATTTTATTTGGCGTATATTTTTTTCCCCTGACCAATACATGAACCCTGACCAAATAAGAAACTAAAAACTATTACTTAAACTTAATTCATTTCCAGTCACTGCCTTTGTGATGTAAGCTTGTACCAGTTCAGTAGATGCAGTTTTTTTGAAACACAGCATTGTGCAATGAATATTGGGAAACAATTTCTCCCCAAATTGATTTATGGTGTTTGGCAATGACACTCGTCCAGCCATCCCGCAACAATCCACCACATGTTACAGACATTACAGTTGGAAAAACAGAGAGGAAATGGCTCAGAAACTGGAGCAGCACAGCCATGCAACAAATATAAAACACACACGCACGGACGCACACATGCACCCACGCGCACACACACACACACTTGAAGTGCATGCCGTTACCGGAGTCAACGTGCTGCCTCATTCACGGCCCCCACAAGACAACAAGTTGCTTTTATTCTCCTCCAGCCTCCATGCAGCATAACCCTAAATCACTCTGAGATGCCCCCTCCTTCTCCTGAATGAAAAATAACCTATAAAATGGCAATGCCGGTCTAAACTGATGAGATCCAGATGAGAGCAGCTTTAATCTGCAGCCTGTAGCTGGAAGTGTTGAGAGGCATGGATAAGTCTGGGCATGGAGCTGAGGTGGAGACAGGAGAGTGAGTGCTGGGATGTCACTTGTTCAGTCAGTCAATCAGTCAGTAAATCCATCAATCAGTCGGTCATCTCGGATGGGATAATGCAATGCAGATGCAACCAAATAGTTGTTCAACAGTCAGAAGGGAATGCACCGATCAAATACACCAGATTAGTATTGGTGCCACTTTTAAGCCATGACAGTTCCAGATTAAAGTTTCTTTCATTTTAGTGCCACAGCAATAATCTCATGTTACGTAACATAAAAATGATTTTAAAGATGACAATTTTAGCTGGATTAAATGTTTTAAAGAAACAGACACTAATTTCATCGGAGTCCCAATAACTTATTTTTACAGGTGAGTGCTTGCAGTACAACTGATAAATGTTGCTAAATTCGGTATTTCTCAGAAATGGAATCAAGCAGCATTAAGATAATAAAATGCCCACTGCTCTCTCAGTTTAGGGATACTGTCTAAATTGTAAGTCTGTTGTCCATTTATTTTAGTGAACATAGAAGAGAAAACGATACACTCAACACTGGGGTGTGTGTTAGTCCAACAAGTACCAAAAGTGTAGACTGTAACTAATACATTTAAATGAGGAGAAGCATTCTGGAGCTAACGTCAGCATGCTAGCACAAGCTTGTATTACGCATTGAGTAGGTCATGAAACACAAAACTTGCTGCAGCGTGGGCCAAGGAAAAACCCATTACATATTGGAACAGATCTGAATTGCAAGGCGGATACAAAAATGTATAACGTTCGTTAACATTGCAGAACAGGGCATTTGTGCTGCGTCATGTTCAAAACATTTGTTTCCAAGTGGGACATTCACATGAACGCTGGAGCATTTTTGTTTCCTTTGTTCTTCACTGTCATGCAAATACTAACAACTAGGGGTGCACGATTGCAATTTTCTGGCCGATCACGATCACTGATTTTAAAAAAGCCTGACCTGCTGATTCCGATTTTGGCGGATACTGATTTTTTTTATAACTCACAGCATACACCTTCAATGTTTGAATCTTATTTTATTGAAAAACAATCACACGGCATTATTTTTCTTTAACAAATAAAGGAAATCACAATGTCTGAGGTAGTTAATAAAATGTTGAACTTAAGATAAATAGCAACAATTTACAGGACAAATTAACAAAAGAACTGCAACCATAAATAAAGTGTCCTGAGTTTTTGATTTCGTTATAGTACAACATACATACAACAGAAGCACACATACGTGCAGACACACTTTCAGACCTTTGCGGTGGTAGATCAGATCGCTAGATAAGATCGGTTTGATGTAAAAGAATCGGCAGATAACCAATTACACAAAATGAAGGAAATCAGTGCCAATCGATCGGCCGGCCGAACGATCGGTGCACCCCTGCTAACAACACTCTGAGCAAGAAAACACAACAAATCTTCTACACTACTAAGTCAGCAGACTGACTTCCCAACTCAAGAAATGAACAATCCAAGGCTCATGTGAATGAATCATTGACCTTGGTGGAGGTCTGTCATTCTAGTTTCCTACTCGATTTACGGCATCAGACTTAACTCTCACTTCAACTCTGGATCCTACAAGGTCACTGCACGTACTTTCAAAGCTTCCTCACACACTCACACACATATACATCCTTACATACTGAGACCCTAATGTTAGTGGTACATTTGCACAAATGTATTACTCTAAAACAGACCAATTGAAAGCTCAAACAAGAGATTTACAGAGTCAACAGGGAAGATAAATTGAGAAAACCAAAGACAGAACGAAGAGTTGTAAATAGTGGAAAACACTCATAACAAAGACCCACATAGCAGCCGAGGCAAATTGATATCACAAAAGAAAGTTCTCCAACCATTACCACCACATCTGAAGTTTGTTCCTAAATTTTGACACATGGTTAACGTGAACTGCTCAGTTTGCTCAGGTTTCGGCAACAAAACTACTTATTGAGTATAGGTTTAGGAGAAGATCATGGTGTATTTAAAATGATTACACTAACTAAATCAACAGAGGAAAATGCACCCCAAAAGAACGTATCACAGGATAAAAGTTCTAAGTACTGCCACAAGAATAAAAGGCACAAGTGTGGAACAAAAGGATCAGGCTGAGAAGCACAAAAACACAAGGCAAAACAATCTAAAATTACTTTTAACACCAAGACTCGAAAACAAAAAATACGGCAGGAATGCTTACTGACAAAAATATAAGACACACTGGCACAGAAAAAGGAGAAGACAGAGACTAAATACACAGGGAAGGCTGGATAATTGGGAACAGGTGAACACAGTGAGGGATGGGGCAGGTAATCACACAAGGCGGGAAAACCTTCAACCAGGACACAAACAGTGGTCTCAGTCCTGCATTTACACATAGCCAGGTATTTACAGAAACAAATATTTCCCCTCCTCAATTTTCACTAATAATGGCATACATCAGATCGTTTTCAGAAAACTTTTCATTTACATGAACCTGCATAAATATGCCGTCAAACACCATCATAACCATGCCAGACCTATAGGCAGCAGCGTCACAAGAAGGATAAAGCTATGAAGGCCAATCAGAATCCTCAGAATTAACAACAACGAATGACATGAGTGACTTCCTGTTCCTTTCGAGGGTAAACATAGCACACACATGATGCTAATGTATTTTCTGTTGCATACTGTGATGTTCGGGAATCTAAAACGCAAACAGGAAAACAGCATTTTCACAAATCTCCACTTTGGCTGGAGTTTTCAGAAATTATTGTCAGTGATAAAACTTAGTTTTGGTGTAAACAAAAGGCCAAACCGCATGAAAATATGTGTTTTTCCTACGGGTCCTCAGTCCTGCAAAAAAAATGTTTCTTGTCCATCCGTCCTGATCTCTGCCCTTTGACTAGAAACAAATTGTATTGTGTATTCCTGCAGAAAATCTGTTTCCCTCTAAACATAATTGAAAATCCAGTTTTGTTGTATCGCAACCGTGTGACAACCTCTAAAAAACTAAACAAACATGGAAGAGCTGAAAACTGCAGTTCTTTGAATGGCCTCTTGAGTGAGTCATTCCCCATAGACCCCCATGTTAAAATGCCCAACTTTACAAAGTAAACATTTTTACAGCCAAAAAAAATTTTTTTTTGTCTCTAGGCTAATTACTCTCTTCATGAACGCCTTTTTGCCCATTTTTGTATTAGCCAGGAGTTAGGCATGGTAGTCGTTACTACTAAGATGGTCGGAGCCATAACACTTATCTTCATGTTGGCTCTCTAGAAACATTTGTGATAGGAATGTAATATTCAAGAGCCAGGACTGGATAAAGACATGAAAGCCTCAACTCACGTCAAAGATCCACAGAGCAGCGAAAGCCAAGTGATCTCACTGCCTCACACACACACACACACACACTGACAGACCGTCTGTCGGTCAGAAATGCAGCAGCCTCATCAGCTCTCCCTTGGGTGTTTGTGATAGACAGGACTGGGAGGCCGGAGGCTCTGAGCAAGCAGAAGAGGGCGGAGGGAGAGATGACCCGTGTGTTTTTGTTTTGGAATGTGAAAGTATGTTGGTCAGACCGACAACAGGCACGGTCGACATGACACAGCCTCTAAAACACAGAGCACTGCCCTCAGTGGGATCTGACTCATGTGTATGTGTGCGTAGAAGTTTGTCCGTTGGAAAAAGTGTGTCTTTTATCAGAGTTTATAATAGAAGTAGAAGTTGCAGTAGGATTATTTTGGCATGAAAGTGAACAAACGCTTAAAATGGGCAGAAAACACTGTCTGCCAGCAGCGTTGATTAAAAATACATCAGTAACCTACCTTCCAAAAACCCAGAATAATCATGTGTGTTCACATCTGCACATGCAACATGTGTGCATGTGTGTGTGAGTCTGTGTGAGGGCTGGGATACCATCCAGTAATTGGGTACAGCCTTTTAATGTCAGTCAGGGTTTATTAGTGAGAGCTATCCATGACGCTAGCAAGCTCCCTCTCGTCCTCTCTCCTTTTTCATGTCCTCTCTGTGCACTTTACTTCACTCATGCTACATCGAGTCTGTGATTTGAAACATGTCGATTTATATTCAGGCCGTTCAATCGGCCTCTTGTTTCACAGTACACTCCATTGGTTCTCCAGTTGTTGACATAATCTCTGTCTCTCTCTCTATTCTCTTCAGACTGACATGCTGTTGGCCTCGTGTTGCCCTCTGTCCATGAAACCTGATGAAGTGTCGACTTTTCCATCTTTATTTCATTCAGAGGAATATTTTTCTGTCCTCTGAAGACTTGTTGAGGCCAGGAGGAATGGTCATAGCTTTAAACAGCCACTAACTACTGCAACAATCAATATGAAGATTTCCACAAACAAACAACACACTGCATCCTAGTTGCATACACTGCAAAAAAAAGCCAACTTGTTTTTTTTGGCCTAAAACAGTGATTTAAGTTGGTTTAACTTAAAAAAATAAATTATTGATATTTAGGGCAATAATGTAAGTTAGCACAACAAAGGAAGCCAGTTGTATGCTCAAAAACAAGTTGGTGAGTTGTTGTTACTTATATCTTTAAGTTGGGGTTCACAACAAGGGACAATAGTTCTACTAACTCTTATTTCTTTGTTGTGAAATGCAGGAAAGTGGTGAAATTCGGTCATTAGCGAAAGCTAGCGGCTAACTGATGCTAGCGGCTAACTGATGCTAGCAGCGCTGCTTGTTACAACTACAAGATAGTCATTAGCGTATCTATGCTAACTCAAAATTGTGGTCGCAACATTAGCTGACATTTCATAGCGGCGTTACAATCGTGCCAATTCAGCACATTGCAGAAGTTAGCAGAAGTAAGGATTAAAAGTTATTACAATGTAAAATTGTGAGTTAGTACAACTTACAGTTGAGTTGACAAAAATCGGAATTCAGAGTTGAGCAAACTCAAAAACAAAACTTAAAATATTTAGTTTAATTGTCCAACTTAAAATTTTATTGAAGTTTGTTGCCTTGAAATTTTGAGTTCACCTAACTTTTCTTTTTTTGCAGTGTAGCAAGCGGGATGTGAGATGATCACATATGTAAAGTACACTTTTAAAAGTATTTTCACATCACATCAGGCCAAACCTATTCACATATAAAGTAATTCCTGTTTACATATAGAGGCATTTCCAGCCCACTTTATACTTTTATATCACTAGACTTATAGTTACTTTTTACTGCTTCTGTGAGTCAACTCTTCACAGATTTCTCTACCAACAGACAGCTCAGTACAACAGCTAATGTCACATTCAAAATGCACAAATGAAACCACCGATCAACTTCTATACCGTAAAACTGCTTTCAGACATCAAGTGGTTGCAGCCGCCACTATTGTCGTAGCAATATACAGTCTTTCCAAAGGTTTAATTTTATTTGACTTACATACAAATGGCAGTAATATGCGAAGATATTCTTCAGTGTGCGAGTAAAGGAGAGTAAGAAGAAATTAGCAATGGAGGATTCATACAAAGATCTAGAAGGACACACAGGGATTGCAGACCTCCGCCAAAGCGTGCCTTATCTTGCAATGTTGATGTTCCAAGTTGAGGGAGCATTCAAAGAAATTATTCTTCGTTTATTTTTTTTCGAGTGATCCAACACCACATGAATGCAGCAAAAAGCCCTATATTCAGTGTTAATGAAAGTCTAAATTAATTTGTGTATCCACCTGTGAGTTGGATCTGCTCCAAAATGAAATATGCTCTAAATTAACCCAAGTTACACCCTTCCACCAATTTTTATGAAAATCAAACTGCCGACAAACAGACAAACCAAAAAAATACCTTTTTGGTGGAGGTTAAAATTAGATTTGCAAATGTTATATGGTGCTCAAGGATACACATAATGTTAAAAAAGGAAAAGAGCCAGGCATGGTTACATCCTCAAAAAATTAACAGAACTAAACAACCACAGGACTGTAGGAATGCATTTTGACCAAAATTAGTAGTGGATTGCTTAGTTCTTCACAATTATTGCAACACTTTAAAAGCTCTGTACTAATCAAGAGCTATGTTTTTTGTAACTAGGCATTGTACGTATGTCAGATTGAGACTTTAACCTTGGGTTGGGTGAACTTCAGTATTGGCTCCTCTGTCTGTGTAAGCGAACATTAAAATTCAAACATGTTGTAATTAGTCGTAAATTGCGTATGTTTCACAGCTAATTAGCTCCACATTGAGAAAAAAAACATGATGATAGAAAGGTTTGGAGAGGATTTGGACAGCTTCTCTTGGCTTCCGCTGACACACTGTCAGTGTGGATATCAATAACTGTGACTGCTGGCTGCTGTCTTTGACAGCTTGTGTACCCAGAACGCAATAAATTACAATAAACAACGAAGTGGGAACAGGGTGGACTTTACATAGCTCATGCCAATTCGTTAAAAAATGCCTTAATTGGCTGTGATACAGATCTTGCAGAAGGAAAGAATCTGTTGCAAGCAGCAAAATGTTTCTTTCTGGTTTTTGTGAGCAAGATATGCAATATTAGTCACCATGACAAGATTCTGACATGACACAGTGGTGTCTCTTAAGGATGGCTGATGCAACCTCCAGCATGTAATTACTACTCCATATTCAGTTTGCATGCCAACGATCTCAGAAGCCATCTGCTATCAGTCTGATGATGGTTCCAGTGGAACCAGCAGGTATCCCGATAACAGATATCTGGGCCAAGACTTCCTCTGAGTATCAATCCTTGTTTAAAGTTCTATTAGCAAGTAGCCAGTTTTACTAAGCTTAAGCTTAGTTACCTAAGCTACTAAAAGTTAAGCCAATGGTTCCTGAGATAGCATTTCGACCAATGCATTCCCTCTATTTTGCGCTCAATACGGACTGTTAATCTGCAGTCACTCAAAGTCTGCTCAAATGTGATTGGTCAATACCACTCGTACTCAGTGGTGGAAGAAGTATTCAGATCCCTTACTTAAGTAGAAGTACTAATAAAACACTGTGAATTTACTCCACTACAAGTAAAAGTCCTGCATTCAAAACATACTGAAGTAAAAGTACAAAAGTATCAGCACCAAAATCTACTTAAAGTATCAGAAGTAAAAGTACTCGTTATGCAGAATGAACCCACTCAGATTGTTTTATATATTCTAAATATATTATAAGATTATTTGTATTGATGCATTTATGAAAGTATCATTTTACTGTTGTCCAGATAGGACTAATGTTAATTACTTAACACACTGTTATGTTTTATAAATGTGTAATCATATTAAATATATGGTATTTTTTCATGTTGAATCTGAAAAGTAACCAAAGCTGCCGGCTAAATGTAGTGGAGTAAAAAGTACAATATTTGCCTCTAAATGTAGTGGAGTAGAAGTATAAAGTTACATACAATGGAAATACTCAAGTAAAGAACAAGTACCTCAAAATTGTACATAAGTACAGTACTTGAGTAAATGTACTTAGTTACTTCCCACAACTGCTCGTACTACAAACAGACTACAAACGGAAACCAGAAGGCTTCAAGTACCAAAATCATGTCCCAATGGCTACAGATTCTGCGTTATTTAACATTCCACATAGACCTGATCCTATACAAAGCATCCTAACCTCCACCCGTCTATCCTCTTCTCTAGTCTTGTGTAGTAATTTTCTCCCACCAGCCCCCTGTGTTGGTGGTGGCTGATCCAGCAGCTACCTGCCTAGCCAGCGGCGCAGGCAGGCTCGGGTCCGACCCCAATCTGCTGCAGCAGCTGCAGCCAAAATCAGCACGGCAGCACTGGAAGAAACACGGAGACAGGATCCAGAGGCAGGCCTGGGCCTGGATCACTTTACACTGAAGATTATGTACTTTAGCAAGGGGTCTCCTTCAAGGGGGGGATGCTCACTGTTATGGTTTCCCATCTCGCATTACTGTGATTTATTTGTGCATTTGCAGGCAGGAATGCGCTACAAAGACAGGATATTCATTATAGCACCCCAAGAAAACTCCACTACCTCCCCGAAGTCCAGACAGTGCAGGGGTCCTGAGAGCAGGGCACAGTATGGATGATGCTTTCCATAGACGCTGCTGTCACTATGCAATATGAATCCCACTCACATTAAAGAAGGTTTTTCTCCTCGTTCGTAGGTAAAGTTTCTACATGTGAAAGGGATTATAAGAGGCTTCGGTGATGTCCTTTGAAATAAATCACATCTCCTGCGTATCGCCTCACATTGCAAAAATGTGGGATGATCTGAGGGGGATGTTCAGATGATGTGGGAGGAAATGAGTAAGAAATGAAGGAGGAGGGCACTGACAGGAGGAGGATGGTTAAAAGACAGCGATGAAGGTTGTTGTCAGTTTAAAGTTTCCCTCTTGGGACTCTGGTGGGAGGAACACAGGAAGTGGAGCTCAGTGGAGGTCAATGGCCTCTTGACACGCCAGGACAGGAGACCGGCCATGTGTGTGTACATGTGTGTGTGTACGTCCTGTCACTTTGATGGATGCTTCCTACTGATGTGGCTTATATGTGTTACAATTACAGCATGCTGTATTCATCAGCCATGCTGTAATTGATTTATTTGCTCAGCAGCTCACACAGTCGCGAAAACAGTTCAGAAACTTGGCTGTTCGTGTTGCGTTCGAGGGTGTGATGATGGATGACGCTGAAACGGATTAGCATGATGAGACCAACAAAGAAACACATTTTTGGAGGGCTGCCGTGTCCTTTCTTTAAATGTATACTTTTTTGGAGTGTGTTTTGAAAGCACATTTAAACTACTTTATATGAAGGCCATAATAATTTGTACTTTTCCACTCATTTGTCTCAAATCTTTATATTCAAAATGCCCTAAACTCCAAAAAAATCCTCTCATGATCTTGGAGTCTCCTCAAATTAAATAACACCAGCCTCACTCTCCTCCTCAAGGTGTGAAGGTGTTGCGCACATGCCCAGCTCTTTTAGTGTTGGCGTATAATTGCGTGTGTGTGTATTCTTTTCAAACGCTTGTGAGTATACATATGTGAAGGTGTTAGTGTGGCGAGCGAGCGTTTATTTGTTTTGCCAGCCAACTTCCAGGATCCAGGCCTCAGGGGAAACATCAGAGCTCCGGCCTAACAGAGGAAGCTTTGACTGGGAGCACAGGAGGTCTGAACCACTTCCACCAGAATCCAACTCGACCTGCACTTCTCCTCCCCTCTGTTATGCCTCACCTCTCCCCGCTTGCCTCATCTTTCCATCATTGCTCCTGCCAGTCTCCCATCCTGAGCCCCTCTTTAAAAACACACTTTAACTTTTCATCACTTGCTTTTATTTTCTCACTGTCACCATTAAAGGATCATGGCAGTATTTTCAGACATCCACTGAACGTTTGACACACTCAGCTTTTATATTAATCAGATGTAATTTCATCAATGTCTGTTAACTAGTGTTGTAATTAGAACTACTAGTTGTAACTAGTAATGAATGTGAGAAATTTCACTGTTAAGATGAAACAAGTTTTATTTTATGAAATAGATATGAGTTGATACACCGACCATGCTGTAATTTTACTCAAGCCAACAGTATTTTTCATTTAGTTGCCTGCCTTCAGTGTTGTGGTTGTGTGTCAGAAGCTGTCATAAATTTACTTTTTATGCAGTTTTAAGCCACTTTTTTAGGATGAACTTTTTAGATCTTGGCAGTTTTAATCGTATATTTAACCCAGGTGGAGAACGTTTACTTCTTTACATCTTTCCAATGTCTGAATCTTAAGTTTTCAGAAAAATAAGCTGAGCAAACATGGAAAATTGACTATAGCAGCAAACGCCAAGAGAAACTGACTGCAATGACAGCTTTGCTTCATTGTTTGCTATTGTTTTGTTTGAGAGGCCCTCATTGGTAGAATGTTACATAATGCAAGTATAAAGAATGTGAAATATATAAAAGGTCAACATTTTGGGAAATACACTTATCTTAGATGAAGTTTCATTTTGTAGCTATTTCTGTCAACACAACACTTTTCCATCTGCTCAGCACTTCCCTGCAGCGAGATTCAACATTCAATAATTTATTGTCATATCAACCAAAGTTGATTTGTAATTTGTTTTGGTGTGCTTAACAACATCAACATACATAATCACATAGTACACACATCAAGGAGTGTCCACAATCCACACACTGCCATTATTATAATTCACTAACAATAGAATAAAATAGTGCAACAATATGGCTCAAGCCCTTAAAGTGACAAGTTAAAGAGCATGTGCTTGTTTATACAACTACTGACGCATTTAGAATGCATACTGCTTTGGAATAAAAGCTATAGTAGAAGTGAAATGTTCTAGTTTTCATACCTGTTGAAGAAAACTGAATAGACGGTTTGCAGGATGTGTGTCCTGCAAAGTCCTTTAAAACATTTCAAACCTTGTACTGAATGCGATGTGATATAGTTCAGAAATGATGGGGAGTACACAGGCAATTATTTTTTAAGCTGTGTGTATCACTCTGTTCATCCATTTTTCTCATTGGCTGTAGAATTTCAGACTATACAGTCATTGAGAGTAGTGATGTGTCGTTCATGAGCGTTTCGTTCACTTTGAACTTATCTTTTATATGACTGCGGAGTAATAGGTAATCTCAGTGTGTGATTCGTTCATTTTTACGCGGTATGTTCACTCGTCACATGGCAGCTCCATAAACTCAGTCTGGACAGGAAAGGGAAAGGATCTATCGCGACAACTATGCATCCTCAAATTTAAGTCTCTTGTTCATTTGTCATAGCTGTAGAGGTGCAGCCACAGGGCTGTGGGCGTTGCACAAGTTAAAATGAACAAAATTACTTAGAAAAAATGTGTTCAATTTACCAGTCAGTCAGCGATTCGAGTCAGAAAAAAGACTTGAACTTCCCAACACAAATTGAAAGGGTGAACACACTTTCTGGTGCTCTGTAGAACTTTAACATTTCACTCACTGACACAAACAGAATAGTCTTTGATGAGCTTTCTTTTGGAAGATTGGGAAGTAGAATCATTTCCTAGCTATAGCATTGGTTGCAAGGTAAAGTTTTACAAATGTGTGAACTTCAGGGTTGCTGGTAGGCCTTTTTTCCCCAAAAATAATGAACCACTTCTTAAAACCAGTCAATCCTTAAGATATGATGAATAGCAAAGAAAATAACTGTAATCATAGAACTTTTATAGTTATTTAAAGAGTTTGTGTGAGACCAAACCCCTTTCTTCCTTTCTGTTCATTGGACCATTAAACACAAAACCTCAGATACCACAAACCAGATTTCCTGATGATTGAGAATGATGCAGAATCTCACCACCTCATTGTGACATTTTGTAAATTACCCTACATTCTTTCTTCCTACATGTTTTCCCACAAACCACTGACCAGACTTTAATGAAACATAGGCGAGTAATTCATTTTTACACTTCATGCCAGATTTTCAAATTGGCTCATAAGTACTATGGATTGGTCTGTAAGTGCTCTGCCATGAAGAGACAGTAACATTTATGAGTCAATATTTATGGCGCAACATTTATGGGGCAACATTTTTACTATTGCCAGATTTTCACTTGTTTAAAAGAAGAATTTCCTGATTGTGCCATGTCGTAAGCTCTCCCAGTCATCCCTGGCCTCTTGGATCTCATCCAGGCTCAGTATCACTGCAGGAATGTGGCTTCTCTGATCCTCTGAAGTGTCATTGTTAATTTCAGACCAGCGAAGTTGTCATCTTCGTCTCCAGTGCCAACATTATGTAAGAAACAAATGCGCTTGCACCTTTCTATGTGCCCTTGTGTGGAAAATAAGGTGTAGTCAGGTGTATTGTTTTTTTACATACTGTAGCTATCGTGGGGCAGCAGAAAGAGATTGCATCTTTGACCAACAGAAACCGGGTCTAAAGTCAATGGGACAGTTCCTGTTATTTGAAGATGCGGCTTGTGATTCTGAAGAAAGACAGTTGATTGATGAGTTTCATTCCCAGGGCGTCATATATCGATGTTGCGTCCCAACTACCAACCCAAAGCGTCAGTATTTGACAACCTGGGGATGAGACTCGTCAATCAACTATCATTCTCCAGAGTTGCATACTGCACCTTCTAAGGGCCCATGATTCAGATAGATGTGCCAACATAGGTGGATTCACAATGCACGTACACCCTGCTCATTAAACACACAGGGAGGTGCAGCAGCTAAATTGGTTATTGGTGAATTTGCTCATATGCATATGGACGGAAGGTTGGGAGAGGCAAAGAACACTTGCTTGCTTCTTCAATTTGCCAAATACTTTAAATCTTTTAAAGTTAATGGGAGATAACGATGAGTGGTTTAATTCTTTAACTCCCAAAACACACTTATGATTAATTTGGAGAATAAATAAAACCACTGTGTCCCGTTAAACTAGCAAAAGTTGAGCAGGCACTCAATGCACTTGCACCATGCACTTTAGACCGTACATCATTGATTATTTCAATAGGGCCCATAATCTGTTTTGCTCAATTCTACAGGGAAAAAGACGTCTGGTATCCTACTGTACTGACAGTGAACAGCAGTTGGAGATGTGTGGGAGGATATGGGAAGTGAATCTCAGACGAGTGATGTTTCCAGCTATATTTCTATCTGGACAAATGGAATAAACTGTTTGAAATGTTGGCAAAAAAAAGGTCAATTTAACTACTTTCCATCAGCATGACTGAAGTGAACTTACTAATCAGAAAACACATCCACAGCGTGTTGACAGTTTTTGTTATGATAAGTATTGATCTTACAAGTCTGCTTAACACATTTCTTCCTGCTGGATAGAAAATATTTGACAGATTGCAGTTTAATGTATGCAACAGCTGCAATGTTTTAGACCAGAAAGATTTATTCACAGGTCCAATGATACCAGATGTGAATGCCTCTTGCCCACATTGTGAATGTATCTGGGAAGCCACAGGAAGTATTGCGATATCGCTATTTACCAGGTCAACGTGTTTCCATCATTATTCATTGTATCATTTCTGGCATTAAATGTTGGCATAAAAATATGTGGGTGGAAACCCAGCTGTAGACAGGTAGAGCGTATCACGTCGGTCGTCAAATGTGTGACAGAGAGACAAGCTGTCAAAAGTAACACTTATATATACACAAATGCCAATAAAAGCTAAATGATGGAAACAGTGACCAAAGTGGGATGGGTAAGGCCAAGATAAGGCGAGTAAGAGGAGCTCAGGAGTGAGGTCAAGCTAACGACAGATCATTCATAATTATGTGTCTGGTTGCGTTTTCATGCCAGACAGGAAAACGGTTTTAAAGAAGGATCTTTTCACCAAAATGCACCGCAGGGAGTAAAACTGAGGCTCAGAGTAATGGACTGATAAGACCACGAGGGTCCTCTCGGTCTTCTAAATCAGCTTGCGATTGCCTTGATGTTGAAAAATCCTGGAAGTACTGAGAGAGTTATTACTGTTTTCAGTTGTAACTCCCCAGCTGTTACACCCCACACCTCTTCTACTCTTCTACTATTTTCAATTTTGTTACATGAGACAATGCTCCGTGCATACAGGAACACGCTCCCTGCTGGGCTTGCCAACTTCAAACAATACTGCAACAACAATGTAGTTCCAGTCTGTTATCAATTGGCTAGCGATTTGTTTTGTTGAGCTATTGACAGTGACAGCGCAGCCATAAAGGGAGTAAAAAGGGCTAATCTAGAGCAGATTGTCCACAGAATAGAAAGTAAAAAAATCCCAGCCATTGTGCTTGTCCAGAGGGGCCGTTCAGGTGCACACTAATCAGAAAAAGATGGAAGAAGATGACTGGAGTTTTTTGGGAGGTCTGACTCTGGTCTACAGCTCTACGAAGACAATTATACTTCCATTAAACACAGGAAGCGTAACTCAAAGGCCTTGTAAAAGTTTTCTAAGAGAAAATTAAGACAGACGACAGCTTCTCAGTGTAATGAACAGCAAAACTCAGAGTGGAATAGGTCCGCTGAAAGAATCTCCGAAGTGTGAGAAAAATGAACAGGTTGCTGTTCCCACAGCTTGAGGTTTGTTGATCGCAATCCAAAGTATACAGAGAGAAAACGCCAAAGGGAGAAAAGAGAGCGATAGTTTGAATAGGATGCCCCTGTGGACTTCTGGATGCAGTGCAAACAATCCGTAAGTGGATCGTGTTCGCTCCGAATGTGTTGCCCTCATGTGCGAGTCGACCATTTGTTTCCACTTGATGAGAGCAGAAATTTCACCAAGTGTTTTAACATTAAGCTGAAGACAAAAAAAATCACTCTATTCACTGTGTTAATGACAGGGAGTGAGGTGAAGACAGAGCTGTCAGTGCCTTGCTAAAAAATCCCCTGGATGACAAACAGTAGACTGCTGCTGGACGGAATTTAAACACCAGAACACACATACACACTATATGTACAAGCCACACACACAAACACACACACACACAAGTTTACAGTAAATGCAAAGTCCGACTCAATACCGCCAGACATCTACAAATTTACAAGCATAAAGGATGATCTCATTTATGTGCACCTGTGCATACACACAGACAGACACACACATAAAAGAATCGAATGTCGTGATATTCAATCCAGACATCTACAAAGTACCACAACACGCACACAAACATATTCACACACTACTCATAAACATATGTCCAGACACATGCAACACACACTGATGCAGGCATCTGGTCCTTGTTACCTGTTTGAAACCAAATCAAATCACCTCCTTCCATTTCAGTCAGAGGTTTCCTGCTGTTTGACTTAACTGGCTTCAGCACCTAATTTCACTGTTTAATGTTTGTCAATTTTTCTATTGATCCTATCACTGGAGGACATGCCACTGGGGCTGCTGATGGTTTGTGAGGCTTATTGAGCAATGATAACATGTACTAACAGAAGATTTCTTAGAGAGGTAGAGATACACAGACACACATTTAAAATTCATGTGAGAAAAAATGGAACATCATATATGCAGCAGGATGTTTTTTCAAGTTACAGCAGCAATGTAATAGCTTGTTTTATAGCTTGTAAGAGCGGGACCTCTGACTGCAGATCCCAGCAGGCCTTGCAGGGAACAGTGTGACACACACACACACACACACACACACACACACACACACACACACACACACACACACACACACACACACACACACACACACACACACACACACACACACACACACACACACACACACACACACACACACACGTCTGCTTCTCATCACCTGCTATAGAAAGCAGCCCTCTGTCTTTACAACCAGATACAGATGAATAGCACTTCAATGATGTGATACATTCTGCCTCGTTTCTCATTTAACTCTTCATCTGTCTCTCAGACACAGGGAGAGAAAAAGCCACTGTCATGTTGAAGTCCACCTCATTGACATAAATATTAGCTAACCAGCAAAAATAACAGCAAAGCTAGTGGTTCTGTTAGCATAAATATGAAGTTTTGGTCATTGGAAAAACAGTCAGAGGAACAAGGGTTGCTCTACGTCTGCATTCAGTCTCAATGGCTAGAATAGCCAGGCAAATAATATAATTGCTAACGTAACACATTGTATATATTCCTACTCACTGCCAACAAGAGTTAAAAACTCTTCAAAACGCCAAAATTCAAAATATACATTTTTATACATTTTCTATAGCCTATAGTGCTCCCAAGAATTCCCACAATAACACGAAAAAAAGTTGTTTTTGACAAACATTTCTTGCTTACAATCCAATGATGTAATGCTTTACCTGTTATAGCCTAGAAAATTCCAATTGTCGAATAAAACTTGAAAGATGGCTAGCAAGTGTCCACAATCCCAGTTTACTGCTGAGTATAGAGTAAACTACTGAGGGTCTATTAGAGGAGTAGTGCATGAGTGAATGAGAGAAGGATTTCTGATAAAGTCTTAACATAACAAAGCCATTAATATTATGGGTAACACTTGTGGCTTCATAACTATGTCAAATGAAAAGGTCTGCTGTAAAAAAAAAGAGCAGTGCCTACTGGGTAATGTAGTTCAATGGGCTATCACGTATTACCCAGAGATGACAGAGGAGAGTAGCAGCAGCTTGAAAGGAGTGTTGGTGTGAAAGAGACTGGCAGGAGAAGCATAAGCATAAATGATGATGTCATAAATGTGAGCCATCATGCACAACACCAGGAAGCTTCAACTTAACACTTCAATCAAAACAACAGTGTTGAATTAGTCATAACTGATTCCATACAACATAAATGTCCTTTCCTCTGCTCTGTCTGTACATATTCTAACTTTCTACAAAACTCCTGTCTGTCTAAATGTTGCTCTGCGATCTCCTTTGGTGAGTTCAGGTCCTCTGGGAGCACCGTTTCTGTGCACCGTATGCTTTTAGACTTAACAGCACTGTTACACACATGGAAAGTTAAGCATGGTGCTCTGCATTTCATGCTATCTGGGACCAATTGACCAGGAACCATTCCAAATATACTTCTTTACTTATAAATTTATTGATGTTTCTGATCCAAATGGGGGGAAAAGGAGAAGCAGAATAATACAGGAACAGAAGACAGATAGGGGAAGTACAAACTGGAAAAAATGAATAACAAAGAAAATTACAGAAGAGAGAAAGAGATACAGAGAAAAAAAAGTAAGAAGAAGAAAGTTGGGCAGGATGGATGGAGATGTATAAAAGGAAAGGAAAAACAGGGAAAGTGACAGCAATAGACACAAAAAGACACGAATGAGAGGAAAAAATCTGAGAGGGAATCCAAGAGGGAGCATGAAATGAATGTGTGGATGTCTACTGAGCGGAGCTGCTGAACGTCAGTCAGCATCCCACCACATGTCCTCATCGAGGTGGGAAGCCACTTACAGAGAGAGAGAAAAACACTCAGCACCGTTCCCCCTGCTCTGATTTCCCCTTCTTGCTCTTTTTTAAGACTTTTACGTGGTTTTCCAGGCAAATCCCCCACTGAGCAGTGCGCTCGGCCTGCCAGGGTGCAGCTTTATTTCGTTTGGATCAAACAAATACCTCCACTTCCAAACCCCCCCTCTCTCTTTTACTTTACTTTCTTCCCCTTTCTACATCTGCCACCTTCCTGTAGTTTTTCCTGCTGTTCACATTTTTATTATGTTTTTGTGTCACAATCCTCACTACACTGTTTGCTAATGGTTTTGGAGCTGTCAAAATTTTTTAAATTATAATAAAATATATGCTAAATGATCCGTCTTAGCACCGATTAGTCCAAATGAAAAACATGAATCATTATGTAGAAAAGTACATTGGATGGAAAGATATACATTTCTCCACAGCCAGACACTTTAAAGAAACCGTTCCCACCATTTCTGAGTTTTCTGGAATATTGTCCATGCTGCAAGTCCAAAGGTGAAATACATATTTCAATGAAAAATCAGTTTTGTTATTGTTGTGTGGATGAATTTCAGTTGTTACTCTCACATAAATCATTATCACAGTAAAGTGTAGTAAACAAAGACTGTATAAAATATGGATGTAGTCTAGTGACCCCTACCCATAGACTGTATAAATAATGGATGTAGTGACTGTGACGTCACCCATTGGTTTGTGGTTTGTGAAGCATCAAGTTCAGCGCTATACTCGTCGCCATCTTGTTTCCGATACGGGAAGCAGACCATATTTGGACTGTGGAGGAGCGAGAGGGATCTGACGACACTGACTACACGCCTCTCTACACCTCAACCTGACTGAGAGAAGTCGCTGCTAATTCATGTTAGCATTAAATGTAGCATTAACTGGGATGTTAGTTCTGGCTAGCAAAAAACAAAAACAAAATGTATCTTTCTTACCTCAGAAAACTGAGCAGCGACTCCTTGGAGTGTCTGTTAGTCCAACCAAATGCTGAACAAGACATTTTTACTGAACAAAACATTCAAATAAACTGTCATTAAGTGAAAATACAGTGTGAAAGGGTCAAAGTTATGAGACCAAACCAGTAAACGTCCTTTTTATATCTATATAACGTTATACATATTATTGACACGTTGCCATGGATACGCATTGTTCTGCTTCTCTCCTGATGACGGCTCGCCTTGTTAGTGACCTGTCAATCAAAGGTGGCCACGCCACAAATCATACGATTCTTTATCTTCTATTTTCTTCTAAATGGGGCCATTATTAGAACTATTAACATCAAATTGTCTTGAAGAATATTTTTTTACTAGCTATTGAGACCATAGTGTTGTCCTAAAAAAATTCTGAGGTAATAAATCAAGTGAGAAGTTTTCTCATTTTGCAAATGAATGGACAGAAATGTTTTTGCAGCCAAACATAGCACCCCCTGTTGGAATTTTCAGCAGAGTGCAGGCTTAAGGCACTTCCTGGGTTGCCTCACTGCTCAGAGGCCGCCTGCACCACACCAATGAGCCCCCAGGGACGTGCTCTTAATTATGCCCTTCTAACTTTAAACCTTGATCTAAAATAAATGGGTAAGATATTTTATAATGGGGAATTAGCTATAAGACCAATAGCCATCTTTTTTTGTACCAGGTTGTAAACATGTTTATTTCTGTAAAATTGGACATCTTAATATCGGTGCTAATGAGAATACACTGCTTTTTGGAGCCAGCCTCAAGTGGCCAGTAGAGGAATTGCAGGTTTGACACTTTTTCAGCTCCGGAGGTTGCTGCTTAGCGATGACCGCAGGTTCTCTGTGTTTAATAACTGAAATATCTTTTATGTTTCAGCCGATTCATTTAGTAAGCTGACTGCATGAGAGTCACAGTGATGTGGGACGCTGTGTCTCTTATGTGGCTTCATGTCTTTATCTGCCCTGTTTACTCTGTATGCGTCCTGTTAGTCTCAGTGTTTGTCATGTCAGAGTCTGGTTAGCTCTAAAACTCATTACCTCCGTTTATGTTATATCTAATCTGACTTGCTGTTTCTCTCTTCTGAACTGCTGATGACTCTTTTGTTTATGCACTTTCTTCTGAATAAGTCATGCTTTCACTTGGCCTGTTTTGCAACTAAGCGATGCATCACTACTACTAACACTGGGATTTCACAAGTGTGTAATGGAAGGAAGGTTAGTAACTTTGAAAGTATGTGCAGAGACCATGTAGGATCCAGAGTCGAGCTGAGTGCCAAGTCTAATGCAGTAAATCCAGAAGGAAACAAAGGAGAGGAGAGGGAGTTTAAAACTAGGAGATAAGGTTACTTTATCTTAAGACATGCAATGAAGCTGTCAAGAAGCAAAGTTCACACACTCTCACGCATGCATGACATACAAAATGCATCATAAAAGTTTGGATCAAAAGTGTTTCCTGTCATTTTTTTTTTCTTTTGCCCTAAAATGATCATTTTTGACAAGGACAAGGTCTGGATCAATTTCTCAAAACTAACCTCGATGACCTTCTCTGGTTAACATAAAGTTTAACAACCATCAAAGTTCTGTAATCACACTCACTTCAAAACAACACTTAGCACGTACAAAACTTGTTGTATATATAATTTGACCTGACCTCAACCCCGGCATTAATACTCAGGCTACTAGACGGAGGCCTGGCTTCTGTCTCTCCAGAGCAAAACAGAGAACCTGAGTCCAACAAGAAAGGGGGACGCTGTGGAGGGGAGATGGAGTCCAGGCCTGGACCTGAGTCAGCCTCCGTCGCGTCTCATTAATGGACACTTTAAATGTTTCTTGGTGACACACAGGGCAACTATGGGTGGAGGGGTTGTACTTGGGGCTTGGGAGGGAATGTACGCCTCTTATAGACCACTTTCAGAGTTTCCTAATGTTAACAAGGTCTTTAACATTTCCACCTTGTCCTTTCAGAACAAAATAACAAAGAAAACAAAAAAAAAAACATCCTGCCAACAAAAGTGCAGCATCACTTTTGATGGCAGGATGTTCAAATTATGTTTTAAACATACTGTGGCATGACCCTCAAAGCAACTCATTCATAGGGTACTCATTCTCCAGGCATCTCGTGACGGGCCTTCATGTCCGAGACGGATATGATTACATGAGCTGGCATGGTATATATAATGAGCAAAGTCTTTAAACTTAAGTAAAGAGTGGAAGCAACTGATGATCAGCAAACAAATAGCTAATCTTCAATAACCCCTTTTATGAAGCCATGCAGATTGCATGAAACACAAAGCAAAGTCTAAAGCTGCGGCCCACAAACTCAACCCAACAAAGATACACACTGTGGTTGTCTTAGTGAAGCAAGCAAAGCCCAACAGTGCAGCTCAACAACTAAAACCAGCAAAGATTTCAACTCACTGAGTCAAGCCAACAACAATGTTCACTGACTGAAAGCAACCAAGTACAAATTTAAAGCTGATGTGGTCTTTACAAAGTCATGGCTTCATATCTCTGGGTCTGCATTGGAAAAACTTTACAAGCTTTAGATGTTGATATTGTCTCATGTGTCGGTGATCAAACTGTTTATTAGACATCATAAAACCAGACTGTATGAAAGAAGTGGATGTAGCCTCCGGGTCTGAAAAGTAAGGCCAATGCCGTACTGCCTGCATTATTTCTAATGGCTAGCAGGGGGAGACTCCAGTGGTTGCAAAAAGAAGTCAGATTGTAAAATGATACAACTTCTGATTTGATTTATTACCTCAGAAATGTTTTTGTAATGAGTTTATGGTCTCAGTTCCTCGTTTTAGGTCTTCTTCAATACAGCAAGATCTTCCTTTTATAAATTGTGGTCCGAGTTACAGTAAAATGGACAATAAAGCAGGGTATAATTTAGGGGGTACTCCCTCACTGACAAGACACTTCCATAGTGACTTGTCAGTCAGGATAGAGGCGTAGCAATTCATATCCATGGCACAGTGGCAACATTGGCAACATTCTGTTTTAAGCCTGTTGTCGCTAGTCAAAATTAGCATCCTAATTACTATCAATTATCATGAACTAAATATGGATTCACCTTGCTAACCAAGCTAGCTTGCTAACATGTGCTGTGTTCCAATACCCATACTTCCCGTACTTACTATACTTAGTTTGAGTACGCAGGGTGTCCCGATTCCGATCGCAGCGAAAAGAAGTGTACCTAAAGGACCCGGATGTTGCCCTCATAACGGTCAAAACGCTGAGTGTGGAATGATGTACACTATACGCACTCAACGGCCGCCATCTTGTCTACGTAGTGGAAGAGGCGGAGCCAGGCGGAGCCAGGCAGAGCCGCTCAGCTCGAAAAAAATGCTTGTAATGGCGGCCGACGACGCTGGCGCATTCTCCACATATGCTGCGTTAATGGAGCCATATTGCCGGATTGTAGAAGTAAAGATTAAACAACACAAAGGATCATTCTTTCGCCGTTCAAAGCCGGAAGTTTTTCGCGGGTGACGAGCCGCGGCGGCTGTCGCGAGCGTCATTTCCAGTAAGTGCACCACGGAGTATTAGATTTGGAACAAGGCTCACCTGCTGAAATCTGCGTACTCAGTAAGTGCGGATAGTGTACTGCGTTTAAGTGTACTCATGGAAGTATGGGTATTGGAACACAGCAATGAGCATTCGTGAGCATTTGCTATACGGTACTTGGCCTGCTGGGCTGTTAGCCAGTTTAGTTAAGTGTTTCCTAGCACTAAATACACCATACATCTGTGACTGATGGGAACATAATTATCCATTATTTATGGAAATGTTTCACTCAAAACCACAAATTTCAACCTCACTGTGGTTTTAAGTTGAAAAATAAGGATCTCACCATAGCCAGTATTGCAAATTGCAGTATTTTCTTTTTTGCTGCCATTTTTCTTCAGTAGAATTAGTTAGGCCTACATTTTACAATTTCCAATACTGACACCAAATAACTGTGGGAACTTTTGTTTTGTGGTTGTGAGGGGTGATACACAAAGAGATTGAAAACCACTTTAGTTGCAGAAAAAGTTGGATTAATCTGGTTGAATTGCGGTTTGCTCTGCCTTGGCTTGTAACAATGGTTGTGATCTGGATTGCTTTATGTGGAAAAAGATTGCACATGTTTTTCAAATTATATCATTTGTTGCATAAATGTAAAAGGGATTGCGGCAAATTATAAAATCTGAAAAATGAAGCTGTGATCAGTTAATTTTGTGTTAATTCCTGGAAGAACTGAAAGGGTTTTAAAATCACACAGCCACAAAGACAAAGACAAATGTCCATCCACATTTATCCAGGAAACGGGGGAAAAACAACTTGGATAGAACAATACTTTACCATGTATGTTTTCAGCATACATGTGTATTGTTTTAAAGGCTGGAGATCACAAGAATGCACTCGCCCCAAACTGTATTTTGGCAACAGAAAGAAGAAAAGGGAAAGCAGCTACAGTATATCTGATGTGGATACAATCCACATATGAAACACATATGAATGCCAGTTGTTAAGAGGCCTTCCTGCCTTTAGCAGTCAGCACGCAATCACATTTTCACAGAGGCAAACCCTGTATGAGTAGTATAATGAGTCAAGACAGGAAGTGGTTGTGGTTAAAATGTAAGCCAGTATTACGTTTTTGACCAGTGGAACTTTTTCATACCAAAGCATAAACAGGCTCAAAGGATGAGAAGCAGGTAAACCATGTCAATAAGGATGTAGTCAGGTCACACACAGCTGTGTGAACTACATGGGCGGAAAGTAAGTGAGTGAGTATCTTATCTATAACAGATGAATGGTGAATTTGAAAGCAAAAATGTGTGAAAGGAGCCAGCAGTGTAATGATATCAGAGACCCCCACAAAGAAGCTTCAGAGGCAGAAATTCAGCCAAAATGACCAAAGCCTGTGTGACTCAGCCTTGAGATATTCCTTCAGGGAAAGTCAAGAAACAATGATTGTAAGCATTCCCTTTTTTGTAACCTCAAATTTTTAATCTCAATCAAATACAGTTGCACACTTTTCATCCAACCACATGCTCTGTTTTTTGTTGTACTGTGTGTGTGTGTGTGTGTGTGTGTGTGTGTGTGTGTGTGTGTGTGTGTGTGTGTGTGTGTGGAGGAAAGTGGGAAAGAGAAAATCAAATGGGAGAAGTGGAAGAAAGAGGACACATGATCCTAATTTAGTAACTGTCTTCACCTGATTATATCTTATAACTTAAGGCGCAAGAAATAGATGCACTTGAAAAATGACAGGAAAGACAAATCAAGGAAATGGATACAGCGATACAGCATTACTTATGCGTTATGAAACGTAATCTTTTCTCAAGTTGCCAATGATGGCTGCACATCTGGATCAGCATCTTGGCTTTTTGTCTTTGCACACATCAGCCACATTTGGCACATTTTCAAAGGACTTATTTTGCCTCACCATCAGGACAAAACCAAAGGTAATTCAGTTTATTATCACAAACATTATCAACTGTCATATAATCATGTAGCCAATGTAACTTTTGATGAACTGTGGCCATTTTACCCATGATGTACTGTTTTCTGCAATTATGGAATAATACGTTTGCTAAAATGTAGCGTACCACTAGAGCCAGGACAAAAAGGATTCCACCAATGTGGTCACTTTTTTCGCAAATGTGCTCAGTTATATGTGTTATTCAGCTGTCTCTAGCTAGAAGGCACATGAACCTCACAATTTTAACTCAAATGTGTAGGTTAATAGCTTCTGCAAAAAAAGAAATGTTGGGTGAACTCAAAATTTCAAGGCAACAAAAAGTTGGACAATTAAACTAAATACTTTAAGTTTTGTTTTTGAGTTTGCTCAACTCTGAATTTCTCTGGCACGATTGTAACACCGCTATGAAATGTCAGCTAATGTTGCGACCACAATTTTGAGTTAGCATTGATACGCTAATGGCTACTCTTGTAGCTGTAACAAGCAGCGCCGCTAGCATCAGTTAGCCGCTAGCTTTCACTAATGACCAAATTTCACAACAAAGAAATAAGAGTTATCAGAACTATTGTCCCTTGTTTTGAACCCCAACTTAAAGATATAAGTAACAACAACTCACAAACTTGTTTTTGAGCAGACAACTGGCTTCCTTTGTTGTGCTAACTTACATTATTGCCCTAAATGTCAATAATTTATATTTCCAAGTTTTACCAAATTAAATCACTATTTTAGGTAAAAAAAGTACAAGTTGGCTTTTTTGCAGTGTGTGCATATAATGTCATACATTAGTGCACTTCCCAGATGGAGGCAGGTAACTGAAGGCAGACAACAATTACCAACGCTGCACAAATGCTTAAGACCTGCAGCATTTATGGCTGTTTCAATGGATCACATTGGGGAAAAACAACTGATACTTTTGATAGATTGGATAACTCTATTCCCAATTTATACCTAAATTGTATTATCTTTATTTCAGGGGTTTTACTTGTTTTATTCTGTTTCACCATAAAGTGTCCACATTCTGTGTGTGACTACTGAAAACACTGAACACTTGAGATACTTCTAATCTCAGTTACTGCTGCTGTTCAGTGACTCTTCCAGGTGATGTAAATAATACTTTTCAGCTCTAGCCAGTTCCCATGTTTCTTCTCCAACAAAACAGAACAACACAATGCAATAAAGATGCCACAAGGAGAGCTGGATCATTGTAGCAACAAGATCATAAAGTATGGAAACAATAAAAATCAATCATGTCACCATGGCTTTTATCATCATCCATTTAATCTGACTAAGAGTCTGAGCTCACATATTGGAGCACGATATTATGGGTGTTATCTGCTGCAGTAATGAGCCATGCTGGGCATTTAAACCAGAAGAACATGCCAATCAACTGAAAGGATGGTTTACAGTTTAGTGGAGCCCATCTGTCCTGTCAGAGTTGGACTCCACAGCTGAGAGTGTTTAGAGGCAAAGGGTTCAGAAAGTAGAAGAAAATGAACTCTCATCATCATAAACCTGCTGTAACTGCCAGCACAGACAATACGGAGACAATTCATACAGACTCATACATAAACATGCAAGCTCACACGCACTCACATCACTCAGAATCTGGGTACGAATCATGTATATTTGGCTTGGCATGGCTGAAATCTGACCTCCAGCGAAGACAGAATAAGAGCACAAAATGGCCAGAACAATAGCAATATAGAAATCGAGCTGATTCACCCTCAATGCTGTGAAAACCACAGCGGAGGAGGAGGGGACCTGCGGCTGGCAAGGTCTTTGTTTAGATGGGGAGAGCAGTGACGGTTTACTTCTCCACAACACCACAAAACCCTCTGAGACAGACATTACATTTATATTTTGAGCATGTAGCAAACAGTCTTATCCACAGAAGAAGACAACTTGGAGACCGGGAATATCACAAACATTAAAACTAAGTGCAAGAATTGAACTGACAACTGCTTGGACACATTTAATACAGTTAGTTTCTGTTAAGACAAAATAAATCATCTCAACAATAATTGTTCAATATTTCTTAAATATCAGTATTAGACCTATTATAAAATATCATGCCTCATGGTAAGTGCTGCCATCATTAAAGGACCATAAGTGCTATAATTTGCTTCACTGTTTTGATAGAAACTAAGCCCATTTTCCTTTGGAAGGTGTGAGGTTTTTTCAAATGGTTAACATGTCATCTTCAATAAAAACTCTAGAAATATCACAGTTTCCCACAGATTATTTGAATATGAGAGAGTAGTGCCAGGTGAAGAAATAAGAGCAGAAAACCAGAAATGATTGGAAAGTGTCCAGCAGTCTGAACACAGCAGAGCTGTGGGTAGAGATTAGACTGTTACTCTGACCAGGTCTGGGTCAAGTACAGTTTAAAAACATCAATTGTTCAATCATAGTTGAGCAACCGTAACTAGGCACGGCAGGCCTGTCAAGCTTGTGATTTCTATACATGTTGCAGTGTGCTTGGGGCTGTAGAAGTATTGCCTAAGAAATATTTTACTAAGTTGTTGTTCCAAAATAGAGTATCTGTAACCATTAAAAAAAACTATCTAGAAACTGCATTTTCAATTTGACTCATGACGCCAGTGTTAGCTTAGTTAGCTATCTAGCTAGCTACAAGAGCCAAAATCTTGCAGGTGGTTCAATTTACGAACCTTCTTGACACCTGTTTGCTTTTCCACAGGCTAGAGTTATGTCAATACGTCACTGTAACACGACACAACACACTGGTACAACATATTTGTGCTGCTCGTCTTGATTGCTATGGACGTCGATTACGTTCTTATTAACACTGAATGTAAGATGTTATTGTTAGCCTTTGTTGTAAGCTAGTTAGCCCGCTGGGTCTAACTAGCTTACTAGCACAGACTACCTGGTATCAATCACATTGTTGTTAAACAAATAAAATAAAATTAATGATACAGGTTATAGTTGGTCTGGTTGGTCATGATAATCTGGCCCTCAGCCCCAGAAGTGGTTCGTGGTTCCAGACCAGCAAAAAGTTGGTGTCACTCTGGAACCAGTTTTTCTGGCCGAGAGAAAGATTAGGCACCGGCTACGACCCAGAGCTCGAACTGCCTTGGTTGAAAAGGGGTATATGTACACTATAAAATACACCATGGCAGTGTAGTCAAAAAAAATGTTAAAGCATCAACAGCTAGATAAGTATTGCTACTTGATTCAAACCATTGTCGATTATCAAGTCAATCGACCATCGGCACAAGCCTACTTCCATATGTAACTTACTTACATAGCGTCAATAACAAAGTTGACTTTGGTTTTCACGGGACACAAATAGCTTTCTCCTGGTGAAAGTGGTTTCTGAACGATCCATCCTGACCTCCTCCCTATATAGACTTCGCTGCTCTTTATACTAGGTGGCCTTATTTCCTTCTTTGCTCTCGTCATAATTACTACAGCCACTAGAGGTCGACTCTTAACAACAAACATTAATATGAGTCAAAATAAGCTGCATGTGCAGGCTCATGATTACGAAGGTTATATTTGAATTATACTGCATTATTTTAGGTAAATAAGTTTGAACAGTGAATAAGAACAGCCTGTCATTTTAGCTGGAAAAATTGATTGATGTCTAGAAATGAGAAGCCGGTTTTTGTTTACGTAAAAAGTAAACTGTAACTGGTTTCAGACCTACAAGACAAGAAGTAAACCTCACCCAGACAAACTATAACTTATAACATTCTTAATGTATATAAATGTGTGACGGCTGCTTCATCAGCTTTGTGTGGACAACATACTGCTCTCATTGTTAAGCAATATTTATGAGCAGACACAATGGACCAATCTGGTCGCCCCTGAAGTTATTTGCAAAATCAATTTGATCCAGGTCTGTGCTGAAATGCCTTAAGAAATATGGCAAGGAAAATACAACCTCATCTAATCCACCTCCTCCAGCACCACACATCTCTTGTAGAGCCAGAAATTAAACAAGACGCAGAGCCTGTTACAGTCTAACCTTGACAGTAAACAGATCAGATGGTCTGGCCTCACACCAGACCTGGTGCCTCATTTATTAAAGGATCTTCTTACGCCACCAACCATATTCAAGCCAAAGTTTGGCTTCAGAAGAAAGTTATCTAAACGTCAAAATGAGCGATATACATTGAGTGTCTCCTGTTGTGTACGATGTATCATGAGCTAAAAGGCTTACAACCTGACACGGAGTCTGCATTGAATTGATTTATTTCCTTTAACGTATGTTTCAAGATGCTCATACGATATGATATCAAAGGATGTTTTCATATATTAGACCCCTGAAGACAAATGTAATGGAGAAAAAAAGAGCCAATTTCATCAAGAAATATTTCATACCTTTCAAAAGCACCCCCATATCCCCCTTTCGTATGTTGTATTTATCTAAATAACAAAAACATTCATGATTCAAAAGTTAAAGCAAATTTGTCATCTATAATCACTACAAGGAGGGTGTAGTTCCTGTCTTGCTATAAATAGATACAGTAAAATAAAAATAACTAATCATATCCTCTTCTGCCAGACTTCTACTTTTTAGGTTATAATACAGGCTGAACTCCCTAAGGGGGATGCCTTCCTTAAATGTTTTAGCTCTGGACCTAAGCTGAGCAAGTTCAAGTACAAATTCTGTTTACTGTCACGAAGCCAGGCTGGTGGAAGTCAGTTCAGAGGGGAGAAAAACTGCATTACAAGGAATAACATAGCAATGTTAAAATCTGGAATTAGTAACCCCTGTTTTCTACCACATGAAGTTAGAATAAATTATGGTAAAACAAATATTTTGGCCTTTAAAGTGTAATTTAGTTATCAAAGGGAATGAGGAAAGTAAAACATCTTAATCCTAAAATCATCATTTAGTCTCTGAGTGATGATCTCCAGGAAATTATTATTTTTCTCTCTCAAGTGGATATATAGCTTCCAAAAGGGGGATAATATGTGTGGAGTTCTGGAAATGACACAGCTGGGTGGTTTAGTGGTTACAGAAACCGTTCCATAGCCCCAGAAAGTTTCTGGTTCAAACCTCACTTCAGGCATCAGCAGCCGCTTGTCGAAGTGTCCTTGAGCAAATCACTGTTTTGGGAAGTCAGCTGAATGCTGAAATATAAGCGTATAGGCTATAGTAACTCCCTGATGTCTCATGTGTACCCTCTTTTCCCCGGATCAGGATTCTTGGAACCTTGGTGGTATCTAGCGAACCAGAACAGCACGACTCAATCCTTTTTCCAAGCTGTACACTATGACACAGGTCACACTTCAGGTCAAGGAAAACCTGTGATTCGTCGGTAATAGCTGGGAACCAGCTTTTCAGTTTATTTTTGGTCAAAGTATTCCTTCCAGTTAAAATTAGGCTGGCTCAGTCTGATCTGACCCAGAGGAAACATCAGCCGCCATCCTTACCTGAAACAAGTGCTGTTCTTCCCCCCAGCTCTGACACAGGGATACTCCACGGTCAAAATCTTACTATCTGGACACTCTGCCCTAAGAGAAGAAAGACAGAAGAGAGAAAACAAATGTGATCAACTGGCACACTGCAAAAAGTTGGGTGAACTCAAAATTTGAAGGCAACAAACTTCGATAAAATTTTAAGTTGGACAATTAAAGTAAATATTTTAAGTTTTGTTTTTGAGTTTGCTCAACTCTGAATTCAAATTTTTGTCAACTCAACTGTAAGTTCTACTAACTTATAATTTTACATTCTAATAACTTTTAATCCTTACTTCTGCAATGTGCTGAAGTGGCACGATTGTAACGCCGCTATGAAATGTTAGCTAATGTTGCGATCACAATTTTGAGTTAGCATTGATACACTAATGGCTACTCTTGTAGCTGTAACAAGCAGCGCCGCTAGCATCAGTTAGCCACTAGCTTCAGTTAGCCGCTAGCTTTCGCTAATGACCGAATTTCACAACAAAGAAATAAGAGTTAGCAGAACTATTGTCCCTTGTTGTGAACCCCAACTTAAAGATATAAGTAACAACAACTCACAAACTTGTTTTTGAGAAGACAACTGGCTTCCTTTGTTATGCTAACTTATATTATTGCCCTAAATGTCAGTAATTTATATTTCCAAGTTTTACCAACTTAAATGACTGTTTTAGGCCAAAAAAATACAAGTTCTTTGCAGTGCAGCAGTTCCATGTAAACTCATGGAACAAAGGGAGAGAGAGGCAACAGAGGTTCAGGGCTGGGAGTAAACAGGGGATGTTGCCTTTCATTGTCTGCCCCTTAACCCCAAGGCCACCAGGGCTCCCCCATATTAATAGTTTTAACCAATTTCACATGGTAGCTGTCCAGTGCATCAGGAGGTTAAACCTCCAAAGACATGACTCACTTAATTATACAGTAGGCTATTATACATAAATGGCATTAAACAAGAGATTAATAACTCAGATGGCGATATATTGGCTAATAAATGAATTTGCTGCTTTTCTTTTTGTTTTGTTGTTTTATATTTTTATGAATTGAATATCTTATAAATTAATATGGGTTTTGGGCTGTTTATTTTGATGACTTCAGCTTGCAAACTCCTTGCAAACTTTGCATGATGAAACTGCTCACAACAAGCTCTGTGGATAATCTTGTTTAACTGGGTTATGATTAAAGAGAAGCTGCTGTGGATTTTTTCAAATGTACTTTTTGGCTCTAAGAGGACCACAAGCCATGTGCGATTGTGTGGCATTTTATTCGAGAGAAGGCAGCCATCAAAATTATCTAGATGATGAACAGCACTAAAGGTAAGAGAAAATATATATATATATTTTGGGGGTTCCTGTCTCTAAACAGAAAAAAAATCAGCTTTCCATAGAGATGCCTTAAATTTCATTAATAAAAAATCTTGAGCAAGATAAAACATTGTAGTTACAGTTGAAAATGTTTTGTAACATGTCAGTGGTCTCTGCTGAAGAAACTAGACGATAAAGACATCATTACTAATAACCTGAAACATATCTTTGACATTTCTGTACTGTTACTTACCAGCCTTTACTGGTCTAGCACTTTGCATGAAAATGACATTAAATATACACTGTAAATTTTAAGCTGTAAACAAAAACAACATAATTTTTAATTTTCAGCCAATGTCCAATGTGTTACAGTGTAGTCAAACCCAGACTTAGTATCAAATAAATGATGTAAAGAGCTTAAGCTATTTCTATGACTACAAAAGACGATCCCTTGATGACAGTATACATGTGAGTTTACACTCAACATAAACCTATGTACATAAACACACACACACACACACACACACACACACACACACAAGCAGCTTAATTTGTGTGGTTTCCTCACAGTATTGGTCGCATGTGCTCCCTCACATCCTCTCCTCACCTCCTGACTTACTGTGTCCGGGCACCTTAATAGCATCTGTCATGTTTTGTCTGAGCACAAGTAACATTTGGCTCCGTGCACCGCGACCGATTCCAACCATTTGGAGTTTCCCTTTTGCCTGTTGAATTTCCTTTAAAATCACATTAGATTAGGCGCGCTCCAGCGGTTCATCCAGGGGTCTGCTCCCTGACAGGCTGCTCTCACAGTGTGTCGTAAAGAGCACAAAGCAATAAAGCACAGACTAAACCATATTATGGCTTTTGGCACTGTTGGCTATAATCTGACAGGGAAATACTTGTTTGAGTTTAAATTAAAAACCGAAACAAACGCATAATATTAGTGGATGTTCCCAAGACGTTTACAGAGCTTTTAAGTCATTAATCTGTAAAACCACATAAGTAAACTGTTATTCAGACGTTGTGGTTCAAATTGAAAAAAACAAATTAATGTTGTTTCTGAAGAGTTGTTTTTTTTGGGGGGAGTTTTGCGGCATGAAGAAACAAAAAGATTAGTTAACCACTACATTACCAAATAAAATTAGGCTATTAAAGATGAGGTTGACATGGATCCATCAGCAAACTGACGTTCACGCACAAAAAATAAAGATTTTTAGGATCCTCTCATCAGGTCCATGAGACTTACCTCGAGGTGTCCACTGCAAGCGTTGTCCTGATAGAGCTGGCACCAGATTCCCACAGGAAAACAACACAGATAGCGCCAAATGGTAAAAGAGTCGCACCATAAAGTTGACCCATGTCCCCTCTGCGCTCCGGGACAGATGATCTGTTCGAGGGGAAAACGCCTTCACATCAGCAAAACGCCAATGTTGTTCATCTGTCACTGACCCGCGCGGGTGGTAGTATCAAAATATCAGAAATCCTCGTCAAGTATCCCGCAGAGGTGACGCACATGGAACCTGTGGGAGAATAAGTGCTGCGCGCTGCGTCCGGAGCCCCGTCCCAACTTTACGCACTGAGGCAGAGACCCCTTGGAGAGCTACTGAAGGCTTCACAGCCCAGTGTGTTCTCACTAATCCCTCTGGATTTACATTCCTGCCTTTAAAGAAGAGAGTCAGTATACACCCGCACTGCCCGTTGCTGATGACGTATAGCCTAATGATTCAGCTACTACTCATAATTTAAAATAGTTAGAGCCATTTATCCCCAAAATAGCCTACATTTAAGTTTATGCTGCTCGTATTTTGAACAATACTATACAATTGAATTCAGGCATTAGGGGGCGCTATTAGAGGCTGTGGCGCGTCAATGGGGTTAAAGTACATATTTGTTCTCTTTCCTGTAGTACTATTTATCAATCTAGATTGTTTCTGTATGAGTTGCCCAATGTCTGAGATCAGCTGTAGAGATGTCTGCTTTCTTTCCAATGTAATGGAACTACACCCCCAATTACAAAAAGTAGGGATTCTGTGGAAAATGTAAATAAGTAAGTAAGTAAGTAAGTAAACTTTATTTATATAGCACCTTTCACAGACAGAAGTCACAAAGTGCTTCACATAGAAATCATACACATAACATAAAAATGTACATACAAGTTTTAAAAGACCAAAACACCAGCAATTTAAACAACCATAGCAGTCCCGAAACAATTAATCAAAAGCCTGAACAAATAAAAATGTCTTCATTTGGCTTCTAAAAGTGACAACAGAATCTACTGAGCGCAGTGAGGGAGGGAGGCTGTTCCAAAGCTTGGGAGCAACAGCCTGGAAAGCTCGATCACCTCTGGTTCGAAAACGGGTGCGTGGAACCATGAGCAGATTCTGATCTGTAGACCTCAGAGCCCGAGTGGGGGTGTAGTGTAAATAAAACCATAATGCATGCATTTAAGTGTATATATTTGCAAAAAGTTTCCCTTTTGAGCATTAGATGTCTTGACTTTGTACGGTTTGCAATTAAGTGTAGGTTGCAACAGATTTATAAATCATTACATTCAGTTTTTCACAGCATCCACACTTTAACAGTGATGTCTCTTTCCAGAAATCATGACCCAGTTACCCAGTTATGATAATCCACAGACCTTGTTGTGAGAAGTTTAATGTGGGAACTGTCCTAAAGACAAAATAGTTTCTCTGTTATTTCCATTTATGGTGGTTTCATTTAGTTTTTTTTTTGCCTTCTCAAGAAAATGTCCTGCCCCAGCTTTAATGCACTAAAACCATAAACGTTGACTAAATTACAAAAGAGATGCAAATACGAGACAAATTGAAAAATAAATGAAAAGTCAATAAGATTAAAAGACCATATATAAAATTTGCCCAGAATTTAATAAAAGAATCAGCTTCGATTTAAAAACGAGAAACGTTGACGAGTCACAGATCTTCTGCTAAAAGCAGTTTCGCCATGTTTGAATTTAATGTTTGGGAACAACCAGACCAGTGCCGACCTCAGAGGTTCAGTGAGTCGATACAGTAGCAGAAGATCCAAACCACTTAGTGATTTATAAAGCAGCAGTAATTTGCCATCAGTTCTTTGACAGACTGGATTTCAATGCGGATATTTGAAATTTGCTATGTTGTGGTCTTCGTTGGGGCTCGAGCTGAATGAGCTGCAGCTGGCTCTTTCTGAAAAGACCAGAGACAAGCTTGTTATAAGTTATACAGAAATAAAGACATGGATTAACTCTTAAGCCCCATTACAACATGGATTCTGACAGCCATTATGATTCACTGACAGAGTTAAAATGAGCACCAAAATGTAATTTTTCACATATATTCAGCACACCCTACTGTGGGTCAGTGCATTTAATAAAGCAATTGATGTGACAAAACTACGATTACCATAAAGACATTTAAATCTGATTAATTATGATTTGGAATTTATTCTACCAAGCACCCAAAGATACACAGTGCAATGTATTTCTGAAGTCACATCTGTGTCCTATATTTGAAGGGATTGGGAAAATTTGTTTCTGATGTTTGAAAAAGCAAAAAATAAATTTAAAAAAATGTCGGCTGTTGTCATTGCTGTAACAAATCCATTGTGTGAGATGAGACAAGACTTGGTTTAGGGCCTAGAGCAAAAGATTCAAGACAGTGTCAGAGTGAGGAACAACTGAAAGATGTGGTAATCAAACTGACAGCCAATCAAATCGCAGAAGATTTACTGTGTGTTTCTGTCTCATGACCTGCCGTGTCTCATGCACATTATACACAACGTGACACTTTTATACTAATAAGTAGACATTTTTCTGTGATTGGACTGTACTTCTCATTGAAATAAATGAGAGTATTCAGTGTGTGTAATGTTTACATGATTGATTTTCTGTCTAATCCAATTTAAAGTGTATCATAATGCAAAAATGCAGGTTTGGAAATAAACAAGATAAACCTTAACACATTTATCTTTCAAATTTGGTTTGGAAAATAGGCTAAAAGACAAAGGAAGGAATTACATAATAGGAGAGGAGAGAGATTTAAATAAATAGCCTCCATGGAGAAGCCAGTTTTCTAATTTTCCGCTCATTATTTGTGTTGTTTTAATCACACTTGCAATCACAGCCTGATTACATGAGTTTTAAAGTTGGACTGCACACACTGCTATCTGATTAACCCAGCAAATTATGTACGGAATTTGTATTTTCACATTATAATGATGAATTGCAACATGCACGTTAACATCTTGACATTAAGGATGTTAATGAACTCATGTGAGTGACCCTGTTGACTGTACAAGTCATTTTATTTTTATTAATGCTGAAAAGAATATTCTTCATTTCTTTCAAAGCATATTAGTGTGGGATGAAAATGTCTGTACTGGCCAGCTAAGAACATGCTGTCTCTTTATTCCGCTGTTTGACATATGGCTAATATACAATAACATTAATACAAATTAGAGCCTACCTTAGATGAGTAATTGAATTAAATCAGAGCCAAATTGTACAGTATTACTCAACCTTTTCAGCCAACAGAACCTGTTGGGAAAAAAATCCTATAATACATCTCTACTAAACTGTGCATTCAGTAATGTATAAATGGCCAGGGAGTGATTTTGTGTTGAAAAGTTGTGGAGACATAAAAAAAAAAAAAAAAATCAGGCTTTTTCAATTTAAGGCAATGTAATGGGGATCAGTACAAGGTTAGAGTAGATAAATACGGCAGGCTAGGAAAAAATATCATAATGATGAATTAAAAGGGAAAGTATAAGCTACAATAGAGATAACAGTACAAAAACTAACTAAACTAATCTTAAAACTCAACATACCCCGAAAAAATGGTCATTTTAGAAACAGTAGGCTCTTGAGATTTTTTTTGTTGTTGTCATTTGTTAGTTAATGTTTCTTGGGGCAAGCTATTTTTCACAACATTTTTAACAAATTATGCCGTTACAAATGATGGGGATAAAATCAGCAATTTCAAAAAGTGTTGTGCACATGTCTCCTGCATCACAAATGTAAATGAGACCTGTGATTAATTGTACTAATAGTAATTGTAATAAAATTTAATTGTAATTAAAAAAAATTTAAGTGAAAGGTAGGATAAGGCCATCATTTTATTTCTTTTACACGAGTATTGCGTGATACTCTATGTAAAAAATGTTTAAAAAAAACAACACAAAGTCCCTATCTGAATGAAAAACACTTTACTGTTCCTGAATATGATATTTTATTCAGTGTGACTTGGTTGCCAGTTGCATTACTTGATTTTCTGATGATTCCTCAGAAGAAATAAAGCGTTATTCCAGTGTTGTGAGATCACATCTGACCAATAGTCACCTCAGTGGAAAGCACGGCGCAGTGGTCAGTGGATGGTCAGCCGATGTTAGGTAACTCTGTACTCCGTGGTCTCTTACACCGTCTATTCCCTCTGGTGCATGGGGTTCTTGGCCACTGTTCAATAGAAACAGCTGGTTTTATTCACCACAAATGAATCATGTTAGAAATACACATGCACTCACTTACACACATACTATGTACATGCATGCACAGGGTAACATGGCCTAGCACATCAAATTAAACTGCACAGTCTCCGTTGGCTCCGTTCCCTCTAGAATCAAATGAATTCATAACATATATAAAGCAACATTATAAAAGAACCGCAGAAAAAGGCAGCTGTTGAAATGGCAGTCTCTGCTTCATTATTACGACCACACAGGCCTTGCTTTCTCTTGTTCCCACGAAGGAGAGTCTCCTTTCTTGGTTGACTTTGGTTGTGTTTTTTATTTGGTGTTTGTCTATCTGCTCATAAGCAGGCTGGAAGAAATATGTTTTTCATTGAGGGCTGGAGCCACATTCTGCATCGCAACCAACTTGTTGTCATTCATGGATAAAAGTGCTCACTTGCGGAACACATAAAAGCCCAGACGTTTATCCTTAACTTCCCAGCGGAGAGGGAATTTTAAATTTGTGGCAGAAAATGGGCACAGCTTTGTTGCTCAACACCTTAAGTCATTGTGAATATACTGTACTGCATTTACCACTTCGCATTAGTTGAATTATATCTTTGAATTAATATTTTTTAATGCACATGAATCAGCTATTTACTACTAATCAGCTACAAAAATGTAAATATCTCAGTACCTTAAGACGTGAACCGTTTGAGCTGACCTGTTTAAAACATTTGCACGTGTCAGTTACTGAAACACTGAGTAGAAATGCTGTTATATGATTGGGACTTTAATCAGGATGTGACAGCTGAAATTAAGCCATTTCTAGTGCATTCTGCCAAACGGCACCACTCATTTTCTGTTGGACATGAATACAATTCCTTGCAGTGCATTTTATTTTATTGTAATGGTTTCCTGGTGCAATAGGAATGACAAGTACAACAGAAAAACATCAAGGGTGGTGAAATTTGTCTGGCGACTCAACATCATTACTAGGGTTTTTGGGTTTCCTCTTTGGTTTGTCCCTGGCCTCCAATTAAACTTAAACAAGTCCTCCATATCGAAAAAGTAGTTTTGTCAAAAATGACAGTATATGACCATTCTACTGACACTGAAAAATGGTTGCAGTTGTAAAAACATGGTTAACATTGTGACACAGAACTACTTAGGGTTAGGCAACACGACCATTTGATAGGTTTAGGAAAACATAAGGGTTTGGTTTAAATAAGCACGTTACATTAGTTTACACCCAACTATGTTTTCCTAAACCTAAACCCTGCTTTTGTACAGTGGAGTTGCAGAGGGGTACATTCTTAAGCAACAATATATACCTTTTTTGCAGTAATGTACGATTAAAATGTCTTCATTTAAAATAAAATATATATTCAGAATCAGAATCAGAATCACTTTTATTGTCACTGTACCTGGGTACAATGAGATTAATAAACACCACCAAGTCAGTGCGAGAGACAATGTCTCAGAAATAATAATAATAATATACAAATAATATACAAACAGACATAAGGACATAAGGTGCACACTTTGAATTGCAGCAGTGAAAAATAAATATGGTCCATATACACGTGAGATATTGCACTTGTTTGGAGGTATTGCACAAGAAAATATATATTCTCCTGGAGGCCCATTTATGAGGTGCACCTAAGTAACTAAGACATACACAAACAAGATGACTGTCAAAACCTGTACTGTAGAAGACAAACTGCTAATGACGAGGGAAAGTTTTAAAATAAGCTCAATAAATAAAATAGAGTTAAGACCAGTTTTCCTACCTCCTGGGACACTCTTTTTTAGCTCTTAAACACCTATTTTTTCCAACAACAGACATATGCAAACCCAGAGCCAGATCCCTGGGGAAATGTCCAGATAGCAGTGATGCATTTGAAAGAGCAAAACATTCAGTGTTGTTGTTGCATTTTTGTGATAAAATCTTAGACTTACAAGTACCTTCACTGCAGGATCAAATGAGTTTTTAGCAACAGCACACCATCAACAGGACTCAAATGACATCAGGAGCACCTCAAGGATATGTGTTGTCCCCACATTAGCTCCAAGAGCACTGTCCTTGATGATTATATCTGTGTTGGGTATGTTGGAGACATTAGCCTCTCTGGAAACCTTATCTCTTAACTCTCTTCTTTCAGACAAGTCGATGCAAGTTGAGGTTCAGCTTCTGAACACTGAAATGGTTTGACCCTGAATGACAGGAGATGGTAGGCAACTAAGTTGTTGCTGTTGTTGCTTGGTGGAGAGGCTGGGTTCATGGCTCAGCCTTTATGGCTGACTTTAAGTCTGTCTGGTTCTGGTGCAAGTTTAGATCATCAAACAGGGCACCGCCCAAAAGGAACCATGTTGCATTCTCTCATCTTCAAGACGTGATGAATCCCACTCTCCCACTACATGACCTTCATCTGAGAAAGTAATCCACCCACCACAACACAGTACATCCAGCTGTCCAGTATTACACACTGCGGTCTCTAAACTTTGACTGTAATAAGCTGGAAGTCTTTCTTTTAAACACTGTATGATTTTAGTCTTTCTTTGCCTTTTAGCAACTTTCAAACCATCAGCCAACTCAACCCATTCCCAGTCACAACAAAAGTCAAATACTGACGTTTAATCAGTGCCCCATAACATCAGATGTCGACGTCACAAGGTCCCTTTAATTAGTTAGTCTGTATGAGACACTCAAGGGACTCCAATGTACAACCATTCGTGCCATTATGAGACACTCAGAGCAAAAGGTTCATTTAGGTTGAATGAGATATGAAGTGGATCAATGTTCATGTCCTGTGTGAAACCAGAAGTCACCATTGTTATTTAAGGTTATCATCTCTATGTAGATACATCAAGTTCTACATTATTTTCTGTCACCCACGTAAGGCTACGTGTAGTTACATTTGGAAGTAATTATCTTTTTTTATTTATTTTTTATTTTATTTAACCTTTATTTAACCAGGAAAGTCTTATTGAGATTAAAAATTATTTTTTACAAAAGAGTCCTGGCCAAGACAGGCAGCAGCACAGTTAGTTACAGACAATCATTTAAAAACAACAGAGAACATAAAAATAGAGTCACAGTCAGAGCATCATCAAACAAAGCATGTACAGACAGAAGAGCCAGCTTCAACATCATGAAGTAAGGACTTAATCTTCACCCGAACCCTGTTTGTTTTTCATCTCCTTAACCAAGTAGTTTTGGTGTCTAAACCCAACGGTATGTTCCCACAGACACGGAAACTGACAGCACCATCCCTGACAGATGAAAAACTGATGCTAGAGTGTCACTTTTTGAAGTGCAAGGCCACTGACCAAGGCAAGTTGGGAGTGAGAATGGAAACGCTCACTCAAAAAATCATGATTTCCTGCTCTTTTAAGAATGGGTATCCCTTTTCATAAAGTAAGAAAAATGATCTTATACACTGCAGACATTACACACATTTTTTGACATTTATTGATATTAAATCCAGTGAAACACCTGCACATCAGAGACACTGTTGAAAACTTACATACCAAGTAAAAGCAGAAGATCAGAATTAGAAAATAACTGTGACTAATTCTATTTTCTCATCATGTTTTTTGTCCTTACAGTCCAGCATGATATGCACACTGGACAAGTTACATTTCCCAGTCCAGTATTCAAACTGTTGGCAAAGTATTAAAATCTCCCTTGCCTGATCAACGTAACACAAGTATCATGAACTCTTGTCACAGAGCTGCACAGAGATAACTTATTTTTACATGTGAACTCAGAAGACAAATAGATCTGTGTAACCTCCTATCATCTGTGGGATTTATTCATAATTAATAGTCTTTCACTGCAACACGAACCATCGAACGCTGCTTGTCAATAAAACGCTGACAAGGAGATGTATGAAGCAAACCTGGCCAAAGTTTTCACGTCTGTCAATTGAATATATTGCTGCAGCTGTTTTTATTGTAATTCTGTTGCCTGGAAACTGGGGGACTTTCAGAAATATGAGTGTTGCATGTCTCTCTTATCACAGTAAACACCTGACTGTTCAAGCCAAATAACACAGAAGTGATCCATCAGTGACAGAGCTGATCATGTGGAAGGAAAACTCTATTTTGTAACACGACTTGCATTGCACAACTCATACGTTTTGGTGTTGGTTTATGTTTAGCAGAGACAAAAGTTAATAAATTGACATTTGGCTGACCTTTGGACAAATGCTTTGGCTTGCTACTTTGTTTCTTTCAGTCATCATTTCTGACAATTTGTTGGTTTTATTACAACAGAAAGCAATGGATTTAGCAGAGCCTGTTCTTAAACAAGCATAGACTTCTCCTTTTGAATGTCTTCATGGGATCAAGGTGTTGTGAGGTGCAGTCTTTATTCGCACACCGGGGCCTTTGCTCCACAGGGACAATGCATGAACTTTTAAAAACACAGTGGCATCATTTAGTATTGTTTCATGGAATTTAAACTGGGAAAAAGTAGATTTTCAAGCTTATAAAAAGCTCTAGAGATGTGGCACAGCCAATGGAAAATTATTTTTCAGTTTACTTTAAAAGATTTTGTCCTCCAGCCTTCCAACTGCTGTTCAACATCTGACTTTCAGCTCGAGAACAAAGCTCTCTTTTGGAAAATGTTATTTCTAGTAACTTTGTTGCAGGTTTGCTGTGTTTATTAAAGGTGAAATACATGAACAGTATGAATCACCGACACAAATTTCCTAGAACTGTCAAACTCCAATTTCGTTTGCCTGCAGTATATCAAGCACTGTGAATCATAAAATCCTGTCTCCGGCCTTTTGTCTACAGAGATTTGGTTTCCAAGCAGCGCTATTGTGGGATGTATGTGGAATCTAATCAGAGTGACTGAGAGCTTATGGGGAGATCAATACGAAAAGCCTTAAAACTGTATGAATCATCAAAGTGATGAGGGAATATCCCAAGAAGGAAACTTCTGTTAACGTTACAGTAGTGTAGCTGATAGCATCCATGTATCCTGGTCAGATACCTGGCCTTTAATAAGGTGGAAGTAATGCCTGTTTAAGCAGCTCACGTTACTGTAGGTTATTGATTTTTAAATGAATAGTGCAAACGTTTGTCAGGCTCTGAGAGCAATGCTGTGGTGATCAGTGTGCATGTCAGTTACAGCCGATAGAGGTGTCAGGATGGAAAATGCATTACCACCTTGTGGTTGTTTGCCTCCACTGTCTGTCCAGACTACGTAGCCATGACAGCTAATGCTCCAAATATGGCTTATGCTGCAAAGCTACACTGCAAAAAGCCAACTTGTATTTTTTGGCCTAAAACAGTGATTTAAATTGGTAAAACTTGGAAATATAAATTACTGACATTTAGGGCAATAATGTAAGTTAGCACAACAAAGGAAGCCAGTTGTCTGCTCAAAAACAAGCTTGTGGGTTGTTGTTACTTATATCTTTAAGTTGGGGTTCACAACAAGGGACAATAGTTCTGCTAACTCTTATTTCTTTGTTGTGAAATTCGGTCATTAGCGAAAGCTAGCGGCTAACTGATGCTAGCGGCCAACTGACGCTAGCGGCTAACTGATGCTAGCGGCCAACTGATGCTAGCGGCTAACTGATGCTAGCGGCTAACTGATGCTAGCGGCGCTGCTTGTTACAGCTACAAGAGTAGCCATTAGCGTATCAATGCTAACTCAAAATTGTGGTCACAACATTAGCTGACATTTCATAGCGGCTTTACAATCGTGCCAGAGAAATTCAGAGTTGAGCAAACTCAAAAACGAAACTTAAAATATTTAGTTTAATTGTCCAACTTAAAATTTTATCGAAGTTTGTTGCCTTGAAATTTTGAGTTCACCCAACTTTTCTTTTTTTGCAGTGTACAAATTTAAAAAATTGGTAGCTTCACAGACATGGACTGCAAAGATTAGTGTCACCAATTTAGTATCCCATCAAATGTTGCCATTGAAAAAAATGTGTTGTTACAGTACATTATGATGTCACAGTGAAGTTGACCTTTTGGATATAAAATGTCATTACTTCATCAGTTTATCTCCCTGGATATGTGTGTGAAATGTTGTCACATTAGCATATGAATGCTTCAGTTATGGCCCAAAATATATTTTATGAGGTCACAGTGACCTTGATCTTTGACCTATAAAATCTAATTTGTTCACTCTTGACTCCAAGTGGCCAAATTTGAAAAAAATGCTTCTAGGTGTTCCTGAGATAATGCATTCATGAGAAGAACACAGTCAGACAACCCAAAAACATAATGCCTCCTGCCACGGCTGGCACCGAGGGATAAAATTAAAAAATGGGTATGCAGATTCTTTTCTAGAGATCTTCTGATGAGTGAAACTTTGATGGTAAACTTAAAAAGTTAATACAGCTAACGTTAATATCCAGGGGGAGGGCATGCTTTTAGAAACAGGCCAATGGCAGACTCAGACCAACAGTCTACATCCAGCTGGTCAAACAAAAGCCACGGAAATGCAACTGCTTCATGCATATTCAAGCCTGAAAAAGTAATTTTCAGCAGGTTGCTTCATTTTTACACAGTGAAAACTTCAATACACTACAGGCTATACATGATATGGTTCAACTTTATTTTTCCACCTCACACACTCCTTCAGTTCTTTGTATATTCTATGTGAAATACAATCCTAATCAAAACAATTTATGAAATGCTCATTTATGAAGTAATGGCTGAGATGAATTGCCATAATCAAAACCTGGTTTTCTTCGCAGCTCACACCATTCCTCCCGTGTGTATTAACGCCACCATTTAGCCCCCTTTGAATTGTGTCGCCCCCACTGTACCTGCACCATGATTTATAGTTCGCAGGAGGCTTTGAAAGGGAGAGTTTCTTTTGCTCTCACAGGTGCACCCAGCAGTCAGCAGCTGAAAACACAGACACTCACAAGCAAGTCCGGCTTTGACGTGACTCAGACCTCAACACATGTCACCCCGAGCAGCACCGCGGCCATGTGCTGAAGCTGTGTCAACTGTGATGGATTTGGCTCAGCTCGGCGGAAGATGACGTGAGCCTTCATAAGGAGAAAGGACAACAAGAGAAAGGGTGATGTGGGGACAAATTACAAAAGAACAAAAAAAAAAATCTTTCTTTCAGCCAGAGCATTGTGTTATCACAGCTTAGACAGTAAAAGACATCAGGCTGAGATGTCATAGTGAACAAAAAAATTGCAATGTTGGAATATGCTATAATATTTGCTGCTCTTAATGTGCGTTCTTTATAAGTGTTAGAGCCATTTTGTACATTGTAGAGAAGCTGATAAATAATTCAGATTTGTATTTCATAAGTTCATAGTTCTTTATTGAAGTTGTAAGAATGCCTATTGGTTCGTAGGAATTGCACTCTTCTTATTGGCTGAGATGTGTGTAACGTCATAATTGCTTACTTTGTTTTAATTAGGATTATGGAGACGAGGAGAGCTTATTATTATTTTGGATTGCTGCAGTTTATTGTTTGTAATGCTCAAACGAAAGGTTTTCAATAAACCATAAGAAAGAAACTGTGGGATTTTTTCGGCTTAAGACACGCGTCAACTACATCCTCACGCTCCATAATTGAAGTGTGCGTTTTAAGTAAAACTAGACGGAGCCACACTAACAATAAGGTCTTCCTCACTAAAACGTCTGCTGAAAAGTGATAACAGCAGCAACAACTGAAGTTTGTTTGGCACACAAAAAAGGAACATTTTGTTAAATTTGACTTCTCACTGAGAGTTAGATGAGCAGATACCAATACAAACTTTAAGTCAAGACAGCCGTTTCTGCTTTTTTTTTCTTTCATTTATGCTAAGCTAACCAGCTGGCTGTAGCTTCATATTCAGTTGTATCAATCTTCTCATTTGAATTTAGGCAAAAAAGAGAATATGACGATTCCCCAAAGTTCCCTTGTTGATATTCATTTCTTCTGGGGTTTTTTGTCTTCAAAACCGGTCAGATGGTTTAAACTGCCAACGTGTCTGATGTTCAGACTTGGTTTTTCAGACCTGGCAGGCACAATTTACATTAAAATGTTGTCTGTTGGAATCTCTACCAATTTGTTCATGAAACTCTTTCAAATATTCATATGAACTGGCTTCAGCATTAGCATGTTGCACATGCCGGCTGGTGACATAAAACCTTTTGTGCACTAAGTCTGTATAACTATAACTGAACTAACGAATAAAGATCACTACCTGCGAAAACATGTCACAATGTTCTGCAAGAGATGCCGAATTCAGGTTAGAAACACCACCACAATGAGTCAGACAACAAGGAACTAAAAGATTACAATTTTAATTTACTGACTGAAATGTGAAATATGTTTTCAGATAAAACTTTGAGTTATTAAGATGACCTTAAACTAATGTTGCAATAGTACAAATACTCCCTAATGATTTACTCACAGTGCAAGGTCTTCTTTTAAAACTCGGAGGGAATTTATCTTTTACTTAAAAAAGGAAAAAAAATCCTGCCCCATGTGTGACCTCCATCAGTCATGGTGGTGGTACTTTATAGTGGCTTAGTGGGAGGGTGTATGTTGATGATTGAAAAGCTGTGTAAACTGATTCAGGTGGGTTAACCCTCAACTACATCCTAATCAGTCAGACCCGAGGGGGATCCGTGACCCAGCAGCCGGGCGGAGAGCTCACACATTGTGTGTGCTCAGTGATCGGTTTAATGGGGTAGAAGCGGTGGCTATGTCTGGAATGCCTCCCAATGCGGCTGTGACCTCTTTGGATGGGAGGGATTACAAGCTGTGGGAGAGGATGGACCTCTTTTTTTTTTTTTTTTTATAAACACAGGTCCTGCGGTCAGACCTGCAGATCAGCAACATCACAGGACCACCAAAGGAAGTCTGGGACTTCAAGGTGCTGGCCTCAACAGTTTTTCTGCACGTGCAGACTTACAAGGTTTACAAAGACCCCCTGACTGAATGTAGTCTGACTGACCCACAATACAGACACTGTAGATTAAGGGGGGTTTAGCTCTTTGCATCAGGATCTCTATAATGTAGGGGTTTGACGAGATTAAAGTCCACAATATTTCTCGTTGCGTTGAAAATCAGTCTGCGAGATTTCAAATCAAATCAAAATTACTTTATTCATCCCCGAGGGGAAATTCAGTTAGTCTGGTAGAATCTCTGTTAGAATGAGAGAGCCTGATGGCTGTAGGAGAGAAGGATCTTTTGAATCTCTCCATCCTGCAACAGAGAGAGAGTAGCCGTCCACTGCTGTTTTTTTGGTCCATAAAGGTTTTGTGTAGCAGATGATCCGGGTATTTCAGGATTGCCTCGAACATCAAAATCAAACAAGATTTGTGAGTTATCCATCTTCTATTTGTGACCTGTGCGGGCAGTAAAATGAAAAGAAGAAGAGGAGGAGAAGGAGGGGAAGCAGCAAGCAGCCAGAATGAAATCGCAGGAGACGGAGGCTCATTAAGAAGAGTAAGAAGGAATCGAAGTGGCACAGTCCTCCTGCAGCAATCTCTCCCAGCTCAGAGTTGGAGTCTGCAAATTGCTAACAGGCTAACAGTTAGCTCTGCAGCAGTACAGTGTGTATGTGCTGCTGCTGCAGGAAGTGTTCACTTAGCGATCTCTGTTTGTTTACAACAAGCACTGGACACTTTGTGCACAGTTAGCGATGCCGGTTAATTCAAGATCACTATGTTTATGATAATTAGCCATGCTGCTTTGTTTTGATCAGCTGCTGATGTTGTGCAGTTAGCGAAGGCGGCCACAGTTGCGTCTCCCGTGTTTAATCCGTCTTGTATGTGATCACGGTCGAAACTGTCGCTAAGCAATTATGCGACGGTCGAAAACCATACGATACCTCCAGAGTCTCATTAATCCCTCTGGGGGATTTTATTTTTTTATTTAACTTTTATAAATTTTAATTTTAGTTTCAATTTGTGGAAGAAGAAAGTTATCAAAAGCTATTGCTTACATCATGCATGTAAAGAGTTATAATAAAACATTTAAAAATGCATGTGCAACTCGGTTAAATAAAAGTCTGTTGGTCCAGTCATATATTGTGTCATTGTAGTTTTCTTAAAATCTCGTCTTGTCTCATTCTCGTGAACCCAATATCACGTCTCGTCTCGTGAGCTGAGAGTATCGTCACAATCCTCCTTCATACTAAATGTATAAATACTTGATCCTGAAGCACTACAAGACTTTAAAAAATCCACTTCCAAATGTAACATGTGTATGATTGTATTACAATTCCAGCATGCATTGTGACATTGGGGATTAGAGCCTGCGCCTGGCAGTGATCTACCACTTTAACTAAACGGGACCACATGCAGACAAAAGTCAGATGTATGACAGTGAAAAAGTGTGCGTAGTTGGAACTCTATTCTCCCAGCAGACTTTTAATTTACACCCTGCCAGCATAAAGTAGGGGACTGAATGGGGAAAATGTGTAAATCTGCTCTGTGAAACTGCAAATTAAACAGCTCAGAAAAAGATAATGTGAAACCCTTGTCATGAATCAGGCCGCGCAGCCAGGCTGAGCCATACCTAGCACAGCTGTGTGGCCCGGGACAAACATTCCTGCATGCAGTAAGTCACACAGAGACGGTGGTAGAACACACACAATGGAAAGGACAGGATTATTCATCATCCTGTTCACACTCAAAGGAAATATTTTATATATTAACTGACTTTACAGGGGACGTTGTCCCAAAGGGAATAGAGGCAGGTCCACTAATGGGACCAGTTTTAGTCTTAATAGTGGCACAGGTCTGCTTCATGTCCCATATCCCAACTTAATCGCCTCGCTTTAATTAAATGGACAACGTACTTCCTAGGAACCCAGAGCTAATCAGATTACTTGGATGAATAATGATGACAGGCAATTCTAATTAGAGCTGTACACTAAATCTTATTCCTTGTATATGTGAGGTCTTTATACCACACAATATTAGCATGTGGTCTGTACCTGTGTCTGGCTGTATTAGAAAAACAAGGTGAAATTTGGCAAGTCAGTAAAAATGAATGGCACTCACAATATAAATTATAGACAGCTGCAAAGTGTATGTATAGCATTACTGTTGTACCATCAGTCTCAGTAAAGGATGTCTTTTGAGGTGTTAGTCAAACATATTATTAATAACTAGAATCTGACAGATATATCTGTTAACATATATTATCTACCGATCAAAGGCATATCTGTATCGGTATATATGCCATATGATATGTGTTGTTATGAAAAGTTTTTTTACCCAATATATAATGCAGAAAATGTTGCTTGGCATGATTTAGAAATGGTGTTAGCTATGTTCTTTTTTTTTAACAGTCAGCAATTATTTGAAACTGAACAGAAATTATGTTAATTACAGAAATTATGTTTATTTAGCCATTGATTTTATTCCTATTAATCCTTTTTTTTTCTCAGTTGTCGTTTATACATTTTAGTTTGTTTAATGTCTAACAATTTCAAATATTATTTTGTTTTTGAATGTTTACAATGGTTAAAAAAAAAAACAGTGTACAAACCAAATAAAAAGGTACATTTCCCTTCCAACTCAAAAAATGAATATACCGGCCACCATATCGAGAAATATCGGTTATCGAGAAATTTTCCACCTCTAAAATCGGTATCTGCATCAGTCTCAAAAATCCCACATGGGTCGAGCTCTATTATTAACCACTGTCACCAGAGGCTTCAAGGAAAGTGAGTAAAAAGGGAAAAACGGGGCACAACTGGAATACTGGCTAACTACAAGCTAGGATAAGGTGAGTTTACTTAAAACATTTGAGGAAACTCTGTCGTATTAAACTAGACAGTCTCCACACAGACCAGGAAACAGGACACACAAACTGATTACCTATCAGCAGAAAGCTGAAGTCACCAATCAGTAAAGGAGCTGTATCACAACTTTCAATACTGCAAAACTACAATAGGTAAATGACAGTTTGACTTAACATGTTTTATCCCTTAACTTAAAGACATCAGTTGAAAGTGCCTCTCTAATCACAACAGGCTTGCTGTTCTAAATAAGGATTTACAATCCACATTAAAATCGACACGGGTTTTCTGGCTACCACAATACTTAGCGCAACAACCACTTTGTTGTTTTTAAAGCAACACTAGCTCTGTTAACGAGGAATTACAAATATGACTGGAACACATCTTTGGCCAATCAAAGAGTTTGGTTGAAACTACCTGTTGTTTTATTATTTCCTTTTACTTGCTTTGCTAAAAGAATATACATGTTATAAGACAGACCTGCAGTGTTCCCATGGTCACTGACCTTAATAAAAACACGCTTCCATAATTTCCTTTATGAGGACCACTAGGCACTTGTCCCTGCATGCAGACTCACAGGTCAAACCTCAGAGACCTGACCGAGGCACTGAGGGCCCATCTCAGATATGTGAGATGCAATATAAACAAATACCGTACAAATTGGACTTCAGGCAACAAATAAAGTGCAGTGTTCAACAAAGCCGGCTTTATTCTAGAGAACAGGCCGCTTGGAAATGGGTGGGAAGTGGTGATTTTAAAACTGTAAAGGTTCCAGTAAGCAGGAGCAGATGGGGACAGTGTGCAGACTTGGTGTGGTAAAGCACTCTAATTGCTCGGTGTAAATGTTTGCTTTTATTATTCAACGGCCTTTACTGTTCCCTGTTAATGTGAGGTTTGTGAAATTCGTCAGCACTATAAAATGCAGAAACCAAGTACCAGGGGAGTCGTGTCATTAACAAACAATGATTTGAGCAAGCAGGGATGAATTAAAAGCATTTGATCACAATAATCAAAACCATCTGATGAACAGTCAATCTATTGCAGAGGCTACTAAAGAGGTAACTATCGGTTGTTGAGGGTCGGAGGAGAGAACTGTAGGACTACATCCGCAGAATCGAGAAAGGTAAGAAAAACATACATTGTACTCCCTAAATGCTTTAAAAACATCATTAAGTCATAATCTCCCATAAATTCCATGAACAGTTTTATTTTGAAATGAGCATTTACAGAACAACCATTGGCAGCAGAGAGAGCAGATACAACTTGTTACACACAGTTGAGAGTTTTATATGTCTTGGAATGGGTGTTTTCAATCAAGGAAACTGAAACAAAAGATATTTTCTGAGTTCATTCAAGTTTAATGAGGAGATGGACAATGAAAAAATAACACAGTTTATGGAAAGATTTCATTCTTAATTGTTTGTTTGATTACTACATGGACGATGTGCAGTATTTGTGTTGAGGTATATGATCAGTCTGCCATAACTCTAATATTGGGGAAATTTTAATTTAATTTCCTACAATGGAAGCTACAACCTGCATAATGTATGATAGAATATTAAGACCATCTCCCGCTCCTAAAACTATGTTTTATTACGACCCATATTTATGGATAGAGCAGTATAAAGAGTGACACAGTATACAGACTGCAGTTAGCGTCCTGCGTGAAACCAAACATCAGTGTTGGCTTGTCACATGCATAACTACTAAGGTAACAGAAGGGAAGTAAGCTAACAAATGTAACCCTTACCCTAAACCTAACAAAGTAGTTTGTTACCTAAACCTAAGTGGTTCTGTGGGTCATATTATACACTGCAAAAAAGCAAACTTGTATTTTTTGGCCTGAAACAGTGATTTAAGTTGGTAAAACTTGGAAATATAAATTATTGACATTTAGGGCAATAATGTAAGTTAGCACAACAAAATAAGTTTGTGAGTTGTTGTTGCTTATATCTTTAAGTTGGGGTTCACAACAAGGGATAACAGTTCTGCTAACTCTTATTTGTTTGTTGTGAAATGCTGGAAATCGGTGAAATTTGGTCATTAGCAAAAGCTAGCGGCTAACTGACGCTACTGGCTAACTGGCGATAGCGGCTAACTGACAAGCAGCGCCGCTAGCGTCAGTTAGCCGCTAGCGGCGCTGCTTGTTACAGCTACAAGAGTAGCCATTAGCGTATCAATGCTAACTCAAAATTGTGGTCGCAACATTTGCTGACATTTCATAGCAGTGTTAATCGTGTTGAGTTGACAAAAATCTGAATTCAGAGTTGAGCAAACTCAAAAACAAAACTTAAAATATTAAGTTTATTTGTCCAACTTGAAATTTTATCAAAGTTTGTTGCCTTGAAATTTTTAGTTCACCCAACTTTTCTTTTTTTGCAGTGAAGGGCAGAAACAAATGATCTATGTGGTCGTATGGGTTGGAGGAATTGTTTATTCTTATTAAATATTCTAAATATTCTAAATTTACAACAAAAGGATGGGTTAAATGCAGAGGTTGAATTTCCCCATTGTGGGATTAATAAAGTAATCTTCTTCTTCTCTGATCACTTTGTCATTTAGGTGTGTGTGTGTGTGTGTGTGTGTGTGTGTGTTTTATACTTTCATTGTATTGAAAACTGAATTTAATATTCTGTTCTATGATGTTGATGCTTTCCTATAAAACATTAAAAAACAGTTACCTTGCTCAATAACTACTTGCCTTTTCTCAATTTAAAAAAAGTGGAAACATTTACCAGATTCTTTTAGCTTTAGCTTAAATCTCACACGCTAGATACTGTCCACTTCAATCATCAGGCGGTTTCTTCACACCATGCTAGCCTTACAAGAGGGTTCTTTGTGTCAGACAGCTGAGAAACTGAGGAAATCAGGGATTTTCCACTAGTGTCAAACTAAGATTCTCACATGAGGACTGACGTGTGAAGTTCATTACAGAACCATCACAGAAAGGGCTGTTTTAGAGACTTTAGCACCTCGTATGAGAAACACGCAGCTGTGTGTGTATGTGTGTGACTGTACCTGCCAACCCTTGTGGAAGCCTGGGTGTATATATACACGTGTGTGTGCATGTGTCTGTGAATGAATGTGTGTGGTCTGTATGCAGCCTGACATACACCTCCCACCATGGTATAGAGCAGTTAAGGGGCTGAAGGGGTTAATAGGATCTGGGACTGACTCTTTCAGGTCTATAGGAACATGACAATAGACACAAAGTCTGTCACACCAAGTGCTTGATTTAGAACAATGATGCAGCATTTAATCTTCTCTGCGTCATACTTTATTGTGTGTCGCAGAAACATCACACCATGACTTTGATCTGAGACTAGAACTTCTTGTGATTGAACTGAAACATAACGAGCTGTGATCTTCATTTAATTCAAAACAACATCCTGGGAGGATAGTAGACAGTAAATAAATAAACTCTTACAGACTGGATGTCGTAATGTTTGCAGATATCAAATAATGTGTGATGCATTGTTTGCCGTTTCTTTTTACAATAACACTTTAAAAACTCACAGAGCTGACCTTCTGTGCATCACATGTTGGGCCTGAAAGGTTTCCCGTAACATCATTGTCACATCATCATCTGACTTCCATTATTGGTTTACTCCTATTTATTTATTTCCCCTGGCAGGCGAACAGAGCCGAGGTGACGCAGGGCCGGCGTCTGCAGGCTGGGAGTGGTGTGTAGTGTATGGAGCAAGCTGTTAGGGCTGAGGACAACAGCTTGGCTCATACTGCACCCATTACAGAAGAAGAAATACTATACGTGTATCAATGCGTGTCATTCTCAAACCAACTGATCAATCCTTTGTTACACGTCAGTGCTCTCTTATGTCTTTTACATTTGAGAATCGCTCGAAAACTGCATTTCTGATTCAGAACAGCTTTGTATTTAGGTCACAGTATATAAAAGTATGGCATTTCTGATTTCACCTGGGCCGAGCAGAGACGTTTAGAGGGGCAGGTGCTCCAAAAAATATCCCAGGAACAATATTTTAAAATCTTCCAAAATGTCAAACTCTTGCTTTAATAGAAAGACTACTTGTAGTTCTTGTTAGTGTTTATTATTATTGTAAAAACTTTAATAATCTCCATCAAGTCAATTCAACATAATTATGAAAGTTACTTAAGTGAAACACAGCATAATATTTCAACAGCATAGAAAGTTAATATTTTGGATGAAAAAGCATACATTTCTTTACCTCCGCTCTAAACCAGAACATCCCATTTGCTACGCTGAGGCATTTTAAAAAAACTGTATGCTAAATATAACTCAAAATATAAGTAAGTTTAATATGAGTAGAGGTCTCGACCCACTACACCTCCCTGCAACAGATCGATAGACTCTAAACTCAACTCATTTATAGAGGCCCTGGTAAAAAAGTTAGTTATGTAATGACTAATTTAAATCATATCACAAACCTAAAAACCTCATCTTGGGTAAAGCAGACTGCATTCTCTTCAGTCGAAAAAAACATAAATTACAAAAAATTAAGATGGTTTATCATTCGATGCACATGTCATAGACACATGACTTACACGTTTCTTATTTATCTTCTTAACATACAGAAATAAACAGTAATACAAAGCTCAGAGGTACAGATTAGCACTGAAAAGCAGATTTAAAGTTACATCCACATCAAGAAGTTTCACTGCATGTGTCAAACACATGGTTTAATGACAGCTAATGACTCATTATACAGCACAACTTCACTTAAATCCAGGAGGACAACAGTCCTCACAGCTACTAGCAGACCTACACAGACCTATTCAACAAATTGTCACCCTGTTAAAATAACCGCCTAACATATGACATATGACATTTATTGATCATTTCACTCAAAAAGGATGTAACAAAGGATGCCTATTGGCATAGTAATAACACTGTGTGTAAATTATGTAACTTAAGAGAAATAAAGGACTTAGGCAATTTTTTGAACATGCCTTGTGACTTAAGCAAGATATGGTAACACTTTATTTTGAAGGGGTCTACATAAGAGTCACACAAGCCTGTCAGAAACATGACATGACAAGTATCATGAGCATTAATGTTACTTCAAAGTGTCATTAATGTTCATGACACATCCCATGTCATGTTTATGACACGCTCATGTCACTCTTATGTAGACACCTTAGAGTAAAGTGTTACCAATATTAGTGTCAACAATAAAACACTGATAAACTAAACTGATAACTAAACAATCTCCCTCTAGCTCTTCTTTGCTGGGTTCTTATCTGATGTCTATGAACGTGGCAAATTGTCAAAGAAGTGATAATCTTAAAAGGGTAAAATCACATGATCTGATCAACTGAGGATGTAGGTGATTTTACCGTAAGTGGCGTCATGAGGAGATGATTTAGGCAGAAAACCCGATTTTGGCAAAAAAAAAATGACTTAGGCGATTTTTTTAACAGTGTGACGAAATATTAATCAACAGGTGACTGAAAAATCACGGCATGCAAAAAGGAAGAAACTGCACTGTAACATCAGCAGTAACACAGCAGCTTCAGTGTACAGGCAAACGGAGCACAGCACATAATAACCTTAATCACAGCACAGCAGGGAGTGAAATACTCAAATGTGAGCATCACTGTGAGTACCGACCATTTATCAGAAGAACCAGCAGTCAGGACCAACATTAAGTCGCATAATGCGCTGAGGCCATAAATAAAATGTGATAAACAATCAGGCAAAACTCACCATAAACACTGCCACTGTGTGTCTGCAGCGTCCTGCGTCACAGCTGCACGTGAGAAAAACGGAGGTCACGTCACACGATGACCTTTCACCTGCCGCAGGTCATCACGTGATGTAAAGTAACTGATGGCAGTCAACTCGTATTATTTATAGCTAAAATTAAATATTTTCTTGATAAGGGCCACTGGCAAGCCGGTCCTTCACAGAAAAATAAAAATACAATTCGAAAAGTCATCTTCTTAAAGGGACAGTGTTTTTTTTTTTTTAAGTGGGGTTGTTTGAGGTAATCCATAGTCAATGTATTACGTACAGTAGCACCCTCCCAGTTTGAAGAAGCAGACACTTTATTTAAAGCTCTGCCCACATATCTTTCTCATGTAGGATATTCTCCATAATGTTAAAATTATAATTCTAATCTGGATCACCTTGATCGAATATGGTCACAGTAACAGTCTTTTTCTGTTTGTTTTCTTTTAAAGCATGCACAACAGTAGAAAATAAGGTTCCAGTCTATGAATTACGGTCCTTGGTCTGAAAATTCTCCTGGGTGGAAACACCACTAATAGCACCCTTTCACAGCATCCTCAAACCCATCAAAAGTTCAAACATGTGTTTCGTGCCTGTCAGCAAACACAACAATGAAGATAGTTTGAATAGAAACGAGTCTCATGTGTTTTTGCTTAACGTTGCCTGGCCCGTTGTTTACACGGAGACGAGAGAGGCACACTGAGGCCAGCTGCTCTGGAATATTTGGGCCTCAGTCTTTAACACATCTTCACTGTAGCTTCCACCAGACTCTATCCTGCAGCTGCAGTCCTGCACCATGCTGTCCCACTGAATGCACAGCAGGGACAGACTGTTGTGGTGGAGATATGTTGTGAGTACGCGGCGTATAGTGTGACACCTGTTGCATTTCAAGTACATTCTGACTCCTTGTTTTTTTTTCATCAGCTCCAGTCTAAAGGCAGCAATGTTAACATATAGTGGCATAATCCTACTCTTTCTTTTCTTTCATTACAGAATGTAAAATCAAATTCGGCTGGTCTAATCCCATCTCAAGATAGTCTCAAATTACGTTTTGTTCCTGAAATCCACCCTTAATCAAGACTGGATTACAAGATTTAATCGGATATCATAATCCTTTTTTTCTTTGAACAACCCATTTTAAAGATTTGATCCAATCTAAGTGATGAAATCTGATCAGATCACTTCTGGGTTCTGGCAACAACATAATCTGAACAAAAACATATTTATGTTTAATATTTAGAGACGGGTGAGTGATAACTGTTTGCTTACTAACATTAAAAATAGTGTAATGCACCATTTTGTTATCTTTGCTATAACTTTGGCAACAGCTAATTCTACTATTGTGCAAGTTGGTAGACAAAGTTTAAATTAACATACACCTTCTTAAATTTTGTATGTTTTTTTGTGGTTATAAACAGTTAAACAAATTTTACCATCATAACATTATTTTGCATTGTGCTGCAGTTTTCTTCAAAGGCAAGGGGAGGGTCCAATGAAAATATCAAGAATGCTTTTTAAAGTGAAGCACAAGTTTCAGCCCCCTCCCCACACCAATAACTCAGTACAGTTCCTAATGTCATTGTGTTAAAATGTGTTGTGTCCACATTATGGTTTAGTAATCCAATCCAATCCCCCTTTATTTGTATAGCACATTTACACACACGTCCATTTACTACACAAACGTCTCCAAAGTGCTGTACATAAAATCAACAATAAAACAAACAATTCCATATACCAATCAGCAATAAATAATACGTGTATAAATCTAAAATGATGCCATAAATAAAACAATACAATCAAACAGATAAACATAGTAAAATAAAATAAAAGACGTAGTTAAAAGTCGACGCATGAATGTAAGACAGTAAACAGGTTAACATGGTTTCTCTGCCTGTCTCTCACTAACACACTGCCAGTAACCTAAACACTGTCCCTGTCTTCTCCGATCCAGCAGCCATTTGATCGGGTGCCGATAGACTCGAGACCTCTGAACTCGCTGTGATTTTGGGGCTCAGAGCAACCTGAGCCTGAGGGGTTAAAGTTCTGAGTTCTCTGGCGCAAGAGGGCGTGAAAGCTGGTCTAATCGTGACAGAGCGTTCATTAATCATGGTCACAGAAAGTTCTAATAAAGGAAAAGAGGCAGATCTAAACTCAGCTATGGCTCTCTGATCCTGCACCAGGTCTGTAGTGGGCTCCAGATGTGAGGGCCGACAGTGGGATCACTCACAAACACACGCACAGATCCATGCACGTTGTTTTGCATGTAACACCCACATGTAGTCACCACACACACACAAGGGATTTTGTAAAATCATGTGCAGGATTTTGCCATCAAAGAGCAAAGAGGCAGGGTGCATTTGTTTTTACGTAACGGAGCTCAAATGTGGCATTATTGTATTCCTGAGGTGGAGACAGCAGCTTTCACCTGGAGACACTGAGCGATGGCCAGGCCTTTGATGCTGTGTGTGTGTGCGTGTGTGTACGTGTGTTTGTGCGCGTGTCTTTGTGTGTGTGTATGTATTCTTGTACTTCCTACATAGTGAGGACCAGAACAAGTTTTTGAGGACATTTCTAGGAAGTGAGGACATTTTTGCAGGTCTTCAAAGGCCTGTTTGAAGGTTAAGATTTGGTTTTAAGGTTAAGGTTATAATAAGGTTTGGGTTTAGGTTTGGAGGAGGCATTAAGCTGTGATGGTTATTGTTAGGGTTAGGAGCTAAGGAATGCACTATGTCAGTGTGTGTGTGTGTGTGTGTGTGTGTGTGTGGCTGTGGCTGTGGCTGTTGCAGATAAAAACATCTCAGCAACAAAGTCATGTTTTTTTGTTGTTGCCCGATTCAGTTCAGGTTTCTGCCAGATGGCTTTCCTCAGAGATCCACAAGAGGGCGACATAGTTTTATTATGAATCATGGTCAAGCTTTATGGTTCACAGTCTGGCCAGGAAATCAAGTGTTAAATCAAGACAGTATAAAGCACTTAAATTAGGCTACATGAGAACATGAGAAATGCAAGCTTTGCAAGTATGTTGTGGGAAAAAAAATACAATGTCCACTGTATCTTAAAAACGTTACAGTTGACAGTACAAAATATTTTGATGATGGATTGCCTTGTACAGTTTCATTTATGTTTTAAGCAGTTTGGAAATTCTTTATGCATACTGTAAGGCACTGACTAAATGCTGCAGTATTCTCAATGTAACATAGAATTTACTTCTATTTTAAGATGTTTTGCCTATACAGTACAACACTGGTCACAATCTAAAACATATAAAAGTATGAGCACATAAAACATAAACTATCACTTCTTTTCATGTTATTACATATATCTGTGCTCTTCCTACTTTGACATCAATCTCACAGTGTCAAAGCGCAGTTTAGTGTTTTTTAACATACACATTCGCCGATAAAGTTGGAATAATATTGTTTTCAGACACAATCCTCTGTTAATTGTGGTTTCATTTTCATTTGATATGTTTGGAAGAGATTGATTAAAAGATATACACTTTTTTGTGAATGATAAATCACCATCATTTCATGGAAAGAGGTCAAAAATATTTTATTCCAACTTCCTGGGCGACCGTGTATATTGTTATTCATGCTAATTTATTTATTTATTTATTTATTAGTATCCCCATTAGCCATCACTCCGTTGTGGGAGTAATGGCTATTCTTCCTGGGGTCCTCAAATAGGACACAATTGAAATACATAGTAAAAGCATACAGAGTAACAATTAGAATCTAGAATCTCTGGCAGTTATTAGAAAAAATTACAATATTAAATTCAATAATTTACCAAAAAGTGGAATACCGATTACAATTCAAGGAAATTATTAAAAACAGTTTTTAAAACATTCAAAATCAATACCTGGCTTATGAAACAGAAAATGAAACAGAAAAAAAAAAGCTAACAAACACAGCAAAACAAAAACAACAAGAAGTATTCAGACCCTTAACTGAAGTGAAAGCATGAATACCAAACTGTGAAAATACGCCACTACAAGTAAAAGTCTTGCATTCAAAACCTTCATTGAGTAAAAGAGTCAAATGTCAAGTTGGTTTAATGAATTTGTTTCCACAGTTTACTTTTTCCTGTGTTTTGAGTTTTTTGGATTGGTCTGCGAGCGTGTGCGTGGTATGACTCAGAATACAACTGAGAGCAGAGGAGGACATGTCCCTTTTACCTCAAAACAGAAAGGCACTACTGTCTCCTCAGATGAAAGCAGGTGCACAGTGACGGGCAGCAAATGTCAGACGGCTGGTCTCGTGAAGGCAACCGAAGCAGCACAAGACTAAAGGAGTGAGTCACAGACTGGTCCTGTGGTGCAGAGTGGAGGACGTCAGAACTCTGTCAGCCTGCACATAATTCATTTCTAAACCATTGGCCACATTTAATAGTTAACGATGTTAGATCCTATGCTAATGATCCACACTTTATAAACTTCCCTTGCCACACACGGCATCAGCAATGCCTGTACCCTACTACAAATTAATAAACCTTTATTGGTACGATCTGTGCACTGTTTCAGAGGGGAATTATTACTGACGTGTGGATCAATAGTGCCAAAACAGAGTGGACAGTCAGACCGGTGGAGGGGTGTTTAGTGAGTCACAGACTGCGGCTCACTGGACTGAACAGACTTTGCTCTTGTTTTGGTATTTTATGGGAGAGAACACAGTGTTCAGTCTACTCTGTGTCCACATAGTTTTATTTTAAATCATTTATTTATCACAGTAATGAACACGGAACATTATGTTGTGATGTAGCATTATGCAGCACCTGTTTCCTCACCAACTCGTTCAGCTCTGTTCAACAAAGTATAATATGTGAGCAATAATGAGTAGTTTGATGAAACAGAATACTTTTTTTTACCATCCTTTCTTTTTTACAAGTTGTGACTTATAGCTTACTTCATGGTTAAATAATCATCTACTAATGCTCAACCTGTGATCAGTAGATAGGAGCAACTTTTGGGTGACCAGGTGAGTTATTAAAAGTAAGGACAGTAAAACGTGCTATATGTCACTATGAAGGCTAATAATAATTTCTGTGCATATGATTATTTGACTTTTTAATAGAAAGACTTCTTACAATATAATAAGCCTTCAGTGAAAATAAGTAATCTTTCACAAAAATAATATGTCCAACTGTTCATGTTCCAGCAGGAAATGAACAGTGGAGGGTCCAGAGCACTTTATCAGTTCATATACTGATGATGTATATGTAAAAGTGATTTTTTTGTACCCATATCCTTAAGTCAACTGTCAAATGTTGATCATTTTAATAAAATGTGGTCCAGATGCTCTGCAGTACTACTGGATATCAAAAGTCAATCAATTATTTATTAACTTGTGATAAAACTATTAGTTTGAACATTAAAATAAAACATTTATAAAGGGTTATTTATTAGGCAGTGGCACCAACATTTCTTCTGTATGTTAATCTTTGAATGTGAAAAAATCAAAACAATAGAAAGTGCCAAAAAGTGCAGGCTCGAATAGTCATCTGAGGCTCCAAAGTGAGTCTTTCCCTACAGAAACCAGTGTGAAAAAACAAACACAGCAGCATAGACACAAAATAGTTTTGTTCTCTTTACTTAATTTACCCGCTCATGACAACTGTACAGGTTGAATTTTTTTACAAAACTCCCCAGTTTAAAAGATATTAAAGCTTAAAGCTATATATGATTAAGGACATGGCCGCTTTAAGTGACAGGTGGTAGCTGTCACAGGTGGCTGGCTGCTGTATTCAGCCTGCTGCAGCTCACACTTCACCTCTTTACTCATTTTTGGTTTAGTCTGGAGTTAGGAGAAGAGAACAGCCGGAGCCACCACACTAAGCTTCATTTTGGCTGCACGGAAACCTCTAGGTCAGTGGTTCCCAACCTTTTTTTTGAGGGACCCACATTTTTACCATTGTAAACTTTGGCGACCCCCCATTGTCCATTGTTTCTATGTAGCCAAACTCAGTGTAACTTTCATGGTACTATTTCTTTTTGAGATATTCTGCATTTTCGTCTCCCTGACGCTTCGCCATTTTTCCATTAGCTCTGTGTTTCTGTTGTTAGGTGAGGTTACCACTAGGTGAGGTTACCTCTAGGTGAGGTTACCTCTAGGTGAGGTTACCACTAGGTGAGGTTACCACTAGGTGAGGTTACCTCTAGGTGAGGTTACCTCTAGGTGAGGTTACCGCTAGGTGAGGTTACCACTAGTTGAGGTTACCACTAGGTGAGGTTACCACTAGGTGAGGTTACCTCTAGGTGAGGTTACCACTAGGTGAGGTTACCGCTAGGTGAGGTTACCTCTAGGTGAGGTTACCGCTAGGTGAGGTTACCTGTGTATACTGCAGGAGGGATCTTACACATGTCCTTATTCTCACGATATAGCCTTTATTTTTAAATTTTTCTATCTTGATTTTTCTATTTAAATAAATGAATAAACGTTTAATGTAGCCCTTATTTAGTTGTTTTTGTCCCACTAATGAATTAAATGCTGACTCATAACACATTAGATTTATTACATCCCTTAAAAGAGGGCTTCGCGACCCCCCGTGGATCTTTGGCGCCCCCATGGGGGTCGGGGCCCCCTGTTGGGAATCACTGCTCTAGGTGACATCATAGACTATGCCCATATTTTGTCTCTGGCAAAAAAAATGCAAATACACATGCAGATGTTGTTGTTCTTTTAAATAAGGCCTTGTTACTCATCTCTCTCACTAAACTGATCTGATCAAGGGAATCCCACATTCTGCTCTTTGCTGCTTTGATTCATCCTTGTAACGGTGGCAGAGTCACTGCAGGCCCACACACACACTGTGGATGGATCAACAAAATGTAATTTACTAAGCCTCCCCCGGCAGAGGTGGGTAGATCAGAGGAATGAAGAAAGAGAAGCATGTCTGTATCAAATGCTTTACAGCCTCATGCCAGGAATGTTGTTTCATATCCTTTACACTAAACAGGCTGTGCACTACTCTGTGCTTTCATGTTTAACAGGTTTATTTCCAAGCTCCACAGAAGCATCTTGGGAAAATATTTTCTCAAATTCACTCTCAGTATTGTGAAGTTACAAGTAATCCCTCAGCATTGGGAAATAATGCTTATAGATTGACTTTATTTTTACGATCTGCATTTGTTGATTGAGCTTATACTTTAGGTGTCCACAGTTGGGTGAAGGGAACAAAAATACAACTTACAAATAAGTACACAGTTACCCATAAAGTTGGAATAAAATATGTTTTACCCTTTCCATGAAATGATTGTGACAATATGATTTATATTGATATGACAGATAAAGTGTATCTTTTCAAAACTTTATTGCTCAATGTCTTCCAAAAATTGAAATGAAGAACTGAAAACTGAAAAACTGAAAATGAAACCACAATTAATAGAGGATTGTGTCTGAAAACTAAATTATTCCAACTTTATGGGTAACCGTGTACATTGAATAAACCAAGTGTCAAATTAAACTATTTTTAACTTTGTTCTGGACCCTGTTTGGTAACCTCAAACACATCTGGAGCTTTTCTGAACCTCATTTCTTGGAGAGAAGCGTAACTTAAAGCCAGTAGAAGGTGCAAATAACAGCGAGGAAAGGAGCCATGAACGGCTTGATACGATGAGTGTAATTAAGTGAGAGAATGTGTTTTCCATCCAACTGGGCCCATGAGATATAAATTTCCACATTTCGCACATTGTGATGGTTTTCCGCCTCATAAGGACACGAGCTGAGGCTTTTTGTGTGGGTGTTTGCATTAGTGTGTATACTCTTACTGTGTGTGTGTGTGTGTTTGTGTGTGTGTGTGTGTGTGTGTGTGTGTGTGTGTGTGTGTCAGAAGTCATATTTGTTTGTTGATGTGATATGACATAAGGTCACCTTAGGAGTTAGATTACGTCACTTTTTGATTGCACAAAGTGTGGATATTTTTAACTATCGGAGAGACGTCACCCACTGAGAGGAGGAAACATCGACTGAGTTGAAGATTCAGTCATGGAGCATACAGTTGCCACAACATCTCAGGAGGGACCAGATGATTTGAAGGCAGCCAGGGTGAAAAATCCAGCATGAAAGACCAGGGTCTATATATATATATATATCTTAGGAATATTAAATAGAAACTGATTTTCTGTTATACTGTTCCAGTATTAAGACCAAGATTGAAGTTACTGTCTCTGTCTCTGAACTGTCTCTGTGGGCTTGTAAAAAAAAAATATATATATATATATATATATATGCTTCAGATTATCTTTTAGACTGAATATTTATTTTTTAAAAATGTAAAAATTTAAATACACACACACACACACACACACACACACACACACACACACACACACACACACACACACACACACACACACACACATATATATATTTATTATTAATATTATTATTATTATTTTTTGATGCTTTAGGTTATCTTTTAGACTGAATATTTATTGTGCTACACAGTTATGTTTGTGTGATGTGGCAGTGTAGTTGTTACCAGGATGATAAATTGGGATATTGTCTAAACTTAAATGAAACAAAATGCCATTAAGTTGAATTCCAAATTTGCTGCATTCTATTTATTTACATTTTAGCATCCCAACTTTTTTGGAATTGCGTTTGTACATTTTTTTAATGCATAATGACCACATTTACATGATCCTTTTCACAAACATATATTTAATAATAATCTGTCTCCAGTGTTTGATCTTCCAGGAACATAATAGGCATTTTAAATAAATATTCCCTCAAAAACAAATAATCCAAAAAAACAAATCCACATCTTTGGCGAAGATTCTTGAAATATCAAATTCTAAACTGTTCCCTTTTGAAAGACATTCATAAACAGTTAAGACAATACATGCCACCAGCAGGCATCAACATGGTCAATATACTGTAAATACAAACACAACACAACAGTTCCTTCCTCAACCAAAAGAAAATGTTACATGTTAGTATGAAAAACACTTCTGTCATTATTTTATATGTTAGAGTCCGTGTCAAAGACATATTGGTAACACTTTACAATAACCATCATTTATAGATGGTAAATAGACCATTTATAAATGGTAAACAGATAGTTTATTAATGTTTAATCATCATTTATAAACCACATATAGGCCATTTAGAATGGTGGATAGAAAATGTAATAATGTATCAAATAGATTACTTTACCATAAACAAAAACAATTATTAGTTTATTAATAGCTTTACACACATTATAACATTTTTAACACCATATTAAGTATGTAAATGATTTCAAAATTATTCTTATACCTTTAAGAAATTGCTTGAAACTATTTAAAGATGAAATATGTATAGAATTTTGTAAATGGTTAATAATAATTGGTTTATAAACCATCTATAAACATCACTTAGATGGTTATTGTAAAGTGTTACCGACATATTTCTTTATTCTGGACATTAGTTAAAAAGAGGACAGATAGTAATATTCCTATTCCAGGGAGAAATTTAATTAATTTAATGTAACTCTTTACTGTGCAACTCTGCATTTATATCTGTTTCATTGACCGCAGAGAAAACTGTCAGTCAATGCTGAAGTCATAATCAAATCAAGTTTATAGTTATTCTTGACTGAGACACTGCTGCAGATTGTGTTCAATAACAAAATCCAATAGTACAGGAGCCGCAGTGTATGAGCAGTGTATGTCAATATGATAACGCTGCTGCTTGGTCGCAGTCATTTAGCCAACAAAGACCTCATGTCTCACAGTAGCACTGCAGACAAAATGCAAAGTGGTTCTTAGCTGCATTCATCTGTTTGGCATTATTGTTGAATAAAGTTGTAACTATTATAGAAATCCATCTAAGCTGTGATGAATGTGTGAGTGTTTATTGTAGCTTCCGGTGGATTAAAAGAGAACAAAAAGCTTACAAATCTTCTCTGGAATTGAACAAACCTAAACAATAAATCAGCAGGCATGCCACACAAAATGAGGCTGCTGTAATGGCCTCGTACATATCCATACAGTACTGTATGTGGACAAATACTGGCACAGTAATACACCACAGCAAACCACATATATGCTCCGTAACCTTCGACAGAACATCTGTCGCCTCTTGGCTGAATACAAACAGTAGCACAACATGAGCGTACAGTTATACAGACTACAGTTTGAAGAAGTCACAGTGGAAATAATCACAAAGGCAATGCTGGGCTGCAGAAAACTGGTGATATGGAGAAAGCTGGCACACACTCCTCCACCATACAGTGATCAGTGCTGCTCCCTCTGTAGATCTGCAGATACTGAATAATTGTCTCTCCCTAGCAAGTGCTAGGGAATAGTGTCCCCTAGTAACCCCACAGTGCTTTTAAAAATATCCCATCTTCTTTTAATTTATTTTACATTTAATTTTGTTTTGTTTTTGTTTTTTTGTTACCTTTGTCAATTCTGTATTTTATTGCACTTTTTGCACTTTTATGTGAAGCACTTTGGTGCGGCTCAACCGTCTGTAAATGCGCTATATAAATAAATTTGTCTTTCACTTTGACTTTGACTAAAACAGTATGACAAGTTATTTAACTATATCTATTGATAAATGACTTGGAAACCTATCAAATTTGCCAAAGCTACCAAAATACCACGAAATAAAAAGACTAAAAATAATACTTTGAAGCCGGTGCACACCGATCGTACTTCTTCCCACCAAACTCCACCTCTGTGTCTCGCTCACTGGGCGTCAGAGGACAGCAGCCCCACGGTCTGTCAACCTGTCCTACAGCACATCTGATTGGATGGTGTGCCAGCGAGCCGTCTCGATTTGTCCTCGACTGCACATTTCCTTCCAGTGTCCCTGTCCCGCCTCTGAGGCATCGCTGCCAATCAGCACACGGCCCAGAATGCTGCTCTTAGTGTAGAGACGGCCCTAGAGATAGAAGAAGAAGAAGAAGAAGAAGAAGAAGAAGAAGAAGAAGGAGAAGAAGAAGAAGAAGAAGAAGAAGATTACTTTATTAATCCCACAATGAGGAAATTCAACCTCTGCATTTAACCCATCCTTTTTTACACACAAGTGAACACAACATGCAAGGAGCAGTGGGCAGCACATTACTGCTAACTGAAGATATACAGAGAGATAACTGAATTACAAACTGTGAACAAATTTATTTAACAATATCTCAGCACACTAACATAACCTGCATGGGTAACACTTTACAATAACCATCTAAGTGATGTTTATAGTTGGTTTATAAACCAATTATTATTAACCATTTACAAAATTCTATACATATTTAATCTTTAAATGGTTTCATGCAATTTCTTAAAGGTATAAGAATAATTTTGAAATCATTTACATACTTAATATGGTGTTAAAAATGTTATAATGAGTGTAAAGCTATTAATAAACTAATAATTATGTTTGTTTATGGTAAAGTAATCTATTTGGCATTTATAAATTATAGTTCAACATTATTACATTTTCTATTCACCTTTTCTATTCTAAATGGCCTATATGTGGTTTATAAATGATGATTAAACATTAATAAACTATCTATTTACCATCTATAAATGATGGTTATTGTAAAGTGTTACCCCTGCATGTTACTGTTGTATGTGTAATGTCCGTATAAGGTTGCCAATAAAGTTGGAATAAAATATTTTTTACCTCTTTCCATGAAATGATTGCGACAATGTGATGTGAAGGTTTATATCTTCTCAAAACAGTATTATTCAATCTCTTCCCAATATATCACAATGACAATGAAAACACAATTAACAGAGGATCGTGTCTGAAAACAAAATTATTCCAACTTTATGAGCAACCGTGTATAAGGTCATAGGGAAGGGACTTAATATGATTTTGTCATCATCACTATATAAAAAAACATGCACAGTTTGTCGATGTGTGAATTTCTATTATATATATATTTTTTTTTAATCAGGGTGACCTTATGATTTATGATCACCAAATAAAATATTGTTTTTTATTAAAGAAGATGTATTTTCTATCTTTAAAAAAAAACAGTTTGTTTCTTAAGAAAAATGTAAGTTAAAATAATCACAATATGCTTAAAACTCTTAATATGGCACAAACATATATACTTAAGTGCCATTTTAAGAGTTTTAGGAAATTTTGATAATTATCGGGATAATACACCTGCATGACGATAAACTCGAAGGCCAGCGGTAGCTGAGTGATGTCACCGACGGGCAGATCAAACAGGAAGGGAGCGTTCCAGACGGGGTTCGGACCGCTGGCTCCTTTCGTCTCCTTTGTACCAATTACTTTCCCATCCTGAAGCAAGTTGATGACAACATAGTGGTCTGTGGGAGGAAAAACATCTGCAGTCATGATTTTTTTTTTTTTTCTATTTACACTACCAGTCAAAAGTTCGGACACACCTTCTCATTCATTCTTTTTTCTTTATTTTTATAAAAATCTTTTACATTGTAGATTAATATTTAAAAATCAAAACTATGAAGGAACACATATGGAATTACATAGTAAATAAAAAAGTGTTAAACAAACCAGAAATATTTTATATATCTTAGATTATTCAGAGTGACCACCTTTTGTTTTGATGGTCTCAAACACAAATTAACTCTTGACGAGGCACACCTGTTAACTGAAAGAAGAGAAAATGAAAGATGAATGAAAGAGAATAACAGAAAAGTGTAAAGGTGTCATTAAAGCAAAAGGTGGATACTGTGAACAATCTAAAATCTAAAATATATTCTGGTTTGTTTCACACTTTTTTTTAAACCACATAATTCCATGTCTTTAATATTAATCTACAATGTTGAATATAAAATAAAAAAAATAAAAAAAAACATTGAATGAGAAGGTGTGTCCAAACTTTTGACTGGTAGTGTATATTTGGATGAAAATGTACAAATACAAAGAGCACATATTATATTATTATTGTTATTATTATTATTATTATTATTATTATTATATTGATCTACATCATGACCCTCTCTGAGCCACTCTCCACTGTCACTGCTCCAATTCTGCATCATCACTTGAAAAATATGATTTCCCTTGTAAATCCATTCTAGCATGCTAATTAGATTTACTAAAATTAAAAACCAATGAGTCATTTTCAGACAAGATTTATGCATCTGCAAACAGCATGTATTCAGACAGATTTCAGGAACAATTTCATCCTGAATCTCACACAGAATTGACCAACTTGTTTTTCTCTCTTCTTTTTTCTTCAAAGCAGAGCTTTAAATCAGATGCAGTGAGATATGATACAGACAGGAGGGGAAATGACACAGGGCTGATCGGTTCCTAATCTGATTATTCTACAAACCAATCAGGGATCCGGTCTGTCTGACTGTAGCTGAGGCAGTACAGAAGAATACAGACATGGTTTATGAGACTTAATGAGCAGTTTACATGTGTGCTCATGTATGTTGCAGTGGCAGACTCAGGCTGTCTGAGGGACAGGGATGAGAAAAATAAAAGGTCACCAGCTGCAAGCTGTGGGGCACCCAAAGTTTTTTAGCATATAACAGCCTATGTGACACCGCATCGCATCTTCTCAATTTTAAGGGCGTCCTACAGGGCACTATAGCTTAACTTATTATAACTTTTTTTTTCACTCTCACAGCTCTAATCGACCGTGTTTCCAGCAGCCTGAAGAAGGATACAAAATATCTCAAATAAATCGACTGAGTGAAAGGATTTTAGTCATCGGATGTCTGGACAAGCTGAACTTGTCAGGGTTTCCAGCAACCCTTAGTTATATTCAGTTCATTTTGTTTTCATGCCATATCATTTCAGATCCTGCCACTCCCACCTGCCAGTTAATCAGTTCATTCCCTTCACCTGGTTTCCCTGCTCATCACCTGCAGGTCATTCCCTCATTAGTTCCCCTGTATTTATACTGGTCCACTTCCACTTGTTCTCTGTCAGATGGTCTTGTGTTTCACCAAGCCTTCCAGCGCTCTCTTGTCTGTTTTTGCCTGATCTACCTGTTCTGAACCTGCCTGTTTATTGGATTTTGGATTCTGGATTCCTGCCTGCCCCTTGTTGGATTTGTTTGCCTGTTTGGACTGATCTCCCGGTTTTGACCTTTTTTCCTGAACAATTAAGTAAACGGAGTTTCCTGCTGATTTACTGTCTCTGTGTTGTGCTTTTGGGTTCTACTCTGCCAGTACTGGTGATCCTTACAGAACTAGTGTTAGCGTCGGCTCACTTTGCAGGAACTCCTGAGGACACCAAGTCAAACGGCCTCATTCAGTATTTTTACTGGTTGTAATCAGGAATACCATTTGTTTTGGAAAAGGGTGTGTGTGGATAATTGCGCTCACAGTAAGAACCTACTAAACACTTGTCTAGAGCGTGTACCACAGAGGCTTAGTCCTCGCAAGCAGGTCTCTCCCTTTCACTCTCTTTCTCTCCACTATCAATAAAGCTGAAAATGGCCCAAAAATATATAAAAAACAAAAACCCAATGTACAGTGAAGTAATCTGAAGTGGGAGAAGCTGACAGCAATGGTGCTGATGACTACCATGATCCCACACTGCATTACCACTACTATTTTGATTAAGAGACCCCATAACAGCAGAAAATTACGTATTGCGTGTTTCAAAGATGATCACATGTATTTTGTATTAGCTTCTACTGAGTGAACTGATCCCAAACCAGCTGTAATTATGTCTTCTTTAAAAGTCTCGTCACAAAGAAAAAGACGTCTGGCATTTGTCCAAATGCTTAAAACAACCTATTTTTACGTTTGACAGACAATTCTCCTCTTGTGAATCAATGTTACGGTCTTTCCTTAACCTCATCCAGTTAGTTGTAGTCATATGGGGTATTGCTTGAGGCAGACAAACAACCTGTTTTAGTGTTTGAATATAAGCAGAGGATCTTTACCTGGAGCTCCTGGGATCCGTGTGAGCTTGGCCAGATTCTCTGCCTTTCGAATCATCACCTTGATGCGCTGGGCCAGTGTCTGGTACTGCAGCAGGATGAACAGCTGGCCCAAAGCCTTCTGCACACACACCGAGCTCTTCCTGCGACCCAATGTTTCCTGAGAACTCACACTCTGAGGGTGTGGGGGAAAAGATAAATAAGAGTGAGAGATTCAGCATGAAAAAATTTCTTCTTTCACTACACAGCAGATGTTCACTGCATCTTTTGGGAGGCTGGGAATGGAACAAAACTCAGGAAAGACACCAAGGGAATTGAACAGAATCAAGCTGTAAAGCACCAAAACCAATGCTGATGAATGTGTTTCTGTAGTTCTGTGAGTGAATGACACAACCAAGGCATATATACTGTCAGAGTCAATGTCTGAGTCCCCCTTCGTGCCTGTTTGAGTAAAGGAACAGGCTGGGAGTTTCAATTTGAATCAGTTTTCTTCATCTGAACATTATATCCAAAATATAATTAGATTTATTCATGAGGCATATTGGATTGACCTGACGGAGGAGCTCAGCTGGGCCCAATCTGTATCAGATTTCAAATCACTTAAAGTTAATTTGTATTATTGCCGATATGAAGCTGTCAGGGTGGAGCATTTTCTTGCCAATTTGACGCTCCTGCGCCAAGGCACTCAGGATAAAAGTAATAGCTAATGTGTAAATATGATCAGATGTCACGTCAGATCTCATTTGCTTGCACTGTTCGGTGTGGGGTGAGTCATGGTCTGCTGTCAGCCGGCTGAGTGTTCGCCCGCCAGCGACTTTCTGAGGCCGGGCAGCAGAGTGTGAAGGCGATTTCATCCAACAAGTGAGATTCGGTTCACTGCCTGTCTGTCACTGGAACTTTGCCTCACCGAGCGTCACTCACACTGTCTTTTACGTTATTCTGATAACACACATTGCCAAACAAACCCTAAAGCTATATCACTATTTTTTTTTAAGGAACTTAAAGTTTTTGACCTTTCATCAAACTTTCCAGCTGATACTGGTCACTTCATAAACTATTGAGAGGTTAAACCTTTTAACATTAGTTTTGCTCTTGTTTGGGAAGAAGGTGCACATTCAGCCTTCAGTCCTGACCGACTGTATAGAACTGTGATACAGCAATAGAGAGATTACAAATTAAGATTTTACATTTGACTTCAGGTATTTTATTTATTTATTTTCTTATACATCACACCTTCTATATGATATGAACCATCAACTAAAAATGCTCTAGCTAGTTCTGTAAAGATTAATGATTAATGTAAACTATTAAGTTAAAAGAGTCACAGTTATTTAATTCAAGCTTCTTAAATGTAAATATTTTCTGGTTTCCTCACTCGTTTGACAGCAAACTGAATATGGTTGAGTTGTAGAAATATAACTAGACAATTGAGGATGTCATATTTGGCTTTGGGACCATTTTGCACCATTTTCTGACATTTTAGATCAAACAAAAGAAAATGATCAACGGATTAATCAACATAGAAAATGATCATTAGTTGCAGCCCTAACACTGCCCAGTATTAAAAAAAAATGGGTTGCATCCTTCATCACCTTTGTTTCTCTTCTATTTTTCCGATAAAAACTGCAACTGCAGAGATTAAGTTATGTGTATTTTTTTTTTTTAAATAAACACAGACACACACATAAATTACTTTTGTGTTAAAAAACAATATAATGAAGAATATTCTAAGCTTCTGCCAAACAGTGACACAAAATATGGTTTCTGGCTCTTATTTTTGCAGAGACTGCAGGAGCTTGTTGTGATTTGGTTTATCTCAGGTTACATAACAAACCCTAAGAGACTGATTCTATGAGTCATCCAGTGATCGTAATATAACACTGACAAACATACTTATGCAGTCTTACCATTATTTATGCAGGAATCGTTGACTAAAAATTCACACTCTATCAACAGCAACTTCACATTCAAACTGGCAAAAGTTCTAATAAAAAGACGACTTTCCTGCCACTGGTGGCAGCACTGAGTGGACTGCTGTGAACCTTATTTCCACAGCATGGAACTCACTCCTCTTCTACTGCAGATAGTACTCCTCAGCATAAGTGGGATTCTCAGCTAAATGCCATCACATCGCTGCATGAAACTGCTGTGTCATCATATTCAACAAGACACTCACTGCATCCTTTCATCAGCAACCAAACAAAGCAACATCTGCACTTTGTGCTTGTCAACTGTACGACTTTTGTCAATTTTCCCTGGCCGATCAGTGGGTTGCAGTCTTTTAACTCCACCTTAAAGTATCAGTGCAGCTTGTATGAAACCTCGACGAGGTGGTACCAAAAATAATACTAACTACTATCCACAACTTTAATGGAAAAGCATAAAAGAGCAAGCCTAGTTGAGTAGAGCCATGCTGTAGAATGCAGTTGTTTATTTACATTTACACAGTACTTCACTGTCCAGACTTTTGTCTGTAAAGTTAAGGCAACAAAAGCACTTTGATTGAGATTAGTGAAAGATTGAGGTTTCAGTAAATGAAAATAAACATGTTGTGTTGGTTATCCAGTTATGATTATGATGTGGATGGTGAGGGTATTGTGTAATGTGAAAGGATTGCTATAATGCTAAGTATTAAACTCCCCAAAAGTTGGGATTCTGTGTAAAACGTAAATCAAAACAGAATGCATCAAATTCAGTGTATATTTACAAAAAAATAAACTTCAGTTCTCAGTTTGAACATTAAATACCTTGTCTTTGTATTGTTTATTGTTTATTATGCTTTTCATCAAGGCCCATCTGTTTTCAGCCTGAAAGATTTATTAAAACCAATTTGGTGCCAAAGCCCATGCTCGCAATTGTGTGGCCCAGGATAAAAGGTGAAGATCTACAGAATTATCCCAATTTTAGCTCAGGTGATAATATATTGGATTAGAATAGGTGTAGATGTTGATCACTTATTCTCAGTTCAGTCATCAGTTTATGCATTTCTTATTAAAATTCATGACTGAATATAGAAGGCTGAGGTTTGCATAAAATTATGTGTGGATGATAAAAATAAAGTGCTACTCCTTTGGTGCTAAAATGCACAGTCCTTATTTTGCTGCCACATCAGAGCCCTTATTCCTATGAAATGTCAAAACAAGTAATGGGATGGAGATGAAAAATCATCAATACTTCAACTTGGTCCCATTACACTGATTACAAAACATGCTGTTTTAATATAAATCCAGGATGTCTTGACATTAAAAGATGGAGTCCCTACTGCACAGCCTCCGTACACACGCCCACTCTTTAAATCTTTTGCAGCACTCCACATCCACACAGTTACACACACTGGCAGCTGCTGTCATTGAGAAAGAAGAAGGTGATGGTGTGTGTGGGGGAAATAACCATACATGGGCATGGAAGGAGGGACAGAGAGACCTGACTCTGATTTTCACATTACCATTAAATGGGAAATGAACACAGCACACATCAAAAATCATAATAACTGACTGAGTAATGTCCACTGAAACAACAGGACCCCCTCCCTTTAAGAGCCAGTTATTAATGCCCTCTGCTAGTGTTTCAACACAGCCGCAGAGGGCACAGCGTAGGCGCCTTGCCAATTTGCTGCACTCTGGTTGTTTGCTCTGCAGTCGCTAACAACAATGTCACCATGACTAACAACAGTGGAAAAACAGCTAATGGGAGAGCTGATTAGACGCTACATTCCTTCATGGATAAAACATGTTACATGCTATTTATAGGCCAGCGGGCGTAGCTTCACTATCCGTTTAATCAACTGAAAATGCCGACTTTGTTAAAAAGATTTTTGAAAGAAATTATGTAATACATATGCTATGGTAAAGGCAGAGCATTGCATACAGCCAACGGCCAAAAAAAGAGTTGCAATCTCCAAAACCGACCCAAAGACTTGCAAACACATGCACACACAGACAAACAAACACAAGAAGACAGTCCACCCGGCTTTAATCTGCAATCTTGCGACATGACTGTCTCAAAAACTGAAAAGACCTGACCCAACCTGTACTTCTTAAATCGCTATGGGTCCAAGGTCTGTGTAAAATCTAGACCGGATCTGACAGGACCCAAAAGGACCACATAACTTAAAAAACACATGCTGCATCTTTAGCCAGGCAATTAAATTACTCTACTGACTTGAATGTCTCATCATGTAGTAGCTTCTTTTTATTTAGTCTGACTCAACAGATTTAGACTGTAAATGATGGTAAATTCATGCAGCATTCTCCTCCCCTTCCTCTATCTCTGTTATGTATTTTGTAAGTGCACCGTCGCTGCATACTGGACTTAGTGCCAGCCAAGAAGATTGTGATGAATACAAACAAGCCAAAGCGCTTGCTTTCCTGTATAGCACAACGATAATGGTTGAAGTCAGCATTGACAGTGATGTAGAGATAGGTCTGTCTCTGGGAGACTACTTTTTATTTGAAGCAATATTTTGGGGAACATGCCGAAATGTGTGTTCATATGTTCTTGCCTTTTTCTGTACCATCATCCTTAAGCAACTGTCAAATAAAATGTCAAAATGAATTAATATAAAACTCTGCAGACATGCTGACTTGGTTCTTAGGCCAGGTCCAGACAGGTCCTAATGGGGTTTGTGTCTGAAGACTTCTAATCTGCAATCTGCAGAGTACAGGCAAGAGGTTTTCAACTGCACTTTTGTGTGTTTTTCTCTATATACCCTTTGCTTATTGTACTGCATACATCAACTAAATGAAATGATGCAATCACCATATACCTTTTTCAGTTTGCTTTTAGTTGGGCTGAGCTGCCTGGTGTAGGTGGTGGTGGTATCAGGCTCCCAATCCATCTGCTCACAGGGCAGCTCCACCACCCCCAGCGCAGCCTCTCTCAGGCCTGAGAAGTCCCTGCTGTAGACAGCAAGTCTCAAGGTGCAGCTGCGCAGCTCCTCCACAGAGCCCACCTGCAGCACAAAGCTCTGGTTTTGGAGGTCTGGGCTGAGGCTGCGTCGCCGAGAGGCTACCTGCTGAGGGGAGGGGCAGAGGGGGGGAAGGCTGGCCCGGACAAACACCCCGGTGCGCCTTCGACTGACCCCCGAGAGCCCCATGATGTTGACCATCAGGGTGCCACAGGCAGAGGAGAAAAGCAAGGAGAAGTGCAGGAGAGGAGCTGGCTTGGAGGAGACGGAGCTGGAGCCATACTGTGAGAGACTGGGCTCCCCCTGCTGGCTGGGAGATCTGGCAGCACCAGCAGTCAGTCGGCTGCTCTCGCTGTAAAGAAAACTCTCGCCGCTCACAGTGCTACGCCGACCCATCGCCCTACGGGACTTGGACACCAGGCTCAGTTTAGTGAGGGAAGGCAGAGAGGCTCTGCCCTGACGTGGAGATTTACGGGGCGGGCAGGGAACTGCTGGGGTGCTGAGGCGCCGCATCGGTACAGAAGACCTGGATTGCACCAGTTCAGCCGATCTGGTAGGGCTGTGGTCAAAGGGCAGAGCAGTGAGGTCATCCTCAGAGGGAGAAGAGCTGCTTTTAGAGAAAGGAAATTCCAAAACGTCACCATCCAGCTCCTCATACTGCTGCTTGACAGGCTGGGTACACAGAGATGGAGTCAGCGTCACAGTCACGCTCTCAGCAGGATGAGGAGACAAGAAAACTGTCTCCTTGTCCTCCGAGGAAACACTCTTCCTTCTGCGACAGCAAAGGACGCAACCGAGAACCAGACAGTAGCAGAACACAGCCAGACCCACAGCCAGCAGGATCTGCAGGTGAACTACACAGACAGGAAACAAAGTGGTCACAGTTTAATATCATGTTAGTGGGATTAACCCATTGAAGCCTGGAAAGCGGATACGTCCTTTTGTAGTATTTGTATGAGCTCTCAAATACTTTTTGAATTTCATTTCTATCTGCTACAGAGGCTGAAAAATCTATTATCTAGTAGAAGCGTTGACACTTCTGTTGAATTTACAGATAAACTTTTTTTAGAGGCTTATTTTAAAGTCGCCCAGAGGTTTTACAGGCGTTTCAGGCGTCAATGGGTTAATGAAAGAATGAAGAGTGACACAGAGTATACCTGTGAGTGAACAAGTAAAAAGCAGCAGTCAGGAGCGAGAAACAGAGATAAAACAGAAAAAGAGATGAAGACAAAATCGCCACACACTAACAAATGAAATCAGTTTCAGTCAAGAAAAAAACTGAAAGACAGACTTTCAATAAAGAAAAAATCATTACAAAAGATCTTAGGACATCTGACTCTAAATCTGATCTTGTTGTGTCTGCACTCTGCAGCCTTGATGAGATTAAAGAGGAAATGTCTCAGGGTTGGAATCATAATTGTATAAATGATATTGTCACAGTTGCTGCACTGATCCAAAGCAGGAGCCGTGCACAAGCAATGTGTTAGCGTCAGCTTTCACGGTAATCAAATTGTGAGTGAAAAAACATAATTTTTTGAATACAATTTCAAAATAAAGTTCTTTGAACACACTGTGAATACAGTCACGACAGAGCTGCCCGAGTCCCTGAGATTGAAGCTGTTAAAGCTGAGCCCTGATGTCCATTTAACGTCAGATAATGAGGGTGTACTGGATGACTCATGCATCACACACACACACACTGGTGGATAGTGGTGAAAACAGGGCTGGAAAGCTGTGAGCTTCAGCCGGTGACCCTCGCAGGGTAAACAACAACTGGCACAAATTATACAAAGCTGGGTTTTTGTTTTTTTGACCATATACATATATTTAAAAAAAACATTATTAGGGAGGAATTATTTTATGTTTTTCTCATAAATGAAAATATAAGAATATTGAGTTTAGGTGCACATAATCTTTGATAGGAACATGTTTGTTTTAATTAAGAGCTTGAGAGAGCAAAGACAACACAAATCTCATCTGATTAACTGAGGGGTGTGTCCCAATAATTACCTCATCACAAAACACTTATCAGAGACTTTAAGATCACTGCAGGAGGTTTATACACACAAGAATGTGATCACTATCAAAGCAAGTGAGTGCTACCTGTCAGTGCAGATCAGTTTCAGCTCCCCAGACTGCCTCCATTAAGAGATGAAGAGTACAGAGGGGGCTGGATGCAGCAGTGATGTTGGAGAATAAAGGCTGATGGGATCGCTTGATAATATGAGTCAGACCGGCCAGCCAGTGGACATGATTATAGACCAAATGAGGTAATGGTCAAACCTGAGCTGTGCCAATTCAGCATTTTGCTGCATACAGCTGCTGGTAAATTTCACTCAATAAGGCATTACTTTCTTTTAGTTTGAAAAGCTTGTTGTAACCTCCAGCCTAGAATAATCTATGTTATCTACCTACAAGCTCTTGGTCCTTATTCATACAAAGTTATCTTAAACATACAGAGGGACACCTGCTCCCTGCACACTCAATGCCTCAGTCTGAGTGCATAAAGTGTGAGCTGCCTCCTCCTCTTCACCATTCTTAAAAATTGCAAGTAAAAATGGCAGCGTAATATCTGCAACGTTCTGGCATACAATAAAATAACGAATCTCCAAATGGAAACAACTCCGACATATAAACATTAGAGATGAAATAAAAGCAGTAAAAGTCAGAAAAAGAAGACTTCCTACCTCCCAGAGTGTACTGCGACATGTTCCCATACAGTTTGATGTGTGCCCTGAGTCACTGTGAGCGCTGTTTATGAGAGCGGTCCATCGCCAGTGCGCAGGGACCTGAAGCCTTCCAGCCAATAGCTTCATCGGGTGACTGAGCTTTTACTTCAATCGCACTGATTGAACGTTAGAGGCAGGAAAGGTTCACTGCCTTCTTAAACACAGTCCAGCCTACCAGCACTGCCTGCCGTCATTTCTATACACTGCTGAGGCCCATAGGTCTCTTAGTGTACGGCTTCAGCAGGACTAATTACAGGCGTCAAAGGGTAGGATAATTGTGACAGAAATACGCAAATATGTATATAAACAAAATAAAAGAGGATTTAAATCATTTATCAAAATCATCATCATTCTAGCAGCCATGTTAGGGACTCGTGCCAAGCCAGATATTGTATTCAATATTGTAATCTACACAATTTATACAATTATTAAATAGTTGTTTACTAAATAAACTTGAATGGCATGGATAGATTAATACCAGGCAATAGTAAGGGACTGTATGAAAATGAAAATTGTTGTTATGATTATTATGATTATTATTATGATTATTATTATTATTATTATTATTATTATTATTATTATTATTATTATTATTATTCATCTCATATGATGATTTGATGTTCATGCTCTTTTTCTCTCCTGTTTTACTCCTCAAATTTAAAACCTTTGCCATGCATTGAACAAACTATTAGTGGACTGTAAAAACAAGAGTTTTTTCCCCCTTATCTTGTTAGATTTCTCTCAATCACTCATTTCTCTTACCGAGGAGAAGACCAAAAAGAAAAAGAAAAAAAAAAAGAAAACACCGGTGAATGGAAATAAGAACAAACTGTGGATGCACACAAAAGGTTTGCATTCTCTTAGAGTATGGGTCACATGGGTATAAGTGACCGAGATCTGCCACCTACTCATCCAGCACAAGGTTGTACAAACAAAAGGCAGGATGAGTCACTCCTCACCATATACAAAGGCTATGTACACATTTCTATACATGTACTGAACCTCTTCACTTCTTCCCTTCCAGTTGATGAGAAGGGAATGGGGAGAACGTCTCCATGGCACTGTGTTTTGGTCCGAACTGAGCTAATGATTCCTCAGAGACAGCTGCAAAAAGCTTGTCAACACAACAGTGTTTTTCAAATTTATTCATTCTGCAGGGGGTCATTCTGCTACAAAAACAACCCATGATCTGCAAGATGCAGCAAGATAATGCCACACTTCCAACATCTAAAATATTAAAGTGTATCATACTGTATTGTGAGTGTGTGCATAAACTGATCATCTATGCAATTGCATTTGATGACCTGGAAATTTCTCAGATCAGTACAGGAGGAACTGTGCAGATGATCAGATAAGCATATGAATTTGTTCTTATAACAGTTCAATTTAATTCAACTTTCATATAACTGCAGCATGTACGACGAGCTAGAGAGCCCAGAGCAGGACCAGGACACATTGGAGTGAATTTATTTGAGATCTTTGGGGAAAGTTGAGCTGCTCCTCTCGCCTTGCTGTCATCAAAATCCTGATAAGTGACTCAAAATATAAATCAATGTAACTCCATTTTGTAAAAATGAGCCCATCAACTAATAGAAGACATTCTGAAATCTGAAGCATGCACCCCTTAATGTCTAAACATTCAACTGAGGACAGCATTATAGATACACCAAACACTGAATCAACTAATTCCACCTGTAAATATCTCATTTACAAAGAGATTTGCATTATTTTGAAGTCTGACAGTAAAAGAAATATAAAAGTAAAGAGCCAAAATAAAGAGTAGAGGAACCAATTACTCGAGCAAAGTGTGGCCACTAGAGGGCAGTATCAATCAATCAAACACACAAACTTCATTCGGATAGCACCTTTCCTGCAGGTCAGTGCAGGTTATTTAAACAGTTTTACAGAAGCTGACATTAAGACAGACAACACATGTTGACAGTAAAACAGTTTAAGAAAAATGCACATGAGAAATAAAAATAATGAATACAAAAAATAGGATAAAATAAAATAACTACATGAAATGCATGAAAAATATAAAAGACAATTGCAAATAAAGTATATACAAGGGAACAGAAAGTTTTGAAAAGTTTTTAGATAATTAACCTACCCAGCTATGGAGTTCACACTTTGTCTACAGCCATGGACTGAGCTATACTGGGAACCCAAAAATGAAGATTGATGTACAGATTATTAACAGCAGCACTAGGTCCAGATTTCAGGTGAGGCCGGCTTGCATTTGGCGGAAAGGTCTAAGAAAACTGGTTAACCCTTGAAGCCTGATGCATTTATGACACTTTTTAAAAAACTGTTAACCCTTTATCAGGCAAAGAACTATATTTGGTAACTTCAGGTAATATTTTGAGAAAAAAAGTTGCAAATTTACTAGATTAAAGTGGCAAATCTACAAGAAAAAAGTCGCAGATTTTTTGCAACTTTTTTCTCCCAGATTCACCACTTTAACCCTGACTAGGACACTCATTGAAATACTTGCAAATTCCAAATTTCAATCCTAGAGAATATTGGAGGATATTACATACTGCCAGAATGTGGAAAAAAAACTAAAAACATACGAAAATAATAACAAGATTAAAGTGGCAAATCTACGAGAAAAAAATGCGTAGATTTATGAGATTTAAAATGGTCAATCTGGGAGAAAAAAGTAGCTTTTTCCCACTTTTTTCTCGTAAATCTGCGACTTTTTTCGCAAAGATTTGCCACTTTAAATCTCTTAAATCTGCAACTTTTTTTGTTGTAGATTTGCCACTTTAATCTAGTAAATTTGCAACTTTTTTCTCGAAATATTACCTGAAGTTACCAAATATAGTTCTTTGCCTGATAAAGGGTTAAGATAAATATCACATTTTTGTTTGTTTTTTGTTTTAGGCTCAGATGTTTCAACAGAGTCAAGACAATGTTAACAAGAATGGGGCTTTTTTTTATTACAATATCTCTCACTAGATAAGGTATATTATCTAGTGTAAACCATAACATTTATGAAAAAGTATTTGTATTCAATTTAACCCTGAGTTACAGTACAATTTTGACAGACATCTGCCAATCAATCAAAAACATGTATCATCAGTATAAATACTGTAGACCCTCCAGAGGTTTCAGATAGTTTAGTAGAAGAAAATCTCCATCTCAGATGTTTTTATTTCCTTTTTGAATGTTCCTTCTTAAAATGTTGACTCTTTTCAGCTCAGTGATTTTCTGAATCTAAAGCAAGCCAGAATCCCCTCTCACTCTTAGCTTTGGAAAACCACACCACAAAACCTATCACACAAGAATCGAAAAACCAGGTGAAGCCGCAGAAAACCCCTTCACAGGAGTATTTCCATATTGCTTTCATACGCTCAATCAGTGTCACTTCTTTCTAAAGCTCCATTTCTCACTGAGGGCGTCCCTGGGCTGATTCTGTGATGGAGGTGTTGAGTGGAGCGTGCTATTCTAAATGAGGTGGCATTTTTGAAAAGATTTTTTCCTTTCATTTACCACCTACTCTGCTCAGCCTCAAACCTTTCCCCACAGAGTTAAAAAAGAAAGTTAGCTACTTTGTAGAACAGTCATATGAGGGTTTGATTACATTTTGTGTCTTTTAAACTAGAGTAAGTTTATTAAAAATGTTTTTGAATCGGTAAAAAAGGAAATCTTCTCTCAGAGAGAAGGCCTCGTGTCCTTGTTTCTTAAGTATAGGTGATGAGTTTAAAGACCTTACTCTCCAGTATATAGCTCACTTTCTGGTGATTTTTTTACGTTGAGTTTTTGAGAAAAATAAAATTATTTTTGCTCTGACTTTAATCCTAACTTTTGGATAGATTTTTATCCTTTTCTTCAAGTTTTGTTGTGTTTGTGAAAGACAGATAAAATGGGAAGGGTGTGGGTGGGAAATAGATACTTGAAGCTGAACCAATCCAATTGTTTTTTTAAACAATTGATCAAATGACTAAGTGTAACATGAACAGGTTCACTCTCAGAGACAAACCCACAGAAAAAATGCTAACCAACTCTGTCATCATCTTCAGCACATCTCTAGCCCACATCTTGTTTCCACCACTGGCCCGCATCTGTGATAAACCTAATGTCTTCCTACAGTTCCTGTCCAAACCAGCTGGTGAACGTTGTGGAGCTAATTATTCTTAGGAGTAGGTGGAGACCAAAAAAGGAGCTAAAAGGAGTGTGACAATTGGATTCACGTTTATCAGGTGACTCAAAATGAATTGCAATGGTCGTCTTTGTATGCAAGAGGTAGCTTTTTTTTAAACATTCGTCATGCCATTGTGCTTTTAGTTTGCTACGCTGACCCAAGTGGTGCTAGCTAAGGCAGTTTTAAATAAGAACATAGATTTTAGTTGAAGGTGATGACTCAGTCACCCATCTCACCACCCTGTCACGATCTTTAACCTTCAACTAAATAAAATACAGTACGTCCCTGAGCTTGGAGAGAGATGACACGCCTGTTGGCAAACATGTTGATGACCATGAACCATGAGCCTTGTTAGGCTATAAATACAGCTGCCCTCAGGCCAAAGGGGTCTTTACAGAGGCCTTATGTCGCTCCAGATTAAAGCATTATAGCACCCGGGGTCACTTTTTCTGCTTCTGGGTGGATGGTTACATATCTTTCATGTGAATTCAGATGAATGAGCTACTATCTATATGTAAAGGACTTAGCGTTATCCGTCAGCGTGTTGATAACACAGCAAATTGTTCAAGAGTCACTTTCGCAGTCACATAGTCTCCATATGTGTGGGTTGTATATATAAATTTTAACCAAAGATGGCAGTATGATCCTTTATATTTCATAGAGGACCACATTGATTTGTTGGCGTTCCCTTATTATACATTCACTTAATACGAAGGGCCATTCAAGACACAGAGATATTTAAAAAATGACTCAACAAGTTTTACTAGTTTCTCTGACGAGAAACAGGATTGAGTCTAGTTTTTCATTTGTTGTATTAGATTACTTGAAGGGGTGCCGGATATGCTGGTATTGAAGATAAGTTAAATGTGTTCATCCGAGAATCTGTGCCAATATCAGAGTATCTGGCTCAACCCCTACTTAATAATAATTGAATCTAGGCTCAGCTTTTTTCTTGGGAATCACATACACTCCATCTTTCATACCCCTTACTGACACACAGACTCACACCAACACATGGATTGATTTAAATTCCAATACCTTCCAAGTTTCGAACGAAAAGGACCTGAATGAGGAGCCAGAGGAGCAGCAGCAGCACCACGCCTTCGATCATTCCCTTACAGAAGAAAGAGACGACAAGCTGCCACTCAGGCTGGTTGGGGTCGTCCTCTTCGGCTGGACGAGCCATCGATGGGTAAATATCTGTAGGAAGTTGTTGGACAAATTTTTAGATTTTCCAAACATGTTTTTATAAAAATATTTACCCTATAGCTTTGATACAGATTGTAATAGTACGAGCTTTTAGCTTGCTCCACAGTGGGTTAATATGAGCTCAAAACCTAAAATGTAAATCGTACATGGAGAACCAGGAACATAAGCTCATGGATGAATTATAAGAGCTGTATATTGGAAATGCCCACCTAGCGCATATGTCAAAAAACTTTCTAGCTTCCGTATTTACTTTTGTGTTATGTGGCTTGCTGAAGATGCAAAGAAGTATCTCCTGCTCAGCTCACATTTATGATGTAATCACAGATCCCTTTTCTCAGCACAAGGAAAGTTTTATAACTTTAAAACCTCCATAGATTAAATATATACATATATATATATATATATATATATATATATTTATTTATTTATTTATTTATTTATTTTACAATGGTGGCAATGGTGGTCTATAGAGGGTGGCCAATGGAAAACAATTGAGTTGATTAGTTGATTAATAATGAATGAATGAATAGACTATATTTAAATAGTTACAAAATGTAACAATTAACTTCCATGAACTGAAAACAGGTTCTAAAAGGGTCAAAGTTTGAAGATTAAAACACACATGTTTGGCCCTGCCATAAAGCATATGCTGCTTTAGCGTCCATTTACTGTAAATGGGACCAGAATTAACAAAATGAACTTGATGTTGTATTGAAGAAGACTTGAAACTTGAGATTGGAGCCATTAACTCATTAGGAAAATGTTAATAAAGTGCAATAATAAAGGTCATTTTCTCATTGAATTTGCCATTGGACTTTGTTTTGAAGCCAGTTGAGTCGCCCTCTGCTGGCCATCAGAAACAATGCAGGATTAAAGCACCTCCACTTTGGCCTTACTTTTCAAACCTGGAGGTGTTCACTCTACATTGTGTATGAGGAAACTTAACACTCTGTATTTCAAGCCCTCAGCACAAATGTATCATTGGATGGAGAGTAAAATTTGTCTTGGGTCTCACAGAGATGTGACTAGCACCTTCTGCTGGCCCTTTTCTCTCCACATTCTTCCTCACAATCTGAAACATGTTCAGTATCAATATGGGAAATTCTTTCTTGAGTGATACTCATACATACAAAATGTTGCACATAACAGAAGATGCACATTGAAAAAAGTTGTTCAAATTTAACACAGCATTCTCTCATATTCAAAACTGCTGATCTGCAGGAATACATTCAGAGGAAACTTAATATTGCCTGATAAAACATTTGACTCACATGTGTTGCGCATCTTCACTCAGTATCCATTGGCTGTTGGTGTATTGGCAGATCAAATCCTTTGAGCATGAGTAACACTAATCACTCATAATATTACTGCCTTCTGTTCTTTTCCCTGGTGGCATTCTTCATTGTGTGTGGTGAGTATAGGATGAGTTAGCTCTGATTATCAGCTGCAGTCAGCTTTCAGCACATGTGCTGCAGCAGCATTTACAGTATAGCTGGCCAACATCCAGCCATAACTGCAGTCTGTTGGCCGAAGACACTGCAAAGTTGGCTGCAATTAGCCCCAGAGGAAGTGGGAATCTTTAGGAAATGCAGTGACTGTATTGTTTTACCTCTTTGACTATTGTGATTTAAAAAGATCAAGCCTGGTATGTCTTGGTTTCAGTGTGGTGATAACAAGTCTTTCAGCCCACAAGGCTGTCCCTTTGAGGGGTTGTACATTGTTTGGCTGGTTGAGTGTGTGACTGATTTAATAATGTTGTCTTTGCTTGTTCTCCATGAAAAAATTAAAAATGAACCAAAACCAAATAACTTATAACAAGCTTATAACTTCCCTGATAATCTGACTGATCATCTGAGTGTTTTTTTTTTTTTTTTACTTTATTGTAGTAAAAGAAAATCCAGTCAGCAATGAACCTACACTGTCATCTGCTGGAGGCTCAGGCAATCTACAGCAGATTGTGATTTTAGGCTATTATAAGACATGTCATAAATCCCTGCTGTATTATATTCCATCCATCCACCGGATAAACCTCTGAATTTCCCTGGTGTTGTGTAGTGGATGATCCGGGTATTTTAAAATGGCCTTGAACATGTTGACAGGTCATCTCTCCACCACCTCCTCCAGTGTGTCCAACCTGGCTCCAACCACAGAACCAGCTCTTTAGACCAGTCTGTCCAACCGCCTTCATCTCTGTGTGTGATGCTGCCTCCCCAGCAGACTGCAGCATAAAACAACACACTACCACCACAGACTGATAAAACATCTGCAGCATCTTACTACAGATGTCCAGAGATCTGAGCTTCCTTCAGAAAAAGGGGCGGAGAGAGCGTCTAGAGGCGGTAGAGAGCGTCAGTGTTTAGGGACCAGTCCAACTTATTATCCAGGTAAACACCTAGATACTTATAACTTGGTACCACCTCAATGTCCACCCCACTGGTATTCACTGGCTGGAGAGGGGGCTTGAACCTGCGGAAATCTAGGATCATCTCCTTAGTCTTTGAGGTGTTCAGTAGGAGATAGTTCTTGTGACTCCAGTCACTGAAGGCTTTTATCAGATCCCTATATTCAGATTCATGTCCATTCCTGATACACGCCACAATAGCAGTGTCGTCGGAGTACTTCTGGATGTGGCAGGACTCAGAGTTGTATTTGAAGTCCGCTGTGTACACCCAGCTGTCTGGACTTTCCAGCCCTCCTCCTCATCTGCATCTCATTTCCTCATTATTAGGAAGGAGTGAGTACTAGTATCTGTACCTGTTCAACCAGCTAAATGATCTTTTACCGACACTGAATGGGGAATTTATTTCAACAGGAAGTGGGCTGGACTTAACCAGAAGGTAATGTTTAAGAAAGAAATTGTAATACGTTCATCAGAAGTTGTTTATTGATTATAAAACTATTGACAGAATAGGATAAAACTTTTGATCAGCATATTTAAGATAATCATCCATCCATCCATTATCCTTAACCCCTGATCTGATCCCAGCTGTGTTTGGGTGAGAGGCGGGGTTCACCCTGGACAGACTATCACAGGACAGACACATGAGACAGACAGCCATTCACGCTCTCAGTCACTGAGTCCCCAATTACACCTAAGCTGCACGCTGACACGGGGAAAATATGTACACTCCACACAGAAGAGCAGCATGCCGGAGTCAAACCAGCGACCCTCTGTGAACCACATATTATGAACTAAAACATGCACCTTTACTTAATAAAAAAGTATTTAAGAAAGAAAAGAAAGAATTGTATTTAATGTTGCCTTAGTAAAGATGTGTGTTTTATAATAATAATAATAATAATAATAATAATAATAATAATAAATAAATATATAAAATAAACCTCTACTGATTTTTTTAATGCAAGTATTACAATAAAATAAAATAAAAAAAAACAGAACATGTCTGTTATTCATAGTGGGGGGCTATATTTCGTCACCTTTCTAAAGTAATGGCAATAAAGTCATTTTTTGACCAAAAATTATTATTATTATTATTATTATTATTATTACTATTATTATTATATTTTTTATAATCGCCTGGTGCTATACCCACCATTTTTGTGTGTCTTCTGAAAACCTGGAACAAAGGACATTCCAATAGAGGGTATGAAAATTTATGAAGAGGCAGGTCCCGTCACATGAACACACCCAACCGGCTCTACTACTGAAGTGCAGAGCGAACAGCGCTACTTTGAGTATCTCAGACAGAGAATGGCGGTCATAATTATACTGGTATGTTTGTTTGCATCATGTCTCATGGATAGTTTGCCGAAGGTGACCTTAACGCATCGGCCGAGGATGACCTTCACAGATAAAGGTATGAACATATACGCAGACGCATACCACTTTGAAACACGAAATAGAGATGATGGAGCTGGTATGTCGTGCATACAATAATAAGAGACAAGGGTAATGTGTTACAGTTTTTTATTACGTTTCAAGGATGTGAGTTTTTTTCCGGTTAATATTAAAGTAGGCTATGCTAAAGTAGCGTTTCAGTGTTGTGAAGCCCAACAGTACATCAAGTCCGTAGATAGCAGGGGACTGCAGGGTTTTTTTTTAATCAAATAATTGCTCATCTGGCAGCAACATCTGCGATTTGGCAAGTTCAAGTTTCAGGAAAAAAGGAATTCTCATTTTAGTATTCCTTGTGAATGTTGATTGATATTTTCATTGAAGAAGTGCATGAATATCTCTTGACTGTCTACACTGTCACACACACACACACACACACACACACGCACGCACGCACGCACGCACACACACACACACACACACACACACTAAAGTAATTTATATTATTATTATTTAAATCGATTATGCCTTGTGACATCAGAATATAAATCACAATTTTAAATATCATATGTCATGTTGTGTTTTATGGTATTATCACAGTATTTAAAAAAAGTTTGAACTGAAGAATAAGATTAATTTATAAGATAAGAATATAATTAATTCATACACTTCTAGAAGGTTTCAGTGATTGAACATATTTTGGAAAAGGTATGACGTCATAAAGAACAATGGGCCCTTTTTAACAGAAGACGTTGTGACGCACAGTTATAAATAATAATGTGAATGACATTCCATGTGGTTTTGTCGGTATGTGCATGCGGTCACATTGACTTACTGGGACACTTGCTGTGATGAGTCAAAAATGTCCACAGTGGAAAAGACGTGTCCAATGAATATTTTGCTTGCAAAGCATTGTGACTTTTACATGGACACTTGGCTGAGTGTAGTTGTGGAAGGCAAGAAGCATCAACAAGCAGAAACAACACTCCAGAAACTTGTTTTAACATTACAATAAATATTGTGTAAATTACAGATCCATGTCAAATTACCCTAATAATTCACAAGACTTTTCACCTGATTGATGAGGAAGTTCACATATGTTCCTCTTCCTGCTGTATAGGGATGGTTTAGCCTTGTTTTGGCTCTACCATCCATTTGAATTATGGATAAACTAATTAAATTTATGAATGAAACTAGGAAAGTGCAGATCTCTGCCAGGTGTTGAGAATCTCCTGCACAGCATAGCTCTGATCGATCCAAACTCCACTCAGAAAACAGAAAACAAACATTTTAAAGGTTATTTGCTTGTTGTTGTCTGATGAAGCATGAATTTTGACTTTTTACACATTGACATTATGGTGTAGTAACTTCAACATACTTTTCCCACATTTATTATTGTCACAATGTAGTGAGAGCAGAACTGGTTTATTTTGTGTACATACGGATGTGTTAGCAGTGGCAGTCATGCAGATGGACTTCCTGGAGAAGTTGAAGAAACCCACAGACTTGTTTGCGGGTCCGAATCAGACAGCGGATGTTGGCTAATCGCTGACATATCGTCAGCTATCAGTATTGGTCTTGTTGTCTGATATGACACGAGAACACATCATATAGTGCAGAAAATAATGCTTGAGGCATTTTAGAAATGATAGAAATGATGGCTGAAAAGCATCAGCAAACAGACTTTAAGGTGTAGGACTACTTCCCCAAATATGGTGATGTAGTCGAAAATGTAATGCATTATATGTACAATGTGTAATAGTATCTAATAATTTTAAATATGCTTTAAAAAGTGATTTGTTTCAGAAAGCAGCCATCTGAGAACACTTCCATGGTCATGTCAGTCAGTGCAAATCTGCAGTCGTATGCATACTGCATCCAACAGTATGTCCTGTTAAAAGAAGGTGTTGGATGAAAAGTTGAATTATCACCAGAAATATTACAATTCACCTTACAGGATATGAATATCTACATCAAATTTAATGACGTGCTATCTAATAATTAACAAAGGAAAGTCAGGGATCATTGAAATTCTCTATCGTGGAATCATGAATGTCTGTCTGGATGTTTGGAATTTGCAATGTTCAGCACTTCATTTTTATTATAGAGACGACAATCAAAAGGTCACCTTTACCTGGAGACCATGCACCTATTGGGATTATTCTGGGGACAGAGCCGGACACTGTCATAGCTGCTGGACAAAGACACCTGAATAAATTCAACTTTCAAAATCCTCAGAAGGTAATGAACATCTGACATCTGTTTTATTATGTTTCCTAATCAAATAACAGATAGTATAGCTTTATTGTGACAAGGAAACAATGACAATGACATTCTCTCTCTTCGCAGCGTCCCGTGAAAACAGACGTGACTTGGGAGTGCTCCAGCAAAGTAAAAGAACTTAACAAAACTTAATAGCAATCAGAAGATTATGTAACATGTTGCTAAGATCTGAACATTTACAATGTTTTTGTCATTTAGGATTGTAACTATAACATCACTGTGGTCCCCAAGAGAGAAGGCCGAAGAGAAAACAAAGAGAATGTTTTTCTATGCGGAACCAACGGCAAGCAAACACTGTGTTGTAATATGGTAAGAGAAAAAGAAAAACACTTCTGCTTATTGTTGTTGTTTGATGTGTTTCAAACAACAGATGCAAGTACAACATTTCCTTGATTTCTTTTTTCAGATGAACCTGTAAGATGCAAGAGCTTTTATTCATTAGGTGTACTGGCTCCTCAAATCTCCTTTGTGCTACCAAATGAAGGACAGTTTAAGATCTTGTGTTTTGTGTTTATTTTAGAGTTTAGCAGAGGAATCACCCAGCTGCCGTCGCTCTGAAAGTATAAACATCATAAGTGAAAGCATAAGTAACTTTGTCATAAAGGAAGGTGAACAGTCTGTGCTTGTTGGTGAGTTTTACGTACACATAGGATTTGTTTATTTTTTCAGACGTCTGTGCACTTTTCCACCCCACTAACCTGCTTCACTCAACAATTTTTTAATGATTTTGTCTCTTTCTTTGCTACCTATGGTGCTGGCGCTTCCTCCCTCTGGCATCACAATACAGACACATTATGCCTTTCACGCAGGTTTTGCTTATATGCAAAATGAAAATATGAAAAGTGAACTGATGCTTGCTGCAAGCCAACAGCATAGTGATGCTCCAGCGAACTCCCAGACACACATCAGCATCACGCTTCTCATCTCAAATAATAAAAAAAAGACTTTAAATTTATATATATATATATATATATATAATATTATCATTTGTTCTGTCTTTTCAGATTCAGATTCAGGAGATAGTCAACTCTACATAACATACTCTGGATCTCCACCATATGTCGGCATCCACAAGTTTGGGAAGAACAAAGTTGCGCCAGCAAGCCATAATAAAGGTTGGCCTGTTTGCATGGGGATAGATCAGCTTTCCCTTGAGTTATTTTGTTAGTTTAATGACACAGAAGTGCCCAGAGCTATAAAGACAAATACTTACTTTGCATTTCTGTCTTCAGAGCAGCACTATGTGGGTTTGGAGATCAGCAGACAGGATGATCCCGAGAACGCCAAAGTGTATGCCTTCTACAAGGAGAAAAACAGAGACAAGGACCTGTACAGTGACATGTGGCTCCCTTTTGTGACCCGGGTTTGCATGGTGTGCAATTAAAAATTATAATTGCATTTTACATTTCTTTTTCACTAGATTTAATATATAAATGTCATTTTTTTAACATCAGATGTGTGAACAAAGTAGCTGCTACATATGAATTATGGAGTGATAGATCCTTTGGTTGTGCATTGCTTCTAGAGAGATCGTGGTGGTCCGAAGAACAACATGCAGCTTACCTGGACGTCTCAGTTGAACGCCAGGCTCTTCTGTGGAGACAGCAAAGGGTATTTCTCTGAGCTGGTGGACGTAGCTACTGTGGAGGCAGGACAGTGGCAGGATACCCAGGTCTATGCACTCTTCAGAAATGAATGGTACGACTCAGTTATCATTCATATACTCAAAACACTGCTGCTTCCCAAGTTTGAGTCATGTTGTGAGTATAGAAATATCCCAAACATGGAGTACAGTATAAGTATTTTAATACAGTCATTACAAAGTGTGGTTTCTTTCCAGCATCATGGGATTAAACTCAAACCACATTTAAGTCAGGAGGAAACCAGAATGACTTTGCTGTTGTTGAGTCATTTGTTATGTTGGTCAGTTCAACCAAAAGAAAATCATGTGGGACAGAAATAAAGACGAAAAATGAAACTCAAGTTGACAAAAAGGGCTTTTGTAGATCATGGTTATTTTTCTCTTATTTCTCTTAGCAGACATTTTGTTTGTGTTTCCTCTTTTTTTGGGGAAGTTGACTGCAGTTCCCCTTTCTAAACTTGGAATGTCTGTTCAGCTGCTTGTCACGGCCAGCATGGCTAAAATATTTACTGATCTCAGTAGTTTCTTGTTGCTGAGGATGTCTCTGTGTACACCAGCTGACCTTTGTGTCTCTCTGCAGGGGGATGAGTGCTGTGTGTGTCTATAAATTAGGAGATATCGAAAAAGTCTTCATAAACTCCCCATTTAAAGGCTCAGACAAGCAAGAAGGCAGGTCTAGAGAGGTATGTGTCACACAAAAGGATCTTAAAAACAAATATAAACTTCTCCTTTTTGCCTCCTTCATTATTGTGCATTTGCTCCGTGCAGGAATGGAAAGGCATAACCACAGTAACTGAACCATCACAACACAAACCAAAACATATACCTTTTTCTTCAGTGTGTTCCAGACAGCACAAAGATCCTTTCAGACACCTTGAAGAAAATTGAGAAGAATACAGATATGAAGGACTCGGTCCAGCCTGTGGACAACTCTGGCCCGCTTCTCACTAATCACCACAACTACACCCACATATATGTTGACGGTTCCCAGAAGAGAAGCACTGTCCTGTTCCTGTCTCTAAGTGAGTAAACAAGTTAATTAAGGGAAGTTAATACTGAGAATACTGTAGTGTCCTGTACTGGACATCTGGTTCCTTTTAAGGTCATTACAGACACGGGTTCCTGTAAATCGTTTTTTACACTTGACATTTGAAATTTTAATGGTTCTCTATACGACATTCAGAGTATAAATATAACAGGAAATAACTAACTATTATGTAAAGATATGGTGGATTTATGGCGTCCTAAATGAAATGACACAATGTGTGTGTCTGTGTCTCTGTGCTTTGCTGTGGAAGCCAGTCCAGCCATGTGTGTATGTTAGTGAATGTAGGACATCCATATTGAGAGCCTATCGATATGCTCTGAATGTCGTGTACAGCACCTTTAAATAAGCAGGAAAAGTTCAATTTAACACAGCTGAGATAGAAGCCAGTGCTGCATCTCTACATGCCAGTACCAAATACCTGGCTGGCAAAAAAGGCCTGCAGACACTTGAAGCCTGATTCAGCCTTGAAGCCTCTGAGCTAAGACTGAAAAATGAGTTGTAGAGACACACTGATCACCTGGAGGGCAAATGTGGGTGTGTGGTGTGATTCATTGAAGGGTTAATCAAAAGTGTAATGTATCATGTACCCTAAGGCTATATTTTCTGTAAAGTTGAACTTCAACATAGTAGTAGGTAGTAAGTAGAATTACAAGAAAAACAAGTGTGTGGTACAAGTTGGCTTGAATTGAACACAAAAAAATTGTATTCGAACCTTATCCTGGAAAAGACTATACTCTATTCCCTTTTTGCTATGAACAGAGCTTTTAAGCTTATAGTCTTTGAGTATAATCTTTTTCTGAGATCAAAACAAACAACCTTTCTCACGACTTTGGTTTTGGTGTGAGGTTTATTTTAATTTCCCAAGAACAAAGTAGTTTGCATCATTGCACCGACTGTAATAACACAAGAGGAAGACATGTTTCAAGATGTTTCTAGACTAAAGGTCCATTGTTCAGCAGGTTCAAAAACATTTACAATTCAAGTTTAACTGAAATTAAATTCAACACACTTTTTGTTTAAGGTTATATAAGTTATCATGATGCTGCTGGTATTTATTGAAAATAAAAAATAAAAACAATTTCAGACATATAATAACAAATAATGTCCTAGCTTTGAAAGAACTTTGAAAGGCTGACAGCAAGTTTTGAAAACTATATTAGTTGTAATGGTGTAAAATATGCTGTGAACGTTTTAACCACATCTGTCTTACAGCTGCTAAGGTGGTGCTGCTTTTTAATTATATTGTGTGATCCAAAATCAGCTGAACCTATCCATCATGACCATCCTTACAGAGGTCCATGCTCTCATTAGTAAAAGACTGAAGACTGTAAAACAAACTGAAGTTTCCCATGCTAAAGGGGAAATATATAAATGTAATAAAAGTTGGAGATAATCAACCTAGAACAAGTGAATCATTATGCTCTCAATAGCACTACTTCTCCATTTACTATCAAAACTTTTGATAAGCTTCACTGGAAGCATGCAATGAAGTGATGAAACATGAGTAGGTTGATTTGTAACCAAGGTGTGTTTGTGCAGGTTTGAGTATTTAATCATGTGCCTGTTTCTGTGACTCTTCCTGTGTATTCATACAGATAATGGAGAAATTCACAAAGTGATGCAGAATAACAGTCAGACCATTGTCATCGCTGAATACCACCCTTTTGAGCACAGAGCCCACATCCTCAGCATGATGCTTAACCCCGACACTGTGAGTAACGCAGCTCTGTCTACACAACTGTCCTACTCATCTGGGGTGGGAGTTTTATTCCTATAAAAATAACGGTTATGGAGTTAAAGGGGGATTGTAGTACTTCTTAAAGACGAGCATGCAACTTGGATTTATTTAGATGAAGTCTAAACTTTTCTGAGGATGTTCAGGTTTTAATAAAAATATCAGAAATTTGCCTGTTTCAATTTTAAGTGTGTGTCATTGCAGGGGAAGCTGTATGTGAACTCCAGAAATGAACTGGTCCAAATGGATGTTGCAAACTGTAATCAGTATGGAAAAAGCGTTGATGATTGTCGCTTGTCCAGAGATCCCTACTGCATTTGGAACTGCAGCCACTGCATCCCTAACATCCAGTAAGACTGCCCATATTCATGTATTGTACTGTAGTCAGTATTCTATAGCCATTACATTGTATAGTCAACATTTATTTCAGGATAAGTTAAAACAACAAACTTGTCTTGAAAGTTTGAAAAAGCTTGAAACCAGGATGTGATGCAAAAAAACAGCAGTCCTCTCAAACATTGCTCTACATTGCTATTTCAGTCAGACAACTCACTTGATGCATAATGTGTTTATTGGACAATGAACTTGGATTTAATTTTGGCGTCTAGGCTCCGACCTCATCACTCCTCGGCAGTAACATGAGGTATTGAGGAGTGATATAATAAATCCCCTGTCGGAGCCTACAGGTGGATGCTGGGGTGGTGGTGGGGCTGAGGAAGCAAGCGGCAGTACAGATGCAGCAGCAGCATTGGCAGGCAGAGGAGAGCTGAGGATTACACTCATTTTAAATAGAGCGCTAGATTGGATAGAGGGTGTGTTTTGGCGGAGGATGTATGAGGAGTGGGGCATGTTGTGTGTATGGCAGCACAGGTCAAGTTGCCTGCCTGAACTGACTCACAGGCATCGCTCCATTAGTGGTTATAAACTGTACAGGGTACCGCTGAGTCATACGCGTGTCTGAAGAATCATCCAAGCACACCCTGCAGTGTGTACACATCTGCCTTTTATAAATACTTTTTAGCATTACGCAGATAAATGGTGCGACTTGGTAGCGCTTGCAGCTGATTCACAGTAAACTGCACCCATTCAGGAGTCATCACTTCCCATGTGAAGCAACTCTGATAATGATTATGTAGATCATGTTACCAAAATGTTTCAACATCATAAGGTGACGACCTTATGAAACAGTACATCTGGCCTGTTTGAAAACTTCATTTTGGAGACAGTCCCAACCTGGTTTCAGCTGTCTGTCTTTTAACAACAATTAATTGCACATCTGTCAGCTGTTTTGGCTGTCCTACAGACAATGGGTACATCATTTCCAGGGAAGCAGGTCTTAAAACTCACACTCATGCAAAGTAAACTGAGCAGTTGTTTTAAGTTGAGCACTGAGCATAACACTGTCATGAGTTTTGGCCGCTAAACAGCAGTCACTTGACTTTAAGAGGCTTATTGTCACGTGTGTGTGTGTGTGTGTGTGTGTGTGTGTGTGTGTGTGTGTGTGTGTCAAAATAGCCCAATAGCATGACAAGAACTGGAAATAGAGACATAGGAAGTAAGAAAGGGGTGTTTGCTACCCATGGCCCAATTTGGGCTGGTGTGGTGCCATCACAAGGCCTCTGGTGTTGTTGTTATGAACAGCGATAGTCCAGTTCGATGGCAAAAATTAACTTGAAATGGAGGTCTTGGTAAACCAGTGCAGTGGACCAGTGAGTGAGGTCCGAATGGACCAGAGCATTGACACAAATAGACCAGTGAAGTCAGTGAACTTAACTGAACAAAATACAATGAGAGAGGCCAGATAGACCAGTGTGATGAGTTAGATCAGTTAGATGCTGGATAATAGCAGATTAGGGCACAGGCAAACAACATAAACGGTAGCAGATATATAGCATTTGAATAATGACAAATAGCACCGCCAACACTTATAAACATGGCTTAATAAAGAAGAAACTGAAGATTTGGAACAATGATCTTGAAATGATTATTTATGACCACATGCCCTTTGCGACAGAGGGGATGTTTTGTGGTGTTCCCATAATTAATGCTTGATTTAAAAAGAGTCTGATACTTTAGTATTAGGCAAGAAAACGCAATCTCTGAAATTTCTGTACTTGTTTGGCCTTGAGCAGGGGATGGTATGAGAATGTTACTGTCTGGACAAGTCCCTCGAAACTGCTTAATAGCAGCACTGAGTGGATGACAATCAGGTACAAACATTTTAAACCTGACGCTTCACTTATGGGGAGTGGAACTTGGACTGTGTTGATTCTCTGCCATGATGAAAGACCATACCTGTGAGCAGGTGAAGCATGTAGACAGGAAGCAGAGCGAGGCCTGGAGATGACGAGGGACGATGAATGAGGCAGAGGCTGATCACTGTCAGGCGTAACTAGGATAGCTTAGGTTGACTGCACGGTAGCAATCAGGGAGTGTCCTGAGTGGGAGAAGGTTCCTACCACTTTCTACTTCCAACGAGATAGTGAAGACCTATGTATGTGAACATTTGCCAATTTCGACGATCAGCAATGGTAATGAACAGATGAACTGTACAGCATTGCGAGCAGTGCACGGGTAGCAGTAGCATGGACTACTAAGGAGGGAATCATATTTGATAAGAGGCAGCAGCAGGGTGATAGGCTAACGTAGTAGGTGTGGCACTGAGCTATTGGCTGTGTGGAGAGCTGATAACATGGTCGACAGAACCAGACTATGACAGCAAGTGATTATGAGTGAGCATCCATGAGGAGCGAATGCTTAATGTATAAAACAACATATGAGACAAGTTTCTTGTTATAGTAATAAAATATTTCAGTTTCCATCTTTCATGGTCTCATGCACGTACATGGTCTGAGCTGTTGTGAATTTGCATTTATTTTCAGATCGCAGCAACTTTTATCTATGAGGACATCCTCATAGATAAAAAGGGGGAGGATAAAACACAACAGCTTTCCTGTTATAATGATAATATAAGACAGCTCTTATGTTGCAGCACTGTCTTTCAAGTAAACGCTCTTTGCAAATTGTAGAGAGTTGCATGGATCATATGTACAGGTTTAACTACTTTCTCCCCTTACATGTAGTTTCAGTCCAGCTATCACAAACTCATAACAAGTTCATTTAAATGCAGTTCACCTGTAACCTGACAGACTGGTTTCTCTGTAAAGCCTTACCACTGAAAGATTCAGTGGTAAGGCTAGATATACATTTCCTGGTATGTGGTGAGGTGAGGAACTAGTGGTCTACACAGCGTACGTACAGGAAGTTTAACACATTTAGCACAGAGGAGTACATCTGCATACACAGTTCCTGCAATGTGGGTCATGGCTTTGATCGTGAAAATCTCTTTTCCATGTAGTGCATTATAGAAACATTTGTCAAAGCCTGGTTCATAACTTGCTCAATGACTCAAAGAGGAAGAAATGATTAATATTTGTATTATCATTTTACATAATTTGTCCAGATGTGGAAAGGATGGCACAGAGTGATACCTAGAGTGTACGTTGTGTATTCTCGCTCTGAGTAATAGTTCAACTGGCTGTGCATCTATGGTGTTGCAGTGCAATGACTGCAAGGAGCCCCCCTGAGCCCCCCTGAGCCCCCCTTTACTCTACTTACAATGAGGTGACGGAAGTCAAGAACGGAAGTTGTAACCTGCTTCCTATATTCTGGTGAAGATCTATGTGGCATCTATTCAAACTAGACTTAATAAGGGAATCTACCTTACAATTAATTACCGTGAACAGTACTACATGTGGATGATTACCTTAAATAATATACTGTTTTTTAAATAACATTTATTTGGAGTTGTTTCTCTGAATCATTTCAAAGTTAAAGAGAAAACTGGCAGCTGTGGTATGCAGCAAAATTAGAGTCTGAAAGCACAGCTAAAGTGCATTTTCTGAACTTCTTCTTTTAGGGGCTTGTGTTCTGTAAGTATTTTAAGATCATGTCGGCTCCAAAAGTGTCATTAGCCCTCATTATTTCAATCTAAGGTAACTGTGCATTGTGACACCTGTGTACTGTGAAAAGCTCACAATGTATTTATTATAACTGGCATATTTTCTGACTGAGCTGCCCTCTCCTTTCACAGAGGCACACTTCAGGACAAGACACAAGAGGACAAGTGTCTACCAAATGTTCACAACCCTGGAAAAGGTATACAGATATTCATGAGTTTACTGCAGTCTGAGAAGAAGTTTGACATACTTTATATGGTGTACTGAAAAACAAGAAGTTACATCATACAAATAATGTGTATGTGTTAAACCACAGATTTTTTGGAAAATGCTTAGTTTTAGTTTAGTTTTTATTAGTTTTAGTGTTAGTTTTTCTGTAATGGGGTATTTGTTGGGTGTGAGATTCAAAAAAGTCTCAATAAATGTTACTTTTACTTCCTTTGTCTTATCCATCTCAGCCCCAATAAGTTTATTCAGTCATAAAACCAGACAGATGAAATAGATTTCATATCAGCCAAAAAGGTATGAAAAAAATTGACAAAGATGAAAACCAAGGACATTTTCACTATAGTTTTGGTTAGTTTTGTAACCACATAAAACAGTTTCAACTAGTTATCGCTTTTAAAAAAATTCTCGTTTTTGTTTTTGTTCCAGCTGACAAAAATGTTTTTTCAATTCTAGTTTTCATTATTTTAAGTTTTCGTTAACTATAATAACCTTGGTCTGCATTGCGATAAAATTACAGTTTCGTGCCAGGTTTGGGAGTGTTGTATGTGTGCAACATTATGATTTTATAATTTTTGCTCTAAGGCCGATACTGTATTTGAATTGGATTTTTTTACCGTCTTCATCCTAACCCAACACATGCACTTTATCTCCAAATAAATAGCTAGGCTCTTTAAATCCAACAATACTCACTGAAGTTCAACTTCTCAGTGTTCTGCGTTCTGAATGTGTTTCTGGTAGGGTTGTCACGATACTAAAATTTTCAACTCGATACCGATACTCAGGAAAATATTCGATACTCGATACCATTTTCGATACCACAAGGATAAAAACAAAAACCCCAAAATTTAACAGAAATATTTGTATTAACAAGAAAAATGCAACATGTAAAAATGAACAGAACCACAGGTTAAATATTTATAATAAAAAACGGTTGTGCAAAAAGAAACTGCAACTATGATAACAAGCTTCAGATACTCTATACTTTTGAGAATGAGTATTGTATCCGGATACAATGTTTTAGTATCGATACTTTTTTGAGTATCGATACTTTTGACAACCCAAGTTTCTGGTTAAATTAGGCGCATTAAATATCGCCTTGCTTTGTCTGTCTGTAACCTAAGAGCTGAATTTAAGTGGTTTTGAACCCTCACGATCTTATCTTACCATATGCTTCACATGATACGGGAATGACTTAGCCACTTCCTAGAAGCACATGTTATCTTGCTCTACATGCAATGTTGTTTTGCTCTTGTCATGCCACTGCCACAATGAGTGTTGCCCCTCACATCCCTGACATTTTCATTTTTCACATTTAGAGTTTTACACCTCACATCACCAACCCCTGACTGATACACCTGCAGACGAGACCAAGGAAAACATCATCACACTTTGTTCTGGGTCCAAGTATTTCCTCAGGTGCCCAATGTTGTCCCACCATGCCCAGTATACATGGCAGCACCCTAAAAGCAACACATCCTGCAGCATGAGGGAGAAGCACTGCGATTTTCTGATTGACAACATGGGTGATGAGCAGGTGGGAATTCACAAATGTGTGTCGGAGGAGATGGGCTACAGAAGAGTCCTGGTAGAGGTCCAACTGAAGCTGGGAAACAGGGCTGCGGGCCGTTCATCAAGCCCACTGGTCTGGCTTGGTCTCCTCGCTGTTCTGATTCATTATTCTGAAGAGTTTATCAGACAGTTTGTAAGTCCTGAGTAAGTAACATAAAAAGAAAACGATAGCGATAAACAACCCATCCTCCTGCTAAGTGCTTGTAGTCACATGATAGCTCAGGCCGAAACATTATACAACACCTATACCAAAAAATTTGGGATGTTGTTGAAAATTTAAAAAAAATACAAAGAATGAGACAATTTGCAGATTCTGTTCAATATATTTTGTTCCAAGTCCTAACGGTAATTATTTCCTTTAATTTTACTAACTATTTTTTGATTGCACTTTTGGTATTTGTAGATCAGCATCATTTTGAAGTGTACTTTTAAATGAAAACAGACAATCTAGCCAACAATCTGTTTTATTGCTTGACTGAAAACTTGTGAATGTACATAATTAGCCCTAGCCTTAAAGAAGCATATTGTCAAAAGAATGTGAAATAGAAATGTACGTGTAAATACTCAAATGTTTCTTTTTTAGCATGTTTGATATCTTTGACATTTCACTGGGGGTGTTCGTCTCAGACTCCACACAACCAGAGTACTTTTAACCATTTATGATGAAAAATGTATGATAAACATATTGATTTTGTTCTAATCACAGTGAGAAACTACACAGAACTGTAGTTTCCCACTGAAATATGGTGAAACCAATAGCTGGCAGGTAAATGAGTCATGGGATGTGCAATAAGATAGGAATATTATGTGTTTTGTTTCTGTTCTTTTGAAATACCACCTGTTTTACATCCGGTTCCTTTTAATGGGAAATTCTACAAGGGCGAGCTGTAATTTTCTATGTTGCATACTACCTCAAACTTGCTTAACAGGCTTTCGACATTTTCTTGTTCGTCAAGAAGTCAGTATAGCAACACATTGTGAAATTGTCGAGATGTTGAAAATGCAAAGTTCAGCTGTTCATTTTTCAGCCATGCCTATTTTGGCTAGTAAAGTGTGAATGTGACCAGACGAGGTCATTGTGAGCCTTAAAGGAGCAGTGTGTAGGATTTAGTGGCATCTAAATACACCTCTGCTCGCACCTCTCTTTCCAAGATTGTAGAGAACCTAAAGGGGCCTTTGAGTAATGTAAAAACACGAAAATCCCTCTCTTAAGCCAGTGTTTGGTTGAAGGGATAAGAAGCTAAGAAAAACACAATGATTTTTAGTTTCAGGTGATTATACAGTTGTTAGGTATAGATTCCATTTCTGCCAATATTCCCTCAGTCCTATACACTGCTCCTTAATGGTGCTTTCAGACCACCATTTAATAATAGAGTTTAATAATAATAATAATAATATGTTTATTTATGAAGCACCTTTCACAGACAGGGTCACAAAGTACCTGGCGGAAAAAAAGTATTTTGTTAACTTTTCTGCTTCATTATCTTAAATCCAGAGTTTTAGCTGTCTTATATTTTGTACCGATATGTTTGATATGAGAGTGGTAGGAGCAAGATAGTTGATGTGATCGTAATCTTTAAAGGATCAGTTCACCCAAGTCACACATACACGTCTTTAACATGTTACATTTGTGTAGATCTATGTACGCATCACATACCTCTCAGTGTTTTTAGCCAAGCAGACAGCTTTAGTTTTACTGGATATATCCAACTCATAGATCTCTTCCTCAAGTCCAAAGGAAATTTAATTAATTTATTTATTCTCAGGGACAATGTGCGTTAATCAACATCAGTATAAATGTGCCAGTACTCGTCAAAAGGCACATTTTCATCTGCTGTCCTTCAGCCAGATGTTAAATTGGCCAATAAATCAACAAATGGAGGTCAATGCTGCAGCATTAAAGATTTACCAGATGTGTCCTGGTTGCAGTTTCTAACAGGATATTTGAAGAAACTTTCCCGGTGTACGTAATGATATCTGCTACTGTGTACTTGAAGTGATTGAGTGCTTGTTTGTTGCAAGATCTTTAATCTGCATTTGAGCCATTCAATGAATTTATTTTTGTAAGACAATATTTAATAGTATACTTCAAGCTATGTGCATTGCTGCTTATTCATATAAATAAAGGTTTTCAACCTGCAGTTTACTGTCATTAATTGTTACGTTCTACTAGTTTTCAGCACACTTCAGAAAGGGAAGCAGCAGTAAAATGAATTTGCAACATGCATGCAACACTTCACACAGTCTGCAACACCCAGCTTTGACAAACATTTCTGCTATCAAATGAACCTTAAAAGTGAAACTTATTGTTGCAGTCACTGTGAGAAAGAAACTACTTGTTAGTTTGTCCCATGTGCTCTAAATGGGACAGAACCATTACGCGTGGGAAAATACAGAAAGAGTTGATGGGAAACATTTTTTTTCACAACTCATATTGTTTTCCTGAACCATTGATCTGCTGTGTGAGGGGGAAGAAAGCTGTCACATCGAGGCCACTTGGGGAAAAAATGATTGATCATATTCAAATATCAGAACCACTTGTTGAAGCACCTTGAAGTGGCATTTCTGGTAAAGGGAATTTTTATAGACCTGTGACACAGAAACCTGTAGTGGAAAGCGGAAATAAATGTTTTTTTTTTCTAATCGAAAATATGTGTAAGAGGAAGTGACAGTTCTCGGTTCACCAGCATGAGGTGGGCATGATTAACAGAGCACAAAATATGGTGGTCTCAAAGGCCCAACACTTTAAAGAGGAAATAAAACAAACACACATGGAAATAAGATATAAAGTAAAACTTTATCATGACATACAAGTTTAAAGCCCTGAGAACCATATCTTTATATTACTAATATGAACAAAACTGAATGTGTGAAAACCACTTTGGAAAAGTGCTCCTCTTAAATACAATCAGCACAAACCAGTTTTTACAAGCATTCATGTGTTTTGTCCTATTTTTTTTGTTTGCTTTAATCAAAGAGAAAACTATAATATCAGTAATATCATTATTACCATGTCCATAATAATAATAACAGTACAAAAATATGCACAAACCCCACAGTTGAATTAATATACGGAGCATTGTACAAGCCAAAAACAACAACATAAAATTGATAAATGAGGTATTCGATAACCACTTGCATATGCGCCTGTTTTTACACAGATCAGGTTAGTTTTTAAACAATTTAAAACTGAATTAACTCCAAAATCATCTGAGAGACAAAAGGTTCTGCAGACTTCCAACTTCACAGCTTCCTGAGTGACGAGACCTCGCCTACAGTTACTGACGACACAAATCCAAAAAAATGCAAACCCAAAAACCAACGTTGCATTCAGCGAAATGACCGCAGCTTCCGTCAGTACTCGTCCCTCAATGCAGCTTCAATATCGAACGCAACAGTGACTGCAGCCCACTGCCCTGAGGTATTGTGGTATGACGAGGTAGGGGCGGTCTCTAATAGACACACACGCACGCACACACACAGATGCAGGCTCACAGGCACAACGCATCATATATACTCATCCACACAGCAAACCAGGTGGCAAGAGCTTGGAGGTAAGTGAGGTGACCAGAGGGTTGCTGGCTTGAAGCCCAGAGATCAGAGAGGAGAAGTGAATGACCAACCCTCAATACTTTCCACTCCCTAAAAAACGAACAACAAAGTGCCATTCTAGCAGAAGATGACTGTGGGTGTAATGGGCAGCTCCCAGTCAACAAAACGGGAACTATACAGATGTAAATGAGACTAATGTTGGAAAGAATTTCCCCATTTACACCAAAAACCCATATTTTTCTCAATATCTGTGTTGCTATTTATTAGTCTAGATCATTTTGGTGCGAGCTGCAGAGTGCTGGAGGTATCAGCTGTAGAGATGTCTGCCTACTCTTCAATACAATGAAACTAGATTCTTGTGGTGCTCAAAAGCACCAATAAATACATTTAAAAAACTCAACAGCAATGTGTTTTTTTTTTTTTTTTTTTTTTTACAGATGTCAGTCATCACCTGATCAAAGTCCACAGACTGTGTTGTGAGTAACTGCATGTAGGAATTATACTAAAAAGAGTTCCTACATAAAATATTCTAATATATTCCCATTATATTCCAGAGAAGGCAGACATCTCTATGGCCGATATCTCCAATACTCAACAGCTCACACCAAAACAATCTAGATTGATAAATTGTGCTCCAGTAAAGAGAAAAATATGGATTTTTAAATTTCCACTGTGTTTTTAAAAAAATTCATCAAAACTCATGTTTGATAAATCACCTCCTACTTTGATATAAAAGATGTGGCAGTGACACCACCTACAGTATACCTAATGGTATTACAGGTTTAACTGCAACCACTTACTGTATTTACTGAACCTGCTTGCACACACAAACTCAAACACACACACATACATACATGCATACATACATACATACAAAGGCAGTGAAGCTACACTATCAAACACTCTTTGCTTAGACTAAGCAGATGAAACAGAAAGCCTGGAGATTAGAAACAAGAAAATGTTTCAGTAACATAGCCTAAATTATTAAGCTCAACTGTTACTGAAAACATAGTCCACCAAAAAAAAAGAAAAAGAAAAACACAAATAAATAGCAAAACACAGTTGTTGCCAAAAGCCTGAATGACAACTGGTGTCTAACGTCTGATTGAATTATTTACCAAAATAAAAAGACTCTCCAAAGGATTAAGCTCGAAGAGAAAGACATTTTCCCAGCCAGTTGAGTAGTGAAAACTGCACTGGCTGGATCTCACCAGCAACTACTTTAAGGCAGCATCTACAGTTCTCACCTTTATAAAATACAGTTATGTGTCATATAGGGTTCTGAAGGGTACACCAAAAAGGACTTGTGGCACCGTCCTCAAGTCCTTAAACCCTCAACTGTGATCTGCACTGCAAAACATCTGCAAAACCTGACACGTAATGGCTAAAATACTAATGAAAGCAACAAGGCTGCCCACCTCGGATCACACTGGGCTTAAAGAGGTTTCTAAACGGTTAAAATGCCTCACATTCAACACAGATAAAGCTAGAAAATTATTTTGCATCCTTTGTGGTATTTCATAATGCTAAAAAAATGTACTTTAAAAGGGAAAAATACCTTACATTGGAGGGATAATTCAACTATTTTTGGATTATCAGGAGATGGGTGTTTTTACACTGGCTGAGAGGGCATGCGTGCAAACTGGGTGTTAAATCCAGCACAAAGAGCCCATAAGTGTAAAAGAATTAAATTGGGGGGACAGCACTGGAAAGCCACAGCATCTGTCCTGGTGGAAAAACTTGAATAGCTGCTAATAAAAATATGTAATGCAATCAGATTTTGAGTCATTATATAAATTTACTTATACCATTGAAACATTCCAATAATCAGGTCAAAACGTGAAACAAGGGGTTTTACCTCACTTTAAGATATTTTTACTTACTTTAGGAAAAAAACTAAAGATTAAATGGGATCAGATGCGATGTTATTCTTTAACTGCCGTGCTCTGCATCACAGCAGGTGTGGGCAGGATTGTACGAGGGATCAATCAAGAGGAGCGACCTGGTTAGTCTTTGGTATCTAGCTGTGCAATAACCAGAGGCTAACGTGAACCAGAGGATTTGGGTGTTAAAACACTGGTCACATGATTGTACACATGCATATCATTTTGCCGCTGTCGTAAAAAAAGACGCAGTCTAATTTAAGGTTAACATGGTCGATTGTTTTGAATTTTTTTGACCCCTGCAACCTGGAAACCGGTTGACAATCCTACAAATCTACACGTGTCAGTGAGGAACTAACTACTGTTTTCCTCTTCCCTGAAAAAAAAATGCAGATTTATCACTCTTCTCAGACTTAAGGAACCAAAAAAAAGAAAAAAAAGAAACAGAAGCAAGCATAAAACAAGTTATACAAGTGAACACAGGAGGAGAGGGATAGCAAACCCATCCCAGTTCTGTTTGTCCCCAAAAAACCACCAGCAGCGTGTCAGTACGTTCATGTTCAGTTCAGGTAGGATTTCCATCACGGGTTGTGGCGTCAAGTCTTGATGGCTTCGCAGCCGTATGAGGTATGTAGTGTAGCTCTCCTTTTGAGAGAGTCTGATGAGGTATTCTTGAGCAGTCATGTAGACGTGTGCATTCTTCAGGTATGAATCCCTTCTTTTTTCTTTAAATTAAAACAGTGATTCCTTGCAGTTGTCACATTGCTTCCTGAGAGAGACGCCCTCCAGAGCAGAGAGGCCAGTGTGAGGTCTGAGAAGTTTGTATTGACGAGGATGCCGTCAGATTGACTTCAGCCCTGTGGCTGCGGCTGGAGGAAGGATGCACAAATGGGGGACAAATAACCCAAAACCTGAACCTTTCTGTAACATAAACAGGAGCTGGGTGGAGAAATGGCCAGCTGTGGGTGGATTAGAGTTTCTTTTCCCCCCCAACTTTGTGCGCTACATGTTTAATGACAGTTTGTGTGGACCTGCGATAACTTGACTTTAAGGTGGACATAAAAATCCTGTGCGTTGCAAGAGAGAGGTAAGAGTTTGGTGAAATCATGTCCATATTGGGAGGTTTTGTGTAAATCATTAACCTTCCAACCAATATAATTACTTACTTATCTGAACTGAGGGTAGAGTTGTGAAGCTAGGTATTTAATGTGCTGATCTACAGCATCTGATCATTCACCAGTTTGAGTCTACAGTGTGTTGAAGAAACCTGAGTGGCCCGGGTTGGGGGCCTGTCACTGTGAGGTGGGGGATCTGTACATGAGGTTCCACTGGTGAGAGTTACCCGACTTCCCCTGATTGCAACTAGGTCAAAAAAAGAATATAAAAATAAAGTTGATTCAGGTTAAATATACTACAGCTCCTGAGGTAAAGACACCACTGCAGGTTACTTGATTTGAGGTATGTAAAAAGAGAAAAACTAAAAACAAAATCATTCTAAAACACAAAATCAAAAAGACAACAAAATGGCAACAAACAAACAAAATGTCCTAAGATAAAACTTTTCAAGTTCAGTTGTGACTACACCTGTCAGTGGGTTTTGGCTGAGCTGATTGTGTTTAGCATGTTCATTAGGATTAACAAGTGTATGCATGTGTAGATTGTGTGTCTGTACGTGTATACTTGAGTGTGTTTGTAGTGTAGTGCATGTATGTGTTTGTACGTTGAATAAAATGCATAGCTGTGCGTTTGGGCACGTGCCGTCATATAATATTCTTGGGCTCTGTGTTCATGATTGGACAGCCAAGAGGTTGACAGGGTTGATGAGGTATTTGTTGTGCAACAGTTTGTTATTCTTATCGGTTTCTCATTGTACTGTATATTCTTGCTGGGCCTCCCGGTGGGAGAGAGGCCTGGGGAGCAGGTACAAAGGGCAGCCTGAGTTAGGGTGACCCACTGGGGGCCGGCTCAGCCGAGCCAGGGCCCTTGGAGGAGGAAGAGGATGAGGGGCTGAGGGTCTGAGCCAGGGGTGCAGAGAAGCCAAAGCTGGAGCTGGTTCCAGCAGGGGAGGCTGAAGCAGCAGCAGCGGCTGACATAGCAGACCCCGGGGCCCCACCAGACTTCTGGGCAAACAGGGTTCCTGCAGGAAAACAGAGACAGCATTACATAAACATGGTGCCATGATCACTACAAGGGTAAAGTTAAGGATTTTTTTTATCATCAGAGCTGACATTCAATTAAAGTATTAAAATCATGATGATTTGACAGCCCTACTATTTATCAATGAATATTATAAACCATACAAACCTGAGTACATTGTGCCATTGACTTCCACTGAGACAGTGATGCTGGCATTTCCATTGGTTGAGATGCTCAGAGACATGTCCTGCTGCTTTTCTTCTGGGGAAAAAAATTTATTTTTTATTTTTACTAAATTCATGTGACATATATATTCGCTCAAAATTCTACATTAGTACATTTAGATGTGATCATCCAGAAATACTGTGCTTAGAAATACTCTGCTGTTAAATTGCTACCAATTTGAAATAAATTATTTGGCATTTTATATCTGTGTGTAATGAAGGTTTCGTAGAACTTCAACATTGACATTTTTAAAACAAAATGTCAACCTTGAAAAGAAAAACTTGTCTAACACCAAGTTAATCTTTTCCTCAATGGAAACACTAAAGTTAATTCATTATTTCAGGGTTCTTATCGTATTTGACAAACACTGGTCGCACTGACCTCTGGTGGTGATGGTGGGGGCTCCCAGACGCAGGTTCATGGGCATTTGGGAAGCCATGGCCAGCAGGTTGTGTTGGAAAGCCTGCTGCATCAGGCGTTGCTGCTCTTCTGCCAGACGGGCCATCTTCCTCTCTGGCCCCTCTCCTCCTCCGGTCTCCAGCTTTTCTCTCAGCTGCTCCAGTGTGGCGGCTCTTGCCAAACCTGCAACCTGCTGGTGACCCAGGGCAAGCGCCATGGAGGGTCTCGCTGCCATGATGGAGGGGGTCAGGTCATCTGGAAGAGAGAAAAATGGGAGAGTTATTTTTATGATTTTTTATGGACCCATTAGTCCATCTACATGGACTGAAAATAAATTCAGGAATGTAAAGTAGCAGAATGCAAATGTTTGTCTATGTCAGCCTTCTTGCCCAACGTGAGCTTGGAGGGTCCAGCCTGTGCAATGCTGAATAGGAAACGGGAGTATTAAAAATGGATGGGTACAAATCATTAAATACTTCAAAAGGCCTGTATGTTGAGACTCCAAGGCTACATTTACATAATTGTACTTATTTTGGATGGTGTTTTTATCTATTAAGCACCCATTGTTATCTGCCAATATTTGCTCTAAATAGTTTGATTGGTGGTCTCTACAAAGGTTGCTTAGAGCCAATCAGATGAGATGCGAGACGATGTCTCCATGTGCCGCTAAAATGGCTCCACCAGTCTGGGAATTCTACCAGGTGTCAGAAAAAGACAATAAATCTGCAATTTGCCAGGTGTTTTCCAAAAGAAAGATTGTGATTCATTATCTGACCATGCACCTGTCCTATGACAGCATTCTGCATAATAATTAGCTATACTTGTGTGTTTGAGAAATGACATAAGATTCAAAACTATTAATTTAAATAAAAACAAAACAGAGCTGGTTTGAGCATGCAAAGCAGTTATGCAGCATTAGTGAGCGTGACATTCAGACCACATGTCTTCCTATCTGACCCCATAAAGAGGTTGACAGGTAAAATACAGTGCATTGCACTAGTCAAACCGTGGATACTGTCAGGGTCCGCAGCAAAGTCACATTCCAGCCAAGTCAAAGTGACATCAGATAAGACAGCGGGGTAATGACAGTTATCAACAGGATCCTATTGATGTGGACTGAGAGCTTCAAAGTTCATAAAGTGTCCCCCCCAGCGTGGGAACCATGTTATTAATCAGTAGTAAAGGTGAGGGCTCTCAGCAGCCCGGGGCAAAAGTGGTCCACACATAGACTTAAACACCTGGATGGACTACACACACACGCTCATACAAAAACACTGAAAATGCTCAAACAGACACACACACACACCTATGGCAGGATCCAGTGGAGGGAAGAAACGTGACTTGTTGCGCAAATATAATATGCAAATGCAACCGCACACTCACATTCTAACATTCCTGCATTCGCACGCTGTCATACCAACACACACACACACACACACACACACACACACACACACACACACACACACACACACACACACACACACACACACACACACACACACACACACACACACACACACACACACACACACACACACACACACACACACACACACACACACACACACACACACACACACACACGACAAGAAAGAAGAGCATGCTTGAGTTGTCATGTAAATGACTTTTAAATGCTTTGTAACCATGATGATAATGAAAAAGCTCCTTAAATCTTTAAGATGTATCTGTAAGTACCGTTTCATTCATGTGTTTATCCATTGCTATGACAAGATGTAGTTTTTCTATTTTGCAACAGAGGGCAGTATTTACCTATAAGTACTTCAAAGTCTAAGGACATGTAACTGGAAGCCTCTAGTTCAATCCAACCAGTACAGAGAGGCTACCCTCTGTAGTAAACATTTACCCAGTTTAATATAGATTTCATAGATCCAGAGAGGGGGTTTCTGAACATATATGCTTGTTTTATTCTAGCTACAGCCTCCTCCCCCTCCACAGTTACACACATGTATATCTGAGAGCTGCCTGTTTTGGTTTGTTTTAAAAGGTAACCCCCACACACCTTGAACTTATTTTCTTACATGGAATTTATGGAATAAAGATTACCCATCGGGTTCGTACAGCTTTTTTAGGGGTAAGTATCAAGCACCTTTCAAGCCCCAACAGCCCCATACCAAAATTGTTCCAAAATTGTTGAAAAGAATGTATAATGACACATTTTACCTCCTGTTTAACTTTGATTGTATTTTTTGATCAGGGTTATTTGAAGCTTGCTAATTTCCAGAGTATGGGATCAACATGACATATTTAGCTGCTAGCTAGCTCAGGTCATCAACTCCTGGGATATTTATAGGATTGTTTAATTACAAATATTTCAAAAACTAAAATAAACGATTTTGTAGAAGAAACACCAGTTTATGTTGAAAATCAAGCATTTTTAAGGAGTTCGGATTACAATTTAGTTTTTTTCCTAAACTTTATAATGGTTAAAATTAAGATTTTGTACGAAGCCTCAACATCCTCTTTAAGCTGGTATGAAGCTTTGTGATTTATTTGAAAAATAGATTTTATACTTAGTGATATAAAACTTGTCAAAGTAATAAGGTTACTGTCCCTAGAGGTTTTTATTCAAGCTGCTAAAAGTCTCTATAATATATATACAGTATATTGTCAACTGTATGTTTCCTACCTTTCTTCAGAGAGTGTCCTGGTGAGGCCTGCAGGCCATTGAGGGCCCCTGAGGCTGCTGCACCCAGAGCTGAAAGGTGCATCTTGGGAGGTGAGAGGATGTGGGGAGCTGTGCTGGGAGAGGGAGAGAAGCGGAAGAGGCTGCTGCTGTAGCTCGGACGACGACCCTCGCGTCGGTTGCTGTCAATGGCGGCCTGGAGCTCACCTGGGGAGCTGAGGCCTTTCCTCTCGCACTCATACGGGTAAAGATATTTCATGTACCTTAAAAGAAAAACACACAAACAAAGCAATACATCAGATCAACACAAAAGCATTCACATGGCCAGTATTAGCCTTGCCATTGGGACACAGTGGCTTAATCCCTCTCAAAAACATAAACACAACCAAACCAAAGTTTTTATGCTGTTTTGACACAATACTGGCTAATTTTAAATACTTTAAATAAACTACATAAGCACATTATACTGGCTGTCAGTTTTAGTCCACAAACAGTAATCTCTGTTGTTTTTTCCCAGCTGGCCAGAAACTAAATTGAAAAAAAACCCCCCCAAAAAACACTAGTTAATTGTTAAACTGATTATTTAGTTTTAGAATGAACCTCTTCTGTTGTTTATTTCGTTGAATTCATGTCTTTCTGAATGCCCCCCCACCCCCTCGATTGCTGGAAATCAGAGAAAGAGTTCACATGTACTGCTGTAAAACTAGTCATTTAGCCAATATGTTAAGTATTTTCTCCCCTTCTCAACTGTATCTGTACACCAAGGACATCTTATTTTAAAAGGATGATAATGTCTTTATTTTTTTGTTTTTTTAGCGAGAGATCAGTTTGTCCTTGTGGTGCAAATACATAGACAACCAATTGAGGAGTAGGAACAGATTTTTTTAGCTAGTAAAGGCTACTATACATTATCCATTTTTAGTTTGCACGTTTCAATCAGTGGTTGGATTGAGTTTTTCCATTAAAAAAAATGCTGCGATGAAGTATCCTTTTTTCATTTTATCCTGGCACTTCTATCACATTAATTCTGTCCCTGTCTGAAGTCAGAAATCTAGCTGTTTTAACTGTGTTTCTCTTATCCCTCACAGTGATTATAGAAATGTCATACAAAATCATGTTATTCCGGAAAGCTGACAACAACCTTAAGGGCATGTATCAGCACATGATTCAATGACACCTGGTCTGACAATTGTGCAATAGCATGTTTTGCATGTTGAGTACACTCAGATGACATCACAGGGGCTCTACAAGTAAGCACAGTCACGGCTCTGGTATTTTCTTCATCCCATAAGAGCATTCGGTAAAATGAACATACATTGTTGTGCATGCTGACCGCATAACGGTGAAATAGCAGATCAATAAGAAGCTAAGAGCAGCGTCCATTACATAGGGCTAACGGAGCAATGCTACACAACAGCCCACCAACATTAAAAATACATAAAGGTTCATTAGGGCACCCTGCTCATGGACAAGATAGAAAGGTGTTACAGCTACTGAAGAATTTTTATTGAGACAGCACAAGCGTTTCTGTCGCGGTTTGGCGTGCAATCTGTCAGTCAAACCCCACCTTAGTCATTGTGAACTCTGACCCAAATCACATCAATAAATCTATGGGAATCAATGGGTGCTATGTGTGATGTAATGGACGGAGGGATTGAATGTGAAGAGGGAAGGTGGCCTGGTTGAGGAAACAAACCCGCATGTGTATAAACACACAGGCAAGGATTAATATTGACATCCAAACTCAAATCGACACACACAAAAATCTTCCTTATTTATGGAATAAGGAAGGTGCTTGTTTTCAGCTGAGAAGCCACACACTTGAGATTCGTTTATTTCGTTACAGTAAATTTAATTACAGTTTACATAACATGTGCAATGCATTCATGGGTTGTTTTGTGACACAGATGCAAAGACTTACTGTGTGCGCAGGGTGAAAGCAGCACTGGTGATGGAGGTAGGAAGGTTGAGTCCCTTTGTGATTTCTCTCCAGATCTTCTTGTTGATAACCTCCACCAGGCCTCCCTTTTCTGTCACCAGCTTGTACAGCATATACAGATCCAGGACCTGCTTGGCCATGATGGGGATACGATTGACTGGGGTTCCTGTGGAGAAGAGGAAAACCATAAAATAAATCAATACGGTATGAATCATACATCTGAATCGGAATAGCTTAGTGAAGCACAATGGATGCTTTATGGTGGATGACTGTATTTCAAAGTGCATTTGTGTATCACATGCATTTTTAACATGGGTAATCCCACAGGGAATGGAACCCTTAATGCCGACAATTTCTCTTGTGTGCATCCCTGCTGAGACATATTGGCACCTAACACAGAAAATACATTTAAAGGTGCTACAGTGAAAATTACAAAGCAGGATGAATTCAAAAGTATACATCAATTCATCCATCAAACAACACAGAAACACCCAGAATAATTTTAGACCTCTAGATACTGATTCCAATGCAGTCAAGATGCTGGTAGAACGATGGTGTCAGGCCTGTTGCCTGCACGCCTGTTAAATCTGGCTTGAAAACATATTAGCCCAGTTAAGGCAATCTGGCTTGACCTGGAAAAGGGGATTCCCAAACCACACAAAGCAAAGCGGCTCTAGACTTTTGATACAGATGCATTAATCTTGTCAACAGCTTATCTGCAGTGAGGCTTGCAGGGAGCGTGTGGGGAGGAGGGGGGGTGGATAACGCACAGGGAGGAGGGGGTGGTTCGCCGTATGCAACAGAATCAAAAAGTGCAATGCAACAGTGTAAGCATGAAGCGGGAGGAGGGGACTGAGGATTGTGACGACCTGCTAATCCATGGGCAGCGGTGGGTGGGGGGCTCCTGGATAGGCCAGTATAATGAAGCTCATTTAGAGGATTGTACTGAGTAAATCCACACCCCTCTGCTGTTAGTGCTGCTGGACACATCACAGGGGAGTCGCACAGATTTGCCCTCACAGTTAATGCCAGGCAATCCTTCAGCCCCTCCACAGGCTGCTCTTAACCTGGAATCAGACTCATTAATGACTTTGTAAAATAGCAGTGTGATCAGGCCATGAAGATTAGCCCTGGTTCATTTTCTTAAGTTAGCAACATGTCTTTAAGCCATGTGCAAGGGGACTACGTGAACACATGGAGCTACATAATGCGAAGATCAGGAAGGTGTAGCAGCACTGTCGGTCCACTATGGCTCTGACCTGTTAAGTGCACTACTTAATATTGTGGGGGTTTTAAATTAAAGGTGTTGTGTTCATTAAAAAATACTCAGAAAGTTTGACCCCTAATATTGCAGATATTTTTAGAAGACAAGGTATGGGCAGAGAGAGAGAGAGTTATAACCTGTAAAATATGCTGTCATGAACCAGTGGTTCTTTTAATATTGACTAATTTCAAAGCAAAATTCGATAAAGTTTTTAGGGGTTCAAGGCAAAGGTGTCAAAAAAAAGTGTAAAAAAATTGTGTGATTGTGTATTGTACATGCCTACAAATTACAAACATGGGCGGGGGAGATTTGAGATTTTTAAAAATTACACGATTATAGACAACCAGGATAACCCATAAAGAGCAGAAAAACAGGAATGCATATTTCCGATGGAAACAGTTGACACCTGTAAAATTGAATGTAATCCAATACATCATCACTGCAAATAAATAGATAAAAAATCTAATATTTGATTGTATTAGATGGTTCTGGTTTATGTCAGGAAACAATAAATATAAAGCCCTCCGATGCTGCTTATAAGAGCTCCTTTCATCTTTAAAATGACCATAACAATAGCACCACAGCATAGTGTATGGGGTTAATATTGTTTGGTCTGTTAAAGCTGCAGAAAATACTGTTCTGGGAAAAAAGACATCTTATCTCCAGAGCCAATTAACAATTAGCAAAACAAGATGGCCTTTGTTAGGTTGCCAGCTTCCTTACAGATCATTTGGATTAGCTTACCTACGTACAGAGCAATTATCTAGCAGGTTTTTATTTAACCTCAGGTCTGTATTCACATTTAATTATCCAATAAGTCAAATTAACCATAATCCTTCCAAACAAATATTTGCTTCTAACAGGAGGTGTTCGCTATTTTCAAATGGTTGAATTTCAGAATTAAATTCAAACATATAGTGAAATAACTTTTTCAAATCAGTTGCAACAATTTATATAGTAGAACATAAATTTGTGTAAAAATGAATAAGCCGGTAATGTAATAGTATAAAAGGCAACTGCACAATAAAATTTAAAAAGGTTCCTTTCAGACTAAAAAAAAGAGCAACTTTATTCTGAGGTGGCATGGTAAACTAAATGTAGGTGGCAGACCATCCACTTTATCTCTGGGCAGTAGCCACATTTCCAGAACACGCAGCGCGTCAAAGCACCAGGAATGCTTTGCTGCCAGCGCCTTGTCAGTTATTTAATGCAGCGTTGGACATCAATCCTGCATCAAACAATTAGTACAACTAGAGGGGTCAGAGATCAGCCAGGGGTTATTGATGTGTGAATTAAACTGCAGGTCAGCAGGAAGCCATGTTTTCATACTGGCCTGGACGTGAACAATGAGAGCACAACAAATGAGACACAACAGTACTGGCCCCATAGTGACAGGCCAGCAGTTAGTTCAGCTTTAATTCATGCCTATGCTTTTATTCAACCCTTTATCAGTGCCTGCTGTCAAATCAGGGCAGATGTAATGTTTTTACAAGGAAGTACTTTCAAAGCAGATAAACACATGAGAAAAACAAAAAACAGATAGGACACATTTCAGATGGGAGAGCATTTTGGCCATGTGATTGTGAGAGGAAACTAATGAGCCATCTATATATCTTAAGTGTACCAGAGGCAGTTTTGAAACCCAAAACAGCATTAATTAGTCAACACTTGACATCAGCCAGGTTTCACATTTCAACGTGGCTCGAGCACATATGAAAGCGCTGGGAAAGCACCTTTGATAATACCGTAATTGACCAAAAATCACATTAGCAACACTTGGGCAGTTAGCCACAGAGTTCCCTAATTTGAAAGTCTGCCTTTGGTGTCCCACATCTGCTCCGTTTCCAACCCTGGAGACATTTAGCTCTAACAGGCTTAATTAGACCAGTCCAAAACATTTCTTTTGATCGCAGCAGCACAACTCCTCTGCCTCACAGGGCCTTCAACATGCACTTTATTAGACTTTTATAATTGTCCCTTCTTCAGCGTTATCGCTCATTTTTCTTTAGCGAAGAGTAGAGACACCATGATCAGCAATGTTAAGAGACTTCATGCCATTAGGCCATGTGGGCCTCAAGTAGGCAACTATTGGGTATTTCATCTCTCTGTACAGCCCTGATTTGTCCACTCGGCTGCTCTGAGCCAATCTGTAATTGGCTGCAGGCTTCACCTCCCATCATCCTTTGCCCCGGACTGATTTTCCCCGAGGGACAGGGCCATCAGGAGCCTAGTGATTAATGGCACAAGGGGTCAGAGGTCGCTCTGGTGGGAAGTGCCGCGGCTGAGGGCCCCTGAACCACTCCCTAAGTCCTTCCTCCGACTTCCACAGTGAACAGAAGAGCGACACGGCTAGTCTTCAAACGGCTAGACTTCAAATGATAAGGCGTATAGATAGAGGGCCAGACAGAAGGGAAAAAAGGGCTTTGACAAATGTAGGCCTTTTAAGGACAATACTTTTAGAGAGTGTTTGATATTAGGTGGTACCTGATATTTTGTGTAGATAAATTATTAATTATTTTAGGTAACACCTGAGATAATCTCACAGCAGAGTAGAAATCATTTACACTACAGGAGCAAAAATGTGTATAATAACTAGGGGTCTAACAATTCACCAAATCCACAATTCAATGAGACAATTTTGTTTTTAATGTGAGGATTCAATTTTCTATTTAAACCTTTTTTTCCAGCACTGGCAGCTATGCCATTGTTAGACTATAAAGTATTGATTCATAAAGATCAGCATTGGTTCTATGCCCTGACAACTCTCATTTACATTTTTAAATTCTTCTTTAAAAAAGATATGCTACATACACTATATATAGCAGCCATTTTTTTCTAGAAGGTATCACAGTGAGGCCATACGTTCAATTTTTTTTTATTTAAACAATCCTACTTTTGATTTAAATAGTTGAAATTGAAAACTCATTTCAATCAATTTTCGATTCAGAATGGAAATTGCGACACTCCTTCATTTAACACAACACTGTAATAAAACACAGTTACGCAAACTCCATCATGAAGTTAAACATGGAATCAAGTAAACAGCCTTTCTGAGGCTGGAACCATTGATCAGATACCATATATAATTTGTTATAATCACTTACTGACCCCATGCATTGAGCAATAGCAAACAGAGTGTGACAGACAGAGACAGACTGTCCATCAGAATCAAACATTAACATTTCCCACCTCACATCCAGCTTTCTATCTCAATGGGAGAACAGAAAGGGAACAAGGTCATTTGATCTGACCCCTGACCTATATTTAGTAGGAAACAGCTGTTCACATTAAAGGGCCTCTATAATAAATCAATCGGGTGCCCCTGGCGCCAGTAGTGGTAAATTACATATCGCTGACTTCACATGATGGGCATTTTTTAAATAATTAAGTGACAGAGCGACAGCCTTCCAGCGGACAACACACAGGAAATGAATTTTTTACTGAATGAGCATTGGCTGGTGTGAGGTTTCACTAACTTCCACAGATGAATTCAGACAAAGAAAAGGAGAGGGAGACACGGAGATGCAGCATAAAGAAAGAGACATTTTTTGCTGCCTTTAGGAGGGAAGGATGGATGGATGGAAGGATGGGAAGAAAGAAGGGGGGAGGTGGCGTAACTAGCCAGCTGGAGAAAGACTGGATTACTGCTGTAAGGAAGGTGTCAGCCAACACAAACAGCCGCTGGCCTCATGGCAGTGTCTGAGTCCTTTCAGAGCACCCACCCACCCACACCTTCCTCCCCCCAACTCATCCACCACACAGCAGATAAGACCCCTCCAGCACTACGTCTCACTCCATTCACTTCCTAAGTTCATTTTAGGTATATTCATTTTGCCTATTGGACTAACTGTTAGTAAGAAACGTTAAATAGTATGTTCACTCAGTTTTAAGCCACATTCTTCTTCTTTTTTTTTTTTTAACTCTATATTTTAACCGGATAAAGGATTGTAGTTATCGAACAAAAAGTTATCAGAGAGGCAAGCTGAGCAAACGTTAGCAGCAGCTCTTCTAGCAGCCCCTCGCCAACGAGCAGAGAAACACAGATTTTCAATGTGAAATGGCTTTATTGAGTGTTTTACAAGGTCAATTTGTTTAGGTGAGGAGGAGACCTCCATGTACATGGTCGCCCATAAAGTTGGAATAAAATATTTTTTACCTCTTTGCATGAAATGATTGTGACAATGTGATGCATACTTGACAGATAAACTGTATAACTTCACAAAACTTTATTAATGAATCTCTTCCAAACATATTCAACAATTAACAGAAGATTGTGTCTGAAAACAAAATAATTCCAACTTTATAGGCGACCGTGTATAATGTAGCTCCCGGTAAAAAAACATTCTGAATGACGAACACTGAAGGAATCATAATCCAGAGATACTGACTGCACCGATAGCTTTGCACCGTCTTTTGCTATTGTTTTGACTGAAAGAGCTCTCGTGGCAGAAAATTACATATTGCACATTCAAACAAGTACAAATAAAAATCCCAAAACAGAATGCAATGATTTGCCAAATGATTTTCAGCCTACATTCAACTGAATACAGTACAAACACAAGATATAATGTTCAAACTCTGAAAAATGTATGTAAATATATACACTTATTCTGTTTTTATTTAAGCTGGCAAAAACTGCACCAAGTATCATTGCTGGAATTTCCAACAGCCTTGGTGCTTTTCATCCACACTTCCAATTCATGAATTGTGTCAATATAGAACAGCCCAAACCCTTTATAAACATGGGACAGAGAGACACTGACAGGAGAGACAAGTGTCTGGACTCCACATGCTAAGTGTTTACTTTATGTCGGGCAGCCCCCTGGCTGTTTAGTTTATATGTTCGTATGTCAGGGAAGCATATTGTCAGGACCCTGCTCTGCTGGGGCATGTTTGTTTTATTTTTAATGCATGGCCAGGGACATAAAAGGTAAAAAAGCCTTGAGTGTATGGAATTTGCTATCTTTAGTCCAGGCAGAGCCACCACTCGCATGACGGACCAATTCATATCAAGTGTTAAGATATGTACCCTCCACATAAGGGAAGTTAAATGTAACGTTACACTATAGATACATCGCTATTCTAGGCATGAAGCCACAGCTGATACAGACAGAGAGATAGAAACATAGTGACGGCTGTCTAATAAAGTCTATATTACAGTATTGAGGGTCGATATGCTCCATACCGTTGGCTGCGTAGGTGTCATTCCTGTCATGCCAATAAAGTGCAAATAATGTGAATTGACAGAGGCAGAAAGGCAGAGAGACAAAAGAAGGCAGACAAGACAGGAAATAGAAAGAAATAATGGCTTATCTTCTACCAACTGTGCTTAACTGTGATGATAAGGAACACAAAGAGCACAGGCCTGCATGCCTTTGTTAAACTCAAAAATAAAAGACACATAGGGTCCAGAGAAGCCACGTGTTTCCATCTACAGAAATGAGAGATGAAAGCAGCCATATATCCTATATCTCTCATTTCATGTTGTAGCCCTACATTGACTAGAATCTTCACAATTGGAAAATATCAAATACTGCTAACACCTTCTCTTCCTTCCAGGTCTCCTTCCGTCCCAACAAAAAGAACAAATACTAAGAGGGGAAAAGAAAGCAAACATTCAATGATGGATAAGTCACTTGAAACTATATTTACTCAAGAAACAGTGAGAGTAGCTTCTCTGTAAGAATTATTACAGTGTGCAGACGCGCCAGTATATTAAAGGAGCCGTCTTCTGTGCACTGTTAACTGCTTCAGCCTGTGATGTAAAACATCACAAAACTGGCGAGGCTCCAAACAACAGCCAGAAGCTGTAAATCTCACTGGGTGCTGCTGTTCACACACCAGGGAGGCTGTCAGACTACAAATAATTACACTATTAGAACTTGAATTACACGATTAGAAGTTTGTCAAGTGCAATTTGGCAGTAAATCTCTGCACTGACAAGCCTGGCACAGTCCATGATGTCTAAAGTACTGTTACTGTTATGTCCCGCCTTAATCTTCTGACAGTGAAGCATCTTTGAAATGAATTAGAGACGAACTGAAAGAAAGAGAGTGAGAGAAAAAAAAGAGAGAAAGAAACATGACTCCTTCTCCATGGGTCATGAAGATGGGTCACCTGGTGAAATAGAGGGGGAGGGGGATTGAAAAGGTTGGATGGCGCGAAAAGTGAGATGGCCTCTGCAACTGTAACCCAAGTCCCTTCAATCCCCAGAGACCCAGCAGATCAACTGACTGGACCCCAATCAACACCGGCTGATATGGAGCTGACAGAGAGATGGATGAATGGACGGACGGACGGATGTCTCTTATGCTGCATGATTATTCAGGCTGACTAGTCTTACAATTTATGAAGGTTCTCAGAAATAGAGACTGGCAGGTGTAATGCTGGGCAATATGGAAAAAATCTTCTATCCCTATACAGGTAATTTCATATCTAGATAAAATATTTTATGATTAGGTATATTTTCTGGTAACTTCAGCTTCTCATATGCAATGATCGGGACATAAACTGTTCTTCAAACGACACAAATATTTCCGCAAGGCGGTTCAGCCCCTTATCTTTCAACAATGTGATAGAAAACCTATATATCGAAGAATATGTACAATATACATCTTCTTCTTCTTTTAAAAAAATATATATATCATCATATTACCCAACCCTAGGTGGGTGTATGCTACATAGGGAAATTTTAGTTTCTTCTCCCAAGACGTCTGTTCATATGAACAAAAAAAAGGGTCACTTTCCACGAAAAAGATGTGGATTCACAGAAAGCCCCAAAAGACTCTTCAACAAATAAAATAATGCAAGCAATACAAGTTTAGTTACTCCAACCAGCAGCCATATTTGAAGTTAACCATTCACTATCTGGGAATGTTTGTCTTCCATTAACATCGAGTTGACCAGTGAAATTGTGCAGGTGGCTGATGAATTTGCAATGTACTAGTCAGAGGCCAGTGCTTTGAGTCCGTTATTGTGAGGCCAGCATTCTGCACACTCATTTTATGATTAATGAATCTGATAATAAAATATCTATTGCATTATACAGACCTACTATTAGGAATTGATTTGACATTGCTTGACCTTTAAAAATGTTTTTTTATTTTTTTTCAAATAACTGCATGTCTTCAGCATTGAAGGCTGTACGCCTACACTCGAACCATAGCAACCACCTAAACCTGTTTTATTGGTCATGCATGAGCCATGCATTTACTGTGTGAACAACATTTCTTCACCCTTGTTGCACAATTCTGGTAGGGCTTGGTTTTGGTGCACATGTTTTATTGCTACTGCTGTCGAAAGACCTAAAAAAATGTTAAAATACTTTTTGGAACACAAATACTAATGTGTGTAAAGTTAACAAAATGAACAGAAATTTCTGCTCAAAGACGTTTGCAATAGTCTGTGCTACAGACATACTTTGATTTGCACTCAAGTGTTAAATTTACCCAGTTTTACAACATTGTTTAAATGCAACCTTCATTATCTCACTCCTCCATCTGAAGTTCATCTGCCCTACTTGTCTGAACCAGCTTTGAAACACAAGCTGTAATTGTGATTGGACTAATAATATCTCTAGGCAAAAAAATATTTATGAGCAAGCTTTGGATACAAGGGCGAACACCAGATGACAGCTACGACATTTTCAGTGGGGGGAGGTAAACCTCTGTTGACATATACAGTGGTTATAAACACTGATGATACAGGCCTGTATTGTGAGTTACAGTCAGTTAGGAAAAACGGTCAATAAAAGTTGTTTTCTATCCACAAGCTGAATTACTCAAGAAAAAGCACGAAGATTTAAATAACTATACTCTCAACTACATTTGAATATTTTTAAGATTGAGTACAAAAAACATGCCTACGAATGTCTTCTTTTTTTAATACATCAAATATCAAAGACTACATATTACATTTAAAAATAATTGCAGCACCAGATTTTATCCGTGAGTAAATGTATTCTTGAGTCACAATTTAAAACTTAACAGCTTGGTCAAATACAGTGGATGACCTCTGCACTATATTTACATCTTACTGGAAGATGAAGTGAGAAAAAAAGCAACCCAATAGCTTGGCCTTGTAAACAGCCATCTTTGATCTTTGTAGAAATGTCAAGAATGTATATGTCACAGCAACATGACAAAGGTATGTTGTACGCATAATAGAGGGAGGGGCTTTGTCATCAACTGTAGATTCTTGCGACAAAGCTGCAGAGGTCAACCTTTTCCGCTTGAGTAGCTTGAAACTCAGGTAAAACAAATCTGAGAGATCTGAGAGACAGACAACAAGGGTAAGAGCAATATTTAGACCCAGTAGAAAGAATAAGAGTTAATAGACCATGCAAGAGAGAAACAATGTAAGGAAGAGAAAGGCCATGAAAAAAATACAAGTGAAAAGAGAAAAAACAGGAACTACACTATCTCTTCAGTGACACTGTAGCCAACACTAGTGACAGTTCACTGGTGACGCTGGGTTCTGCTGGTTTAAACCGTAAGTAGGTGGCAGTGATGTCTTCACTGGCAGGTGCAACATTGAGGGTGTCCCTCTCCTTTCTAGCAAGCTTTATAACACAGCTAACTGCTTCAATCAATGGACACCCGGATTGACAGATAAAGCCATCAGCTGACGGGTCCCATTTGGGGCCCAGCACCACTGATCAATACGGGAGACATCAGCTGCTATAAGCCGAAGGATATGTTGAAACAGGCGAAGAGGTTGTTGGGGGGTTGTGCACTCATCTTGGAAATTTCAACTGCCATCAATGCTAATTACTTTTGGCTTTTGGAATCCATGACAGTGGGTCATACATTTACCTTTCAAGGATTCAGCTGATGGTCTTAATGCAGATTGACTTCAAATGAGGTCACAGCAGAATGTGCTTTAGTCCCTACATTGCAAACAATAGTCTGTGTAAAAAAAAACACTTCTTAGTAAAGAAGGGAGGGTGCTAAGTACTACATTTTCAGGGTTCACACAGCTGATTAGGAGTAAAATTCAAGCACTTAGAAAGTACGTTAACCAAGAATTTCAAAATTCTCTATGCTTTTATTATCATATCTAAATTGTAACTGTAAATGCATTTTCCCAAAAAATATAGTCTACAGAATGAATTTATATCTACAGCAATCTTTAATGGTATTTTTGATAACGCTAATGCTTGCTAATTTCCGGAGTAAAGATTTGAAGGGCGTGGTGTGAGACGCCAGGAGACAATAAACATGTATAATAATTGTTTCATTTTAAAACATTAAGATTTTTACTTCTTTTTAAGCACCCCAGGTCACGCAACAGAATGAAACAATAGGAAAGGGGTAGTGGCTTACTGATTGCTACAACATGAAAATTCAAGTTTTAAGTCTGGTTGCAGAAGATGAAAACTAATCTCTGCAGTGTCATCTACCATAATGTGTTAACTAACCATTACCAGTATCTAATAATGTATCCAAAACAACAAACCACATCAACTGAAATGCCATCAACAATGAGGCTTTAACATTTGCAGCTGTGTATCTCGTGTCCATTTCTTCCCGCAAATCAAGCGTCTTGTTTTCCATTAGGCCCCTTTGCACTCACATCTCCGTTACTGTGTGGCTTATGCAACACTGCTGCAGAGCTGCACTGGAAGTGAGCTCAACGGCTATTGTACTGGTGTAGGGCTCCTCTGGGGGCTGTAATGTGTTTCATACCATCCATCACAGGGGTGTGGAGGCCAGGAAACATTGCTTTAAGAGCACACACAGGACACAGATGGAAAGGCAAGACACGCAGATATGCAGAGATAGCAGAAGTTTGGGAAATTTGTTCATCACAGGAGGGCTTCATGTGGGAACAGCTTAACAAAGCCCCCACCCGCCAAAAAAAAGTGAAATAAAGTTTAACATTAAGGTAAATTGAAACACACAAATCATGTAAAGGAAACTGTATTTCCAAATAAAGTAGATTTTATAGGCGTAACAAAACCTCTGAATCCAACATCATTTATCATAGCCTGAAACTGTAGAAACAGAAATTACCCTCAACAAATTTTGTGCGACCAAATCCAAGCTTAAAATAGGGATTTTATCAACATCAGCACTTACCTGATCATTTAAAAACATAAAATTCTGTGTCGCATGAGAATTTGCCAATATTGGTAACACTTAAGAGCACTTAAGTGTTGTATACAAGTTTGATTTGATTCAAATTTTTGTAAAATAAATTATCAAAGACATTTAACTTGTGTTTTTTATCTCCAGATTTCTGGCATTAAAACTATGTTATACTGCAAAAAAAAGTCTACATGGCTACTTCTAGCCATGATTGTGCTGTTTTTATTTTTGCCAGGACGTACATAAAGAGGCAGTGAGGAATTTGTGATAGGAGCAAAAAGCGCCACAAAACTGTGTGGAATTCAGTAAGTTTATTATAATGTGGCTTTTAATGCTGTATTTACCCAAACGTACTAAGATCTAGCATATGTCCATCATTCTTTAATATCATTAGTTGTTGTTTCTCATACCTTAAAAGTTCCTTTATGAACACATTGCTTCAGTTTCAGCCACATTTTACTTTCTTGGTGTTGTAATATCATCTTCATAAAGAGGCAAATGTATTCCACTGAAGCCAAAACAAGGATGCATGGATCTGAGGAGCCAGTGTTATTTTTACCCTGACCGATGACCTCGCTGGGAAGCATGAATCTGCTTGAGGCCTGCACTCGTCCTGTTCCCTGCTCAGTTACTTATGAGCATGGTGATTAAGAATCTCCCAGCTCTGCAGCTTAGAGACTCAAATCCCTGTACAGTATGGTCGTAATTAAAGATGGACAGCACAGTGGCAATCCACGGCTGTGGAAAAGCCCGGCTAAATGACAGAGGAAATAACAGGGAGGCAGTGCGGATTGGGGGTTGGGATGGAGAGACGGAGAAAGGAAAGAGACACAAAGAGTAGTCTTGGTTTGTAAGAAACAAACAAACAAAAAATAAAAAGTCTAAAGATTCTAATCTAACATCTCCCTACACACCCCAGACACAAAAACATCAGGAAAACTACTATTTCCTTTTGTTTTGAAGGAAGAGAAGAACATCACCACCGTAGACGTCCTGGCTCCCTGAAGGTTGGGCTGTAATTTGCCAGCCAACGGGTGGAGCCTACCAAAGGCAAAGATAATCTCAGCCCTTACATATATATCAACACGGAAACCACAAAATCTTTGATCAAAAATGCAGGGGAGGATGTGTCCATTAAGAATAGTTTTGCCTCTTCTTTTGGAGTCTGTCTTGGTGTAGTGATTAAAAAGCAGTGGTTGGATTCTGTGTATCATTTGGGTCCCCACCCTTTTGCCTGATTATCTTTCTGTCTGGTTGGTGAGTTTGGTCAGTTTCAGCCCACTGACAAAGTGCTTTCAAAGGGAAATGAAAGAGCAGGGCCTCGTTCCTACACAAGCTGGCCAATACCTCCCTTAACCTCACCTCTGTCACCCTCGTCTTCTACTGTGGTTTCCCTGTCTGCCCTCTTTAGCCTTTCTTTTCTCCCCTTTCACACATACAGACACGCGATGGTCACTCCCTCGTCTGCTGTCCGTCAGCGTTGCCCTATCAAAAAGGTTGGCCCCCACTTTTTGGGAGATCATTAATCATTCCGTGTAGGACAGGAGGCCCCTTAATCCAACCCCTCCTCCCCCCCGGCCTCACCGAGTCGGCCTCACCGAGTCGGCCACAGAGCGGCCCTCCGCCCCTATCCCCCATGGTGTTATCAAGTTTCAGTGGTTGTAACTGTAGCACAATAAACAGAGGGGGAAGGAGAATGGGGTGGGGGCAAAGGAGGAGGAAGGGATGGAGACAGAAAGAAAGACAAGAGAGGACAAAATGTCATTTCCTAACAACATTTTATTGGGGCACTCTAAGTAAAACATGCTTCTTGCGTCTCAAAAACGGCATCCACTTTGTGAATTGCTTCTTTAATGAGCCAGAATGTAGAAAGTAGATGAAATAAGTTGATTACCGAATTGCAGATGAAAACTGTTATTTGTGTAATACCTAGCAGTTCAAAAAGTGGATCTCAAATGAAATTCATTTCACCCGCATTGAAACGCTATCTAAAATGGTCGAATGTGCTCACAATACCCAGTGTTTTTATTGTTAAACCAACCAGGTGCTGCCACTTTCCAGAAGTTGTGGGGTGTTAACTAAAGGAAAATGAGGCCGTATCAAAGAGCCAGAGAATGTTCCTATTGTAGTGCGGTGTTTGTACAGAGGGCCCGCCTGTTACGAGGACCAGTGTGAGGCTGACCGGGGGAGTAATATAATGCATACATGGATCCCCCAGAGCCCATTCATGGTGTAATTGGTGTGGACAGAGCTCTCGGTCTCAGGGTTACAGTTAGGGAACTTCCTCTAATGTCCTGCTGGGAGGCCATTCTTCCCACACCAGAAAAAAAATCCAGCTTAACCAGGACATAAAATGTATTTTCTTCAAATGTAAAGAACTGGCAGAAGATGAGCTATTTTAATTGTCATGTTTCTCTTCATTCATCCAGCTTCAGTGTTCCAGTCCTGCTAGTGGGAATACCCACTGTAGTTTAATCAAATTACAGTCTCAATCTGATTACTCTGAATATGCATGTGAACGTAGCCAATGTTATATTGTGATATATATAATGAAATATGCAATTACAAATATGGAGGTAGATGGTTTTGGGCATATCGCCCAGCCCTAGGTCTGACCTTTTCATCTTTTAGAAACGGTATGTGTTGTTGTTATTGTTGTTGTTTTTTCAGTAAAGGAAAATAAGATTTGAAGGAAAAAAATTAGACTAAAATATGGACTTGCTCAATTTTGACAAAACAAAAAATTGGGCTACTTTAATATAAGGCCCCTGAAAACATTATTGGCAGCCACAGTGGAGATTTGTTGTAACAGACAAACCAGAGCCACTGTCAGTAGGTTTCACTGTGGAGCTGCAGCTACACGACACATCTCCATTATAATCATTATCTACTCTTGTTCCCTCCAACTCCTTCCTCTAATTCTGTACATCTTCCTCCAACCCCATCAAGACCACTATATTTGAACGGCACAGACAAGTCCAGCTTTCTACTTTATTAAACAGACCTTAATCTACTGCGGAGGGATTTTCTCCTAAAATAACTCTGAAGCAGCGATAGAACACCATGTGGTCCCTCTTAAGCTGAATCTACACTTCCCATTAAGAGTGTCACACTGGGATGGATCTAGCCTCTGCTGACGCGACGTGTGGGGTTTTTCATACTGGAGCAGAAGGAGCTAAAACACTTGTCTTTACCCCGTCACCCCCTCCGTTCTCGACTGGTGATTTCACTGAACAGGAGCCTCTCTCTCTGGCTCTGTCCATCACAGCCTGTGGCCATTAATCATCTCAAGTGGACAGCGCTGACAGGCAGTTGGCTGCATTACTCTTTTATTTTCTTCCTCTTTTTTTTTCTTTATTGCACACCCGTAGCTCCCGCAGCCTCACTCACTGCTCCCCCCTCGATTACCTCTTCACAACCTCACCTCCTGCCCCCAAACCCCCATCCCAAATGTGAAAGTGGCCGGGTGTCAAGCCAAAACAAACATTCACCCATCTGCTTAATCGAAACCTTTGAGGTGGTTAATGGCGTCAAACCTTTTCTCTGCACTCCCAGTGGGCGTGAAACAGCAAAACCTGTAATGGATATGATGAACAGTGATGTCTGCGTTCCTCATGAAGGCTAATACCCTCCACCCACACTCTTCCAGCATGAGCAGCCTTGGTGCATTTACATTACATTTACATGTCAGGCCATTAGCTGTGTCTCTATCTGCAGTGAATGTCAGCTGTCTAGTAGAACAAAGCTGAGCTTCTTCTTTTATAAGGGAGCAACAAATAGTATGGAGATCAATGGTGAAAGTGAAGGAAGTCTGCAAAGACATAAGAGCCAAGGCTGTAAAGGTGGAGAGGATTTGTATGCGTGTCTTCTGCCAATTTTGTGATGCAGAGCCCATCAATGGGCCCCTTTACACACAGACAGACTTTAGGACAGCTGCTAAAATTCCTCAACCATTAACACTCACGCACACACACGTGCCTGTTTTTAAGCGCAGAGGCAGGAAATGGGAATCCCTCGTAAGTTTTCCTTCCGCTGTTGCTTTCCTCTCAAGGCCTGGAGGCCCCACGATGAGGTGGGAAAATCACTTCACCATTTGTCTCTCTCAAACCAATCTGCTTCACTAAATGAGGTGGTATTTTTAAGCATTCTGCTTGTGAGGTCAGTCAAATGAAGAGGCTGTTATTTCCACGTGTTACACAAAGTGACATTTAACCAAAAAGGCTTTAAAACTCTTCCATCTTAAAAAAAGGAGTGCAATAATCTTAACCCTATATCTATCAAGTGAAATGGAAGGAGGAGTAGACACACAGTAATTAGAGGGTGCCATTAACAAGAGCTTAGCAAGGCTTGCTCTTCATCTCTTATACTCTTGGCACTAACAGCAATGCAACCAAGCAATTTGTTCCCTGTGATTAGGATTGTGGTTTGAGAGACAGCAGAGGTCAGCCAAGTGTCTCCACTCTTAAGGGAGGGCTGAGAGACTCACTCTAGAGCAGCTGAAATTATACCCTTCCCTCCTGCGCAATGGACACATCTAATGTCAATAGCAACACCCCTGTCATATATTGCATTCATATTTGAAGCACAACGGAGACATGGCAGTTTAATTTTCACCTTTCCAGTTATTTTTTCCGATGCCCTTTCACTTCCCTCAATTGAAAACACTCAAATAAAAAAAAACCTTCTTCTATTTGTCACCATATTCTTTTTCCTTTGACTCACACTTGTCTATTATAGATGAGCACTCTGGAGACACAGTAATATTTGTTACAAGTGTTGTCAGCCATTGACCCTTGCATTCTCTCACATGTACTGCCAATGATACAGGAACGTGATCCGTGCAAGTGGATTCCAGTTGCACTCTTTATAATTCACTCTGGAAATTTAATTCAGCTAAACAAGTTAAACAAACTGTAAATAACATGAGTTTTCAAATTGTTATAATTTAATCTGGTTGTTTTTGTTTTGAAGTGGGGTGCTTTATAAGCTTATGTCTCTCTCTAATCAATCACATATTTTATTCCACAATCAATTACATATTTTATTCCACATTTGTTTGGCTCAAAACACATCAATGGGACAATTTAAAGAAAGACAGGCTTGTTTTCACCTTTAAGTTAACCTATTTTTTCCTATCCTAAGTAAATGCACATTTAGTGGAAATAATGTGACACGGCGCACTGTAATCAGCCAGTTATCTGCTGTCAGATGGCATTTAAGTCAGCTTGATGGATTTCTCCGTCTGACCAGCGTGAGTAAAGGGTCAGCGAACCACTCCCAGCGTCTGCCACTGGACAGAGATGCTAACAGGGCCCTGACAGATCCTGTCCCTCCCTCTCTCTGGCTCTCGGCTTAATTCATCACCATCCAAACAAGACCCCCGAGTGTTAAGACCAGACCAGACACTCAGAAGCAGCTTCTCTCGTGAATGTGAGCTCGCCAACATGCATGTCCATGCACACGGACCCATGTACGCAATTTTACACACCATCATCATTTGTCACAGTCTGACAAAACAAACTATGCATCACATAACACACTTGCCTACATATTGTATCACCAATCATAGCCTGTGACAAAACATAATGAAGTATAAACCACACACATGCTCACGGACCATCATCACCCATCATAGCCTGCCAAAACATAATGTAAAGTATGCACCACTGTAATAACATTGTGATTCACCTTGGGAGGTATTGCTCAAGTCATGTAACTTGCTTGGCAACAGATTTGTCTGATAGAAGCCTAAGTGCATTAACTGCCCTGGTCAGAGGGGTCTCGCAGGCAGTGTCAAAGCAGCACGCGGTCAGCTGAGCCTCCCCGGCTGTTGGCCAACTAAATAAGTCAGACTATTGCCAGATCCGCTTGGCTCTCACACTGCAGAACCACAGGATCAACAGGGGCAGATCTCACCTGCTGACCTCTTAAAGCATTTACTCTGGGGAGGGGAATTAGTAAAGGATTTCTTAGCTAGTGAGAGTTACAGCATGTTTTTTTTAGTTGATAGGTGACATAGCACACTTGAAAACCATGGACAAGCAAATGTATGTCTAACACCAAAGAAGAAAAACAATAATATAGAGATATACATCCTATTGTTGCTTAGTTTCTATTGGCTCCAACAGTTGTAAGACCAGTTGTGCTGTAGGCATAACCCCGATCAATCTATAGTGAAATTCCAGATGGTCTGTAAAAAAAAAAAGACAGCCACCCCTCCTCACACTGACACAGGAAATGACTCTTAAGAAATGGAAGTCAGGTGGTATTTGCTTTTTCCACATAGGCAGAGAGAGCAAAATTCTCAGAACAAGGTCACATTTGTGGCAACACTCAACAGAAATGTATAAAGCAGAAGTGTTTCAATATGACTTCAAAAAACTTAATGTTTTCTTTTTTTTTTTTAAAGTAAAATGTATATTGGGCTGTCTACTGGATATCAAGCCTGAAACCATATAACTAAATTTTCAAACTGAAATGTTTGTAATGTATGAAGTAAATAGAAAAATGTTTTTAGAAAGCACATTCATTTACTTTGAGTATTTATTTGGAACTCACGTGAATCCCAATCAGATTTTTAAGTGAATGCCAAACCACTTGGATTTGACAAAAGTAAAAGCAAATCAATGCTTCAGATAATGAAGTCAAGAAGCAGCTGCTGGTTGATATAATGTGAATTCTGGAGGGCACTCTTACCTCTTTTCTGCATGAAGGTGAACAAGTCATCCAAAAACTCCTTTCTTTTAGGGTCACTGTCCAATTCATATAACTGAAAGAGACAACAGAAGCTTATTAGGACCATGGTGGACCAACTTGTCAGTTAACTGCATGTCGCCAACAGTCACCTGAAGTTCTTGCTGTATGTCTGTCACTGCTTTAGTCACAACCATGTTCAAATTGCCACAGGAAATAGCAGTCTGGCTGTTCAGCCCAGTTTATGATGCAGTTTTGAATGCAGTCTATTTTTTTCCATTTTGGTCCAGCGTGAAGAAGAGAACCACCTTTTATTATAAAAACTCTCTTTTCAAATATATATTTTTTGCTTTTTATGCCTTTACTAGATAGTGGATATACAGACAGGGAAGCGGAGACAGCAAGGACTGCTGCAGCAAGGATTAAGCTTTTGTATATATTTCATCTCCACATTTACTTCTTTGGCTCTATCAAGTGAGTTACCAGTGCACCCTAACTCAAGAACAACTTTTAACAGAAGAGATGAGGCAACATGAAATGCATCTGGAGATTCTTGGAGTGGTGGTCTTGGAGTTTCAGGGCCATCAACATATATTTAGAGATCTAAATTTGGAGAATGTTTCAAAGGAATAATCTATTCACAATTTCCACTAGTGTGACTTTTTTAAAGAATTAACATTGTGTAGATGGTGCGAAAGCTCTTTGGTTGCTCAATTACTAAAGCCACTTGCTGATCATAGTCTGTAAATGCTTACCTTAGCAAAGTCTCTGGAGGCCTCTCCTCTTCCTCTGCTACTGTCCGCCTCATCTGCCCAGCCTGCATTGCCATTCTACAACAGCCAAGAGAAAACACAGATACGGTCAGAAAAAACAAACAAAGTGGTTACAAACACTTACAGAGAGGATCCAGTCTGCACTAGTCTGGTGGTGAGTCTTTCTAAAGTAATACAATTATCTATTCTCAAGATAATTTCTTTAGTATTTTATCTTTATTCAATTGTAGCAGCTAGATAGAAACAGGAAACATGGGGCAGAGAGAGAAACGTATTTCATGCAGCAAAGGTAGTTTGAAATAGAACCAGGGACATTGCCTTGTTCCACCACTAATGTAGTTGCACATTTGTAATTCTTAAGAATGGGCTTTGAACTTTAACATTTTGTTAATGTTTTAATTTGATTTCTAAGTGCAAAGATCCCATTCGGTTGACATTGACTGTTGGTCAAAAAGTTCATGTCGGGCTAAAAAGAACGGGTAAACTCTGAGCTAATTACAACAATGACCAACATTCTGCAACAAAAACACATGAAAACTAATATATACTCAAACTCCATGAGTGCATTTTTCCAGGGGTTGGAGGAGTAACCTCTGAAGTTATTGTGCCCCTGAGCTCCTGTGTCCCCTCCCCCTTCATCCTCAAACATCTCCATTTGACCTAAACCATCTGCATCTGGGCCTGCCCTGCCCCCACCCATGTCTTCCGACCCAGCTGGATACAAGGGCCCCCCATCCTTCAATCTTAACGCAGCTGTGACGGGTGGCCAAGTTCATGGAGTGTAGCTGGCTGTCAGGAGGGGCCAGGGGAGGGTGTGTTGGTCAGTAGCCCTAACGCACACACACATTTGCAAAGATCATGGCTGTGTGTATGTTTGTGAGTGTAGGGAGGGGGGGCAATGGCCCCACAAGACGGGAAGGAAGGAAAATAGGGGCAGAAAGGGGTGCACGGTATGTGCCGACCAGGAATGTCTCCTAAAGACAAAACCTATAAAAGCATCAGGAATCAAAACAAGATCCGTTTGGAGGGGGACGTTAATAGCTGCAGCCCAGGGTCTAGTTTCAAACGGGAGCCCATTGGTCAGTGGCAATTACAAGGCCTGAAACGAGAGCCAGGAGGGCAAAGGTTGTCAAGGCCCCTGAGAGCAAGTCATTTTCACCCTCTCACTCTCTATACGTGTAACGGTTGTCAACATTCATGCTCCCTAAACAAATACTCATCAGCCATCAACTTGCAAATCAACTGCAAATGGTATGTTTCAGGGTAGAGTTAAACGTGTGAAGACTTTGTTACATTTTCCCTCCTTAACTAATAGAAATGACTGATGAGTTTAGCTCCAAAATGCTACATGTCCACTATGGAAAAACTAATATTTGAAGTCCAATGTTCAAATGTTTAGAGACACACTAGAAGATCCATACCTTTTAGTGAGTGAGAGTTCTGTCCATTTTCAAAAAAGCTATTACTTTATCACAATAATTTTCAACACAAGATATCTGCTGAGAAGTCAGCCCACAAGCAAAACTAATTTCTTATCAAAAATGCATTATGTTGTCAACTCACATTATCTATAGTATGGCGTAGAGATTACAACAGGATCGTCATGGGAAGGTAAATATACAGTATTGTACATTTGGAGGCCTTATAGACCTTTGCACACAATTTGACCACCTCTGTTAACCTTTAACCATTATAAATGATTATAACCGGAGATAATTCAGATTGTAGCCATGTATAATCTCACATGCTTACTCATGCATGTAAAAAACTTTGCATTCGGCACCTTTAATACGTGCTGGACGTTCCCTATTCAATGGCCCAGAGGTCGACACTGTGTAATCTTACAGAGAGTAATCAAACAAGAAGCCATAAAACTTCATGGGAAGCTCCATTATTCTGCTTGTTAGCAAGACAAGTATACTCTGCTATAGGCCTGTCACCATAATTATGTTATCGACTTATCAGCCAGAGAAAATTATGAGGTTATGTCAATTTATCATACCATATCGCCTGTTGTGTTTGACTTGCATGTTTTTGTTCACATAAGACTGTCACCAACATTTTAGCCAACATGATGCCAGAAAAACTGCAAAATTATGCTATTATAAGTAAGTAAATGCAAGTAAGTAAGTAAGTAAGTAAATGTGCAGAATACTAATACCCATTCTGAATACTAGATAAACCTGTGTGTGAATGTCTCAAATGTGGAAACAACAAAATCTAGAATATTTGAAACAACAACATGGCTTCTGTGCCTGGATAGAGGACACATTAATAGACATTTTTAATCACTAAACACAGTTCACAGTAAATATGATAAGGCACACTATCATTTAAACAGATCTCTCTGGCTCTTTTCTAAAGTGAATTACTGTGAGCCAAACCAGAGTTCGCTCCCATTTCATCAGAATCAAAAAGAACCAGTAACAAAAGAACCAGTAATAGCTACTGGGTTACTGGCCTTGGATTTGTTAGGTAAACACAAATATGTTTACACACAAACCATATGCACGGCAACACACACATACACTAAAGTCTCCCAGAGGGACAATGTTATGGGAGCACAGGGGTCAAGGTGTTCCTGACATCAACCAAAAACAAAGGTCTAAAGTGACAGACAGTATTCTCTTTAAAAAAGCCTTTTCTTAAATGTATCGCTGTGCTTTGGCTTTTAAACCTGTTTTTAATCTTGTTGTACTCTGTAGCACCTTGGGATTGCTTTTAACGATGAAAAGTGCTTTACAAATAAAATGTATTATTATTATTATTATTAATACTATTACAGAACATTACTGTCCAGTCAGCGTCAGACGTTGGCTTCCTGCTCCATCCTCTTTGCCACTTTAACTGCTTTTCTAAGGTGAAATTACCAGAGTTTCACAAAGATAGAGGACTACAGAACCTTTACTCCCACTGATCATGTGTAACATACATACATAGATTACTTTTGACAATCGTAATGCTTTTCTTCATAGTGCAGTCATTGCAGTTACGGGGGCCAAATCTTTAATTCTCTACAAATCTGATAAAACATATTCAATAGTTTAGTCTATTATAGCAAAGCTGAGAAGTGACTTTAAACATGTGGTGCTTGTAAGTAGTGATGGGAGAGTAACACAATTAATAATATGATAATTATAACAACATTATCTTGATATGCATACACTGGAAAAATACACTACATTTTGAAAATTACACTGTGGGATCTTAAAATCACATTAGTTCCACTGATTTGAATTGCTTTACTAAAATAGATAGATCACTCTACCAGCATCTGTTGCAATTTACCAGACACATACACCTGCTCCACAACATATTCCCTCAAGTTTGCTCCAACAGACAGGCAACTGACTACTGTAGCATCTGTGGAGTGCTCTCCACTACTGAACAAGGAGTGTCAGTTAGTCCTCTTCAACTGTAAAGAGCCAGCTGGTATGACGAAAAGGACACATGGCTGTAGAAATAAAGGCAAACTACTGTAGTACTAAATATGTATGAACTACATATGAAACAAGGCTAGACTTTCGCCACGATTCAGCACAACAGGGCTGGCTGGATGTTGCTGCTGTTGATATAAGGTCTGTCACGATTTCAAGAAAATAAAAAATAATAATAATGATTTGAAATTAAATTTCAGTTTTAATTATGGAAATCAAAAGGAGGATCAACAGAATTTGACCATAAGGCCTCAGTGTGGTACTTTCCCCCCCAAGCCCCATGGCTATCATATCACTTGATACCCTGCAGCCAGTGTTCTAAAAAATAACTTATAATATGAACGACCGGATCCAGCAATGTAATTCAGCTGTCACTTGCAATTACACAGACAACTTCACTTGGCTCTATAGGAAAAGTCTGCTTTTTTAGCTGGTTCAAAAAAAGCCCGTTAACCATGAATAGACATGTTGGGTCTTGAATTGGGACCTTGGTCAGCTGAGGAATGTTAACACTATGTTGCTTTTTTGTCAAGTTAAAGTGGATACTGATGTTTTGCGACCACTCCTTATGATCAGTCACCTCAGCCCCTTCATCACATGCAGTGCTCCACCCAGAAATGACTTCTTTAAAAACAGAAATTCCCACACCCTACCTATATTCACGACAGGGATGTACAAGGCTCGTCTTGCCTGACATATTCCACAAATTAAGAGTTTAAAGCACATATCTTTATTTTTATGTGTGTATTATGATGTATTATAAGTGCCTTTGTGACTGAAGTAATTTTTTTTACACATTAAACAGACGTGTAATAGCAAGATATTTGTGAGTATATTTATCCAAACTGCAATTCAGTTAGGTCACATGAAACCATAATATTTAATTGTTTTTGTATATGCGCTGCCTGCATATATTAATGTGTATCTGGGTGTAGAGTGAACAGAAGTCTTCATATATTTAAGCAGCCCATGTTTCCTCTGCATCTCTCTCATGCTGTTAGCAGGTTTACAGGCCAGGCGGTGGGTGGCCTAATCACATTATGGCCATACGTGACTGACTGGCGCATCGCCAAATCAGGGATAAGAATAAGGTAGATGACCAGAAGTGAGCTGTAGCTGGTCAACGCCAAGGGAGGGGCAGAGGGAGGAAAACAAGCTGTCCACACATTGACATAAGGCCCTTTCATACTGCAGTTTCAAGCCGCAACATTTACGGCTCTCTAACGTCTCGCCTACAAAATTGGTGGGACTATTGGAAGTGGCACCACTATGAATCAGCGATCCCGGCAAGGCGGAATATTTGACGGCCACATGGCGTCTAACCACGTATTATTTGTACGACAGTAACCAAAACAACAAAAGCAGAACATCTTTGCTTGAGTATGCAGTATCTGTACAGCGAGAAACAGCACAGCGTTCAGTTTTTACGTCAATACTGTTTTGAAATCACCTGCCACAGCTTGTCGCTTATTGTCCATGTAGTGCTACTCCTCTGTTACACGTCACTATCGTCTCCTCCCACTATCGTCTCCTCCCACTATCCATCCACCTTGTTTCGTGACACAAGACCACACTTTGAATCGTCCCTTTGCGGGATCACAATGAATGCCCCAAGGTGAAAAACCAGCACAAATATTTACGGTAATATAGCTGGAAAATACCTAAAAAAATTCTGACCCATGACAGCCACCAAGGTGATCACCGCTTAATTTTAACACATTTTAATTTTGTATTTTTCTGTGGAGTTGGTAAAAAATGGGTCACAAGTCACTCTCAACTATTATCCTAGATATTACATTTATTTGTGAAGTCTGATGTCCCCTTTAATTCATGCCTTTTTAAGGTGGAAAAGATCACCAGTAGTTAAATCCATGCTTTTATTGTGTATTCATGTGCCATTATTGTCATATAATAATACAGCAGACCTTCCGTCTGCAACAAGTTGACATTCTTTGCATATCCATCCATCTGCACTGGACAAACTACGCAACACACTCCTCCTTGAATGTCGATGAATAGCTTGAGGCTAATTCTACGCAGCCATTATAGAAAGATGTCTGGAGTACAGCCACCATTTTAGTGAGGCCAGGCATGCCGGAACAAGAAGGGTTAATGGCTGCTGCTTGGGGAGTGGGGGATGGATGGCATTGATTGCTCAGGATGTTGACGGCACTTCTCCAATTTAATAGTGGAGCTGTTATTAGATGAAGAGCCTTGTTCTTAATAAAAGCATCATGTGATTTGCCTTCACTCTTCCAGTAGAAGGTTGAGTGGGCTCAAATAGCAGCCATTCAGCTAAGGAGATTCTCATTGTGCCACACTCACTTTCTGAAATACCTTAAGATAATAAAAGCAGGGGAAAACTGGTTCAAGTACATTTCCAAACACGCTTTGAAAAAGGTCAATTGCATACTGTGCATGCAGCATTGAACCTATGTGAAGTAGGCGATTTGTATACTATAGGTAACAGGCTGGGAGACTCTGACTGGTGGGATGGCAGAAAAATTAGAAATGTGGAGTAGACCTTAAAACATTTGTTGTTTTGCAGCCTGCCAGCTTAATCGTGCAGACTAAACTAGGCCTAATGAAGAGAGGCACGTGCCATATTAGAGCCCTGTTAGCTCTGAGCCATACCCCTAACCCCTGTCTTCCCACTCCGAGCTAGTGTCATGACTCTGTGTCCCACCCTACACAGCTCCACACTGCAGACCAAGTCCCCAGGGCCAGAGCCATTGAACAGGAGGCAAATCAATAGCCCTGGATGTGCAAACACAGGGAAGTCCCCAGCCCCCTCCGGACGCAATCTCACAGCACACGTCAATACTCATCATCCTCAGTCATCTACCGCCACGCCAGGGAAACTGAGATGAGGCCAGAATCACAGCTCCCAGGGTGACCTAAGCCCTTCACTTCCAACAAGACACCTTAACTTTGTATAAATAGTGAAGGTATCCATGGGAAACCCTCATCAAATGGTGGTTATCTACAAAAAAGAACGTGTGTAAATAGCCACACCTTGCCCTCAATGGTAACAAAATACAAGCACACACAAGCAAAGTCCCTATAGCAACCCCAGCTAGTAAATTAAGAGCAACAAAATGCCAGAATACAGCACAGCACTGCCAGAATACAGACACAGGAGGGGAGGTGACCAGTGAAATTCACTAACATTCCTGTACAGCAGTAACAGGACCTCACAATAACAGGAGAGCCCCTCTCATCCCATAGGTACTCTTAACATCTCATTCCCGGACTAATCTTTTTTAGCCAAATTGCTGCCTGTCAAAACAGTTCAGCAAGGGAAATCTTTTAAACAGACACAGCAGCGGTAATTTCATCACAATCAAGGCCTCCAGCAGAAATCTGGATTGAAGCCAACAGTAGTGATATATGGCGAGAAGCCAGAAAAGTTAGTAGTTTACCTTACTTATTTTGTACATGAAACTGTAAAGGGGTAAAAAAAATAAATACAATGTGCCAAAAATGTACTGTTGTGACCTTATATAGACAACTTTATGTACTTGCTTTGTACACTTATTTATAGAGAGAACTGGATCTGTGATTAAAGCAGATTACATATAAAGTAGTAAGCCTGTTTCCTTGTCTACTGGAGAACAAGAGCCCTGATGCCTATAGTTTAAATCTTTAAAGAAAGCGAATCTGCTTCCTCTCAGCATGCCTGTAAAAACAAGCATTGTGGGGGGGGGGGTTTCTAATCTAAATCAAATAAATGGAGCTGATCCCACAGCGGGACTCCAGGAATCATTTATAGTGGCTCTCACAGTCGGGAAGGGGGGGAAGAGGGGAAGGGGGTTCATGGGTGAGGGGAGGGTGCATTGGGAGTTGGCCTGAGCGGATGGCATCCTTTACTGGCTAACTACTGTAAAAGATCTCATGGTGAGCTGCCCATACGCTACCACCAACAAAGGCTCTGGCTAATCGTAATACCATGTGCGACAAGAGGGAAGTAAACCTCACTGCCACTCAGGAACATATGGTACAGAGCCTGCTTACAAACAAATCCACCACTGATTCTCTGCTCTCATAAAAAACTATTATAAAGCATAAAAAAGGGTCACATATTACATGAGGGCAGGCCGGCAGCAAAAACAGGACCCGGGGGCATGCCTGCTTCTGAGTGTCCCGTCACTCAGAGGCAGTTTGTAGCTAGAAGAGATTTCTGGCTTTTGGGGAAACAAACAAAGTGGCAGGGACAAGGGACTAAACGTCCAGGGGCAGAACGTGTTGCTACCTGCCTGGCCTCAGCACCTCTAAACAGGCCACTGAAAAACAGGCCTTCAGGCAAGACCACCCCTCCCTCCATTAATCACTCCAATTACAAAGCTGAAAAAGAGAAACAGAGGAAAAAAAGAAGGGGGGGGGGGGGGGGTCACAGATAGAAAGACAGAATGAAAATAGGCAGGCAGGCAGGCAGACACATGTAGAAGAAAAACATATATACTGATCAACACACTTTTTCACCTCATCCTCAAAAGAGAGACAGAGACGGAGAGCACAACAAGACAGACACATGTATGAAAGAAAGGGGTTGATCTGCATATTTAGGTCCTGGGTAAACATGTCTGTTGGTGACCAGCAAGTCTGGTTTGTCAAATAAACTGACTGCATTTGTTCAGCTCCAGCCTTTTCACCAAGACACCACATTCCACAGGCAGAGGCCCCATCCCCCATTACACTAGCTGGCCCCTTTCGCTGCCTCACACAAATGCAACGTTTATAGGCTGGTGTGGCCAGAAGTTCACACTCATTGGTTCAAAGACCCTTTCACAGCCAGAGCAAACATTTTAGTGAATCACATCTGTGCCACCACATACAGTACTCCATAAGTTAACCCTTTCCCGTAGTGTTTCAGGCCCATAGGAAACTCGACCTCTGAGAACTAAATATGCACAAACTTGTATGGGGCCCCCTCAGTAACCCCTCACAGATAATTTGATTTGAAGCCATTAGCTTTGCTCTGTGAAGTGTACAATAACAGATACTACATATTCTCCATTATGCAAAGCCGTTACTATTTCACAAAGACATAAATTAATTTCCCAGCACATTAAGGCGAAAAGAACTGTACAATAAAATCACTTTTTTGGGCCCCTTGTAATCACTGCCGCTTTGAGTAAAAAGCTATACTGCTGCATTCAGGTCAAAGCAGCTATTAGCTGTTTCTTCTGGGTTAAAAGCTTTGGCTAAAAATACCTTGCATATCTCACATCTTTCAAAGAGCAAGCATCCACTTCACCCCCATGCTAATGGCAGCTGGAGACATCACACAGACCTGATAGGCCTTTATATACATTCTCATTATACTGACAGCACCGGGAACTTGATACATTCACAATCAACAAAAAACCTTCACTGCTATTAGGACACATCACATCTCATTGAATATGAAATGACAGAGGTCACGCCTGTAGTCCGATGGGTAAATTACTTCTTTGTCTGGTGCATGTTGATGGTGGGGGAAATCACTCTTGGTATTTCCAGGGTTTCCTCCATCACAGAAGTTGGTGTTATGACTATCTCTCTAAATCTGCAGTATCAAATGTTCAAACCATAAGCGCAATTCACAGCTTTCTGTAGAGTCTAATCGATAGGAAGCTATTTCTCTGTTCAGAGCCATAGGTATCTGTTTCCTCTCAGCTAGCGTTAAGTGTGCAGGGGCATTCCACCTCTGACAGGCCCGTACCCCCCAGAGACCCGGGCTGGGATGATGCAGCCCGTCACGCATCTGGAGCTCATCTCCATGGGCCAGCAAGCCACTACATCTCTACTGGATGCTCAAAAGACAACAGAGACCCACTAGACACTTAAAAAGAGCCACATTTAGTGTGAGAATGATTGAAAATAAACAAGAAAACACATTGTCATTGTGTCATTGACTTGGAGGTTATGCATCCAATTCTGGCCAGCAGCTATCAAGATCACTGGTTGAGAATGTTTCTGTTATCTTCTTATCGTTAGTCATTTACACTTTTTGACTAGTTGAAAAAAAGCACACAGTTCTCCTTAACTCAACACCGTATTTGTATGTGACCAACAAAGTAATGTGCCATGGCTATACGGAAGATAAATCCTGCCTGTATCACGCTGGAAGCTAATGGTTGCTAATTAGCAGAGCTAAAAAGCTTGTTGTTAACCACATTAACATGCAGAGTGATATGCAGGCCGGCAACAATGATCCATATAGGCCTGCTCATCCCGGGATTTTTCCAACCAGCACCCCATGAAAAGCAACAAGTAGCCAATCGAATGCAGTGTGGATTCTCGTTGTTTGTGGTCCCTCTTGCCAGCGGCACCAGAGAGAGAGCCACACTACAGACACAGTTATACTTGTTTCTGGGTCAGCCATTTATAAACCACACTATCCAGGCTTTCAAGAAGTAGGAGATTAAAATAAGAGAGGACTAAAATGTCATAATACCTGTCTGTCAACATATCCAGATATAGTGTAACATTTACATTAGCCTACTAAGATAAATTACAAGTTCTTTAAAAGCCTACAATATTGTAGACTCCTTGTAACATACAGTACATTACATGTATTTGTTAATAAAATTATTGTTTTTGAGTCTACCTCAGATATGTAAAACGTAAAAAAATGTCATTATCTGACAATAAAGAATAGTTTAATCCATAATGAACTACTTCAATCAGGAGAAAAAATCAGCCTCTAAACTTGAAAGAAATAAACAAAAATGAACAAAATTACAAAAATGTATCATGATAATTATTGATATTTACTGATGTGAAAATTTGGGTAACTCCCTTGCCGTGTATACAGCCTTAAGGCACAGTACCTAATTAAATGCCTGCTCAAAGACATCACAGAAGTATGGTACATATGATCAGATAAGATAAAACTGTAATGATTCTCATAGGGAACATGGGTTGCTGCAGCAGCAAGGAATATGATATAGATAACAGAGCAAACAGACTGTACTGAATGTGAAACAACAGCAGCAAAAGCACATACTGTGAATAGTAAAACTGATAGATGCAAAGACAGAGGGTTTTCAGTGAGGTAAGCAGATGTTTGCAGAGTATATTCATTTTGCCTTACTTTAATTTAATCCAGCTCTCATGGTGCACAGCTATCCTACACATATGTATTTATATATTCTTTTTTAAACAAGTGTTTTTAAAAACGTGCTACTTCCACAGAGCATAATTTGCTCTGATTATCTAATCCACCTTCTTATAATATATGCATACTTACTCATGTAAAGTTCACATGCATAACTAAATTTCTGATTCCAAAGTATAACTGGAAATAACATTGCCTCCAAATGCAACCAGATTTGTTCCAATATTGTGCTACCAATCATTCAGTAAACAGCACTACCACTTCTTAAGCAAATGCTCTAACCAAGAAACCCTCTCTGAGCTGAAAGCATGGAGCTTCCTCAGGTTTTCTAATCACATTTATTTAGGACAGGAAAACCTGAGATGTCTTTGTTTGACCAGATGGCTGGCTAATCAAGGCTGACTCCATTGGGGGTTGGGGCATCCCAAATCTGCCACAAACATTATTGAACCATGTTCCACATTAATATGCTGATGTTTGTTAGAAAAGAGCCCTGGGTTCTGACACACATTATGTAAATTTCAGACACAGACGATCCCACTCAGCAGCTTTTTAAGAGGGACAAGGCGTGGCAAGATTATATATCTGTTGTCAAATAATAAAGTGCAAAGGAAAACTTCTGCCCAGCAGGCTCCATCACACCGAAGGAAACATTTCTGATAACCTCCTCATGCATATAGTTCATAGAATAACCTATATACACTCTGTCCTGGCTGTTAATAATTCAATTTTCTGTGCTACTCTTTAATCATTTACTAACATGGCTTTTGAAATTATTGACTGCGGCTGACATGGTCCATAGTACTATTCACAGTGTGATTGTCTATTAACCAGATCAGCTACAGGCCTGAGCCTGATGTGCTTTTTGTCATCTGAAATATTTTTTTAAAAGCCTTACAAGAAGTGAATCCAATTAATTGTGCCCCACAACCATTGATTCATTGATTGATTGGCATTCCACTTTCTGATTACACACTCTATATAAATATTTAATGCATATCAAACAGAAGACATAAACTGCTGTGAAATTCACAGTCAGGTATTTATTTTTTGTTTATGACATGTGGCAAAAAGCTGCACTTAATTGTTCTAATTCCACCACTTGAATTATGACGTGCCCAACATCTCTGTTGAGCTTGTTTGCTTTAATTACTCTATGAAATAGGTCTTCACAATTCTCCAAATTTGATTCACTTAGACAATTTTATGATCACAGTTCAATTATCGATATAAACATCCTTCCGGGAAGCTAATTTCAATCAATATTGATTCAGAATTCAAGTTGTGACACCCCTGCCATGTAAACATACCAATACATATATCACAATTTAAAAATGTTCCATATGCTTTTATCCTGAAAAGCAGGGCCCATGCTCTCAGCATGCAATCTGTAAAGAGATTCTGTCCAAAAGAAGAGAAAATCATGCTATGTTTCATGTTCTTCAACATACCTCTGCTCTCCAATATACTGTGTAAATGAATCACTAGATTACAAACAGGACTTTGCTCATGCTAGTAGTAATAATGCTTTTTTTTTTTTACCTATATGAAACTGTGTATACACTGGCACATTATTTAGGGCAGACATGCCTGATCGATAGATCGCTTTTTATTGTCAGTTTCTTGTGATGATTGTGATTCAGGAAGTGAACAGCTTGGAGGATGTACAGCCCTGAATGTAGAATGTAAATGTTGGAAGCTGAGTTGTGAACACATTGCTTTCAGTGTAATGTGACGTTTCCTGGGCAGCAGCCAGGACCTTTTTTTTTTTTTCTTCCTTCCTCCTCTGCTGGTAGCTCCCTCTTACAAGCACGTGATTACACTCGGCTTGTGTTTGAAGACTTGGCAGCCACACAACCTGGCCACATGCTAATATAAACTACATGGGATTTTGGCAGGCAGCGCAATGACTGTGCAGACTGAAAAGCAGGCAGGCTATAGTGAAAGGAAAGCCTTCTGTACCTCTTTCACCTCCTTCTCTGCTGTGTTTACCCAAGGGCCTTGACACAGTGGCCCAGTTAGCACCTACAGGCCTCTGACACCAGTCTGGAGCTCAGCCAAAGCAGTGTCAGAAGACAGCCAAGAAAGCCACTAACAATAGACTACTCTCACTCTTCACCTCCTTACTGCCCGGCTCTTTCTACAAGGAGCAAAGCAGAGGCGAGAACCGAACGAGACAACATCTTTGGTCTGCTACTGCAGTTTGCCAGTTGGAGAAAGTTGTGGCTGCAACACAAACATTCTCATAAATGCCACATTGCTTTAAAACCCTTATATGACACAGACTTCCCCACTACAACTGCAAAACATTTTTTTGATCACCGACTGTCTTGTAGGTGTTTTGATTGGGACCAATGGATCCATATCCAATCTGCACTCTATCAAAACGCTTGAGCCTTTACTTAAATTACATCCACAAAATTTTGTTTACACATAGAAAAATGACCTGTGTCCTAGCATTATCATGTGGTGCATCTCTGTCCACAGTGAAATTCCAAAACCCATTAAAAAAAAGAGAGACAGACACTGCCTGATGACCTGCTAAGTGTTAGCAGGTCAAAGTCCTATTCCGAATGCTGTGAAGCTAAAACTTCAGAACTTGAACCAGCGCCTGAGTAGAGGGCTGAATTATATGACAGTATTCAGAAAAAGGATTGCAGTACTTTATCTTAAGCTGTGTTACAATGAGGACATTATAATAACATATACCATTGTATATTGTGAAGCCTCTTCCCAGTAAATGATTGTGATGACCTTTCAGGCACTGTGATTTTTCACAATTAACAAATACAATGCATTCAAGAACATTGTCTTGAGGCAATGGCAGAATAGATGGGGCAAGGGGTATTGAAACAGATGGTGGTAATGCACGCTTAATAGAAGAAGTGGGGTGAGGTCGGACGTATGTGTGCATGCTAAAAGACATCTCTTATTTTCAAATACATTGTCAGCCGAGTCCTGTGATTGGTTTGCTCACACCATGTGAAAGCGTCTCTAGTCAGACGGACATAACCTTTGCTTGTCCCTGCAATGTTACTGCTTACATTCAATGCACAGTCGTACCAGTATTTTTCCTGAAATGTTACACAGTCTTGAGGTGGGAAATTGACGATACAAGATTTCCCTGGTCCCATTCACAACATGACCCATTGCAGAAAATGTTTCCGAAACATTTTAAGGGATCTGTGATAAGGGGGTTTAGCGAAGCCACTTTACATGGAATCATGATATCAAACTACAATACTTATTTTTGACACCAACTGAAATGTCTTGGCAACACAGCATATTGTACATTATATAGCACATTTTAAAGCATTTTATATTTGATTATTAAGGCAAGATTTTGCATTTGAGAAGTTTGGCTTCTTTAGCAAAATTAAAATAAGGGGCTTTGTTTTGCAAAAACAAAATATTGAAAAGAGTATAATTTACTGTTTACTGTGGCAAAATGTTTAGCTTGAGATGGCTTTATGCTAGAAAATGCAGCTAAACTGCATTTCAAATCGATCATAAAAAGGCTTTAAATACCAAATGCTTGCAATGACTGAACCACATGAGCAAAGACAGACCGAGAAGTTAAACACACAGTATATCTGAGACCACACTGTACATGGTACAAGGACAACAGGACCTCACATGCTGTGCCAAGGGTCACTGCAACACACAGTGTGAACAGTAGCCTATATACGTCTGTACTTTATATATCACTATATGCAGTCAGCCTATATAAAACTCAAGGAGACTTTGCTCTACAGTGTCATATGACCCTAGCTCTACTTCCCTGCAGCTGCCAAAGGGGTTGGTGGACGTCTTTGTTGCATTTGGCTATTTCCCTTTCTCTGTTTGCCTTCATTAAAGAGCAGGTGTTGAGATATGCTGAGTGGGAGTGGTTGTAAAGGGCGAATGGAACCAGAAATGGTGTGAGGAGGGGGGCTTGTGGTTTCACTACCAACTGATCAAATTACAGCAGGCATCAGTAGCTCAGTTTCCATTAGAAGCAAGGAAGTCAATCCTCCAGGGTCGATTTGGGAAAAAAGTGTGACAACTCTAATGGACATGCAACATTTGCATTTAAATGTGAGAACTTTTTGCCTTTCATTTAAATTAAATGGAGACAAGCAGTGTGGCCCTCAGTCACGATGCGCATGAGGGGTCTTACAAAAAGTAATTTGCATGACGTTGCAGGAGCGATCACTTCGGCTGAAAGGCAGACGCCCTCTAATACAAAGGCAAGAAGACCTTGTGCTCTTGACAGGTACATTTGGCAAGCCAATATAATATGGCTCTGTTGAGAGGAGCACAACACATTTCTTGTAAAGACATTTTGGTTATTCAAGGTAGTAGTGCAAGTTAAGTGGGATCTGAATGGAGGCGTGGAACACTCAGACTACCCAACTCTACACAAACAGGTCCACAATGCAAATCACTAGCGCATATATATATATATATAATAAAGCCACAAAGGAAATGAGCATTTCAACATCCTAACAGCTGCGATATCTATCTCTCTGAAGGATTTATAGACACAAGAAACAGGGGAAGTCCAAATATGATCCACAACAGGTTTACAACTGACACATGTAAATTAAGTTTGGGTTTACTTGAAACACTAGTAGCCAAGAGTTTTCAAACCATGGGACCACAGTGCTCAATTTAAAAAAAAAATCAACAAATCTAATTCCAAAAAGGTAAGGACACTTTCTTAAATGTTAACAAAACTCAATAATTTGCTATTCCTTTAGGACATATATTCAATTTTAAACTGTGCAAAGAAGAAATAACTTCAGCATATTTTATGTTCAAACTTATGACTTTTTTTGGGTAAATATACATTGTAAATTTGATTTTTTTGCAAATTTTTCCCCGGTGTCCCCACTTTTTTGGAATTGGGATTAAGGACCATGAATCCATGAATGAATGACCCAACACCATCTACATCCAGTAGTCCTGTTTGTGGAAGGCAGTCAACACACTGCCAATTAGTGTTGTGTTTGACCTGGCCATGGTGTGTCCGAGGTGAGGGGACTGGACACACTGCGAGAAGCCTCCTCCTTTCTGCCAGCAGCAGATGTGCCCTTTGGGACTCAGACAAATAAAAAAAAGTGTCTCTGCCTGCACCAGCGGGCCCTCCCATCCAACTCCTCCCATTCAGGCCCTTTGGCTTTTTTCTTTTACAGCCCCTGTGACACTGAGCAAAATGAATTGAAAGATCACCAATCAGGGGCCCGACTACAACATGGACATGCACCCACCCACCCCCATGTCTCTTGTTGGGAGCCCCCGGTGGGAATGTTCACTGTTTGAAGAGTTAACTCTTTAATTCCGTCTGGAATGTTTCCTCTGGGTGGGGCAGCGTACTGTGTTGAGCCAGACCACTAACCCCTCTTCTCCTTCCACAGTATCTCCTGCCCCCTCTCCCTCCCCCCTTCATCTAGCTACTAAATTCAATACCTCTATTTCTGGGCAGGGGGAATCGTCCACACATGGCTGTTAAAAGCAGGTCAGCACAAAATGAGGCGTAGGCTCTAATTCAGATAAATCTGAAACATATAATTTGCATGTGAAAATTTCCTACCCAAACTGATATTTTAAGGTCGCTTAACAGATGTTTGCCACCGACACATATGTACCAAAAAACATGTAAAAGTTGTCAAAATCTCATGTTAGCAAGTTCAGATCACTTGAGTACTTAAGTACTTGTCAGGTTGGTGCATCAAAAAGTAGTTAGTAGTTAAGTAGTTAAGCGTAGCATATCAGTGAGATGCCTACCCTGTATCATAAATAGCATATTAGTAAATGTAATTGTCAAAAGAACAATTGTATTAAGCTACAATTATCTGAGGGTCTTATTTTAGTGCCTTTTTAAAAACCTTTTCTATTTAATTTGGATACATTTTGCAATAATAAATGTTATGCTTTGAACAACAAAATTGTATTACTACACTTTGACCTTCATATGCACCTATTTCTAAATACAACAGATAATTCAAAGTTAAATGTTCCAATAGAGCCTATACCAACTCTGGGAATGTATGGCAAAATATAATAATGCATCATTATTTGTGCAGTTGTAGACCCTTATTTGTTTTCATCCTGACGCAAATTCAACCGTAGCCATACACGTTGGGCTATATTAAGCAGAGAGCAGCATCAATCAGAAAAATGCCATTAAAAAGGCAATTCAGAGTTAAAAGCCCACTCGCCTCCATCCAACCCAACCAGCCTGCGGTTAATGAGGCAAAGCAACGTTCGCACAGCATTGAACTACAAACATAAACTGAAAAATCCCAGTGCAACGCCCCATATAAATGTCCCATGTAAACACTACACCTTAGATGGAAAAATAGTGTTTTGATAGTTTAGTACTTAACAGAAAGAACAGAAGAAGATATTTTCTGTTATAAAGTGCTTTTGTATTTCATTAATTTACCAAGCGAATCAGCCAAAAACACATTTTGGAGTTGAACAAATGTATGACTTGAAAATAAGTAGAGAAAGAAATGATAAGTCAGACAAAATGTTGAGGAGAATTTCACCCCAGTGAGCTAAAAGTTCAGACACCTTTAGCCAGCCTCATCTGTGCGGTGATCAGTGTTGTGGCTAAAGGGGGAGATTTGAAAATGAGATTAACCATTTAGTATCCAGGGCACGGCATTCATCACAAATGCCATTAGTAATATAATTTTGTAGTCGTGAAGTCATCCAGATAAAAAAAAAAAGAACCTGATGAGGAATTAAAGAAATTCACATTCACAAGGAGAAATTAATAAGCAAATTTGAAAAGAGCATTAATAATTCTAAGTGAGAGCTCATCAGGAATACATGTAAAAACAAATAAGAAAATATATTAGTGTTCCATTTATATTTAAATTAAATATTCCTTGACACATAAGGCACCCCAGTTTACAAGTAATTCCTTTTTTGTTTTGATGCTCAAAAAACCTTAAATGCAGGTACCACTGAACTGTTCTAAGAAGATTTTAGCAGCACTTAAACTTAGCTAAGCACCAATTTGAGTTGGTCATTTATTGTTCATTTACTATTTTTTACAGTCCATCCTTTGTCAGTTCATACATGTGAAACAATTACTTTCATTGTGATATGAATGCATTGTCAGCATTGACAGCAGAAGTGAAAAGTCAGGGCTGAGGTTTTCAATTCCCCAATGTGGCTCAACAGCCTGGGAAGAGCAGTAACAATACATGTTTCACAGTAAAACTTATTGTTCTGAACAAGCAGTGCAACATCTTTTAATGGACCCTAGCCTTCCTCAATATTCCTCATCTGAATTACCTTGGTTTGCAAGCGGTTTGTACAAATAGGGGTCAGACGGTAATTCCAGCCTTATTACATCAGCCTTACAGGAAGTCCAGTAAACAGAATAAGACTAAGTACACCATTTAAAACCCACTGACAGTTATGGCATGTGAGACACCAACACAACACTCGAGCAGAAACCGGGTCAGGTTGGCGTTTGCAGCATGTGCGAAAGGCAGCGAGGCCTCCCAGCTCCCACCGTGACACTAGTGAGAGACATGGTGATACTGTGTATGTTTCTCACACATCTAGCAACCTTCCCAACACCACTGCAGCGGGTGTGCTGATTCACCAGGGTAGATTTGTTCCACATTCCACGGTCAAAATGAAATCTTGAGTGCATCTGCTTAATACAATGTCCTCCTCATTTATCATAAATGAACCATAAACGAGGCCAAACATTCCTGCCTCTAAAAGCTCACACACAATCCTTATTGATCTCTGCGCTGCAGCCGTGCAGCTCCCCACTTCCTGGCTGATGTGTTGCTGGGGCGACAGCTAAATTATGCAACAGCGCTGGCTCAACAGACAGGCTTCAGTGCTTGAGCAGCAGAAGCATGGCTCAATGGGGTGGCAAATTATGGCACAGCTCAGAAGTAACAGATGCCCCGTTACCACCAGAAACCAGATTTCAACCACTGTGGTCTGATTGCCATTGTTGGCCACTAATTTTGTTTCTGCTCTGACCCAAGTTGTAGACTAGCTGTGCCTTCTTCTGTTCTGCCCAGGCAAATTAGAGTACTGCTTCTGCACTGATTTACTAAGTCTGAAATGTTGAAACAACAAAGTATCCCATCTTATCCAGATTTGCAGCATCTCCACATTAAAACCTCTCTGGTCTGACCCTAATGACAAACTACAAATCTAACCAGGCTGTAGGGGGTAATTATCCAGCCTCTTGTAATTGAGCCAGGCTGAGACATGACATTGTACAATTAAAATTGACTCCTGGCTTAGTCCACATTTCCATTTCCACTGCATGCTACAGCTAGACTTACATGGAATCTTGTTGTTTGGTTTTCATAAGCGAAGGTTTTGGATAGTATCTGGCACTTTTTTGGTACCACCTCAATCGAGATTCAAAGTGAGCTAAGCCAATAGTAGAAGGCGTTAAAACTACTGGTCGGGGAGATTAGTCACAGAATGTTAGCTGAATTTATGTAAATTCCATGTTTTGAGCTTCAAAACTAAAAACATTACAGTGGCATAGTTGGTCCCCAACTTTCTGTACACGATGTAGAAGTAGTAATTGTCCAAAATTATTTTTATTTTTGAAAAAGTAACATTTTCTCGGAGTAGGACACCCAAACCCCCTGTAAAATAAGTATTGCACAAAGCTGGGGAAAATGCTGGCAATGGGTGTCTCAGCAGTTTCACGCAGCATTATCATGGCGCCAGTGGTCAGCTGAAAATCCAGACTACACTGAGTTTTCCACTAGTACCCCCAGTACTAGTGTAAAACTCAATTGAGAAAAGGACCTGGCACCAAAAGCGAGTTGAGTCATCTTGGGTCGAGCTGAACCTTGAAGAGTAAATGAGGCATATGTGACAAAATGAAAAAGGGAACCAAATTGTGCAAGCTTAATTGTCATAAAATAATTTTCTGACTTTAATCATGGGACATGACACAACAGCACCAACACCCTGATTATAAAGATCTTGTTGCATAGTTCTAAGTACTCATACCAGTTTCTATATCTTGTACCTTTGTCATCACAGTGCCTCTGTGATCACAGCAATTAAAATGTAGACATGCTCTGCTCAGACTCCAATTTGTCTCATTTTTCAGAAGACAGGGTTGCAGCATGCAAATCTAAAACTTGTAAACCTGTGGAACAAAAGCCACTGTGTTCAGGCAGCACCTGTAGCACACCACACAACTTCTGTCAAACAGCCTATCAAAGTGAAGCGCTGTCACTAGTAGGACATAAGACACAATCTGTGTTCTGCAGGCATGATTAAAACTATTAATCACAGAGGGATTATCGCAAGGAGTGGAGGGGTCTATGGACATGTGTGTGTGTATGTGAGCAGGAGGAGTGGGGGGTGGATTACAGGGGTCAGCAGCCCCTGTCCCTCTGCGGCGGAGGCCAAAGTGCTGAGGCCGGCCGGCTGCCCACCCCGGCACCCTCTCCACGCGACGCCTTTGTCCATCCCCTTGTTTGACATTTATTTACTCTGGTGTTTAGGACATGGTTGAGGTCACCACACATACATCACTGACACGAAAACACTGGGTACCCGTGTCCATCCACCCCCATCTGACCTGTACAGGCTCTTTCACCACTCATGATCACCCAAAACACTAAAGAGTACAGGATGACACGACAGACTAATCAAATGGCTGTCAGTCAAGTGTTGCTCCTGGCAACTTACATACAATTACCTTGTTACTACACGGATATGCACTGGTTGTTTGCTCTTATTCTGCAGTATGTCACTGTTAAGGAGCTACATCTGACCTTTACAATCATAACAAATTAGATGCTTAAAATGTTGGTAAACTAGAAAAAGCAAATTATGATCCTGTTGTCTCTCCGTGAGCTGCTGAGACAAACTCTTTATTTATCGTCTGCTATTGTTCAAGTGAAGAGCATTGCCATATCTCTGTCAGAGTGGTCGCAGCATTTGCACACAGGTTGTTTGGTTAAAAGCCTCCACCTAATGTGACAGGCAACATGAAATGTAAATGTTAATGTAAATGGTCTTCCGTCCATTTGTGTCTCCTCGCCGGCCATCCCATATCTCCTCTATCTGCTTTTAGAACATAATAAAAGTGCTCCCTACATTATTACAGGGGGTCGGTATTTGCGGCATCTGCCAGGCTTGTCTCTGGCCTCTCGAAGACAATGACATCAAATAAAACAGAAAAAAAAACAGTTCCCCTGCCTCCACTGTCCCCCTCCCCCTACAGCGGTGCAACCTGAAACTGCCTGAAGAGATGAGCCGTCATTAAATACTGCAGAGCTGACATAATGACAGGAAAGATAAAAGAGAGGAAACAAAAAAAGGCCAGACCAATTCTCGTCCCATAATGCCTCCCCCAACCCCCAGGCTCAGCCCGCCCCTCCTAATAAAAGACACCGGGCCACAGATAGGGTATTGGTCAGCTACAACTTTGCTGCTGTGATCTTCTGTTCTGACAACGTTCACACAAAGCCTGGCCATCTCCCACTATACTATTCCACTCTTTCTGACAACCATGAAAACAATAAACAGCCCAAACCATGCAATGAAACTCCATTTCATACAATATTCATATTCAAGTGATGTTTTTAATTAATTTCCAGCAGAGCCCTGTGAAGACAGAGGCTCAAGTATACAATTATAACAAAATAATACTACAGCTCCTCCCACCACTATACTACTGCCTTCCCTAAATTTGGAAATGTGGTCTACAGAGGCACCATTCAAAGACATTTGCCTTTAAATAGACAGTAATAAAATCCAGACATATGATAGTCCAGCAACCTCAGCCCACTGATCAAGCTCAGATACAGTATGTCCCCTGACACTGCCCACTCTTGTGCAACTAAGGCTTTTTATAGCACCCACATGCTGCTGAGCTCTCTTTAACCTGCTATGTCCCAAGCTATGATGTTAAACCACATGTAGCTCGGCTTGGTTCCCAGTTGGCATTCCAGCGTTTTGTAACACTGTGCTGAGGCAATATTTACCTTCAAGGGAAAGTGCACTTGGCACACAGCCGAAACTCTTGGGTTGGGGGGTGTGACAGGTTGCTACTGTGTACTACATCCAAACTTCCCACCCAGCCAAAATCCTCGTGCTGACCCGGCCAACCACCCACAGTCTCACAGCAGCAGTCCTGCCCTGGCTGACTCCGCTACCTGGATCAGGGCCAAACCAGAGCCTGAGCACAGCGCCAAGGGGGACAGAGAGCGAGACACACACGCACACACACAGAATGTGAGCGCAGAGGGAGCGAACTAGTGAGTGTGAACACATTGCGCCCCAGCCTGGCCCTCTGCCAGGACTCACTTAGGAGGATTTTTAGCCACAAAAGCCAATCGGCGGTCAACCATTCACAGAGATTTGAAGTGTCTCACAAAGATACAGCTGGAGAGGTTTGTCTTACAATCAGATTAAGCAGTTGCTCACAGCAGGGGCTAAACTAAGAAATTAAACAAAACGCTGAAAGGGAGAGTGGTGAACAGCAAAAAAGCCGTATGCCTTTTGTTTACAGTGAACAGCGTTTTGGAAGTCCAAAATTCATTCTAGATAGAATAATTCTGCTTTAAACATGTGAAAGGCCTTGGTTTGACATAACTCGGAAAAGACCAATCAGGAAATTAAGAAGTTAGAAAGAAATGGTGTGGCTCAGAGTCAAAGCAGGCCACTAACCTGTCTGAAGTGATCATCAAAGCCCCAGTCAGCCTGTCCATTAGGAGAGGTTGCAGAGTGTGGCCCCGCAGGAGACAGGCCCTCGTCTGGTTCCTGCTTCACTCTGACAGGTGGCGATGCAGCCCTCTGGGGGGCTGACGCAGAGTAACTACCAAATGGACGGGCCGGGATGCGGGCGGCACTCTGCTGCAAAGCAAGGGTCTGCTTGCGGAGGAACTCCAGACCGCTGGCACTTCCCTCATCCTCATCACTGCCCTCGTCCCCCTCCATCATCTCGTTGTCATCATCCTCATCCCCGGAATCCCGGCCTCTATCCTCGTCATCCTCTCTTTCTGAGTCCACACTGCTCTGATTGGAGACCCGGGGAGGTAAACCGCCACCAGGGACCCCTCCAGCCAGGCTTTTGCCCATGAAGCTGGCCCCAGAAGCCCGGGCAGCTGCCAGGATGGCCTGCTGGGCAGCAACCTGCTGAGCATACATGATGTGGGCCTCTCGCAGCTTCCTCTCCTTGCGCTCCATTTCAAGTCGGGCCTGCTGTTGACGCTGGAGCTGCTCCATTACTGCCTCCAGCTTCATCCCCCCTGTAGAGCTGCTCTGAGGAAAGGCAACACCAGGCTCCTGAGACATGCTGGGCTGTGGGAGGAAGAGGAAGAGTCATGGATGATCTACCATATATCTAATTACCCCTTTACCTTATTAGCCCCCACAACACACACACACACACACACACACAAATAAATAAATCAAAACTATACTGGAAATGACGATGAAGGCCGGAATTATGCATTATACAATAACATGGATATGGTACATGTAGTAGTAAAAACTCGCTAATTTGTAACTCCTTGCTCTCTGTCACTTTAGTCAATGTTTGAACTGGGGGCCTGAGCTGAAAGCCTAAAAGTCAAATTTTGGATTATACTTGTTAATATAAACAAAGAAAATATGTGTACTCCCTGTTGGCTGAAGCTCTCAATTTTTCAAGTCAAAGACCTGATCATGTGTAAATGCAGATACAATAAAGCATGTTAATGAAAATTTCCCAACACTGTCTGCAACCCCAGTACTGTAACCTGGCATATCACAAACCATTGAGGCAAAATCTTTGCAAAAAAGGCCCAAAGCAATCCTTAAAAGACCTGAGGGTTTAGAGAGTCTACACAGATATCACAGCCAAACGTCAAATCGTGGACACTACAGCAGCAGGCTGCGAGATATTCTTTGGTAATACCAGAAGAGAAAAAAAACAATTAAATGTTAGTTATTTACTTATTCTATTACTATGACTTCTTATCGGAGTAGTACAGTTAATCCACACTACGACATCCTATTCCACGTCAAATCACCTTTGTCAAAGCAAGTTGTGAATAACTGGCTTTAACTATTGCGTTTCAGTGAAGAAAGTAAAATGCTAGTGTTATAAGTAGCTAACGTTAACTAGTGATCAAACTAGCTAGTCAACCCGAGAGGCAGAAACTTCAGTGTTAAATTAAAACGAGGGCAAACCAAACTGCATGTATCTTAATAAAGCAAACAACAACCCAAGTGAAGAAAAAACAGTTTAGCCAAATTGTCAAAAATGTACGCCTTTTCCGCATTTGGCTAGCTGCCACATCCTCAAAATACGTGCGTAACGTGCGCGTATCCTAATAGGGTTTTGGATAAGTTTACGCACAAACAAGCAAAACTAGCCTTTAAACGTTCGTTACTGTTGTAAAGCTGTATAACAATGTTGTCATAAGATTGTAACATAAGTTTTTTTAAAAAAGAAGAAAAAAAAGTAACATACCATAAGGTGAAATTAGCTCTGAAAGTTTTTCTTCGTTTTTCTTTTGGAAAATGTCACGCAAAGCGAGCCAACTCTTTCCCGTAACTAAGGCGGTCAAACTGCGTTTTTCGAAAGGTTTTTTAGCTCGTTACAGGTCGGAGAAACGTAAAGAAACGCCAAGCATTACCACGACTCACCATTTGTGCCTTACTACTGCTTGAATTGTCCACCATCCCTCCTTCCTTCCTTGGCTCGAGCGTCCTTCCCTCGTTTGTGGCACTCGTTCAAACACTTGTAAACACACACGCGCGCGCGCACGGGGGCAGAGATCCTGTGCATGCACCGTAGATGGCGACTGATCCGCCAGCAGAAAGAAGCCTCTCTTCTGGGCGACCGCTGCTAATGTCCCTGCGGTGCTGTCGTTCTTCCCCCAGTGCTCTTCGTGATTTTCTTCTTTAATAGAACAGGGGACCGACTGGAAAATGGCCCGATCTCATATCTCGCAGAGCGCTGAGGTTACTCCCTTCAGTCGTTTTTTTTCCTCCCCTTCAATTGACACCCCCCGCATGGCGCACAACAGCATTAGGCCCGCCCAGCGACAGCAACAAGTCTCACAGCCTCTTCACTTCAATGACACGCTTTTTAAGTACCTTTACCTGCAGTTTACTCATATATTATACATATATAATACACATTTATTCATTTGTTAAATTTAGCATTTAGCAGGCGGAAACTAGATGTAGATATACCTGTGCACATATACTATAAATAATTTACCCAAACTATTTTTATACTATTGATAAACTAAGCTAAATCTAAAGTATACATAGATATATGTTTTTAATTTATTTACACTGCTGCAGTTTTGCACTAAATTATCCTTATTGTTTATATTGTATAGCGTTTTTTAATGCATTTTGTTTTTATTCTATTTAATTTAATCTTTTTTCCGTCCTTTTTTTTATGTACCTGTCTTTTTCCATTCAAAAACTACTATCTATCTATCTATCTATTCCAAAGACAATGGGAAAAACTTGCTCTGAATGCTACATGACATGGCAATGATTATGATGCAATGTTTGAATTAAATACTACCAAAGCCTCATCACAAGGGGCCTTAATCAATGGGAACTGCATTATTGCATTGAGAAAGCTGCACAGCTCTGTGCTGCCCCCTTGTGTATAACGTGACTACATCCTGTCAAAATAGTTGTTTCTATCAACCACATAACTGTATACATAACTCATTTAGATCCCATAATTAATGGACATACTGCCTTCTTACACAAGCACTACCGGAAACGATTCCTCCTGATTATAATCACAGTCATACACATTAAAGTATAGATAATAGCTTTATTTTAATAATGTAAACCAATAAACAGTACAATCAAATAAAAAAGATTAGTGTTTACCATCATAAAATAACTAAGTTATTGCATTTAGCACTCAATAACACTATATTGTCACAATGTTTTATAACAAGCAGATTGTCCCCATAGTTGCATAGTACAGGTGCGTCAAGTGTACTTGCTACTGACCACTGGTGTTAAGTGCAATATTCGTGTACATAGAAACATCGTGCAGAGCCAGGGCCGGGGTCAATACACTTTCAATTCAGCTGTTACATTTAAAGCATTTACCTCACACTTGGATTGAGTGTCTCACACTCAGTGTGATAGCAGAAATCACTTCCATTTCTAATTCACCCACATTAGAAGAATGGAGCGCTGTGAGGAGAAAGTGTACATTCCCATGTTCTTAAAGTAACATTTTTAACACCTAGCATTTCAACTGCAAATGTTTTAACACAATCCACCTTGTGAATTGATCCCGACTCTGCAAAGTACACATTTAGGTCCCTACTTTTTCTAGCACAAAATGTTATATTCTTTACCATCCTTAAATTCTGTATGGTGGTCAAGTGGTCTGCTATACCTTTCATTTATATGACTGACAGTTACACCTTTTATAACCAACATCACAGCATGAGACACAGCAGTGTGGCCCACACACACACTTATCCTGACTCAAACATCTATGCACTTCAATAGTTGTTCAATCTTAAACTCCATTTACTTTACCAATGTGTGTGAAAGGCAAATTACTTTGTAGTCACACACGCGCACGCACGCACGCACGCACGCACGCACGCACGCACGCACGCACGCACGCACGCACGCACGCACGCACGCACGCACGCACGCACGCACGCACGCACGCACGCACGCACGCACGCACGCACGCACGCACGCACGCACGCACGCACGCACACACACACACACACACACACACACACACACACACACACACACACACACACACACACACACACACACACACACACACACACACACACACACACACACACACACACACACACACACACACACACACACACACACACACACACACAAGCACAAGCACAAGCACACATACACGCACACACACACACTCACAAACAATCTCCTGAGAAGTGATCAGTGTCACTTGCTCTGATATTGAACATGTTCTGTTAATGCATGGTTTAAAAAATGAACACCAACAATCAATATTAAAAATATGACCCAGACTGTAACATGAGTGAGCAAGTACATTTTTTAAAGTTGAAAAAAAGAAAAGAGTTAAAAAAGATTTCCATTTTTCAGCACGTATCCAATGTGTAGAAAGCAACAGACAAAAACAGAAATAAAAACCACCGCATAGTTTCTGTATGCAGATGTGGTTTGCTTTTTTTCATCTGTAACAACTATTTTTAGTTTCCCAAACAAATATACTCATAAATAAATAAATAAATAAAGCAAAAGGTACTGATTGAAAATGCAAAAAGAAAAAAAAAAATTCTATCCAATCCAAATAGTTTATTTTAAAAAAGGGAATTTAAATTAGAAAATAAACAAATGTAATCTTAAGTATATTTTTGCTTAAATGTTTTTGTAACTGCTTTTTTATGACTGAAGTGAATTGTTTTCTTTCCAATCAAAGTTATTTCTAAAAATACGAGATTATAAACTTAATGTTATTGGTTAGTTAGTTCAGTAACTCATCTGCTTACATGTTGTGCCATACACAGGAGTGTAACATTTGGTAAGAGTACATATTACTCTTTCAAACAGTGGATAACTCTGTACGACACATTTTCTCTTAATGTATATCTTCTACAGGCAGAGGATGAGTCATTCCTTCTTGGTATGTTTGCTCAATAACAACTTGTATAATGTGATAAAGTCTTTTTCTTCTCAGACACAGAGCAAATAATGCCAAAGTAGGAGAAGATAATTCTCTGCCAAGCTTCTCTTCTACACCTCATTTGAGGTAATGGAGGGAGAAATATTTGCCAAAATAAAAAACTATCATGACATGTGCAAGAAAGAACCTATGTGGCTGCACACAGTCGCTATACATCCTATTTTTAAAGTAGTGCTCTGCACTATTTTATTTTGTATTTTTAAGTCGTTCTTTCTGCTGGACTGGATGTCATATTTTCCCAAAGTGGTGACCATCTCATTTTGGAATGGAAGTCTAATGTAGTTTTTAAGGGCAGACACAGAAAAGAAAAAGAAAAAACATCCAGTTAATGCAACAACAGTCTGGGAATGTCCATGATCATGCTAGGTGCCTTCATGTAGCAGTTTGTTAATAGCTAGATAAATTCATACTCACCAAGGGCCAGAACATTAACACACAAGACACCATATGTATGCATGTCGTGCTAAGAGGGCCGCAGACTTGTTCGGCAGAGCGCAAAACACAGTAACCATCTCTCATTTAGGTCAATGATGACCTATCCCAAATAATTATTTACTCAGCCACTCCTTTACTAAGCAGTGGCATAGTTAGCATTTCATGAAGTTCTATAAAAAGAAAAATTAAAAAATTGGTCAAGCTTTGGGGTCACAGTGAATAAGGCTTGTTCTTATGTCCGTCCGCGTTTTCATGTGGGTTGAACGATCTTGGTGCACGTAGTCCTGCATGAACAGGAGTTTGGCTTCAGAGCTGGAAGTCCTCAGGCAGCACAGCATGGGAGCTGGGTTAGAAGGAGGGCCTCAGGCACCAGTGACTAAAGCCAGGGACCCGTGCCAAGCCTTTAAAAAGGTTCGAGTCACAGCACCGGCATCACTGCATGGAGCAGGACGGGCCCTCAGTGCAGCAGCACACAGAGGAGCCCATGGCTTTGGGCGGAATCAGGTCCAGGTCCTCGTCATCGGGGATCTCATCCAGACGGTAACCATCCTGAAGCAGCTGCCGGCTTAAATCAGGATGCACCTGGAGAGCAAAAAGAAGAACCTCACTAACACACATACACATCAGAGTAAGGTGGCTTGATTACTAGTGCCTGCTGCTCTGAACCAAACTAAATACATATTACTAATTGTTTAGCTACCTCTTCCCTCAACTAAGCAAAATCAGTTTACCTCAAATACAGAGGGTATAAAGTCAAAATACAGTTTATAATGTGATATTTAAAAATGTGAATTTCAAACATCAAATATATTACATGTTTTCGAGCCACAGCAGCTACAGTATGTTGTTTACAATGGATATAAGCTACAGAAGTCAATAAGGATTATCATAACTGTGTCATGAGCTCACCTAACTTGTTCTAAGATACTTGGACTTTTGGAGGAAACAAAGTTACTTCACTCGCCAGGCAAATATTATCTACAACCCCTATTCAAAAAAAGTTGGAATGCTGTGAAAAACAGAATGGGACCTTCAATTTACAGCACAAAGACAAGATATTGAATGCTCAAACAAAGAAAGTTTTTGTTTTTTGATGTTGAGTTTGATGCGTTTATGTTTTGTGTTGATGTTTTACAACTTTTGAGTTGCATAAACTGATAGATTCAACTGGCTTTTGGGTTTAAGTTAACTTGCCAGTGATGCAAACAGTGCTCTGTTAACACTTTAAGAAATTCCAAAGTCATGATGAAGTGGTAGGAGGCGTTTTTTTTATTTTACTGTACAAACACCTATCCCCAGTCCCCTTCAAATTCAATATATATTGTAGTGGCAATTTTGTCAGAAAAAAGTACACACGTGTGTGTGTGTGTGTGTGTATATATATATATATATATATATATATATACACACACACACACACACACACACACACATATACATACATATATAATATACATACATATCTATAAGCACACATATATATATATATATATACATATATACACACACACACACACACACACACACATATGTGTATATATGTATATATATATATGTGTGTGTATCTATATATATACATATATATACATACATAAATAACTGGGATTCATGCCCGGCCAGTGAACATATATACACATACATATATACACATATACATACATACATAAATAACTGGGATTCATGCCCGGCCAGTGAACATATATACACATACATATATACACATATACATACATACATACATAACTGGGATTCATGCCCGGCCAGTGAACTATGCATTGACTTTTAATATATTTCTGTATGCATCTTAGCTATGATGAAAATGTAAGTTACACAACAGCAATGCGACAAAACAGGTATGACAGAGCTCTGCTGCAAAGCAGCACAAACAACCCAGCTATATATCTGAGGTCAACAATTAGCCAGAGGCTCAGTATGTTTAAACAAAGACAGCCACTATTTATTGTATGAAAGCATACAAACACAGACAAGCTCTGCACCTGATTTAAATGTTGATGTATGTCTAGCAGTTTTACTCATAATAGGCAAGTTGTTTTATATTTTTATACCATGTTGGGAAAATTATCTTCCCTTTCAATCCCTTATCAATGTACTGCTTGCTAAATGTGTATAATTTGGGTGTGATGCTATCTTACAACACAACCCTCAAATAATGTGCCACTTTTTGTCATGCAGAAACTGTGTGGTGACCTGAATGACAGGTGACAAAGATGGAAGGGCAAAATGGAAAAATCAAGGCCTGGTTTATAATAATATAAAATATATATTTATATTCAAAATATGTATATAGTTTTATGCAAACACACAAACGGCTATAGTCACACAGCCAGCAAGACTGTGTGTGATTATGAAAACATCTGAAGAAGGTCCCTTCGGGCCTAACTCACCTCAGCTGAAGAGTATCCTGAGGAATACTGCTCAAAATCGATCTCTTCATCACTGGAAGGACAAGTAAGACAGGTTGTGTCATTCTGGTTTAAAAACAACTCTGTGTCTGTCATAGACTTTATAGACAGCTTCCTAACAGTGAAGCCAAATACTCGATCGCCCCCTAGTTGCTGGCTTCAGTATCAGTCATAAATCCTGCCCCTTGTCATGTTAATGGATGGGACATGGGCCAAACTAAAAACTCAAATCACATGTCAAATGCATACATTTTCACCAAGGATATTTTGTATTTTTAGCAAGTTCTTTTCACATAGATGTTTGTGCAAGTGTTTCTGATAAGTTTGGTTTAAATTAGTTATTTGATACCAAAAGGGGGTGTTTCTTACTCACTATTGGGCAGTCAGGTTTATGGGTGGGACCTTGAATGTCCAGGTGACATGAGACATGAGGTGTCCAGAGCTCAGGAAATCAACAACAAAAATCAGACTGGAGGAAGCTTACCTGTCTGAGTCCAGTGCAACCAAAGTTTCCTCCGCGTGCTGACTCAAAGCAGCGTAGCCCTTGTTATATTTCACTGTCCTAAAAGGAGAACCAGAAGCTGTAAAAAAAAAAATCATGCAAAACAAACTGCTTTATACTGACATCTCTAAAAGCAGCTTCCTCTTTCCTTTTTCTTTACCTCTTAGCTCCTTGTCTGGGCTGATGCATCACTGGAGGACCTGGTGAAAGGGCTTTCTTCTTCAGTGCTTTCCTCGCCATCTCCCGATGTTTCTCTATAAATAATAAGAGGCATTTGTGTACTGACTAGGACTGATTGGATGACAGTCAAAAAAAAAGCTCACATAAGAAGTGGGCCTCATGCAAGAACCACTTGTACGAACAGTTCTTAAGTGGCTTGTACAAGTGGTTAAGGATAACTTGCCACATTCACAAATTTTCTCTTATTTTTAATTGTCTCTTCGGTACAAATACAACTTAAGTGATTGAGATCTATTAAAGGAGTCATGCAGTTTTTCACTATCGGATTTTATATTTTATTACTTTGAAGCGATTTTGAGTTAGAAAATCCTATATTAGTATGTTAGATAAGAATGACTGACATCCCTCTGTTAGACCTATAGAATAATATCAGAATATGCTTTATAATTATATATAGTTATATATATATATATTATTATATAGTTATGGTTGGAAATGGAAAAAATAAAATAGCATACAATAATGTACAAATACTTGTGGCATTTTAAAAATATGTTTATTCATACGTGTTCAAGTTGGGTTTCACACATAGCTCCCACAAAATTAGATCCCAAAAGTCAAGAATGTTTCTGGAATCCACTTGATACACAGTTTTGAACTCAGTTCCACGACTTGTTACCCTTTCCCTCTTCTATTTCCTATATGTTAACATATTTAAAACATCGACTAAAGGGAGTGTGAAATAAGTCATGTGTCCCTCTGATCTCACATGACAGATTCAAACTACCGTCACTTTACAGTGCATAAAACCCGGCGTCGCCTCTCCCTTATGGGGAAATGCCAGTCAGTCTGCAGTAAACAAGTACAGAAATGTTTGTGATGAATGTTGGCTGTACGGACGGCTTTCTATACACAGTCCTAATGAAACTGGGGGACCCTGCTCATCACTGTCACAGGCTCAGGCTGTGCTGACCTGCCAGCTGCACATTTAACTTTCTTTAGCCGTGCCATTCTGCACTAAAAACAATAATTATGAAAGGACTCTTGATCAACAGACAGATGTAATAATGACATGGCTTATGATGAGTCAAGAAAATGCTTACGTAGTTTGAGGTGGATTGCTGGAGCTCTGGACATGATGTAAGGTCCTCTTTTTTCCACAGGCCTGATCCCTCCATCAGCAGTCTTAGGCCTTGCACCATTACTGGGTCCCTGATATTGTAGAAATTAAGGATAATCTGTATTTCATACTCATGTGAGGCAGCCAAGTGACAAGACAATAATAAAAATACTACATTTAATCAGAGGGTAATAAGGGCTTTTCCTTATCCGAAGCAAGTGTCAAAGGACAGAGGGTGTCATATGTTGTACAGATTGTAAACTATTCAGAGGCCAAATTTATAATACTGGGCTATATATACATATATATATAAAACTGACTTGACATCACGTGATCTTAAGTGACAAGCCTTATAAAGTTTTCGGGGTGTCTTACAAGTATATAAACTAACTTCAATGTGACAAAATATAATCATGAACAAATGTATTAATGTATCTTGTAGCAGTGGCAAACCCAAACAATTCACAAACCAGATGATTTAGTTCTTTAAAAAATCAAAAACTACGAATTTTCCCATCGTTCCCTTCGGCGTATGAAAATATCATCAATATTACGTGTATTTTGGCCCATTAATCATGTCATTCGATATAATTTACCCTCACACTTAGCAATGTCTAACGACAGAGAGCTGACCATCTCGGCACATATTTTAAAAGCATGTTTCAACTACATAACTGTCAGAAATCACAGGCTAAGCTAGTCAGCTAGCCTCCCAGTTCCTATTTACAAGCTAGCGTTAGCCGGGTAGCATTAGCTAGCATTACCGACAAAACTTGTGGCTCCGATTGCGCCTCCAGCAGACTGTCCTTCTCTGGTTCCTCTATGATGTCGTTCATCATCTTGGCGTTAGTTGTCACAATTTACACCTCAACACAGCCATGATGACAAGTGTCCCACCGGCGCCAGACTTCTTGTTGTTGTTTTTCTTCAGGAGCAGGTAGGCACTTCTGTTAGCTAGCTAGCTAGCTATGCTATGATCTTCTTCTTCTTTGGTGTTTATTGGCAGTTGGCATCCTTTTCGTTGCATTTACCGCCATCTGCTGGACTTAATTTTTTTCATACTTTCCTTCTGTTATATTCTTTGAATTGGTCCAGTTGTGGCAAGAAATCTCAGAAGGATTTTCCTCCCTTCTCCAGATTTCCCACCTTCTATTATATTTTTGAAATTTTCTCCTCTTATAGCTGCCTTCTGCAATGCGTTTCATAGCACCAACATTTTTATACTGTATATTCATATTTATTCTGCACTGGAATTCTATTCTACTCCTTCTTTAGACACTTTATATTTTATTGTATTTTTATATTTTATTGCTTGAAGTATGCCTAGGTTGTTCTTTTTATTTAATTGTGTTGTTATTGTCTCTGTGTGTAATGCTGCTGCTACACTGTAATTTCCCAGCTTGGGATAAATAAAGTATATCTATCTATCTATCTATCTATCTATCTATCTATCTATCTATCTATCTATCATCCTTTCCGTCTCCCTTTCATACTCAGGACACGCTGTTACCACATGTTCTACTGTCTCCCTCTCCCCACAGTTACACTCACCAGCTGCATGTTTTCTTATTATATTAAGTGTGTTATTTAACCTACTGTCCCCTATTCTTAGTCTACTTATAATTACTTGTTCTGTTCTATTATCACCATAACACCTGCCTCCCCTACTACACTTTTCAGTTTGTATAAATGTCTCCCTTTTATCTCCCTCTTCCAATGGTGGTTCCACTGACTGATTATTTCTTTCCAGATTGGACTTTTCTCCTCTGCTTTTGATAATTTTACTTTCATTTCCACCTCTTCTACTGCTTCCTTAGTCATTTTGTCTGCTTTTTCATTTCATATTAACCCTAGATGAGCTGGAACCCACATGAACACTATTTCCCTCCCCTGTTGTGTCAATCCGGATGTTTTTAACAGTACTTCATGTAATATTTCCTGATGTGTTTTGGCTGTCCTGTTTTTAATGCTTAATATTAGCTATGGTATGATGCTATTAATGGCAAGATTCATATTACTTCCGGGAAAAATCTTTCAAAGTAAAACCAAACCAAAGCTGCTCTGGCACAATCATAAAACGCAGCGTCTTAACGCTTTGGATAAATAAACGTGATATGCGCCATCTAAATAGATTTAATGTAATGTTTGGTTTGTGCAGTAGTTCGTCATGCTCAATAGGGTAAGCAATTACTTGGCAGCACAACAACATAGACGTCAAAGTATACCCAAGTAAACACGAAAAATAACGATTGCAACGATTCAAATGTAATTATAATATATAAAGAAATGACTGTATAGTTTGTGGCGAAGAATGACAAAAATATTAAACTCTATGAAGAATGATTTCTCCTTTCCGTTTTCCTTTGTAGATGCGGAGAAAGCCAGGAGAAACATTTTCAGCCACCTGTCGCCATCTGGCGGGCGAGAAAAGTTTTCACTGCAAAATACCTCGACTGTCTTCTTGACAAACAAATCACGTTCTGTAATGACTTAATGCAGCGGATCCCAAACTTTTTCAGCCGTGCACCCCCTTCTATGTCCCAACTGGGTTGACGCACCCCCAATCCCCCACACCTTCAAAAAAAAAAAAAATGCAATAAGAGTTTTTGTAGCCATATTAAAGGTGGAGGATAATGACAGGCTCAGGATCAGAGGCAGAAAGAAGATCAGTTGGGAAAATTTTATAATATTTTGAGAATTGCAGCAAATTTAAAAATTGCAGCAAATTTAAATGAGCGTGGAGTGAACACGACCCCATCATCATAACACAGGTTGGAAAAATGATACTAGAACAAGAAGATAACTTCTTCTACGCTTCATTATAAGATCAAAAACAAGCAAAAATAGATGCAAAAATGACCAAAGATGACACAAAATGATCAAAATAGACACAAATTGACCAAAAACACATTTAAAAATTACCAAACAACCAAAAAATAGATGCAAAACTGACCAAAATAGATGCAAAAATTAACAAAAAATGACACAAAATTGAATAGCCTGTATTTATTAATTAATTAATAACACGTCTTTTTTGTGTGGGGGGAAAAAATGTAATTGTGTCATTATCAGACCGCCATTACATTTTTCATCTCGCGCACCCCCTAACAGCAGCTCACGCACTCCCAGGGGTCCACGCACCACACTTTGGGAATCCCTGACTTAATGAATCTGCGATTATCGTAACACCACTGGTTTAAATTCTGCCTTATGAGGTCTGTCTTCCTCTATCTAAAATTGAAATACGGTTTAAAATATCACAGCCCTGTTTATTCTTTAACTGCTGCTGTTTGTTTGTGACCCTGCACTCCATACACTATGTACTTATTTGCGAAAAAATAATACAATTTGCTTTTATTAAAAGAGTTTGAATAAGGATAATGTAAAAACCAATTCTGCAGCACTGGTTGACAATTTGGTCTTTCTAGTTTAACCATCATAAAATGCTCTTACCGATATTCACTGAAATAGAGTGGAAGCTGTTGTATGTTTATAGTCTTCACCCACTTTCATTTGCATAACACACCTTTTTCAAAACAGACACTCTTTATAGCAAAGGTGTGACTAAAAACATTAACAATGGCTCCATTCAATGGAAGTAGCCCAGTAAGCCAGTGACAAAACTCCTATATGGAATGCAGCCAACATCAATATTATTTACACAAATGCCTTTCCTGCTCTGATGAGTCAAAGCATCTTCTGTAAAAAAAAAATAATAATAATGTCAAGAAAAGAAAGCATAACACACAGTCTTCTATAATTGGTTTTCTTTATTAGGTCCACCATTTTGTACACAATAGGACAGCATGGATTTAATCAACAATATAGACATATTTGACAGGAGAGAATCAGGAGAGATCTTCTCTTTATACATCAAATGACCTGAGGAAAAGGAAGAAAAGAGATTTTAGGCTGCAACCAAATAACATACAATATAATTTATGGTCTGCTGTACATTCATAAAGTAGGCCAGCGAAAAACATAAGGGGTTTGAAGTAGCACTGGACAGCATCAGTATTTATGCACAAAGGAATTCTCTCTCTAAAGCCCCATCGACTTCCCAAGTCATGTCTAGTAGTATATTATCGTGCGGTCTCACCTTGACAGTCTACAACTTGTCCATGCCCAGCTCTTCTGGAGTTGAGATGCCGAGTTCTGACAGGGTGGGCTTCAGCTCTTGGATCAGGTAGGGATATATATCTTTGTGTGGGCCTGCTTTGTCCTGCAAAACACAAAAAAATCAACACATGAGAAGAATTTTATAATTGGCAATACTTGCAAATCTGGTAGCAAGCAGTTATGGGATGATGAGTATCAACCTATACAATCCAGTGAATTATTTGCACTTAGGGGTGTTGCATTAAATGTTTGTAAATTAACATTATATATAGTATATATTTAAAAACAAACAGTAATATTGTTGTGTGATAATATGGACCATTATTGATACGTCTTTGCCTTACAGTGACAAAGACAAATTCCTGAGTTCTGGTAAGTTAAAGAGTTGTCATTCAAGTTCTGAGTCTGTCAGGAGTCACACTTCTTTACTGAAACAAAGTTCAGCAGAAATGTTTGTGATGGACCAGAAGTCAAACTATGAAGGGATGATCATTCACCTTAACGGCCTCAAGGATGCGGATGGCACTGGCCAGGTCGTTCAGTCTCCGGCAAGCCCTTAGTGCCGAATCCAAGATCTTGGCCTCGGGTACCAGGTCATAACCGATCAGAGTGTTCATCCCTTTAGGTTAAAAATAATGGAAAAAAGCCTCATTACTTCAAAGGATTCACAACAATAAGAAGACCAAGTAGAGAGAAAAAGTCATATTCGATGGACTAATAAACCCATGCAATAAATTCCTTATACATTTAATTTTGTTATAGGTGGTTACAGTAGGAACAAACCTCAGTACCAACACTGCTGGACAAAATGGAAAATTATAATAAAGAACCAATAGGCATAATTTACTATACGTATGTCTGGTATTTGATCCAAACTAACATTAGCTAGACAACGACACATTGTCAGAATATAAAAAAAGCACAGAATGTCAATTGACGAAATCACCTTTCCTGAGTTCCCAGGCATCTATGTCAGGCTTGCTGAAGTATGTTATCCAACGAGCATCAAACTCCTCATCCGTCTCCACCTGGGCATGGGAGTAACCTCTGGAGGCCAAAGGAGCTGGAAAACAAGAGGCAGACAGAGAGATTTCGTCTTCTTTTTTCAATACCAGTGAAAATATAACACCAACATTTTAAGAAACTTGCAACATGAACCTAGTTGTAAATTTCTACATTTTCCTTTGATAACCTATATAAAAGGAAACATCCGATGCAATGTATTCAGACGCTATAACAGCAACAGGTTGGCATGGGATATGACATGTTTTAAGAGTGAATTGCAGAAATTCTTTATTGCAGGTCCTGAATCACACACACAGGACCAGTGACATTTTAAAACTGAAGTGCATCCTACACAGCTATCTCTTCAAAAGCTCTATCACCTTAAGAAACACAATTAAAATCAGTTTGCACAAAACATTACAGGACACTGCACATCAAACTGACTAAAATAACACAAAAAACTTCACCAAAAGTGTAACATATGACATTTATTGATCATTTCACTCAAAAAGGATGTAACAAAGGATGACTATTGGCATAGTAATAACACTGTGTGTAAATTATGTAACTTAAGAGAAATAAATGACTCAGGCAATTTTTTGAACATGTCTTTGTGACTTAAGCAAGATATGGTAACACTTTATTTTGAAGGTGTCTACATAAGAGTCACACAAGCCTGTCAGAAACATGACATGACAAGTATCATGAGCACTAATGTTAATTCAAAGTGTAATTAATGTTCATGACACATCCCATGTCATGTTTATGACACGCTCATGTCACTCTTATGTAGACACCTTAGAGTAAAGTATTACCCATAATAGTGTCAACAATGAAACACTGATAAACTAAACTGATAACAACAAAATCTCCCTCTAGCTCTTCTCTGCTGGGTTCTTATCTGATGCATATGATTCTGATGATTTAGGCAAAAAAAAAAAACAATTTTGACAAAAAAAAATTGTATTTTAACAGTGTGACGATATTAATAAAACATCTATATACAGACAATTTCTTGGAAGTAACGAGAGCTGATCAGCTGTAGCCCATGTACAGTAAGAGTTCAGGACAGTCAATATGGGGGAATATTAGCATCAGACAGGCCGCAAAGACTTTCACAGTAAACCGTACATTTTAAAATGATATCTATATACTTTGAATATTATGGTTCACAGGTTTGAGTTAAGCATTACAAAGTGCTGCGTATAAACTGCGGTCAGTGACACTCCTGAACCAACTAAGGAGGGTCATCACAAGGTCGTCACTTTTTAGCTTAAAATAATTTCGCGGTTCTCCATTAAAAATATAATGTGTGTGGTGGAACTGCGAGAATATATTAAAATCAAAACCACAGTGATGGCTAATCATAAAAATAACTCAATGTCACCCGGTGTTAGCTTTCACACACAGCAATAGCTAACTAGCTAGCTAGCTAGCCGGGCAAGCTCAGTGTAGTCCTCTTTATAACAGAGGCTATATAACTTTACCCCGGACAACCAGCGGACAGTCCTACCTGAGTAGCAGGGTCGTGACCGAGCCAGGCTCCGGACCCCGTGGGTTGACAGTCGGAACACGGCTCGGAACATGGTACCGCAGAGGGTGCTAACCGTCCTATGCGCTAAAGAGAGAGACTGGACGGACAAACACGAAGATGAGGGCAACGAGGGTCACGTGGTTGACGGAGATAGCCGAAGAGGTCTACGTCACAGCCGTTGATAGGTTCGCTTCGTGGCCACTTTATCTCACTGTGGGTGAAAGTGATTTATGTTTGACCTCAGAGCTCCGGAACAATTTATTTATTCAGCTCTGCCATTGCTTCAGGACAGGGCCAGGTTAACACTTTGCTGTAACCCTGGGCAACAATATTCAAGGGCCCCATCATCACGACCCCAGAATCACCATAATCTGGCAAAAAAATATAGAATAAATTACAGTAATATACAGTTAATATACTCAATACATCAATAACTAAGAAGTGAATCTTAATGTACAGATGTGCAAACGCTCATAGAACTACAAATGCACCACTATGTCCTCTTGTCAAGGCCACTCACTCACATATGATGTTATGAAAACAAAACACATCAGCATCAGTATAATCTGGCAAAATTGACCCACCACATAGATAATAATAATAATAATAATAATAATAATGCTTATTTAACCCATAAGAACCCAGACCCAGTAATCCTTAAAGGAAAATGATGGGGGATATACCACAGACCAAGTGGACCACATAGAACACATTTATGATGTTTTAAATAAAAAATGTACCCCAAAATGTCAAAGATCTGTGATGTGAAATATATGATACATTGGGCATTTAAGGTATTTATGTTTATGATATTTCTTACTTTAAAAAAAATAAAAAATTTCTGCTTACAGAAACACAGATTTGCCTTTTTCTTTGCATCTCCACAACATTTATCAAAATTGTGACATTAATAGTGCTGTTTAACAACAAATTCTTTTTTAGATTTGTTTTTAAGTAACAAAATAAGAATAAATAAATCAATAATAAATAAAAACAAATAACCATGTGCCTTTTTGTTTGCATCTCCACAACATATATCAAAATTGTGACTTCAATTTCTTCAGGAAATATGGTGAGAACAAGTTAAATGCAATGCAGGACACCCTATTAACGGATTAGAATTGTTAAATGGGTTTAAACTTAGCCATTTAATGAGTTAAGATCAAGCATACAGCTGAATATGGGATATTCTAGAAGATTTAAAGTGTTTGTTACGCGGGTGTCACAATGGGTTCTTATGGGTGAAAATAATAAAATTATTTGGAAGGCACCTTTCTTGGCAATCAAAGGACACAGTACAAAAAGATAGAAAAAATAGGGAAGGAAGTTTCGTCAATTTTCACAAAAAAATAAGGAAGCAACCACTTTCAAAGCATCCAGTATTTATTTAACAACACCTACTCCCAGCACAAATGTATTGAATTGATAGAGCCATCACAAAGGAAGACAAGACACAAACAAAAATCAAGAATCTAGAATCAAGTAGCATTTTGGTCCTCAGCTCATTTTAAACAGAAATCACCCTGTCACCTCAAAATTCATTTTTGAGCAATGGCTCCGATGGACAGTTTAACATATAAGCAAGAGATAACCAGATATTTTGCTTGTGCCCACACTGCCTCGGGCCCTTTAGAGGTTGTGGGCCCCTTGGCAATTGCCCAGTTGCCCATATGGTTAATCTGTCCTTGCTTCAGGACAATTCCCAACACATTTCAGAGAATCTCTGATCATTTAAGAGAGATTACCAATTTAATCTACATCATATTGTCACAAAGTTCCCTAAAAAAATGGGTTTTTTTTTTGCCCATTTGTGTTCAGTTATAGTATAAGATAGCCCCTTTTCCCTATTTCTTTTTTCCTTTTTTTTATTTTATTTTTATTTTTTATTTCATATCTATGTACAACATAATTTTAACCTGATACGATGATGCAATGCACCTTTAAACATAAGTCAGCCTGTTACATCATCCTAGTTTATGTATGATGCCTCAGTGTTTCTGTATTTGTATTCTCTATTGTCAATATTTTAATGATGAGGATTTTGAGGTCCCTTGAAAGTAAAGGCCATCTAGTTGGGGCAGCAACTATCATTTAGTGATGACCTCAGGTAAACATCCTCAGGACTGGGACTGGCTTTCATTTTATAATAAGTATTCCAAATTGTCACTTTTTATATTTGTATAAGAACGTAGCTCATCAAAGCAGCAAATATACCAATTTTTAGCCCAGAGAGTAAGTCATGCTCCCAAAGCACTTAGTCCTCCACTTTCCCTAATGCAACTTCATAGCACCTTTCATTAGACACTCTCTGCCTGATAAACAACCACAACTTTCAAACTCTACATGCACAGTTTGTAATGCAGGCTACCTAAAAAATGTAGTCAGTCTGAAACCCAACTGAGTCTTAAATGCTCATTTATGAGATCCAAGAGAGCCACAAAAGCTGGATAGTATCAATCTTAATGAGAAAACAGAAATTATGTAAAATGAATTGAGTGCCCCTTTAACATCAGGGCTCACCTAAAAAAGAAGATGCAGTTCACGGGCATATAATACCAGCAGATGGAGCTCTTGATTTAAAAATACACTCAAATCAAGTTTGACAAATTTCTTGGTCCAGCAGTTAAAAAAACTTTTAGAATAAGTGCATGCGAGGAGCTGACGGGTTGACAGATTTCATGACAAAACACGATTTTATCATTTTATGGTGAAATATGTTGTATTAAATGATCCACAAATGGTCACATATTAAGGGATTTCTTAATTTAATAACATGGCTGATAATATTCATCCATTTTCTTTTTCTTTTGCGGTTATGAAAACACATCACATGCACGCAGAAGGGCCGTGTAATGGATGTAACCAAGGTATAGCGGATTACCATGCTGTGTGTTGTGGTTCAAGTTTGTGTGTGTGTGTGTGTGTGTGTGTGTGTTTCAGTGTTCTTAGTGACGTGGTAAACTCTAATCCGCCCTAAGCCCAGGGCACCACAGTAGATGTCCATTAGTGTAATATTCTGCTGCACATCTTTCCTTCCCTGTCCTCTTTTTCTCTCTACCATGTCCGTCTTTTATTTTCTTCCCTGCTCTACACTCCTAGTGCTTTAAATGTTGGTGTTGACCTTGTTGATTTTTTTGCCATTTATTTCCAGTTTTAGAGCAATTACAAGTAGTTAGTGTAAGCTTCCTGCGGGAGACTGAAACAGAAAACAGCCTTTTTAAAATTTGATTACTGTTACATTATATTACACTTATGGTACATTGTGGGTTGTAAAATGTTTCATACTCCTGTGATTATATAAAGCATGTAACTCTGTGTCGAGGCTGAAGACCATTAATAACTGTCACCTGTCTGTCAGTGAAGGAATTACCAGTGTTAGTGTTTGAATGACATCATATGAACCTGTTCATTCAAGTATACGTTGGCAGGTAATACACTGACTACTGATAAGTATGTCATACAACCCGACTTCAAAAATCAGATGAACACTGAACCTTTTTATATAAAAACTGCATTTTTTTCTCCCTTATTTCCCATTAATATAAATAAATAGAAAGGAATCTCAGTTTGGTTCTACAGTTATGATGGTTTTATTGGCATTTTCCAAGGTATTATTTTACAGTGACGGTCACAGTCTGGAAAGGTAAAGAGGCATGAAACAAAAAGAGTGGCACTCTTGCAGATAAATATGGGCCTCTCTTCTGTGTGGCCTACATATGTAGCATGCGATTGCCATGTTAAGATATTTCTGTCTGAATAAATGAATTATTCAGTGTCTTCTAGCAGCGGATGGACATGCATAACACACTTAATGCACTACTACTTAATGTTGCTTGGGTTGAATCATGGGTAAAGCAGTCTGGCCTCGGACGTGAAGAGGTTGTGACCCCCCCTGTAACTTAAGCAGACAGTTGAATTGGTTGCTGTTGTTCTGTGACCTTTAGCAAAGCTCCATCTTAATCATAATGTTAGCTTTTATGGTTAATGCCCAATATTTCTCTTGAGTCCCATCAACATTGCTGTTTGGACCACAACTAAATGTTAAATATTTGCATATGCATTGAGTCTTATGATACATATTTGATTAATTACAACAAATCAATTGAATATTCAACCCTTGCTTTTGAATGGTTAGATTTAGCTCCCTGAGGAAAAAATATATATACTATACAATCAATGGCATCAAATTGTGTTAATACTGCTCTGTTAATAGAGTTGGTAAAATACCGGTGTGGTAACAGTCAGGAACAAAGTGTTCATCCGATTGGCTCAAATAGTTAACAGTGTGTCCCATGATGTTATTAAGATCTGAGCGGCTCCACATCAACATGAAACATATTGAAACAGTGGCCTTGCTTTCAAGCTGTGAGGGCTGTATGTTCACTATATTCACTGCAAATCACTGTGGTCTTATCATGTAGCATCACAACATCTTAACTGATGAATACAAAGTGTGTCTTACATGGGCAACACCAGAATATGGACATGGGGGGAAGGACATCAGGGAACAAGGTGTACATACAGTTTATATTACACACAGACTTAAAAAAAAAGAAAACAGGACACATGATCTAAGTCCATGAAGCCATTTAAGAAGCACTATGTACAGAGTGGAGACAGTTTGAGTGGATGATGTGTAACAGAACTATTATTTCTTAACAAAATCAAAAGAGCAACATCACAGATCAACATTGACAACAAGGGGGAGGGAGGGAAGTGATGGGCATCGGGGATGGGGTGGGGGGGTGGGGGGGCAGAGGAATGTATGATATGTGCATGTGTGCAAACCTCTACAAGTATCACAATAAAAGCATGGTTTTGCAACGCCTGCTGTCGAGCATAGGAAGCGGGCGTCGGGCATTGGTGTCGGGGGGCTGGGTTTGGTTGGTTGTTATTTTTTTAGGGTGATTGGGGTTGAAGAGGGATGAAAAGCACTTTTTCGTTGCAGTTTAGCCACTGCCCAACATCTTTGTAGCACGCTGGTTGGCCTCGTCAATCCTGGTCTTGTTGGAATCAGCCTGAAAGTAACACCAAACAGTTTAGCTAGCAGCCATTAAATGATGTGAATAAATTACTTTATACAGCTTTATTCTAACGCTAAACTTTGTAGGAACTTTCTAGCGATTTGGGGAAACGATGAGTCATACAAAACAACATATATTGATATACAGTACAGGCCAAAAGTTTGGACACACACCTTCTCATTTATGTATGAACACATATGGAATAATGTACTTAACAAAAAAGTGTGAAATAACTGAAAACATGTCTTGTATTTTAGATTCCTCAAAGTAACCACCCTTTGCTTACTAGAATATAAGACATGTTTTCAGTTATTTCACACTTTTTTGTTAAGTACATAATTCCATATGTGTTCATTCATAGTTTTGATGAATCTACAATGTAAATAGTCATGAAAATAAAGGAAATGCATTGAATGAGAAGGTGTGTCCAAACTTTTGGCCTGTACTGTATATATTGTATCTATATTGATGCAGGTATAGGTACTCATACCTTGACTTAGATACAGGTTCCTGAACCACATCTTTTTTACATGAATCATTTCAAACGCTTGTTTCTGGGTCTCACCTATAGTTCACAATATTTAGATACAGGCACAGGTACTCATACCTTGACTTAGATACAGGTTCCTGAACCATACTTTTTAAATACAATTTTATACAATTCATTTTAAAATGTGATCCACACTGTAGTCAAGCCTCTCAGAATATAGCAACACACATCTAGTCCCATCTATTTGCATGTGTTCTTCCTGCATGCCTCTACAAAGTGTTATGCTAGACAGCTAATCACCCGCATTATTAGATGTTGGTATAAGAATCAAGAAACCTTTTTGGTCTGTGCCTAAGAGTATCAAGCTTGGTTCTCAGCCCTAATCTTACCAAAGGTAAACACAGAATTTAGCTGCCTGGAATGGCCATTATAGCCGCATTTATGGGAAATATGCTTGAAATCAACAAGAATGCTCCTTTAATGAAGACATATGTACCAAACTAATAGACAAAGTACACAGCTGGGGTGTTTAACACCTAGATTTTCACCCAGATTCTGGCCATGAATCAGATTTGCTCCATTACTGTGTCAAGCCCAAACTAAATCTGCTCAAAATCAGCACTGCCACAACTGCTGTTACTAGCCTAATGTTAAGCATGTAATCCATGCTAAATACTCTATAGATTAGCAACTGTTCACTCCAGATTTGTTGACTTTCATTTATTTACTTAATCCACAGTTCTGACTTTAGATGTCTAAATCTAACCATACTCTGGTGGCCTCAAGAGTTTTCCATACCTTCTCCTAGCATGAATACCTACAATTGGTTATTTTAAAAGTATTGTTAGAAATATAGTGCCATTTGTATCTGACTTCTAAATGTACTGGAAACTCTGTTGGCACTGTGTCCACCTTGGATTAAATGCCTAGCAACAACTGAAACTGACATGTTTCCACCAATCAGTATAAATTTAGAACAGTGAAGACGCAGCTGCAACAAACTCATGCAGTCGTCTTGAAATAATGGAGCCAATATTCTCAGTGCTCATTGTACAGTACCTTCTCCATGATCCTATCGATCTGGCGGTTCTGGGTGTCGATCTCCTGACCCATGTCCAGGGCCATGTGACGCAGATTGCCGATGATACCGCCCACCTGCTCCAGGTTCTCATCCATCTCGTTCTCCCGGGCGTCATCTGTTACCCTGCAACACACCAAGGAAATAGACTTTTACAGTGTTCCTGAACAACACAGGAGGAGGAAGTAGGATTGGTTATTGGCCAAAGACTGTGTTGTAGCTACTGTTGAGGTCTATCACACTATTCATGAACAAATAAATCACATTGTCCTTTCAATTTCCATTCAAAAGGTTTGGGACATTTCCTTAAAAGGACAAAATAATATTGGTTACTGGTTAAATGTATTACACTACCACATGGTCTGCTGAATCTCACACATGGTTCTGTAGCATAGACAGCACTCCTGTTTGTTGCAGGATGAATAAATCATGATTATTGTCTATGATCCATGAGGCCTGAATCAAATGCCATAGTATAACTAAATTATTCCCAAACAGAGGGTTGTGACCCCTTTAACAGGCCAAAGAACTTATCTGAGGGTCAGAAGACTTAAAATGGAGTTCTGCTAAACATATCTGAACTCATTTTTATTGGACATAACAAATCATTGTGTTTCAAGTGCTCAAGTTTTAACATTTATTCAAATGACAAAGTCTCGAGTTAAATTCTCAGCTTATCTGACACTAATTATCGGAGGAGTTGAAAGTATACGGTTATTTTAAGGGGTCACACATGAAAAAGACTGAAAACCAGTGGAATAAGAAATCTCTATGACTTACTTTGTTGCACTGTTTTTATTTTCTTCTAAATTTAGAATAACTACATTGCTATATTGAACCCTGACTTCTTGTTTTTCTAAAATAGAGTGTGCTACTTCTGCACACTCCGTAAGCCCTTAACATCAAGGTAAATTAAAGGGACAATTCAAAAATACATATTTTTGCTTGTACCTGTTGTGCTATTTATCAATCTAGATCGTTCTGGTTTGAGTTGTCATGTGTTAACGATATCGGTTGTTGAGATTTCCGCCGTTACTGTTATAGAAAGAAAATAGTTTGTTTCAATGATTCAAAACAAGGTCTGTGGCCATGACCGGGTCGTTGCTCTTTAGTTTTTCAGATGTAGAAAACTAACCCTCTCCAACAATCTGCAACTCACACCAAAATAATCTAGGTTGATAAATTGTACTAAAGTCAAGAGAATAAAAAAGTCAATTTAACCCATTGAAGGCGGGAAAGCATTACCGCATTTCTACCATTAAAACTGGGGGTGCTGTTGCGTTATTCTACCATTAAAGCCGGGAAAGCGGATTCGTCGTTTTGTATTATTTGTAGTTTTTTCCACCTACTTTCGGTCTCTTGGCCAATGAAATGCATCAGAACACATGTGGGAGTGTCGCAATGCAACATGGGACTTTTCCAGAACTGAAATCATGGCGGAAGACGACTATAGCGGAGGGAGCTCAGATATAACAGCTATAAGCTCTCAAATACTTTTTGAATTTCAGTCCTATCTGCAAGTTTTTTTTTTAAATACCCCATAAACCCATAGGTTTTACGGGCATTTTTTCCAGGCATTTTAGGCCTAAATGGGTTAAATAAAGATTTCAATCAATCCCAAAAGGAATAGTATGAAAATCCAAGCTACCAACCGACATATTGTATATAATGATGGTAAAATATTTCTTCAAAAGTTAAAACCTATTCCAGAATAATTCCATATTATTTCATATAAATATGCATATTAACAGTATCAGATACTAAAATACACATACATACACAAACAGCAATATAAAAGCTACAAACATAGAAAGCATGCCTGCTACACACACACACAGACCAACACAAACACTACTTACCTGCGGATGAAGCCCCCACTGATTGCCATCTGTTCACGTTCGTCCATCACTCGAGCCCCTGGCTGGCTGTTCACCACTCCATCCTGGTTCGCTCCCCAGGCCTGGCCCCCACCTTTAATCCTACCACACACACATTTCAGTCAGGGCCAGACTAACTGTTGTATTCTCTGATGGTGCTTGTATTTGTATGTGTATATGTATGTGGGTGCTCTTGTTTGTGAATACTAGGTGAGTTGTATGAGTGAATGTGCACTGTAAAAAAATGTTTTGTTTAATTTACGGTAAAATACCGGCAGCTGTGGTTGCCAGAATTTTACCATAAAAAAAAAGAGTGGGTTTTCTACTGTAAATTTAAATGTAAATACGATCAAAAACTGTAATTTAGACTGAATATTCATGTTGTTTTTAGGGTAATTGTGTTTTTGTGACATTATGGTATGTCTCCATTAATTTTACATGAATTGTTTTATATTTTTACAGTAAAACTGTTTTCAAAAGTTTTGTACTATTCCTTGATTTACTTGTCTGTTACGGTGATGTGCAATTTTTTATTTAACGCCCTATTTCTCATGTAATTTGACAGTGTTTTACTGTAATTTCTACAAATATTTTTTACAGTGTGAGTATATGTCAGTAAATATGTGTGACACTGTTTATGTGTTATTGTGTATATGCATGTCTATTTAAGTGCATTATTCCTAGCAATTCACTATTAAAACATATACATAAATATATATGTTTGGAATGCATTGCAGAATATGGTGGTAAGCCAATTAGCCTATTAAATGCAACATGGCAGTCACATATGACAAACTTGCATACGTGCTTTTTCAGTTTGTGAATAATTGATCTAACATGCAGATCAATTGAATATGAGCACAATAAGCTCACATGTGGCTTGTGTTAGAAAGTTATCAAGGTCCTTTAAAAAGACTGAGAAAACCGTCTTCCACAAGCACATAAAGTAGAGCACAAACACAGAACATAATGACCGGACTCCAGACAGAGGAGACACAAAAACACACATGCAGAGTGAGAGGACATGCAAGGCCGAAACATAATACACATGGTTTGACACAGGAAGGGGAAACATGTAAAGAGGAAGGGGATCAGATCATTAAAAGAAAGCCGAACAGTTAGATCTGTTGTGATGAAAACCTGTGAGTGAACGGCGATCATTTTGAAATACAGTGATGAGCCCTTCATTTCATCTGGATGGAAAATCTGTAGGATGATACACTGTATACAGTCAAATAGGCAAATCTAATTCTTAGCGTTTGTTTTATTATGCTTGGAGTATCTGATGAGTGGAGGTCATCACTGAGAGCAACTCAATGAACAAAGTTCAGGGTATTAAATAGTTGTTTTTGTTCACTTATCAATGAAACCCAACTACTATATACAGCATTGTTGCTGTGAGGTGGTAAACCACACCCATCAGGTACCCCAGTTTATAACAACAAGCAAGAATTATTTTTCTTATGCTATTTGACCCTGCTATTTGATCAGATGAAACACATGACAAAACCATGTGATACATAACAAGTGGTTCATGATATGAAGGACCAAAGAGCTATAGAATAGACAAGATCTGAACCCAAAACAATCACATATGGAAGCAGGGCCAACATGGAGGCAGCACTCCTAATATACCTTCATACAGACAAGAACAAAATCAAGCCAAAATCAGGTGGTGACTATTTAAAAAAAACACCAACTGCTACAAAATGACAGCTGTTGTACAAATAAGGCAGATCAGTTGCATGTGCTACTGTCAAGATCCTGTTCAGCCCTGTTTTGGAGAAAAGAATCGTCTGTTGTTAAAATGTCTATTGACGTATTTAATCTCCAGAGTAGATGTAAAAATTGTGGTGGTACACAGTGAAGGCAATGGAAAAAATAAAATGTACTATTCTGGGTAAGAATAACATAACTAACACATAAGGTTTTTTGTTTTGTTTACACATTTCCCCAAGAAGACAAAACAGCACATTCTATCTGACTTGAGATTTACAGTACTGCATTTGATAAATACTTAAGTCATCATTTAATTCCCAGAAGAATATCTGAGAAACATCTTGCTGCAAACCCACCACAAAATAAGCCATATATAGTCATTTATTTCTTTGTTTGTCAGCCACTTGTATTTTCTATAGCTCTGAAATAGACAACTGTATACAGTATGTGTATTGATTGGAGTGTAGTAAGCTTAGACATGACTCAGTGGCCATAGTTTGGCTGTTGGGGGCCAGAGATGAGCTCACAGAGGAGTTTGAAAATCCACCTTCATGTCAAAGCTTACAAAGCACAGATTAAAATGGTAGCACCCAATGTTGAGAGCACTTAGAGCACAGGTATACCTCACTATTTTTTTTATCAGTGAGGTATTTCATGATGTCGGCCATTAGCAAGTTCCAGGCCAACCCCGAAGTTAGCATCGCCATGGAGTCTATTGAGAATTCGCCTCTAGGGTTTTTGCATTGGATTTTGGATCATTGCAGAAACTAAGATCTGTGGCAAACACACATTTCTGATGCTTACACGTTTTGTTCAGCAGGATAATCTTCATAAATGAATTATTTATCTTCATAAACAAATTATTATTACATCACTGTAGATAACAGAAGTAATAAGCTAACATTATGCTATAGGGAACTGATCCAATGTCGCATGACTTGAATGTCACTACCATTAGCTTCAGATGGTCTCCGGCAAGCTGAACAAGCTAGCAAAACAGTAGCCTTCTAAACTGTTTATTAACCTTATCTACAATCTACGACTAGTGACGCGATGATGTTTAATGTCTCCGACTACCACTGTAGATTCATTTAGCAGCCGTCCTTTAAAGGACACATAAAAATGTCAAAATTCATAAGCGGGGCTATTTACTAACATGTTTTATGTTGTGTATTTATGTGTACAACAAAACGCGAACTTAAGCTTGTGTTAACCACAGACCTTATTTCAGGCTTCTAACCAAAAAAAACATTCAAATCCTCATTGAGTTTGCCAGGATAGATCACATGGCGCAAAAACATGCTAACTCACTTCCTGGTTTAAGAACTTATTCCTGTTGCGCCCTATAATTACTACTGATCTGAGGCTCATATGCCAAAGGTGGTGTGTTAACTCTCAATGCTTTAACAGGTACTTTTACTGGATGTGTTTGATTATAATGTTACTGAAATTATGAAATCAGCTTCATATCTGAAATAACAGTACAGTTGTAAACTGTAATGTCATGGACTTGATTAGCATAGCAGCCATTTTTCTGAAGAATATATCAGGTAAAAACCTTAGATGTCACAGTGATACAGTGTTGTAATGAACTTTCTTTTAATTTACTGCAGGAGCCCCATTTAATCAAGTACTTTATACAATGTTTTGAAATGTCATTAAAATGAATAAAATTCAAGTAGTGAAGGCAACTAGTTGATTCTTTGGTTGGACTTTGTACGCAGCATGACGTGTCATGCTGCAGGGTTAGGGTGGGGACTTGGGTGGGGTGTAGGGGGGTGGTGGGTGTCGTGGCCCAGATCCCTGCTGATGCTGCTACCTGCTGGAAGAGAATCTCTCATCCAATGTGGAATGAAGGGCTTTTGATGAAAACAGAAAATAAAGTGCAGATGTGTTTGTTGTTCATGCATGCACACTCTTTAAGTCAAGCAGACACACCCACACATGCATGCACATCACTGGTGCCTGCTCCCGAGAGAGTGTTGTTGTGGCTATGGGCCTGTCTGCTCACACCACAGTTCACCATGCTCTACACACCAGAAGCAGGCAGGCGGATAGAGAGGCAGGAAGGCAGGCACTGAAACACATGTAGTCAGGCAACACAGGCGGCACCTACTTGTTACAGGGACATGAACATAGACCACAGAACTGTCCTAGATTGTTCAAATTCTTTTCTGCATCCTTCATGTCCTTATTGATTTGGTCCATTCCTTCCTCGATGCGCTCCAGTTGTTCTGATTACCAACACATTGTCATTTTTCCCAGCAAAAGAACGAAAGCACATGAGAAGAGAAGAGGGGAGGAAGAAGTTGCGGGTGGGTCGGACAGGGAGGGGGAGTAGAGAGGGGAAACAAAGGAGAAGAGACAAAAAAAGACATTGACTGTGACAAGAGAGACATCAGACATCACCACCACCACCAGCACTGGACAGGCAAGAGCTCGGAGCTCCTGACCGGTACCTACTTTTTAATACATGGGCATATCAGACCACAGCATTGTCCTATATCTTTTAAATCTTTCTCGGCCTCCTTCAGGTCTGCGTTCACCTTGTTCATACCCTCCTCCACACGATCAAGTTGCTCTGGTGAGGACAAAGGCATGAGAGCAGTGAAATAAATTTGACTGGTTTTGTTTTTCCAGGGTTGGCGCTCTACACTACGGTGCAAGAGGCAAAATGGTTCGGCTAGATGCAGAATGCAAAGCAGGCAACAAGCATCGAGAGTAACTGTTGACACAGTGGCGAAAAAATATTGCTTTGCAAGTGGATTTATTTTGATGGAATCTGCAGCTTTTGTGTCCTACCTCCATCCAAAGTGAATAAGCATTTCATCTGAGCGGTAGTAACAATACCTGCATCAGAAGCCGGATGCTTCATCCACAACTGCATCTGAGCATGAAGAGGTTAATTCTGCCACTTGAATCTGAATACTACTGCACAATGGGAGCAGTGATAGGTGGCAGAGGGAGTGAAAGAGACCGTGATAGGCAGAGTACTGAAAAGCAATTGAATAAATGAGCAACAAATCATTGAACAAATCAGGAAATTAGTGTGATGAAAAGCACCACTCAGGCAGGTGAAGCTGCCGTGCTTCCTAACTCAGATGGTCAATAGGGCACGGAGCTATAAAAAGCACTGATTCAAGGTCACATCCTCTCTCTGGCTGGTTAATGGTTATAGGACAGGATAGCTGTAATCTCCATCACAGGGAAGGAGTACTCTGTCTTCTGGGAACAACTCCTAAGGTTTGATTAGTTACGTTGCAGTGAAGAGGACACAGATGGTCATATAATCCTGGATCAAGATTTATAGAAACAAGTGCTACTAATCAATAACATACAGTATTGTAGTGAAGCAGATTGTTAATTCAATTTAGTCTCCACGTCTGATAGTAAATAACAAACTTGTTTGAGCCTCTGCTACCAGGGTCAAGGTGTCAAAGCTGAGGTTTCTATAGCCTAGACTGTATTTAAAGACGCCAAAGAAGCCAAAACATTCAAATCGAATCCATGTTTGAGTGTTCACTATTTTACTATGTTTGGTTTAATCATACAGGAATAAAATATGTGTTGCATCTTTATTCTTGACAGATAAAGTGTATATCTTCTCAAAACCTTATTAATCAATCTCTTCCAAACATATCACAATGAAAATAAAACCACTATCAACAAAAGGATTGTGTCTGAAAACAAAACTATTCCAACTTTATGGACAACTGTGTAGTTATTGGATGCTATAAAAGGGGTGCAATGTCACGGTTGTCCTCCCATTTCATAAACATGCAGAGCCTGGGCACATTATTTACATCTTAGTGGTAGACAACAAAAGAAATTCCCTTTGCTCGGTTGGCTCTTTAAATGCTTTTCATCCACCTCAACTCTTCTAAAGCACTTTTTTTTCCCGTGGAAAATAAACAATAAAAGCTTCAAAACCAAAAACTACACAATCGAACATGGTTTAGGAGGAATGTGTTCCAAATTGAAAATTAACAACATCTGCAAACAAGATTACAGGTTTCCCTGATATTAGCATGTAGCTACACGCAGCAGTGTGCGATGTAAACACTGCTGTAATGTAATTTAAGCAGATGACCATATATAAAGATCTGACTCAAGCTCGAGCCAAGAGACACAGGGCATCCAGAACAAAAGTTTTACTTTCATATAAGTTTATCGCATAAATTGAAACGTCTCAGGTATGGGACAGAAAATAATAATAGGTCCCATTTAAAGCTAAAAAAAAAAAGATAGGAAGGATTTAGATGAATTTTCCGCTAACTCTAAGATAGAACTAGACTGTACAGTAGAAGACAACTAAATGGCCTCCTGCAGTAATCCCAGGCAGAGTGAGGGATTGAGTTGAGGAGGAACGAGAGAGAGAGCATTGTTTATCTCCATCTTCGGACAGCCAGGCCAGCCTGCCTCCTCCCCTCCGACTGAGGATTATGGTGAGAGATCCTCCCTTCCCCTCCTCTCTCCTCAGTCACAGGTTTAACCACTTACAAAGGAGGCGGATGGAGGAGGATTCAAGTCAATGAGGAATGAGCACAACAGGCCTTTTTCCCCAACATATTTTTACTTGTTGTAGTTGATGATTACAGGTGTTACTTAAACATTAATGATGTTTTTTCTACCCAGTATGCCATGATACTGTGACAATAGCAGGACTCTGAAACAGCTCCCTATTTACATCTGTGCTTTTCCTGCATTGGCATGTTGAAATGTCTTCTGTGAAAAAAGCAGATCATATCTATGTACAACTATTATTATATTGCCAATTTGTATACATTATTAGAGGACCACAGGTAAGAGGAATCAATAAAATGAAGGAAATTGCTGTCCTTAAAGGTGGAAGAACACTACAGATGACTGAAAACTGACAACACAAGCAGCTTAAATCATCTTTGCTTTAAATTCTGGGTCAATTTTGAATGAATTCAGCATCTATAGCATCATGTTTAGTTCTCAACTGCATTTGAATTTGTTGTTTTTATTTGCGGCTGAAGAACATGTATATTGTAGTATTTTTTAGCTGTGTGTCATGCCAAAATGAAAAACAAGCACTGAAATAATTATACCTTGGTCCATAACATAAACCTATAGGATCTTTACATTATTCAGGAGAGTCCTGTGTTTCTACATGCAGTAAAATTGAGGTTTTTATTAACTAAAAGCTTGAAATGGAAATACAGAATGTGTAAAAACACTTCTGGAACCAGCGACCCCATTTCACCACTGACTTAATGACTTCAAGCCACAACTCTGTTTCTGACCTCTGACTTCTGAGAGGGGTTTCTCACACTTGGGCCTCATTTTCACTGCAATATATAGGTCCTGCACCTCTATGAAAGAAGCTAGAAGTAGGTCTTTTTGTGCAGTAACAATTTTATAGTGCCCTAACTCAAGTTGGACTTCTTTTAGAATGTAGTTTACAAAAATGTTGAATTTAAAGGGAATCTATATATTCAATATTTTTGTGTTTTTATTATTATATTATAAATGAACAATGTAGAATAAGCTTAGACTTGGTTCTTTCCTGATGGAAGTGTTTGTACACATGATTCATTCATGGACTATCAGAAATGTAAAAATCCAACAATATTTTTAGTACATTTTCTGGCTATCATAAATTGTGTTATCTGAGGTGTTTTTTCAAAAGAAAACATGCCTTCAAACCCACCAGCAGGTTGTGGGGTGTTAAACTGTTCATTTAATCTCTTAAATGAAATTTACTCACAGTGTTATGAGATAAAAATGAAGGCAAATAAGACACTGATGTGTGAGATGAGTGCCTGGAAAACATCCAGGATAGCTGGTTTATGTGTTGATGTGTAAGTGAATCAATGTTTGGTAACAGAAAAAGATAAAAGTCACTGGGACAAGCTGTAATGGTCCAACACTACACAGAGATGAAGTGGTAAATACAAAGATGGAATAAACTGCAATCTCCACTTACAGCTTAAGAACATAAATCATCCTTGCTGCTTGTACATTTGCAACCTGCAGTAGGTTCAATCCAACCAATAGCATGTGCTTTGAGCTAAAACAGTGCAAGTTGCTTCTGGCTGAAGCTCACTGAGGCAGAGCTGCAATCCATCAGCCCTGACTGAGGCGTAATTCAGGTCAACATGCATGAGACAGCCGAGCAGGGAGGGACTCATTAGCTGCAGCAAGACCTCCGCAATAGGTAATACATCATTGTAGGAAATGAAAATTCTCCTCCTATGTATGATCTACTTGTGTGTGTGTGTGTGTGTGTGTGTGTGTGTGTGTGTGTGTAAAGGGCAGAAGGATTAGTTACATTCTAGTTAGGCAAGATTGAGTTCTTGAAGTAAATCACATGAAAATATGTCTATGAACATTAGCCTTCAACAGTAGAGGCTTGCAGAGTTCAGCAGTCATTGTAAACGGTAAGAAAGAGCTCAAAAAGAGAGGAGGATAGACGGAATTAATGAAACCAAGCTTCATCATTATTGTAACCAAAGTGATCCCCAGGCAAGGAACAGAAGAAGAAAAATGTATAGAGGTCAGGAGAGAAGAAGCGAAGGGAATGAGAACAGGGGCTGGTGGGAAAGAAGAGAAGGAGCGCGAGACTGAGAGGAGAAGAGAAGAAGAGGAAGACAGAAAGAGAGAGAGACAGATGGGGGATCAGGTTAAGAGGACATTTGCTGAGAGGCAGAGGTAATTTAAATCTGTCAATTGATTGCTGTCCTGTGCTAACAGCGGTGAACCGTGCACTGACGCAGCCGGTGCTCTGCAGGCAAGAAGACAGGAGGAGAAAGAGAGAGAGGAAACAGGCTATCTGTTCCTTTGACAGGCCAATTAGGCTGCTCTTTCACGCATGGAGCTGAGCACAAGCCAATAGTGCGTTTTATGTGGGGGGCACGGGGCGGCCGACCCAGGGCCCACACTCTACAAGGGGCCCCGTAAAGAGCCCGTAAGGTCACTACCTGCTTTATTTCCCTTGACCACACATTTAATCTGACTGATTTAAAATGTTACTACTATTGCAGAGTTTTGGGATTAATTATATTGCATATTATATATATTTTTTATTTTACTTTATTTTTATTGTATTTTATTGTATTTTTATATTTTATTGCTTGAAGTATGTCTAGGTTGTTCTTTTTATTTAATTGTGTTGTCATTGTCTCTGTGTGTAATGCTGCTGCTACACTGTAATTTCCCAGCTTGGGATAAATAAAGTATATCTATCTATCTATCTATCTATCTATCTATCTATCTATCTATCTATCTATCTATCTATCTATCTATCTATCTATCTATCTATCTATCTATCTATCTATCTATCTATCTATCTATCTATCTATCTATAATACAATCTTTACTCTAGTTTAACTGAAGAATTTAATATTTGTTTTAAGCTGTTTTCAGCTTGGTCCAAAAAGGGCCAGCCAAGGCAGCCTGTGTCCATGTTATCAATGTTTAGTCTAAACGCCTCTCTCTAAATGCTTTTGCATTAAAAACAACGCCAGGGGAAACGTCCTTAGAACTGACTCTGAAGTCACAGACATCTTTTTGTGTGATGGAATGGTTAATTCTCCTTGTACAAGTTAATTCATAAAATATTTCAATGGCAGCCATCTGAGTCTCCAATTTCCAAGTATCGATTCAAAGCTCCTTTTATTCTTAATGGTGGATCAAGCTATAATTTGGGCAGAACTGGAGAAGGTTTGGGGGAAGAGGAGAAAGATTATGTATGTGTTTTTGATGACCAGTCAAACAGATCATTTTCTCCCCTCAGAGAAAAGTGGATGGTAAAGTATACCTTTCACAAGCTGACGGCTGACTTCTTAGTCATAGGTCATCTCAGTCCCATGTTTATCACCTACAAGTGGTTTATGTCCCCTTTTCTATTGCTCAAAAGTACTTATTTAGTATAGCTAAATATAATCTGTAAGATTAACTCAATATAGATGCATTTGTCTGGCAAATAAGCATGAAAGTGTAGTAATAGCAGGCAAAGCAGAAGGCTAGCTCAACAGTTACATCCAGTATAATCATTTTTAACCCTATTAGCTCAGACTGCAGCAAAGGCTGCTTAAAAAGTCTTGGCACAGTCTCACAAAGAAATAAATGGTTCTTCTGCTTTAGTAATTATAGAATCATAAAGGTCATTTTCCTCTGTGTTATAAAATTTCACTGGGACTCTAAGGCGTTATACTGGACGTACTGCTAATGTTGACTCTGCCAAAATATAGCATGAAATAGCTGCCAGAGAGAATCGGTAGCAGATTGAAAGTGCAGACAGATGTTAGAGAGATAATGTTTAGTGATCTCTCCCTGTCAACTTACCTCCCTGCTCATCCAACATGACCAGAGTCCTGATGCCGGCATCTTTACTCTAACAGACAGACAGAAAGAGAGATGGAAAAAGGAAAGAGAATTGGGAAAAGAGGAATAAATGTGACAGGTCAGTGAAGGTCAACAGAGCAGAACAGAGCAGAGCTATCAGGACAGTGCAGTCGGGTCAAATTACAATTTAAAATCACTTTTTAGAGCGTGGCTGAGATCGTCTGAAACAGCTTGACTTTAAAAGAATATTTTCAACGTTTTGGGAAATATACTTATTCTGTTTTTTGGCAAAAGTTGGACAGAAGATTTATGCTCATATCTGTGTGATACATATGAAGCTAGACTTTGAAGACTTGAACTATGGCGATTGAGACCAAAAACTAATTGGGAAAATGTTTCCTGTAATATGTGAGAAGAAGGCTCATTTTTCTCATAGACTTCTATACAAACAGACTTGTTTTTGTTACCAGAGGAGCCATTAGGAAAAATGCAAGTTTAAGGCACTTCTGCATTGGCTTCACTTTTTCCACCTAGATGTTGATGCTTGGTCCAAAGGCAACCAAATCCAGCTACCTGCACCTCTAAAGCTAAAATAACAACTTGTAATTTCTTAGGCTTTGGTATGCATAAAAAGAAAAGTGATATAATGTGTTCATTAATGAGCCTTTAAGGTAACAATGTGCAACTTTTGGACAGTGCCAGACCAGGCTATTTCCCCCTTTTTTTCCAGTCTTTGTACAAAGCTGCTTTCACTCCATATTTACCATCCAGACATTAAAGAGCAGGATTGTTCTTCTCATCAAAGCTTCAGCAAGACAGCAAATAAGCATGTTTTCAGAAAAACTCAAACTATTCCTTTAAGCTAAAACAATGAAAAAGGGATGTAATGGTTTCATTTATTATATTTGGCCCAAGAATTGAGCAAAGTCATGGAAATAAAATACCTCACCGCACTGCGTATCATGAGAATGATACACAAAAATGTCTTTTAGATAGAGAACGTATACACTACAGTATGCCACTTTGTTTCAGGACCAGCATTTTAAAGTTACCTACATTGGGAGCTTTTTAGCATCCTTATGAGGACAGACTCTTATCCAACTAATCAACAACCAGACATAAAACAAAACTGCAAAACAAAGCTTAGAGAGGATAAGAAACACCTCTAGAGAAAATCTGAAAAAGCCATAAATATATTCATGCACAATCCTGCACAGACTTTTGTGATAAACTCGTCCACCAAATGGCATGTGCTATATTTGTAATGTTTACTGGGCTGGTACCAGAGATTTGTTGAAAAAGCTCCAGTAATGTAACATTCGGTTTGGCTCACACTCAAACACACAAGCGCAGGAAAAATATGAAAATTCACGCAGACTGGTACGTAGTTGTTTCTCTGTGCATGTAAAGCTGGCCTTCCTCTCATAAAAACACACAATAAGCACATTAACCACTATGCATACAACTAAACAACAGCTTTGTGCTCTCCTTGAGCCCGAGGCTTCCTCTGACAGATATTAAAAACCAAAGGCCGTTCAGTTCATGCATCAGCTATTTTGGATCAAAGTGTGCTCTGACCTTCTTGGAGCAGTGATAGATAGATAGAGAGCAGTGCTGGAGGCCAGTTAGACATGCCACTGATATTAGTATCAATAAAACCCACTGCGACAGAGATCAGCCAGTGGTCATGGATCTGTATCTGTGTCAAGTTAAATTGTTTTCTCCGGAAACATCAAGTTAGAGGGTAGAAAAGTTGTATAATTAGAGTCTGGAGGGTTGAACTACAGTTGAGGAGCCTTGTTTACCCACCAGGGGACCATAGGAAATCACAGCCGTGCAAGTGGAGGCTCCTGAACTACAGGACAGGATATCTGACCACGCCAACTGGCATAGTCCTATGCGATGACATCAGATATTTCTGCACGGCTCGTTAGACGCACAAAGACATGCACACAGACTGTCAGGTGATTTTTTTTATATACTTTGTTGTTGTACAATGAGTCTCAGGAGGATGATTTCTTCGCTCCCAAAATAGTTTTCTACCCAGGAAATGAACAAGGAAGGTGGTGACATCTTCTCAAGAGATTAATAAAGATAAATATTTAAAACCCATCCTTCTTTCTTTGTTCTTCATTTCTATGCTTAGCAGCAGCACTGGTGTGGAGCGGATCCTTTTCAGAATGAGTTTAAAGCACATTTAGTTGACTAAAAAATACTGTCTTTCATTGTATTTCTTAAATTGTGTTCTACTCACAACCCCGTTATCCAGACATATAACTGACAGACTGAAAGTGGTGACTATATTAGTTCATCCCTAAAGTAAACACACTCAGTGTCACTTTACCCAGCCTAAATGACATTTAGGAAAGTAAAAGGCAATACAACCAGAAAAGAAATGAAAAATATATAATAACTGAAAAGCAAATAGACAGAAGAAAGCGATAAAGAAAAGAAAACAAGACAAAGAAAGAGAGCCTGAGGTTTGTTGACATTAAGACAGAGTCCTCTATAGCCTGGTATTGATTTTTCATTGAGACGTCCACTCCGCTGTCTGCTTGAATCTATTCTAATTCAGTCACTGTGGAGACAACTGCTGCTGCGCTGCTATTGGTCAACCAACCACCGTTCAGCCTGCCGGAGGTGATATCTGATAAACACAGCAGCATCTACAGGAGCTTTACATTATGGAACTCAATCAATTGATCTGTTGATTGGTTAAACTTGTACATGTATATTATGCAATTCTTGGCACAGCAGATGATGGCCAAATCCACAACACTATGCCATATTTTTTTTTAATCTATATCTATACTATCTATATATATATATCTCACAGGCAACTAGTTTCTAGTCGTGTAACAGCCTGCATGACTGTAGTATCACGTCTTGTGTAATGTATTCTCTGACTTGAGGCCTGACACCGTCCATCAAATCACATCTCCTGTTTCTCTTCTCCACAGAGGCATCACGTTTGGACTTGATGTCCTTCAAAAACTCCTCTCCACCTCTCTGTTTATCTTTCACACTCTCCCCATCTCATTCTGATTCTCTCTTTTTTCATTTCCATCTCTCTTACCCGCTTTCTTCACATTTCATTCTGAGCTGCGGAGTGGTTTCTCATTTTCTGCTCCCTGCTTGGTGTGAAGATAACAATGTTCATAAAACCCTCAATATCTCTGGATCTTTCTTGATAAAACCCCTTCATAAAAATGAACTAAATGTGTTGCATTACAACGTGCATTCATTACACTACATCTCACCATTGCTGATACACTTTAGATACTGTACGGGATTTATGCTGCTAATCCACAGATGTGTATGTGCGACCAATATTTAATCAGTAAAAACAATTCAATGAAAATGTAGGATTTTTAACACGAGAAATAGTAACCCTGCTTAGTTAGATTCTCACAGAGGCAACATTAGTTAAAAATAAATACAATAGAATTAGAGATTTATGCAAAATTTGAATCAAACAATATATTACTTATTTGAAAAGAGCTGCTTAACAGCTGTGCAGCTGATTAACTTTATATAGCCTAGCCTCATATAGCCAGACCTGTCTCCACAGCACTGTGTCAGCACTGGAGAAAGGGCTGGCTGGGCTCATTTTCATTCTGAGATCAGGTGAAAAAAAACAAAAAAAACGCTGCAGTTTGTTTGTATATTTTTTAAATAAATTGTCTCGACGGTGCTGAGCCCAGTATGCAGTGATGGCGCCGCTGCAAAATAGATAGCGGAGACAGTGGAAGGGGGAAGTCTGCTACATCATATATGCAACCAGTGGCAGACTTATACCAGCAATCTACGACTAAACTTAGGATCAAAACTTCTTTTCTCTTCTTTTCTTCTTTAACATATAGCACTCCTTAGCAATGACAGTTAGCTCTTAAAGCTATGTACTTACTCGATTCCTATGGTCTATGTCTAGTGCCATCAGGTTGAATGCACTTATTGTAAGTCGCTTTGGACAACAGCGTCTGCTAAATGACATGTAAAAAACTGGAAACAGCCAGCCGGGCTCTGTCAAAGGATCTGTGTTTTTGCTAAGCTAGACCGGTTCAACTAATGCAAATATTAACCAATCACATTGCTTCAACTCAATGCATTTAGACATGAAGAAAGGTGATTTAAGTGACTTTAAACATGGCATGGTTGTTGGTGCCAGACGGGCTGGTCTGAGAGTTTCACAAACTGCTGATCTACTGGGATTTTATCACACAACCCTCTAGGGTTTACAGAGAATGGTCCGAAAAAGAGAAAATATCCAGTGAGCGGCAGTTCTCTGGGAGGGAATGCCTTGTTGATGCCAGAGGTCAGAGGAGAATGGACACACTGGTTGGAGATGATAGAAAGGCAACAGTAACTCAAATAACCACTCGTTACAACCACGGTATGCAGAAGAGCATCTCTGAATGCACAACATGTTATTAGCTACACCTTGTTAGCTAATAAAGTGCCAGTAAGTGTATAAAATGAAGGTCACGTCACTCACTGTTCCACAGAATGAATTATGGGTCACATTTGCCCGAGACAAGGACACATTACATCACTGGTGTTTTTACAGTCTGACCACTAACTGACATTGTCATACAGTCTTTCTGTTTGTGGGCATCACAGTGATTAAAAACACACACGCTGATGTTTCTAGGAAATAAGGTCCATAAGTGTTTTGTGGCTTTTATAGATGAGTTGTGATACATGACAATACATGAAAATGTACTGTACATACTGATCATCCAATGAGATGCATAGAAGGAGACCATCTCTGCAAAAACAAACCTATATTGTATTTCATTGTATTTTATAGCATCTTTCTATAATTTGTTATGCAAGTGTTTTCAGATTTACCTTTGAATCTGTAAATTTGCATTCCAATAAATGGATTCAACTGTGTTTGCTTTCTAATGTAATTTCAGGCATTTCAGATGAGAAACCATGCATAATGATGTTATGATACGGCCTCTGCATGGATTTTACAATTACATTTTAGGTATTAGGCCCATGAGCTCAACCACTGAATAAGTACAAAAGTAGAATAAGCTTTAATTTCTGGATCACTGAGATTATAAGAAGCACAGAGTGAAGAGAGGACGAGTGTGGAACAGTGTGGGTGTGATCCTCAAAGGATCATGTAATAAAAGGTTTAAGAAGAGGAAAGAAGCCTTAAAGAGGGAAGGGTTGGGTTTCTATGAGGTAATTTCACCTGTCTTTTTACTCTCTGCTTAGTTTTTGGGATTAAAACCCAGTTTTTGTTTGAATGCATGTCAAATTGTTCTGGCACTCAAGAAAGATGTTGTTTTTTCAGAACATTAACACATTACTGATGTCAGTTCATTTATTACAATCCTCATTTACAGCCAGCGTATTGTTTTATATATTTTCATGTAAGGACACTATGATCCGAGTGTTATGGGGATGATTAGCTATAGTTATTAGACTAGCTAAAAACACTAGATACTATCAGCTAATTTACAATGAAGAGAGGATATGATGAAGATGTTCAGCAAACAACATAAAGAACCGTGATTTCAGAGTGACAAACATTGTTGGAAGCAATGAAAAGGCACAAAACCACCCCAGAGAACAAATCTGATTATGGAGGAAATTGTTTAACTAATTTACTTAAATGACCAACTTCTTATTGGGTTAAAAATATTTAGTTAAAATAATAATTTTTCCTCACTACAAGCTGCCAAATCAACATCCAACACCTGCTCAGAGTCATAGGGATAAGTAAAATGGTATCAAACCATCCTGTTTGTTTGTTTCATTGGTGAATGAATAATAAGAACTGGTAATGGCAATAATCTGGGTACTGCTTCCAGTGTTGGAATGTAACTAAGTATATTTACTCAAGTACTGTACTTGTGTAAATCTGAGGTACCTTAATTGGAGTATACTCCGTGTTAGAGCCATTTTGTATATTGTGGAAAAGCTGGTAAATAATTCAGATTTGTAGTTAGTTCTTTATTGAGGTTGTAAGAATGCCTATTGGTTCGTAGGAATTGCACTCTTCTTATTGGCTGAGATGTGTGTAACGTCATAATTGCTTACTTTGTTTTAATTAGGATTATGGAGACGAGGAGAGCACACTAGTTTTTGACCGTGCTCATAATTATTATTATTTTGGATTGCTGCAGTTTATTGTTTGTAATGCTCAAACGAAAGGTTTTCAATAAACCATAAGAAAGAAACTGTGGGATTTTTTCGGCTTAAGACACGCGTCAACTACATCCTCACGCTCCATAATTGAAGTGTGCGTTTTAAGTAAAACTAGACGGAGCCACACTAACACTCTGCTACATTTTAGAGGGAAATATTGTCATTTTTACTCCACTACATTTATCTGACAGCTTTAGCTACTTTATAAATTGAGATTTTTGCAAACAAAACTAACTGCTTCAGCTCGAGAGCTCGGGACAGCTTACAGTAAATGCCATCGCTTTTAATATATTTCTATATCAGATCCAACTGGACCCAAACAAGCAGGTATCACTGCACAGATCTAGGGCTGAGTGTGCTCCCTGCTCTGACTGCTCTCCACTTATTCAATTAGTGTAAGCTTCACTATAAGCCCTTTTAACACAGGACGTATTAGCATGTGCCACACCTTACTGGAAAGAAAGGTTTAGTGTGTGGTCAACAACACTTCCATCAAAACTATGAAACTATGAAGACTATAAAATTGGCATGGCAACCTCTACTTGCAACATTATTGAGTAATAAATAAATAAATAAAACTATTGAATGAAAGTCACTGTGTTCTATGATTAGTTTCGATCATCATTAAAAGTCCAGTCACTTAAAAGGTTATCTATGAAAAGATTATTCAGGCCATAAACTTAAACAAACTCAATATAGGTTTTTTATATTTATTGTGTTTTATAAAGAGGCATGTTGAGTCTCCATGCTGTCCTATTCCTACATTACAGTTTACACTGAGTTGCCTGTTTTTCTGGGGAGATGCAAAGTGAGAGGAATAAAGATGACATGCTGTCAGCAAAAGAGGTGAAGAACAGCCAAAACATGACGTGGTCGTGATTTGTCTCTGCGTCATTCAATGGTTTCAGTTCAGGAGCTTCCATGTGGGAGCACTACAAGAAAACACATCCTGTACTAACAAATCACAGGTTTGTTCACATCAGCGACTAACAGCTGAGAGGAACAATTGGGATTCCCTTGGTATTATCTTGAAAAGGGCAAATATTCTGCTACTGCCAGTGAAAAGGCTTGTTTGTTGAACAGGCCACTGTTGAGGTCAGCCTCAGGTCTGGCTCTGTCCCTCATGGCTTTGTCTCATTAAAAAAGGGTGACTGGTCCAAGGGTCAGAGCCAGGACATGTCTCAGGAGCCAGCAGCAGACACAAGCTCACAGCAAACTAATGTCCAATGAAAAGTACCAACACAAAAGCAAAAGATATCATGAACTTCCTGTCTCCATAAACATAGACAAACATCTGACATCTTATGAAAGAGCATCATATGCAGCGAGGTCCTCCTGAATGAAAAAGAGCATACAAACTCATGTCTCTGCAGCGTTCTTCTCCAATGCTGTCAGTGGTAAAGACCAATGAGATGACTGATCATCTAAGTGAAAATCTAGTTCTAATTCACCTCCGGCATAAAGTAGTAGAAGTAAAGTTGAGGGGAAAAGTTAAACCCTGTACTGAGAAAATAACTCTCACAGCCATCATATGCTGCATTTCCACAGCGAGGTATGACACGGCTCTACTCAAATCAACTCGGCTTTTTTGTTGTTTCATTAGCAATACCACCTTGGTCAAGGTTCCAAGCGAGCTGAGCCGATACTAAAAGGTGGGGTAACACTTTACAATAACCATCATTTATAAATGGTAAACAGATAGTTTATTAATGTTTAATCATCATTTATAAACCGTATATAGGCCATTTAGAATGGTAAATACATAATTTGCACTAACTAAATCATATATAAATAGGAAAATAGATTATATATTAATGTAAGTTTATAGTTACTTTACCATTAACAAACAATTCAATTAAAACTAATAGTTTATTAATAGCTTTAGTTGCACTCATTATAACATTTTTAACACCATATTACGTATGTTAATGATTTTGAAATGATTCATATACCTTTAAGAAATTAGGTGAAAACATTTACCGATTAAATATGTATAGCACTTTGTAAATGGTTAACAATTGGCTTATAAACCATCTATAAACATTACTTGGTTGGTTATTGTAAAGTGTTACCAAAGGTGGTATTAAAAGACAGCAAACCACTGATTGGTTAAGAGAGAAGTCACTCATATGACGCAGGACTTCCTGCAGAAACCTGCTAATTTCATATGGCCAAACTACCATCAATAGAGAACACAATTTATTCATTTACTCGATCCAGAATTTAAAAATAGCAACTGCTCCGTAAACTAAGCCATACAACTGACGAGATGTCGGTTGCCTAACAGAGCTGTACCATGCAGTGGGAGCACATCAATGGGCTCCATCTTTATTATTTAGCATAAGACAGGTGTTAATCTATATATATAAAAAAACACCTGGACAATTCATTGTTTGTGTAATCACATGATTGTGACTGGTCATGTGACATGTGTCATCTTTAAACTCACCTCCTCGACCAGAGCCAGCATACGCCGAGTGCTCTCCAGAGACTGCAGGGACAGAAAGAAAGGGAAATAATTAGCAAATACACACACAACACCTGTTGTTTCAGGTGCTGAAGTGAAATATTAACACACATTTGAAAGGTGAACAATAAAAAAACTGCTAATATTCAAATGTAGACAAATTACTGACAGTCATATAATTATCTTTAATTATTCCTCTCTCCTCTGATCGAAGGATTAATTATCTGATTTCTACCTTTTGTTTGCCAACTTTCCACCCTCTGCAGGATCATCTACTTCTTAACTACACACTTTTTCATTCCTAGTCCTCATTTCACTCTTTCCTCTGTGTTATCACCATCCATCTATCCATCCCTGCCTTCCTTATTTTTCCCTTCGTTCCTTCCATCACATCCATGGAGCCTCTTGGCCTTACATTATCTCCTCATGAATGTTTAATAAGGCCATTTGAGCTGCTCTATTATTCTGCTGCACAGAATTATCTGCTCTTCCTGAGCTCCTCTCAACTCATTAAAAAGGGCAAAGTTGTCCTTTCCCCCTAAAAAAAGAACAGTCATGATGGGAGACTTTGAGAACAAATTGGTGAAACAAGAGAGGGTCACATTTAAACAGCTGTGTCTGTCAGCCTGCAGGCTTTAGAAATACATTAGTATCCTTATTAGAATAGGTAATTATTGTTGTGTCATAAATGAAAAATCAGGTTTGACTGTAACAAAAAAAGTCCTCACTTTTTCTCGTTTTTCCACTTTCTGTTGTACTTCTAACTTCACCTACCAGTGCATGGTTGGTAACATTTTTCTTTTCTTTATTTATTTTTTGGGGCTGTGTGCAAATGTTAGTAAAGAATTATTCTTTACTAATTTAAGAATATTCATCTCCGTTACTAACCTCTTTCTGGATTACCAAAGATGTTATTCTATTGTTAATGTGACATTTGACTGAACACCCAAAAAAGAGTTGAAAATAAATTAAAATAGAGAAAATTATGATAATTAAACCCTTTGTTTTACTGAGATTAATGACACATTAAAGTGCATTTAGAGAGTGTATAACAAGCAATATCAGAGAATATTAATCAGCTTTGTTATATGATGAATGCAATCATGATACAAACTGGCCAAGTATAAACTAATTTCAACTATTACAAAACTATTAACAAAAAACACTTCAGCAGGTAATACACTGTAATCCCACTGAACTGTACCACAAAACTACATATAATTTAATATTTCCTTACAAAATACAGTATAATGTGATTTATTATCTTAATCATATGTGTTCATATCATAAACATATCAGAGTAGATAACAGTGTTTGTATCAATATGTGAGCATGTTTATGCAAATGTGCATGTGTGTATACTTTACATCATCAGCTATCTGGTCTGCGCGTGTCTGCAGGTCTGCCAGCTCATTGCGCATGTCTGATTCGTCGGCCATGATGACTGTTGAACTTTGACCTCAAGCAAGAAAGACTGTGAGGAAGAAAGAGAGGGAAGTTAGTACATCAACATGTTTGTCAACATTATTTTTCATACACCAGTTTAAACGTTTATTAGTTATTGAAAGAAAATGTGTTTTCAGGCATACCAGCAACATGGCTAAATGAGATCTATGGGAGACACAATGGAGACACATTCCCACACTGCTGCACAACCCTGATCTAATCACTGCCACGCCTGATTTGGTGTGAATGCAGCCTTAATTCACTTCATTACATCTTTTAAATGAATGTCTATTTCTGAACCGATTCCCCATCTGTTGTCAGAATCATGTCGAGGTTGGACAGATTGTTGTAAAACAGCAGGGTCAAAGGTTAAATCATTCTAGTAGCAGCTATTGTCAAAGTGTCCTCCAGCAAAACAATGAAGAGCTTGACATCATTCTTGACCTCTTTTCTGGACCCTAAAGTTACTACTTCACAAAGCACCATTTCACACAAATAAGAACTTTGAAACACAACTGGGTTATGTAGTTACATATAGAAGTTAACTTACATACGCAACTTAAAATAACAATGTTGACTTGAGGTTTCACTGAGGACACCAGTAGCAACATGGTCTCACAGGAATCCGTGAAATAGCCACGGATTTGCTTAACTCAAAATCCGTGAAATAGCCACGGAATCACTCAAATTTCCGTGAAACTGACACGGATTTCGCTACAATGCAAGTTAATGACAGTCATATCCCGTGGCTATTCCAACATACAAAGAGAAAATGTACATTCACTGAGTGAATATTTAGAAAATAAAACATATATTTCTCACTAGAAATGTGATCAAAATCCATTTTTATGCAGAAACTAAGTCAAAATATTGATTTTTCACTAAAAATGAGAAAACTGTCCGCCATGTTTTTTGTTCTGAACGCCAGAACCTTGAAAGTCACGTGACTTGGAACAAACCAATAGCCACGGGATATGACTGTCATTAACTTGCATTGTAGCGAAATCCGTGTCAGTTTCACGGAAATTTGAGTGATTCCGTGGCTATTTCACGGATTTTGAGTAAAGCGAATCCGTGGCTATTTCACGGATTCCTGTGAGACCAAGTTCCCAGTAGTGGTCTTGGATGGTGAAAAGTCCTAAGTTTGTACCCATCCACCCTGACCTCCTAGCTACATGTGCACTCTTTATTTTACACTATCTTACTTCCTCCTTTTCTTCCATTATAATTACTAACAACAAACCTCAACATGGGTTATAATAGTGTGAGCCTCCTGTCTTAATGACGTGCAATTACGTGGGTTACATGCAAATTATAGTGCATCATTTTTCATGGGTATAACTTTGACAGGGGATCAGAACAGCCTGAACTTGAACTACTTTGCACAGTCACTGTTGAAAGCACAGAAAAAGACCTCCAATACAAGAGATGAAACTTCAAGATACAGAAGGGCACCAGAGTTGTTGACTGAGCCAAAGTAAAGGGCAAAATGCTTACCTCATAAGCACAAGTGATGCATAATTTACTATATAAAACACTGTGGGTAAATGGCTTTTGCTTTTGTTTACAGCCTCAGTCACACACGCAACCAACCATGTGCACCCAAAAACACACTGTCCATTGGAGAAAGAGTGCTGCTAAAGACAGTGAGTTCAAAGCTCCACCCTGCTGACCCTCCTTGGGGATCAACAGTGAATCAAAATGAATCGGGCTCCATCACTCCAACAGTTTGAAGAAAAAGTATCAGGTCAGAGACAAGGGTCTATTTTTGCTCCTGTGACACGCTGCCAGACAGTATTTCATATAGCCACACACAGTAGGGCTGGAGGTATGGTCCATGAAAAATGTATGTGGCTGTAACTCTGCAGGCTGACGGAGCTAAATGCTGCCGCTCGTCAGGACGAAGGAGGCGAAGGGAGCCAGCTCAGTCACTATGTTCCCTACGTTCCTTCTCTGTGCTGTGGTTTCTCTGAACAATTAAGCCTTTAATGAGGCAAATAATCTGATCCAGTCCAATCAGATTTCATTTGTGCATCTAATGCGTTTCTGTTTGTATTGCACAAATCATATTCAAGAGTTTTTGTTCTAATGTGGCTTGTCGCTGATATAAATTTAACAAGCCAGCAGCTTTCAGCTCTGGGACCATTAAAGCTTAATGTAATCTAATCTACTGCAATATACAGTGAAGCAATGGGACCAAGGGACTGCTGACTTCTGGACTCAATCAGATGCCTGCAGCTGCAGGAGGAGACTGTCAGTTTGATTAATTTGCCACGGTAAAATAAGATTCCACACCTAGGTTTTTATGGATAAAAGTGGAAAAGTTTTGTGCTACAAAATCAAGTTGATTTTGATATGACATTGCTATGGTGTACCTTGTGTTATGCAAGGGTTTAAAGCCCCTAATGATGTTTGAGACACTGTAAAACTTTAAAACTGCAAACACATCTGGGAATTCTGTTGATGTACCATATTTTGGCATCCATCAATCAGTCCCTGTCTCAAGATCTCTGAGGTGTATAGACACAAGGTCAGTTAGACACAGCTGGATGTTTGATAAAGTATCTCCTTGTTCTGCCCCGCCTTCTGTCTGTCTGTCTCCATCCCGACGGAGCCGTCAGGGCTGTTAATAATTGAACATGTGCCGGGAAAAAGATGGAGGGGGAAAAAAAACAGCCTTTTCAAAGTGCCTCTCTCCTTTTTCCATGCCCTCTCTCTCTCTCTCTCTCTCTCTCTCTCTCTCTCTCTCTCTCTCTCTGTTTTTGTCTGCTATGCCTGGTGCACAGATGCACTTTAAAATATTTATGTTGACATTTTACATTTTAGCCATTTGGCTGATGCTGTAAGTCAGAGCTCCGTACAATGGGTGAAACAGCAGAATGAGCATCAGTTCATAGATCGGCTATATTACAGGGGATTCACACAGAGGAGGTGAGGCCTTGTGTTATTAAAGAGAAAAATCCATCATTTTATAGTTGTTTATAATTTATAGACAAGGAACAGTTCCTCTGACGATTTTACATTACTTTTTAAAGTTGAACACAACTGCTGAGATACAACAACAAAAATAAGTGCACACACTTTCTGAACACAGACTCAGTTCATTTGAAGAAATGCGTTAAATTATTCCATTTTTACTCGTATCTCTCTTCTGTTTCTGGAAATGGATATGAAGTTTCAAAATGGCAACAAACCAAGACTAATCACATCCATTGCCATGCTCAAATCATGCCCACTTGTTGACAGCGTTCCCGTGTTCCTGTTGTCAATGGCAACAGTATTGATGCATAGATCTGCACTCTTCATGAACTGAAATGAAACGTGACACAGTGCCTTTACAAACCTTTAACACCAGCAACAATAACTGGAATGAATATAGAGAAATACTGTGGCATCTGTCTCTTTAAGCCAGTGCTCTCACAACATTAATCTTCCAGTGTTATAATCTGCTATGGTATTGATCAGCCATTGATTGCATATCTCTTTGCTGTGGAGCAACTTCCTGTTCTCACACACACACACACACACACACACACACACACACAGCTTCATCTTCTCACTTCCTGTTATATTGACTGCGACCTTTCTTTCCTTGTCTGTATCATTCATCATTTATCAACATTTTAACTCATCCGTTAACAAATTTGTCTTCATTTTACTTTCAAATCAAATCACAATCATTTCTCACATACACGAGAGTAACAGTACAACATATAGTGAAATTCTTAAACAATTAAATGTTCTGGTGATGCAGTTAACTGTGTATTTGCTATATATACCGAGTATAATTGTGCCTTCCACCACTTATCCCTTATTGGATAATCATTGGTCACCGCTGACCTTAAATCTTCTTATCTCACCGTTCAATATTGTGTATAATCACTGCATCTCTCTGCTTATCATGCGCTCCCTCCATCTCTGTCACTGCCTCCTACAACACTCATTTTGAGCTAAGCTTTACCCTCAGGAAACAATATGTACTGGACATACATTCAGCACATTTGTTTGACTCAAACATGTCTGATCAATTTGTCTGCTAACAAATTAAATTAATTTGCTGTTAAAACAAGACAAAAGCTTGATCCCAAATCTATAATATACACTAAATATAACCATGTCTGAATTGTGTTTCATTGTAAAAGTGTCAAAAGTAGGTATGCTCAAAACAGTCTGTATACATACTAAAAAAAAACGTTTAAGTGTGCCACTGATGAACACTATTTTCCCACATTGCAATGCACAGAGGTGCCTACAGCTGGAACAAATTAAAATAAAATGTGGAAGTTGGTGACCAAGAACACTTTAGTAATCAAAAATAGCTATTCAATCCATGGAAAAACCTTTTTATTTTATTACTAAATGTCATGACAGTCCATCCAATATGTCCAGACACTGATCTACCAAATGATCCCGCTGTCTTAGTGTGTGAGTTACTGTCACACAAACCAAAAACCAGCAGAGTGCTCATGTTAGCTCAGCATGGCTCTCTCAGCTGGGATTTTCGAGTAAAGACACTACAGTGTCCCAGTAACCTAAATTCTGAGAGAAATCTATTGATTTTTACTTGTAACACCACTTCATTTAGATCCACAAGAACACACTCGCATTTTCGGTTATCTCACTCTTTCCAGCTTGCTTTCCCTATTTGATCATAATTACACAACAAAAAGGCTTATATGATGCTACCAGCTGTGAGTGCTGGAAGATTTGCAAATGGTACAAAATCAAAACTGATAGATCTGCATCATTGTGTTTTGCTGGTGACATGTTGCAAGTGACAAGTTTTACATAGAAATAAATTATATTTCCAATCTTTTTTTTTTACTGATACACTATAACTCGTCCTCTTTTTCCTCTTTCCTCCTCCTCTGTCCATCCACTTCACTCCCACTGAACACCACTTCCTTGTTTACGTGTATCACAGACAGACAGACACACACTGTAAAAAAAGATAAACAATAGCTACTCAATAAAATTGAGGCAACAGATTGCACGCAATATTATTAATTAAATCTAACTACATTACAAGTTGAGTTAATAACAACTTAACAGGAAGTGCCTGTCAATTAAAAACGGACTAATTCTATTGTGTTGGATTCATTCAAAATTCTCTTGATTTAGAATTACATACACATAAAGATTATATTTAATGTGGTCAAAATAAGTAGATTCTATCTCAAACATTTTTATATTAAAGTAACTTAAACAACTGCCTCAAAATCAAGGACACATTTATATTTAATACATTTTATAAAATATATTAAGTAAAATGAAATGACTACAGAATAATTTATTACAGTGCACACACACACACACATACACACACATACTACAGTCAAGCTGACATAACACAAGGTCCGTCCGTCCCCATCCCCCATCGGTGGCCCTGCTGGCTGTCACTCGTCTTGACTGACGGCTGCTGTAAGGCCTGAACTGCCAGGCTCAGCCCGCGGAGAGATTAAAGTCAGCAGGGAAAGAGGATTTACTCTCCACTGTTTTCTCTCCTCTCTCTCTCTCTCTCTCTCTCACACACACACACACACACACATACACACTCACTCCTCACTATCTATCTCTTCTCTCATGCTTTCTTTGTTTCACTTAATGATTTCCTGTCCATGACTGCTTACAGTCTATGTCCAGGAACCAGAATAAGAGGGCAAATATTACATAAAAGTCAGTTTTTCTAATCTGTAGTTGACTGATGTAACATAGGAGCAATACACTTTTTTTTAATACGTTACAGCTGGTGTCAGGTGATCCAGGTGAGGGCAAATCTTCTAGCTCACAGGCAGTGACCATTTCTTAAAATCTTACCAACTACAGAAACTTTTATTACGTCAACAAAGATTATGACAAAAACAGCATAATTGTCAAGGGATGTGTGGAGCAAGAACACCAGAGTTACAATCGTTTTCCATCCAAAATGAGTAAGCATGATAGGAGAACATCGACTTAAATGGAGACATTAAAAGGGCACCAATGAATTATTGATCAAAATATTAAAAGCATTAATCCTAAAAGCTAAAAGGAGATGCGGAAACAGGATGAGAGGAGGTTTGGAAAGAGCAAGGACATGACCTCAACAAACAAAAAAGGTACACTAAGATCCCGAATGCAGCAGCATGTTCACTATTTATCACAACGAAAAGAAAATGGAAATTGTTTTCTAATTGGACCAAAGTGTAGCTGCTGATATGTGGACTCCTACATCTGTCATTCTTTCTGCATTGCTCTTGTTGGTTAAAAAGTCCATAATTTGTTTCCATCTTGTCTCTGTCTGCCTCAGCATCACATCTTCTCCTTCCTACAAAACAATGTTCACACACTACCACTTCACGTCATGTTGTAGAGATCATTTGAGCTAACTTTGTTGCATGGCATGTGTATGAACAGAGTGTAGAAGAACAGAGCAGCATACAGTTGTTGGCACAGAGCTCCAAAAGGGGACTGGATTAGCACTGTCATAGGCTGACATGATTAACACACAGCTACACAGAAGAATCCAACAAGCTATTTCAGGCAACAAATAGAAATCCTGTCAAAGCATACACATGGAAATTTCCACTCTGAAAACCCAGGAAACACCCTGTTGAAAATATAGCATTTGTTTGTATAAAGAGGAGCCTTATTGAGAAGACAATGTTTTTACTTTGAAACTACAGTGTGAGACCTGTTGGTTGGAATAAAGTTTGCAATTTGTACATTATTATGAAAACTATTCATTATATATTACCATATGATATGCTTGACATTCAAGTGGTTAAGCTCCGAAACTGAAATGGGTGTTTTTTTCCTCTGACATATTGTGACTCTACAGCACTAACATTACAATATATGGAACAATTATTTATTAATTCAACCAGAACTCAGGTTGCGGGGCACTGGAGCTAATCCCCGCTGACATTGGGTGAGAGGCGGGGTTCACCCTGGACAGGTCACCAGACTATCTCAGGGCAGACACATAGAGACAGACAAGCATTCACATTCTCATTCACTCCTACTGGCAATTTAGAGTCACCAATTTAACATATTCTTTTAACTGGCACAAGAAAGTATGAGCACATTTCACCTGTTTTAGCTTCACTGCACTGGCTGCCCGTTCATTTTAGGATTCATTTTAAAATTATTTTATTTGCTTTTAAAGCTTTAAATGGTCTTGCTCCTCCTTACCTTTCTGAGCTGTTGCACCCCTACTCTCCTACCCGCTTTCTCAGGTCAGCTGACCAGCTTCTCCTGAGAGTGCCAAGAGCTAGGCTGAAGCTCAGAGGGGAACAAGCTTTTGCCATTGCAGCTCCAAAACTGTGGAATGAATTGCCGCTGCACATCAGACAGGCCTCCTCACTGTCTCATTTTAAATCTCTTCTTAAAACCCACCTCTTCTCGTTGGCTTTTAACACCACGTAGAGTGTTGATTTTATGTTGATTTTATGATTTTTTGTTTTTATTGTATTCATGCATATTTTATTTTGTGCGGGCAGTTCATTTTATTTATTTTTATCCCATTTTGAATTTATTTTATCTTATTGCATCTTACTGTTCTATTGTTTACTACATCTCTTTGTATTGTGTTATGTATTTATTGTTTGTGCAGCACTTTGGAAGCCTTGTGTTTGCTAAAATTGTGCTATATAAATAAAGTGTATTGGATTGGATTGGATAACATAAGCTGCATGTTTTTGGACTGCAAACTCCACACAGAAGAGCCTCAAGCCGGATTCAAACCTGCGACCCTCTTGCTGTGAGGTGAAAGTGCTAACAACTACACCGGCGTGTAACCCACTGAACAATCATCCACCGAAAAATTAACTCCCATGGCGTCCACCATTCCTGAACACCAGAACTCACAACTTTGCGCTTTCAGGAAAATTCCAATAACGATTTTATGAATACCAAAAGACAGTATCATTTATATTAACCCTTCTCATAAACACAATAAACATGACCCTGTTTGAAGGCAGCATCAACAATTGCCAAGTGTTAGCAACATTATGCTAAGGTTAGCAGAACAATCGGATCGGTGGGCGGATTGTTCTAATAGAGGCTTTTCAGTTTTATATGCATTACATTACATTACATTACATGTCATTTAGCAGACGCTTTTGTCCAAAGCGACTTACAATAAGTGCATTCAACCTGATGGTACTAGACATAGACCACAGGAATCAAGTAAGTACATAAACTGTCATTGCTACAGGAGTGCTATATGTTAAAGAAGAAAAGAATAGAAAAGAAGAAGAAGAAGAAGAAGAAGAGCACATTTTTTTTTTTTTTTTTTTTTTTTTTTTTTAAATATATATATGTGTTAGGTGACCATGGCGTAACCGAGGTATTGTTGGAAGAGATAGGTCTTCAGCCTGCGGCGGAAGATGTACAGGCTGTCTGAGGTCCTGATGTCGGTGGGGAGCTCGTTCCACCATTTGGGAGCCAAGATAGAGAAAAGTCTGGAAGAGGTTTTGAGGCGAGTTGACCCACGGAGGGTGGGAGTTGCCAGCTGTTTGGCTGATGCAGAGCGGAGAGGACGGGCAGGGGTGTAGAGTTTGAATGCATTTCTTTCTAAAGCATTTGGGAATTTTTTCCCCACAGTAACAAACTGGTATGAACTGAACTGCGACTATGGCTACTGCTACACTAGTAAGCTTAACACCTTTGTAAGAATTTATGAAAAACACCTGCCTGCAGGTAGATTTAATGCAGCCTGGATAAAAGATACATTTAAGAAAGACAGTTTCTTCTTTGTCTTCCACTGCTTGCAAGACCAACTGAGGAGAGATGCAGGATAAAAAAGCTGAAGTCACACTTGTTCAGCATACGTCGCTGTAGCAGACTGTCAGGCTGTTGAGATAAACTGCCTCGACTCTGAACCAAAAAGACTGCTATCAATCAAGCTCCGTGTTCAGTTGAGATAAACACTGTTTGTGAGGAAAATAGGACATCAGGACACTCTGGCCGCACGGAAATTCACAGTCCAGGAAAACCAGGTCAGCTTGTGCGTTGTTCAGTTGTATTTTTCTCACGGGTTTTTAGAAGCACTAACCTAAATCTGGGGGGATTTTTAGGATCACTGGTGCACATTTCTCTCTGTTTCATGCATTTGTTTTTGCGGCTTAGTTGGAGAGGCGGTGGCAAATGAGAGAGTGTGCACAGTGTGACTGAAAAATTAGCATTGCTATTTCTGTAATGCTCCTTTTCTTTGTGTAATTGCGAATAAAGCTGTATAATTGAATAGCACACAAGTGAACTCTGGGCAGCCAGAGGGTTCCTGCAGCAGCAACAAATTAACCCTACAGGAATGACATGCATGAAGGAGCAGTAATGGGCAGCTGAAGAGATTTCTTCTCCACATCTTACCTCATGCACAATAACACTATAAGGTAAGAGAGGTGATATAAGTGACTTTGAATGAAGACAGGGCAGAACTGGCTTTAAAGAACATTTAATAACCTCTTATTCCCTTTTTCCCTCATCTATTTTCACTAGACTTGACTTCCTATCTTTCATCTATTCAATCTTTCCTCCTCAAAATTAGTACATTAGTAGGTCAACCAGACTGCGGCTTAAAACTTTATTATAATGGCTTTATAATAATCTCCATAATTATAACACAGACATGCCACCAACACCTACGTTCTGCCTTCTGTCAACTGAAGGAGGCTGCAGACTGAACAAGTCATGCTTTAAACGACAATTTTAACACTTTTCTACACTCGAAAAAACGAAAACATCACACAGGGAGAACTGGTTCAAGGACGAGATGGGAGCAGCTACAGGACAGACACGGGTGTGTGTGTGTGTGTGTGTGTGTGTGTGTGTGTGTGAGGATATAGGTGTGGGTGTGTCAGAGTCGGAGGGTCCAACATTTTACTACATCAAAGCAGAGCCATGTTTCATTATTCACTGGATAGAGGCAGGTCAACATTATTAATGCAACAGCAGTGTGTGTGTGTGTGTGTGTGTGTGTGTGTGTGTGTGTCTGTGTCTGTGTCTGTGTGTGTGTGACAGCCTGACTACATACAGAACATACATTCTGGTGTTTAAAGGTGCATGTGTGTTTTCGTACACACTTACACATGGTGCATGGGGGTACAGTTGGTGTGGTCCTGGGTATCTATATTATCTATATTTATATTATAGTATCTATATTATCTATCACAATCAGAACCAGATCAGAAGTAATTTGTTGTGATGTATTGGTGCAAAAGAACAAAGTACTAAATGTAAATATATATTAAGAAAGCAAGTACTTCAAGTCAAAAAACAGCAGCACACATAGAAAATATGGAGAATAGAAAAAGTCAATATGTAAAAAATATAAACAGTGGAAACAGTATGTACAAATATGGAGTTATGTAAATGAGAATCATTACCCAGCTTTCCTTTATCATTATAGCAGTTAGTTGCTCCAGATTACATAACTTATTTTCACGAGTTTTTCTCTTTAATTTATCAAATAATACGACTGTGACCATTTGGCATCCCAACTTGATTTAGCAGAAGAAGTGCACTTTAAAAAGAAATAAGGCTGAGTAGTTCCAAAGATGCAGACTTTTACAGTAATACTGCAGATTTTACATTTCTAGGTCATCCAAGGTGCACAACCATAGACTACATGAGAGAAGTAGAAGTAGCCTAAAGGTCTTAAAACTTAATATCGCCCTTCTTCACCGTGCTTCCATGGGTACGAGTTTCCATGGATATACAGTATATGCTGCTGGTTATAGAAACATTAACCAAACTCTTCTTTACGTCCCTGAAGTCAGTGCACAGCCTACAGGAGAGCCCATCTGACAATGCAATGTATTTGTCAAAATCCTCCTATACTGAAATTATTACCTTAGCTAAGTGTATCTCACTGAGTTTCACCTGTTTTAACTGTCTGGGGATGTAGATAGAATAAGCACTCAAAATGTTCTTGCTGAAGCAAAACAGCGCAGAGAAAAAGGAAATTTCATGTTGACACTTAGATGATTTAATCTGGACAATGAATCAGTCTTCACCTGAACTGATACTGTTGTTCTCATCATAAATTGATCGACTGATAAACTTTATTATGTCATATGGGAAAAAGCAGTTGCGCAGACAACATACAAGTCTAAAAAACAGTCCAAACACACCAGAACAGTATAGCGAGACCTGTGATGCCGGGGATCAAGCCCCTGATGCAACTTGTTATCAATATCTGTCTGCCATAAGGATTAAAAAAATATATTAAGGCACAATGAAATGAGGTAAACAACAACAAAATTCAAATATTGGCCTTATGTACACTGTTTACATGTACTGAAAGCTGTGAGTTATCTGACCACCTGTGCACAGATTTCTTTCCACTTTCTTTTGCAGTCAATATACTTTAATGGATCACACACATGCAGTTGAGTCGTGTTACACTACAGGTCCTCTTATTACGTTGAAAAAACACTTATCCTGTCATCAGAGAGGCTCTTGTTAAGATGGAGACCGATAGCCTTCAATAATTACACCTTAACACATGTAAACACACACATGTACTCTTATATTCAGTGATGCCCTGTCAGCCTGTCAGTCGACTCTAACCTACCAAGCAGAGCAATATATTTATAATCAAATCTGTCACAGAGAAGCAGGAGGATAAAGTACCTGCTGACACAACATATATAGCATCATCCATTCTCAGACAACCTTCATATTATATTAGATACGTCCACACAACACAACATAGAGGATCAGGGTTTTGCAGTGTATCATTTCCTGTAGCTCGTGTTTCTTTGTTTGTCTCCATGCTCTGCTGTGTCTCTCGTACAGAGGTTAACTGTTCTATATATATAAAAGTAAACAATGTGATTTGAACATCACTGAACGTCGGTGCCTCGCACTTTGTGCTTCACATTTTACATAACTAAGTCACTTCCGGTAGTCTCGTCACTCTCGTAACTACCGGAATATACAAACATTTATTTCTTGTTTAAACTGTCTTTTATAACACTTAACCAGGACGTTTTTTGCCTTAAACCTACATCAGTGTTTTTGTAGCCAAAATCAACGAAACCGCAGGATTTTTTACAACTGCGAACTGTATGTGTATGTATAATGGAACCTGGTCTCAGAAATCCGTGAAATAGCCACGGATTTCGCTTAACTCAAAATCCGTGGAATAGCCACGGAATTGCTCAAATTTCCGTGAAACTGACACGGATTACGCTACAATGCAAGTTAAAGACAGTCATATCCCGTGGCCATCCCATTGATATTTTTTCCTATTGGTTTGTTCCAAGTCACGTGACTTTCAAGGTTCCGGCGGTCAGAACAAAAAACATGGCAGACAGTTCTCTCATTTTTAGTGAAAAAATTCATATTTTGACTTTGTTTCTGCATAAAAATGGATTTTGATCACATTTCTAGCGAGAAATATATGTTTTATTTTCTAAATATTCACTCAGTGAATGTACATAATCACTTTGTATGTTGGAATAGCCACGGGATATGACTGTCATTAACTTGCATTGTAGCGAAATCCGTGTCAGTTTCACGGAAATTTGAGCGATTCGTGGCTATTCCACGGATTTTGAGTTAAGCGAAATCCGTGGCTATTCCACGGATTTCTGTGAGATCATGTTGGTTTAATGACGTGTGCGATATTTATGCTTCACTCCGCTCTGTACCGCGAAATAATCATATGTGTCATTTTGACATCTGCTCATATGGTTAGATGTGGGTGGTACTGACAAACTTTTTCTGTATAAACCAGAGCGTTTTCCTCAAAACTTAACCAAGAGCTCTGTAAATATTTTCTGCCGTAATCTCAGAATTAACAATATAGCAGAGACGGTTTAGAAGCTTCTATCTAGTATATCTCAATACAGTAACCTCCTGGAGTGCTGCCATATTTGTCATATCTATAAATCCTTTATTTCTATATGGTTTGACTTTTCTGGTGTGCTCTCCAGTGAAAACTAGAGCCTGACTGATCAGGATTTTTGAGACCAATGCCGATATTATTTAAGAGGGGGAAAATTCAGCGATAACCGATATGCCGGCCGATGTAGTAATTTTTTGAGCTGGATAAAAAATAGACAGAAATTAGAAATTTATATGGATTGTGCACCGATTTTTCACCACTCTGCAAATGTCCCCAGAGAGCTACTTCCTCAAACATAACACTTTATTAAATACTATTAAAAATTATTATACATAATATACAACAATGTATTACATTGTCAGCTAATTTTATAATGATAACTGAAAAAATAAGGAAAAAATAAGAATAAAATAAATAGCTTAATAAATATCATTACTGTTCAGTGTCAGTCAATTGCTGACTATTTCAAAAAAAGAAATTAAGAGCTAACAACATTTCTAAATCAGACTAAGAAACATTTTCTGCATTGCATATTGTGTTAAAAGAAAGTTGTCATAACGGCACATATTGGACAGCATATACAGTCATGGAAAAAATTATTAGACCATTGTTTTTTTTCAATTTTTTGTTCATTAAAATGAAGAAGATATTAGAAAAAACAAGCATGGTCTAATCATTTTTTCCATGACTGTACACCGATACGACAGGACTTTTGACAGGCCAATATCAGCCGATAATATCAGTCAACCGATATATCGGTCGGTAACAGTAACACGCGTTGTGCACAGGCTGAGAAAAATCCATATTTTCACTCTTATTTATTCAACACATTTGACTCCAATGCAAATTAAATTAGTGTTTTCCGCCACGGGTAAGATGTGGACCGAAAGAGGCTCTGACCTTTACATTGCTGCTGGTTGTTAGTTGTGTCAGAGATGACTGTTGATGTATTACTCTATTATTAGAATAGGACATTTATTATTAGAAAATATTAATTAAGTCATATATTTCACTTCCATTACAAGCTAATAAAATATTTTCACAGACACACAAACCACCAGTGCACACATACTGTAGCTCCATGCTGACCTATAAGCAGTAAACACATATGCCAAGACGTGACCAGGCCAGAGAGCATGATGGGAGCCTGGGGGATAAACTATTCAGACAGAACACCCACCACTTCATGCCTGACTGCTAATATACTATACATGTACCAACAGCCTCACACACACGTACACAAATGCATGGACTTAAGAGTGCTCTAATGTGCTTTTTTTCAGTCTGACACACAGAATTCTAATTTTAGAATGAAAATCAAACAAGAAAATCTCCCTGCACAGGACAGAACTGAGACATAAAATTTGAGCCGCCAGTCATTTTATATCATTGTGGCCAGACATGGTCCTAGATGCATTAAAAAACAAATTTTGGGTGGTTAATAACACAATTCGCTCACAATCTTCATCACATTTAACTTCAAAACTAGACAGTGAAAATCAAATTGAGAATGCAGAAGTGCATTAAAAGACTCTTGTCTTTAAACTCTCGTAGTTGCAAGAGCAGCATGAGCATAGGATTCATTTAACAATATATAACCACCATATTAAAAAGATTCTTTTAACTTTTCATGTGAACAAAATGTACTTGAGCCAGGGCTATGAGTCATTTCATTATTTTATATTCAGTTCCTTTACCATTCATTAACACATCAAAAAGCAAACACTAGGTTTCATCCACTTTCAGATCCAAAACGTCAGATGTTCAGAGAACGGCGTTGTGATCGAGCCCCCTGAGGTCCAGCCAGGTTGACCACAGTGGTTGAATGTGAATGTAACAAGGTAGAAAAGCTCAAACAGAGCTGGTTTTCTGCCCACAGCAACGCCTGCCGGGGCAATATGGCCTCGCCGAATTAAAACATTCCCTATGGAGAGACAGGAAGGACACACAGAGGGAGATCTGCTGCGGAAAATCACCGAGGAAATTGGGAAGATAAATGCCTGAGCGTGTTATTTTGCAGTTTTTTTCCATTGAAATGCCCCCAATGATGACATCTTTTGTTATTCAAAAAACACTGCCCTGTAATTCTCCAGTACTTTGCAAACATAATCACAAACCCTAGGGGCTCCTTTCTGGCAAAAAAAATCCCTGTAACGCTATTATTCTCACAGCAGCTGCCACTCAGCACTGGAGCAAAGAGGTATGAGGTCACAACCTGACCACCTGGCAGTGACTGTAAAAACACAACATTTAAGATGCACGGCTCTGATTTTAACACCTTCACCGTGACGAAGGATTACGAGACGCCAAATGACAAATGGTTCCCAGCGTTCAGCCATTTTTTTTTTGTCTCAGCTGAGCAGGGATGATGGAGCAGATTGTATTTCCACGTTATATAATCCAAAGGAGGGCAGGCAGACAGAAAGCTATGGAGGGCGGGATTGAGACGGGCAGATTAACCAGAGAAATGGATGGAAGGGAAGACAGACATGTGCAGAGGTGGATTGGTCTGTCAGAAAGGAAGAAAATAAACACTAAACTACACGTTTTAAAAGATCATTTCAGTAGATTCTTTTTCATAAAAAAAGATGCATCTAGCATCTGCAGCCACCTACAGACATCTTCTTCAAATGTTATGATGTGTCAACATCAATAAATCAGAGCAAATGATGTGCAGGCACACAGATATGCAGGCAGGAAAACCTGGTGGTGTGGGACGTTACAGGAGATTCAAAGCAATCATCTGTGGCCTGCAGGGATAATCACTGCAAAGCCCCACTGTCCCATTCACTGAGGATAAAACCCACTGGATTAATCTGTAGGCCTACAGAATACACACACACACAAACACACACACACACACATAGATGCCCCACAACACTTACATAACACATGCACCACTCTCTCTCGCTCGCTCTCTTTTACTTTCCCTCCCTCATACACGCTTTCCCTTTTTCTTTCACGTTCGCAGCCTCGCTCTCACTTTATGTTCCCGCTAACACACGCAAAACCTGGAGCGCACACATATACACAAACACACACACGCACTCTTCACCACCCCCTCCTTTCCAATGTTTTTCTCCTCTCTCCCTCCGCTCGTACACATTCGAATGGACACCTGTCAACGTGCTGCTCTTAACATGCTGTTCATTTATACACTCACACTTTCTGACAGGCGCCTATAGTACGCTATTAAAATAGATATAGGTACATATTCGCATACATTTGCATGACATAATGATGAAGAAAGACATGTAAAAACTATTGTTTATTTCCCACAGGATGCTGCGTTTGCTGAAATACAGACATCATGGTGACAGGATACACACACGCACACACACACACACACACACACGCACACACACACACACACACACACACACACAGTCACATATATATGACTGTGAGGGGCCGATATTTCTAGTGTTTTCCCAGTTTGTGGAAGACTTGGAGGGGTGTTAAGTTTATAACTAATATCACATCAATTTGGACAATTATAATGACTTTGTGTGCAAAATTTTAGGGAAAAAAAAGCTACAGCAGACAATAAATAAACAACATACATTTAAAGACACAACTGGTCAAAGAGGTCCACTGGGGACCAACTACAACCGTTAGATGTGGGGAAAGCCATTTAGTTAGTTTTGATTTTCTCCAGATTGATTTTACATTGATTTGGCTTAGGTGGTGCTTGAAAGACTTTTAATTGTCAGGAAAACCCTCATTTCCCTGAGAGATGCTATTTTTTCTTCTGAAATGTTGACTTTTTAAAAATTCAGACATTTTTACCCCTAAGAGGACAAGAGGTTGATGTGCATCCCTACAGACTGTAGCTCCTGAGGAATCAGGTTACTACAGATCCGCCATGTCATCCTGATCAATATGAGAGGATATACATTTCACAGTTTCAAACATCATGACCCGCTTTGTCGATGGAGTGTCAGGATCAGGATACAGAGTCTGTCTCTGTGGTGGTCAGCGCAAGAAACTAGGATCACATCCTTCTAAATGATGGTTGGCTGGATTTTAGAGTACAAGTGTTAAAGGTGCTCTGAGGAGTTTTGAACAAGCAGGACTGTGTGATGATAATAATCTGCCAATATGTATCATGACACAGGGGTTATGATTCAATATGTTGCATTTAATTGCAATATTGTTAACAAGATATATTGTGATTTTTTAAATCTAATTTTAGGATAGCTGTCTAATGTAAAGAACACACTCCTATATGCATAAAATCTGAGAAAAAAAATGTATGATTACTGATGCAATCACTATCTGGGATCTGCATTTGCATTTATCATATTTATCCCTATAACATCATAGCACCACTTGTGCATTCTGTCTACTACAACTCTTTGCATTTAAAGAATTAATTAAAAAGCATCACAGTGTTTTTCATAATCAACACAAAATAAAAAAAACATCAATATTTTCTTCAACCCCTACAAGAGAAAGATAAAGTCATTGTTTTGCAAGTCACAAGAAAGTGTAAAGTCTTGGCTGTGGATTCCCAAACCTCACATTTTGTGTTTTTAAGTCCTAAACAAGAACTAATTTGTCCATCTGCTGGTCCACACTCAACTTTCCCTAATGGGGAATCAATTACCTGCACACTTTCTAACATAATTTTTAATCTTCGCAGATATCATTAGAGTTAGACTCATTACAGTTGAAAAGGCTAAAGTCTAAAATCATCAGTATTAAAGTCAGCTGCAAGTTTCTTTTGTTTTTTTTAAGTCAAGCCGAAAAGACACATGACTCAAATCCACACCTCTGCGAATGTTTAAGTACACACTGTGTGGGTGAGACCAAAACATCCTGCAGGGCTTCTAAAAACATCTGCTCCTCCCAGAAGACTTAACTTAAGATGACAAACAACAACTCTATTTGGATAAGTGCATCCAAATATTAAGTATTAAGAGTGCATTTCTAGACATCGTATATATAAAAATCCCACAGGGTAGGAAAGGCAGCAGCTGTAAATGTGATCTCCTTGCTCATTTTATTTGCTGAAACCCAATAAGTGAGCAACAGGCACTGACAAGAAGATTGTGATCACAGTGCATTCTTGGATATTACTGCTTTTCTACCATCTGGCACTTTTGTCGCAGATTCCATTGAAATTCGAGAGTGCAAAAAGAAGAAGATGAATAAATAACAAAGGGAATAAATTAAAGTGTATGGCTGTGAAAGGGATAAGAGGGAAAAGTGTGTTGCTGTTTGTGTGTATGTGTGTGTGTTTTTGACAGATGCAGCAGGAGGCTGGTGGTAATTTCTCACCATTCTGTGGGCAGGGTGATGGATTGGTGAGTGATGTGTGCTGCTGAGGGAGGTGAGAGGGGGAGGACATTTTCCCAGCAGGAAACTGATTATTTAAGCACCGCGGGTTCATGCTCATGTACAAAAAATCTGAAGAAAAAACACCTGTTTCACCTGCAGCCTCCACTAACCTGTTTTTTTTTTAAACTCTGTGACACGTTACCTACTTTACATAATCAAGTGCTGCAATGCAATGCTACTCAACTTTACAAAGAGTTTAATGCTGATTTCATTGATATTGGTCTGATTTTTTAACAAAATAATTTCTGCAGCAGATATCTAAGAAGAGAAATGCTTAAAAGGTCAAACAAGGTAGGATGTGTTTTAGTTGGCTGAGGTATCAGCGTGTGTTAAGTGCTTCACAGTTGTTTCCTAATTAATGTATCTATCTGTTTACTTCTGCTAACAAGAAACACCACAGGCTGCCAAACAAAGACAACACACACACACACACACACACACACACACACACACACGTGTTGATCTACTTAAGAGTTGGCCTGAGCTCTTTGTCCTTGCTGACTTTAACACAGATACGATGGCAGGACGGCAAGCAAGGAGGGCCAAAAGTTTTTGTATAATGCTTTTTCCTGAAATGGAGGTGCAATACAATTATGGAATAATACCATTATTAATGTAGTGATTCTGAAGCCCTGCCTTGAATAATAAACAAATAACAATCATTCACCTATTTTCAAATGTTTCTAAGTCAATTCACAGCTTCACAACATGATGATGCAGTCCCGATAACTTTACTTAATAACAATATTTTATGAAATGAGCCTTTGTTGTTAATTTTAGAGAGAAATAGTGCATCAATATATTGAGTCAGAGCTGTAACTATTTGTTCCTGTATCCCGACATGGAGACACAGCAACAACACAGTTGCCAAACTCTTGGTGTGCCAAACAACAACAGTGTTTTTGGCGTTCTTACTGAGCGTTTCCACCACGAAGTACACACTTCTTCTCACATAGATAGATAGATAGATAGATAGATAGATAGATGACGACTCCCTATTCAGACAGTATTTTTGGTATGGCCAAAGAGCTCTGACTCTCATAGTAATTATTAAGTCAAAGGTCAAAGTTCAAGTCATCATCTCTGCCTCTCCTCCATCACAACACCACTAGCCATGGCTACTCCTAAGAGACTGTGTAAAATAAATACAAAATAATCTAGAATTCACCCAAAATAAATGCCATCAAAATGTGACAACGTAGAGGAAATCATTTCACTTGTTTCCAAAGCAGATCAACTTGTAGGAAGGGTTTTTGCCGCTCATTAATTGCCCTGCCTGCTTTCACAACCTGATAAAAACTTCTACGCAGCAGCGAGAATCGGAGGCTGGCAGATGACCCACATTTGTTTAAGGAAAATGGAAATTGTAATATATCTTAACAGCACAGATGTGATTTGTCCGCCTGTCTGTGGCCGCTGGAGCTCAGTGTGCTGCTCCGGAGCTGTCCGCGGTGCTGAACACTCTTCACTCTGCAAAAGGCTTTAAACCCGCGAGTTAAACCCTCCACTTCACTACGACCCTTCAGAAACACGGAAAACAACTTCACCTGGGCTGCTTTATCCTTTAATTTAATCCTTACAACAAACAACTACTTTAATCCTGTAATATATTTAAGACGGAAGCTCCGGTTTCAAACAGGGACACAGAAAATTCCACAAACTTCGATCCTTTCAGCAAATAAAAAGACACGTTTTACCATCATCCCTTCACTGGCTCTGTAAAACTAGTCCGTGTTGAACAAATCACGGAGTGAATAGCTACAGGAAACAGACAATGTAACAGCTGCTGGTAAAAACTTTAACAAGAAATAAGCTGCAACACACATCACATTTTATGAATAACTCAAAAGTGATGTTCTGTTTCTACCAGTGGACCTAAATTAGTAAAAAAAAACAATGGTCAAACCTACCTGGTTAAGTTTCTTCTGCTCTTTTTCTTCTTCTTTATTTTGCTGTATTTGTTTCGCTTCTGGATGAAAATGTCCGTCCGTGCTGCCGCTCCACTCAACGGGACTGTCCCCGGTGGAACACACCGCCCTCCTCCACCACAAGTGTAAAGCCAGGCGGAGTGAGAAATCACACACTTCCTGTTAATATTTTACAAAATAAAACCAGCATATATACAGTAACCTCTTTGTGAGGTAAAATGCCTTTTGTTTTGTTTTGTCCGCTACAGCAGCATGATAGACTGGCTACAGTGACATGTCCTCTTGCCGACTTTCTCCACCAGTTCCGTTTCTATAGCAACATTTCCTGCCCAAGCTTCTATTTTATTAACTTTTCATTAACTTGAAGTTTACCCGACTCAACACCTCCTCGGATACCATATTCAGAGGTAACATTAAAAAGAAACTGTCCTTCAACAACAGTTCCCCTCCACATGGTTCCGGGCTGCTTGGTCCAGTTAACAAATTATTATTATTATTATTATTATTATTATTATTATTATTATTAATAATAATAATAATAATAATAATAATAATAATAATAATAATAATAATAACAACAACAACAACAACAACAACAGCAGCAACAATAATAATAAATTGCGTTCATATAGGCCTAGCGCTTTTCTAAACACTCAAAGAACAGGCAATACATACATTGTACAAAGAAAGTAATAATGCCCAGATTAATAATTTCATATTGTAGATGGACAGTTTCAAACCTCACTGTATTATTTATTTATTTTTATTATAGTTGTAATTATTATTGCTGTCATGTGTATTGTAGTAGTAGTTGCTGGTCTTATTTCTGTTGTTCTTGTTCTTAACATTTGTTTAGCTATTATTATCATTATTTAATTTATTAATTTAATGTTGTTGTTATTTATTTATTTATTTATTTATTATTATCTTTAAATTCACATGTGTGTTATTTACATTTGTGTCGTGTCGCTTTTAATTTGATGGTTAAGTCACCTCACTTCCTGCCTCACTGTGTTCAATTTGATGCTGCTCACAAAATGGCCGCGCCCTCTGATGTCACAGGGAGTGAATAAAAGGTTGTTTTATACAGGCACATCACTTCATTACATCTGAGAGCATGGCTGCCATAAACACTAGCAAAATGAAAGAAACAAATAAAGAAAAACTTGGGGGATGGGCCTACTTAAAATACACCCTCAGGAAGTCAAGTAGATTTTTGTTTTGTTTTTGATTTATTTATTTTCTTTTTACTACTACTCGTTAAAAAAAGGCTGGAAAAAAGATTTAAAGGTCGAGATTTAAAAAATATTAATAAAACATTCAACCTTTTTTGACCTAAATTATGAGTTATTATTTTTGAAAAATTGAGATTTGGTTCTTCGAGCACAGCCATGAGTGGAGATTGTTCCAAAAGGCTGATGAAAACCTACAGGTATTTAAAAAAAAAAAAAAAAACTGGACACTTTTTGTTTACACATATAATAACCAGGCAAGGCTGGAGGATGATTTATGGCAATTATTGTTATCATTTCTTTTTTAATTTGTGGTAGTTTAGTCTGACTCCTAAGAGAGCAGGATACGAAAAAATATACTGAATAATAATAAGATAAACTTTTGATGAAATGAAAAACTATACAAAAATGTATCAATAACATAAATTGTCTAAAGTTAAAGGGCTACTTTTAGGATTATTAAAGAGATTAAAATCCAGTGTAAGAGACTGAGACAAGAGACAGAGGAAGGATGTGCGCAGTGCTTTTCGTTTTTTTCCCGTTTTTTCCATTCCATCCATACACACCTGACCTTCTTTCTCTTTCTGCAGAAGACAACCTGCTGGGACCCTTCAAAGGGCAAAAGTAGTGCAAGTTCCATCCCACATACACTAATACCTTTCTGCACTCAGTAGTTGTCATTTCCAGCACTGAGACACTGACCTACTGATGGCTGCTGGCATTTAAATGATGTGCGGTAAAAACTTGCTACCACCACTTCTCTTTTATTCGGCTCATTTTAATTACATTTTCTGTGAGAAACAAAACCAAAACAGGATGACATGATGCAAGCACAATCAGTAATTGAAATAAATCAATGTCATGGTTTTTACATTTGAAAACTAACCTGTGTGAAGACTGGCATCAACACTGGAATCCACTGGAAAATGAGAGTGTTAAAGTTGGCATCTGCCTAAATTTTAATTTTCCAGTGAGCTTCCCGCACGCCTCACACATCCATACAAACCTGAAGCATTTAAGGCAGAAGTGAAATAATCAATTCACCTGGATAATTGCTATTGAGCATGTTCCCCAGCCAGATATCTCCCAGTCCATCTGGAAATTCAAACACTTAAAAATTTGCCTCTGGCCTTTCTAAGTCATAGATTTCTGCAGGGCATCTTCTTCCCAAGTTTATTCAGTGAAGCTTTGTCCAAGCGGATTCAATACACAATGAACTGAATGTGGTCATTTAAATAAATAAAAAAAAGATTCTTAGAGTATCTGCTCGGACAGTTAGGTGAAACCATGGAATTTTAATGTGCTGCCTTCCTTATATATTATTAGCCAGGGAATTAATTATTTGTGTCCTTCTGGCCTTGACAGGATGTGTTTACATGATTCATATCTGCAGCTAAATGTGCACATAGCAACAGTCCACATCCTGCAGAAGAGTACAGCACTGTAAAAAAAAAAAAAAAAAACCTGGATTAGAGAGGTCAAAGGTCAGAAACACAGTGCCTTAATTATTTCTGGGACTCTGGAAAGATCATGTCAGAGAGGTCATGTTAGATGGAGAGAGACATGGTGAGAGAGAGCTGGGGAGTTGTACAGATAATACCATTTTACTCCTCCTCCACTGTCTTTCTGCAGCTTCTTCTCCTCTCACCGTCTTCACTGCTGCTTTAGAAAACCCAACATTACACAGACGTTTCTTCTTAACAGCAGCACATCCATCCAGCCCTTCAGGTCTGATAAGAAACATCAGATCAGCACTGTTTCTGATTTACACGAGATGGATCTGCCTTTTCCCCGTGTGGCCCAGATCGTTACCAGGCCATCGAAGAAACCATTAAAGACTTCTCTCCCAGATTGATGATCCTGTAGCGTTCACTGTGAGCACAATGAATCTCTCTGGACTGTATACATCCAGTAAAACAGACATTCATTTATGAGCAGTTTCTTTGTATTGGTTACAAGTAGTGAGGCGGTTAATTTGGCAGTGACACATGGAACAGACAGTGGAAACAGCTCAGCAATTCCTCTGAAAAAGCTTCATTTTTAGGCCTTGATTTAACACATCAAGCTCACCAGATGTACGTGAATGGAGAACCCACCAGTATAATAAGACTATCATGGGAGTAAGACTTTCCCAGAGAACAGGGCTGGAGGCAGGGCTGCTGAAACAGGTGATCTAAAGCAGTAGTTCTCAACCTTTTTGAGTCGCGACCCCCAATTTAACATGCATGTTGTCCGCGACCCCCGCTCACTGAACAAAATCACACACGCACAGGTCAGATCACCCAAAAAAAGAAACAAAATGACCAAAAAAAGAAACAAAATGACCAAAAAAGACTCAAAATGACCACAAAATGACCAGAAAAGACACTAAATGACCAAGAAGACACTAAATGACCAAAAAAAGACACAAAATGACCCAAAAAGACACAAAAAAGAAAAAAAATTACCAAAAAAGACACAAAATGACTAAAAAAAAGACAGAAAATGACCACAAAAAGAAACAAAATTACCAAAAAAACACAAATTGACCAGAAAATGATCAAAAAAATACACAAAATGACCAAAAAAGGCACAAAATGACAAAAAACACACAAAATGACAAAAAAAAGTCAAAATCCAAATGATTTGGCGACCCCCAGAAATCATCTCGCGACCCCAATTGGGGTCCCGACCCCAAGGTTGAGAATAGCTGATCTAAAGTACAAACACAGATTTTTTGAATTCATGATGTGACATCTCACAGTCCGTGTTATCTACAGTAGGCTGAACAGCACTGGAGTCAGCTGTTGCTCAGTCTATTAATCCCCCCCGCCCAATCCCCTTCACACTCTGCCCCGCCTGACTCACCACAGGAAATTACTGTGGTGTTGCATGATGTATCCAAATGCCACAGAGTGTCTCATTATATGAGCTCTACAGCACAGCAATTAGTTACTTCATTCACGTGAGTACTTGTAAAACCTGAGCACCATATAAGATGATAAATTATTAGACACATGATAATTCATATATGTAGGCAAATTGTTTTAATGAATAAAACATATTTATTTACTATCCTTTTGAGCATGTATAAAAAAAAATCAACATTTGGCCACCTCAGTCAAGTTTCAACTCTGAGATTCCCTTGTGTTATCAGGAACATTCACTATGTTAATCACAACCAGAGCTGCTTGAAAAAGTATAGTATAGTAAAGTATTTTTATTAAATAAATATACAAACATACAGTCATGGAAAAAAATATTAGACCACCCTTGTTTTCTCTAATATTTTGTTCATTGTAATGCCTGGTACAAGTATAATGATGAATAATATTATAATAATAACAATAAAAATACCTCATAAGAGTTTAATTCACGAGCTGATATCTAGCCATTTTCCATGGCTTTCTAAATAATGATTTTGGTTATTATCAATAATACCATGGAAAATGTCTAGATATCAGCTCTTAAATTAAACTATTTTGAGCTATTTTTGTTGTTATCATTATATTTGTCCAAACAAATGTACCTTTACTTGTACCAGGCATTAAAATGAACAAGAAATTGAAGAAAACAATGGTCTAATAATTTTTTCCATGACTGTATATACCGTAAAAATACATACTAGAAATATAGGAGAAATGTAAATGTAAAAGAGGCGAAAAGATTGACTAGCTAAACTAGCTAAAAGCAAGTAAACCATTCAAATAGCTACCTACAGCCAGGGATGGACAATTAAAATAGTCTCCTTAAGGTTAACTGTTACTACTGAAAGGAATAAATTAAACAGATAAGTCTTGCTTAAAGTAGCCAAATTGAAGGAGATGGATACACAGTCAAATAGTTAAAAATATTAAACCAAAATAAATAACTTAATATATATATATATATATATATATATATATATATATATATTAAAAAAATAGTTGAAATACTTAGGTAAAAGTAAAAAAAAAAGAATAATACATATAGCTAAAAGCAGCCCAAAGGAAAAAGAGCCTTAGCTTAGCTTGAGCTATGCGATAACGAGCTACAAGCTAAGGTTAAATAATGGATACATGGTGGTTTCAGCATGAATGCAAACTTGAACAAACTTGTCCAGCACAACATGACATTTGAAACATGACGGGTGGTTTCTTCATCTGACAGGCCCATGGAGGCTCTGCTTTAATGTGTCATGTGATAAACACATGTCTGAGTACAGAAACATATCTGAAAAGTCTTTCTATTCCAAGTCTTTAATAAATCTTCCTACGTTTATGTAGACTTTCATCATGTTTCGTGTGTGTATAACCTGTGCCTTTGTTTTCAATGAACATGCAGTATGAGAATCTGTGATATTACATATGTGCAGTCTGCAGAGATGTGATAGTCCCAGAGGGAGGGCAGAGAGCTGAAGCACCAGCCTGAGAGGAGCATCATGGTCTCAAACACTTATCTAAACGTGCCATCGATCCTGGTAATGGAGCTGCTGTGCTTTCTGCTCCACAACCCTCTATTATGACTTACATACATACACACATACATACATACATACATGCACACAGTATTTAGGCTTCAAGTGGCCACTCCTTTTTCAAAGCACCTTTCATTGTTATTTATAGGCCTGCCTCGCTAAAAGAGTCACTGACACACATTTCACATGAATTCCCTGAAGCAAAGAAAATAAGAGGTGTTTGTTGGAGTCGCAGGTAAGACAGAGTGTTATTAGTGCTTTTATTTTTTTTTCCTCATCTGGATCCTCGGTGCCTTGCCATGTCTCTACACTGTCAATCAATTTGTGCTGTGTGTGAGTCTGAGTGTGTTTGTGTGTGTGCGTGACTAAATGCGTGTGTGCATGTTTGTGTATGTATACTTACAGATGTGTATGTGGGGGAGGGAGGGGTGGGTTTTGTCATTTTTATTGTTTGTTTTTATTCTTTTTTTTTTGTAAAGCACTTTGTGTTGCATTTTTATGTATGAAAAGCATAATATTATATTAATTATTATATTATTAATATTTGTATAACTAAAGTTTGATTTGATTTGATTATAGATGATGGCTGGTACTGTATGGCAGAGGAACGGGAGTTAAGCAAAGCTCCCCTGGCAAGTTTTACTCAGGGTTATTTCCTGTTGCCAGAATGTTTATTAGGTCTGTATCCCACATGCAGAAATGTCAAAGGGCTAGACCAGGGTTCCCCAAACTACGGCCCGCAGGCCACTTCCGGCCCACCAAAGCAATTGGAGTGGCCCACTTAACTATCCCAAACAATCCCTCTAAACATGGCCTGTTTTTTTAAAATTGCATTTATTATATATTTATTTATAAAATATCCACATGTAATCATTAAGGTAGGCGTTCTAATTAAAATTGACCTTATTGTGAATTATTTACAGTAGTAGCTAATTTTCACCCCCTCACACAATGGTACAGTACAGGCCAAAAGTTTGGACACACCTTCTCATTCAATGCGTTTCCTTTATTTTCATGACTATTGACATTGTAGATTCATCAAAACTATTAATGAACACATGTGGAATTATGTACTTAACAAAAAAGTGTGAAATAACTGAAAACATGTCTTATATTCTAGTAAGCAAAGGGTGGTTAATTTGAGGAATCTAAAATACAAGACATGTTTTCAGTTATTTCACACTTTTTTTGTTAAGTACATAATTCCATATGTGTTCATTCATAGTTTTGATGCCTTCAGTGAGAATCTACAATGTAAATTGTCATAAAAATAAAGAAAAACGCATTGAATGAGAAGGTGTGTCCAAACTTTTGGCCTGTACTGTATATTCCGATCTACGTGATGCCAAGCCGCAAGCGTCAAGTTTTTGCGGGCAAGGCAAGCTAACGGAAGAGAGTCGGTCAACAAAATGTGGAAAATTACAAAATTACAAAATCACATCACCTCATTGTTAACTGGCATCAGCTTGTGTTTTTATTTTCTACAAAATAAAAGGAATATCTGTGGTACTTCAAATAAACATGTGAAGACTTTTTCTTACTTTTTTGCAAACCAACAGGTGGTGCTAAGGCCAACAAATGATCGTTATATTTACACAATAACACTGGTGGTCACTTTGGCCCATATCATTTCCTGTTATAGACTGAAAGAAAAGTTGATGTGACCCCCACCGAAAAAAGTTTGGGGACCCCTGGGCTAGACTGTCCTGATCTACTGACATTAACAACGACATGTCAGTGATTCACAGAATTACAGTTGATATAGTCAGAAATGTAGCTCAGAGACTGCCCACACATATATACATTCATACATCCGGTGCTGTAAAATTGACAGAGGACAACATGTGCTAAGTATTCATATTCAAAATGACATAACTGTAAACTGTGTCTTTCTATGGCTGAATGTTTAACATGCAAATGTCCAACTGTCACATTAACACCTTTCCGTGCATCCATCTGACAAACTCTCTTGGGTGTAAAAAAGATACAAATTCACTCAAAGTTGTTGAATTCAGGCAACATTTAATCCCAAAAAAAACACAATCAAAACTGATAAATTAGAATTATACAACATAGAAATGAACATTAATACACAAGCATCAGTTGAACAAGAGAATCACACAGTGCACCTTGTTTCCTCTGACCTCAAACTGACACGGCCTGCAGATGTTTAATCTGTTGCAAAGATTTCCTCCTTTTCTTTGTACACATTGCAAACAGAGTGAATATAGGTTTATTTGAAGATAAAAACATTAGTTTTAACATGTTAATAATATATTAATCTCTGTACCAAAATCAGTATTTCTTTTTATAAAAATGGATAAATGGATTTATATTGCAATTAAATTTGCAAAATTTGGATCCCCTTTTTTTTTCTTCTTTCTTTTTTTTTTTTTAACAAATATGTGAGACGAATCCTTGGTTTGTTTTACTGTTTTCTAGATTTTATAAATACATTAACAAATCTTCTTTATCAATTCTTCTTTATCAGTACTAGCTGCTGAAATCATGACACATATCAAATAGATGGACATTCTTTTACAATCAATTATAAAACTTCAAATTTTCTTCAGTAATCAGTAAAACAAACTGTACCACAAATGTTAATACCTCGAATATGACGCCACAATCAGCGGGATGTCTGCTGCAATAAAGTGGTGTGTGAAGAACAGCTGATGTCACAAAAATGAAATGAAAAGAACAAACAAACAAACATTGCTTGTTGTTTAAAAGTGCCCATTTATGAGTAGTTACTTCAGGTTTAATACTGTTAGTTTACTGTTCACACATGGTAGTTTAATTTTGATCCCTCCACACACGCACAGGATTATAATCCTCCCAGCTGGTTGGATTCAGGAATATTATGTTGATGCGAGTTTTTGACTTGAAACATTGCTGAATGTGCCGACAACAACATGGTCTCACAGGAATCCATGAAATAGCCACAGATTTGCTTAACTCAAAATCCGTGGAATAGCCACAGAATCACTCAAATTTCCGTGAAACTGATACGTCTTTCGCTACAATGCAAGTTAATGACAGTCATATCCCGTGGCTATTCCAACATACAAAGTGATTATGTACATTCACTGAGTGAATATTTAGAGAAGAAAACATATATTTCTCGCTAGAAATGTGATCAAAATCCATTTTTATGCAGAAACTAAGTCAAAATATTGATTTTTTCACTAAAAATGAGAGAACTGTCCGCCATGTTTATTGTTCTGACCGCCGGGACCTTAAAAGTCACGTGACTTGGAACAAACCAATAGTCACGGGATATGACTGTCATTAGCTTGCATTGTAGCGAAATACGTATCAGTTTCACGGAAATTTGAGTGATTCTGTGGCTATTCCACGGATTTTGAGTTAAGCAAATCCGTGGCTATTTCACGGATTCCTGTGAGACCAAGTTCGCCGACAAACATCCACAGAGAAGGCTTCTCTGTGGACGTTTCTATTGTCAGTCAAGTACTCACAGACCTTTAGATCCACACCAACTGCAGGCTGCTATCTGCCACCTCCTGGAAACCACTCAACAGCTCCCGAGCAAATGTGTTCAGGGTGAAGAAAACAACTCATCCCTGCAGGTCAAAGGTCCGGAGGCAGCGACTGGAGCAGCAATAGGCCACAAAGCTCACAGTCGTCCTTCAGTGGAAATAAAGAAAAAAAGTGTGAGCAAGATGCATGTTTAGCTGACAACAATTATTTTGCTAATACAAGCAACATTTGTGGTTATTAAAAGCAAATAGGGGGATGTTGTTGTATTCAGTTGCCTGCTGTGGCTCTGTGCTCAGTCTGGGAAGGGAATGGAGGCGTGTTTGTTCTGACCTGCGGTGCACTCCTGCCAGCGCGGTGTCACGGAGGGGGAAGAGTTTGGGATAGATGATGGTGAACATGGTTTGACTGCAGCGGTGGCAGTGTCCCAGAGGGAACTGCAGCAGGTCCAGCAGGCTCTTTGGGAGGCTGATGGGAGGCAAGTTGAGGTCTAAAACACAACAATATAAGTCATTAACTCTATGAGGTCAAACAAAGTCATTTTTACTATATTGATTAATAACAAACTTGCTTGCAAACAAGTTTTTGTCTGGCACATCCATTGTTATTTAAACTTGTTTTTCTTTTAGTTGACTTTATTTTACGTTCAATGCAGTGCAATCATAGCTTCCTACTGTCAGACACTGGGGGCTGCTCCGTATAAAGAAATGAATGTTGTCAAAAGTATAAAAATTTGTTCTTAATATGCTTAAAACAATACGATTCCTGTTTTTATACATTTGATGGTATCTTAAGTACCAGAACTATTAAAAAAGGCAGCACAAATGAAAACAACAGGGAAGAAACTGGAGGTAGAGGCACATTATTTTTCTTTTTGCTGGAGTATCGACAATAGTAGTAGTATAGTTATAGTTTAATCAATCAATCAATAAATCAATCAATCAATCAACCAATCAATATCCTTTATTTAACCAGATAAAATTAATTGAGATTAAAATCTCTTTTTCAAGAATGACCTGGCCAAGAAGGCAGCACCATGATAAAATAAGAACAATCAACCATAATTCTCATACACCACATTCAACATCAATTAAAGTACATACAAGATCAGGGACAAGACTATATGAAGATTGAGATGAGTACAGTTAAAAATGAAATACATAAACTGGTGACAGATGAATGAATAAACCTTAAAACAAACAAAATCAAAATCATTAAATTAACTGTGTCAGTGAGACACAGCTGGACTAATATCTACAAATATAAATGCATACAGGTGTAGGAGGTGTGTAACTCCTCACCTGTTGGCCGGTCGTGGTAGATGCGGTGCAGGGTTCTCATGGCGAGCTCCTCCAGAGGAACCACGTTATCCGTCTCCGAGCCCACAACATTCACCTCAGCTGGAAGCCCGACCAGAGCCTCGCTCAGCGCCTCACCCAGCACCTCACCCAGGTCGCCCTCCAACACCTGGGCTGATACGCCGCACCTGACATATATGGTCCCTTTAATCTCATATGCGACGTTGTGTAACTACATTTCTTCTATGGGGTTTCCATTATAGTTTTATTTTTTATATACACTACCGGTCAAAAGTTTTAGAACACCCCAATTTTTCCAGTTTTTTATTGAAATTCAAGCAGTTCAAGTCAAATGAACAGCTTGAAAGGGTACAAAGGTAAGTGGTGAACTGCCAGAGGTAAATAAAAAAAGGTAAGGTTAACAAAAACTGAAAAATAATGTACATTTCAGAATTATACAAGAAGGCCTTTTTCAGGGAACAAGAAATGGGTTAACAACTTAACTCTATGGAGTCTTGGGCTATTTTGTCCATTTTTTAATTATTTTCATGTCTTTGTAAGTCATTTTGTGTCTTTTTTGGTCATTTTGTGTCTTTTTTAGGTCATTTTGTGTCTTTTTTTGTCATTTTGTGTCTTTTTTAGTCCTTTAGTCCAACATAAAATGTGATTTTGAATCTTTTTTTTACTTTCAAAACACTATCATGCTCAATAAAGAATTTTAAATGTTGCAAATGTGCATTAATTTCAGAGTACATTGAGACATAAAACTGCATAATTTTCAATTAAATTCTGGAAAAGTTGGTGTGTTCTAAAACTTTTGACCAGTAGTGTATGTCGTTCTACTATTCAAACAATGCATTTACTAAATCATACTGCTGTTTATCAAACTGTCAGATGTACTGCATGCAATCACTGTGATAAGCTGTTTTACCCGCTGCAGCCGATGACCTTGTTGTACAGGTATGAAGGAAGGCCTTTTAGATCGCCATTGTTGTCCACAAACACAAACTGCAGCTCTCGTGATCTGCCCAGATCTGAAACACACGCAGATATTAACATTGCCTTGCTCACAATATCTACATTGCTATGGCAACGGACAGATAAGGGGGTATTACGGACCGAGTGGCAGAAAGGTCAGCCTGTTGGCGGCCATGGAGAGCTGGTTGAGGCGGTGGAGCCAGCAGAGCTGCCGGGGAATGTGGCTCAGCAGGTTGTGGTCTGCTATCAGATTCTGCAGAGAAGCACAGCGGTGCAGCCGGTCTGGTAGAGACGTCAGCTGGTTCCTTGACACGTCCAGAGTCTCCAGGTCCTGCAGAGCTCCGATCTCTGAAGGTGTCAGACAGACATGAGAGGGAGCCTGAAACTGTCTTTCCAAATGAAATCTCCATTAGGGCTGAATAATTTTAAAAAATGACTTAACTGATACTACATCATTATGTTAATTTGTATTGAAAAACATATTAAAATGATTATGGTGTGACTTTTTAAGGGATTTAAAGCAGACAATATGTTTTCGTAAGTCCGTAGAATGTTATGTGCAGGCTAGGACACCTCTGCAGCACAACAATATTTATTAAAATATATTTATTAAAAATTAAAATGGTATTTTGACAAACATTTCACCTTAGAACAACTACTGTGCCTCCTGCAATTTGAATATTGCAAAAGGCCATATTCCAGGTTCTAATACATTTTTTGTTAATTGTTCAGCTCTAATCTTTACCATTTGAAAATACAAATCTTACAGTAAAACAGCCCAAAGTCACAAAGTGGAATATTTCTTCAGAACTTGCAATTGTATATGCTGACAGAAGCATTACTTTTCAACTTATTCACATTTTCGAATAGTCTTGAACTAAGAAAGAACCCTGTGTGCTTCTCAATATCACGTCAGTCACTTGAAGATAAATACAATAGATTTTCTAATGTCTTTAGTATGTTTAGGTACTAATGTGGACATACATGTTTGTTAATCCTCCAGATTAAAAATTAAACTAAATCATCTGGATTTTAGCTTCAGTTTTGATAACTGGTTTCTATATTTGTTGTTCTCACTGTGTTGAGGCCAGACAGGACAAGAAGCCGTAGTCCCTTTTCTTTTGTTGAGAAGCTCTGCTGCCCTCTGCTGGCAAATCAAATACTTACAACTGAATTCCAGTTGGTGTTCTCACAACTTGGCATTGATCAATGAATATGCCTAATACTGCTTCATATCCCACAGTGTAGGGCTGTCCTCTACTAGAACATCTTAGTAGACTAAACAGTAATTGGATAAAAAAATGTTATGAAAAAAGTTTTTCTAGAAAGAATTATGCAAAAGCACCAATTTAATATTTGTGTTTACCAGAGATGTGCTCATAAGATTTTTGGAAATAAGTCTTTCAGCATGAAAAAAGAATAATGCGACTAATGTTACAAGTAAAATGTTAATCAATTTTCTTGAGTTTATACCATAAATTAAGCATAATAGTGTTATTTAGAGTGGACTGTGTGGGGGAAACAAACAGACAAACAAGGGTAACACTTATGTACAGCCATGTTGATATGTAAACATATCTTCTTCTTTTTTTGAGTTTTGAAAAAACATTATGTAATTTTAAAGTTTGGTTGTTTTTTTTGGTTGACAAAATAAACTTGACTTTGTGCTTGAAGAGGACAATGAGGAAAAAAGGACAACACAACAGACAGCTGCTTTGTTTTACCTGGAGGAAGACATTTCAGCTGGTTATTAGACAACATCAGGTGCCGTAGAGACCTCAGTCGGCCGATCTCTGGACAGAGGAACTGGAGGGCATTATTGCTCAGGTCCAATGACTGCAGCCTGGCCAGGTTTCCAATAGCTGCAGATCAAACCACAGTCATTATGGTGAAAGGAAAAAACTTAACAGGCACATATAAAGGCTTAGCAGTCAAAAACAAGCTTTTGGCTGACTTCATGAAGGTCTTCCTAATGTACAGTTTTAAATCATGTTGTGTCATGTCAGTGTTATTAATGTGTTATTTATTGTTTATAAATTTGATTCCAGACTTTAGTTGTTGTTTCGTGTAGTCTTTTGCTTAAAGTTTGAGAGGTTTTTATTAGTAAATTGTTCATTCTCATCTGAATCAACTATTTCTTGCCACATAATGAATCACTTTTATTTTGTGTTTTAGAATTGTAAAAACAACAAAAACTGCAAAACACAACTGCAAAAAAGCATTTGATAACTATATATTTGACCATATAGACTGTCTCAAAGTAGGACAACAATGGATTCAATTGCTGTTAAGTAAAAGCTAAGTGACAAGAAAAATCAGTGTGGACACCGGCACATTATTATGCCAAAACAGAGGACTTACCTTCAGGAATAATGACTATGTTATTTGAATGCAGATACCTAAAATGGAAACAAAAACACAAGTTATAATGTCAGTGAAGTTATGAAACACGATCATCTCTTCATGGCAACTCTTGTCTTTCAAATAACAATTGTTCTGATTATATTAGAGCTACAGCTTTTCAGAATACTTACAGTTCAATTAGATTTGGGAGCTTCTGAGCAAGATTGTCAGGCTGATAAGAGAGAGAAAGCAGAAATAATAGTCATAAAAAATAAACTTGTGAAAAATCGCCCCTTTTGTCAAACCAACAGAAAGGTATTGAGTCCTGTTCTGTTTAACATAAACACTATCAGTGATGTCTGATACAGCAAAATCAGCATGTACTATATGAATACCAGTGTTGTTAGTGAGTTCCTCTTCATGTACAGCCTCTCCAGAAACTGTAGTCCTTCATCTTTTAGCAATTCTACGGGGAAATTATTCAGGTTTCTGTAGTTAAGAAACAGCATTTTGTAGCGCTCCTGCTTGGCCACGAAAATAGTCTCATGGAGTTCAGTTGCCATTTCTGAGGAATGCTCTCCTCCCCAGTGGAGGAGACTTGGCAGTGCCTCCTTTCTCTATGGCATTACCGTTTCCTGAAAGAAAAGCAAATGAACAGATGCATTAAGAGACAGCAGTGTTTGTTTCTTTGACATTTACAGCTGAGAACAAACAAATCATAACTGACAATGCAATAAAAGCAAATATGTTTGTGCACCATGTTTAACTCAGCTGCATACAACGGGGACGTATTTATTTATAAACAGGTGACACACTGCATGATGACGTGGAAAATAACAAATGAAGTCAAATTTCTAATTCTATAAACATTCTGACAAACTATGTTGTTGTGTGTGGCAGTGGCAGCTTCACAGGCCACTTGAGGCTAAATAACCGCCAGTTACATTAAGTTTCCCGCTAGTTATGACATCAACAGCGCAGTTAAGCTGCTATTATAGACGAAACATAATGCAAAAAGAAACAGCGACATGTAGCTAACGATTTGTTGCAGACTAGCGTCAGTAGCATCTAGTTGTGTTTATATCTGTCATTCCTAGCATCATTAGCATGCTAGCTGAGTGGCCGCTACTAGCACACAAATATTGATGACAATAAGTCCTATAGAAATAAGTTATTTACCTTAAATGTGCAGGACCATTTTGTTCTAGTTTATTTCCCACAAATGCATAACATGGCCCACCTAAAGCTGAATGTCTGTTTGTGAAAAGCTGATGTTAAGGAGTTGGTGAACAGCAACAGTGCCCTGTCGTCAACAATATTAAACGTCACTGTCACGTCACATGTCACGTGCTTCTTCTTCTTCTTCTTCTTCTTCTGATGAATGAACTGCAGACAAAACACTGCTGCTGCTGCCACCTGCTGTCAAATGATTAAACTGCATTATATCGTCACACTGTTAAAATAATTGCCTAACTCATTTTTTCAAGTTTTGCAGGAAACACAAAAAACTTCACCAAAAGTGTAACATATGACATTTATTGATCATTTCACTCAAAAAGGATGTAACAAAGGATGGTTATTGGCACAGTAATAACACTGTGTGTAAATTATTTAACTTAAAATAACTTAGAAATAAATGACTTTTTTGAACATGCCTTTGTGACTCAAGCAAGATGTGGTAACACTTTATTTTGTCTACATAAGAGTCACACAAGCCTGTCAGAAACATGACATGACAAGTATCATGAGCATTAATGTTACTTCAAAGTGTCATTAATGTTCATGACACATCCCATGTCATGTTATGACATGCTCATGTCACTCTTATGTAGACACCTTCAAAATAGTGTTATCTTGCTTAAGCCACAAAGGCATGCTCCAAAAATTGCCTAAGTCACATTTGATTTTGACTTAGGCATAATAAATCTGCTTAAGTCACACACTTGACATAGGCCATTATCTTAAAGGGGTAAAATCACATCATCTAATCAACTGAGAATGTAGGCGATTTTAGGAGAGGATTTAGGCAAAATCATCTATTTTGACAAAAAATTATTTAGGCGATTATTTCAACAGTGTGAAGATATGTGACATCCTTCATGTTAAGTGCGATAAGGTTTGGAGCTTTACTACAATACATTTTAGAGGGAAATACATAACTTTTATGACGGCTAAAGTTGATGGTTACTTTGCTTGCAGATTAAGATTTTAAGATAAGATAATATAGAACTTTATTAATCCCAGAGGAAATAATTGTGCTAGGTAAGAATAACACAATCAGTTAATAAGTTATGAATAAATAAAAATATGATAACAAAATATATTAGTATTAACAGAAATAATTGCATATAAGTAATATTGCAATACTACACTTTGATAAGAAAAAAGTAATTTGCACATACTTTTATAAGTAGTAGTATATATGGTCAGTTTTTGTTAATGTGATGTGATGTATTGGCAAAGATCAGCCCTCCCAATGGTATATAACATAGCTAAAAGTATCTCAACTGATAACACACTGCCTACATGTTAATGTATTAGTAACTGAATTCTTATTTATTTCTAATTTCTCTTCTAATTTGTCTTTAATATTTCTATTATAGGAATAAGTGCATTTTTCTTTCCCCTCTGAGCTCAGTCACCTGCACCAATGACCCAAATCCTGTTTATAGTTAATATGTTCCTCCCAGAGGCAAAAGAAGATTATATACCATCCAACAAAACTGTTGTGGGAAACTATTATGATAAGAACACTCCTACGTTGACATAAATATGGGTAATAAGTAAAGATAGCAAAAATAAGTATTTCAGAAAAAATGCACCAACCTTTGAAATATATATTTTTAACAGTTTTTCTCATATAATTGATTATATTTTTATGCAATGATTTTATATTTTATATTCATCTTTTTGTACAGAGATCCCACTGTATCTCTTTAGTAGCTAGGACTATGCTGTGTAGGAAATCATTGTAGTCACAGAACGAGATAAAACATGTGAAACATGTGGAACTGTGGCCCCTTATGGGCATTGTTTGAATTGTGGCAACGGGAGCACAAATAACACACTTCCCAACAAAGACAAGCAGTAAAACAGTTTGCATACATTTTTATTCATCTTAAATCTTGTGTAGAAAAAAAGAATCAGAGAAACAGACATTCTCTTTTCCTTCAGCCAATCATTTTTCCCAGTACTCAGAATATATTGATAACAGGAAAAAATCTTATAACAGCATGTACAAAAGAAAACCAAAATGAAACCTCAATCTAACAGATCATTTCAATAGAAATGCAAAAGTTGGAAGGCTATGAATAACTTACACACATCAAAATCTTGGGAACAAATTGGCCATCGATGTAACAAAAAAAAAGGGAAAAAAAGGAAACTAATTTGTTCGATTTGATGTCCACTCTGTGGTGTTCCAGTGGTAAAAGTGAGGCAAAGATCAGACCACAAACACTGAAATACCCATCCTGACCAGCACCAGACCGCCACACCAACCAAGGATTCTCAACCCAAATCAGGGAGGAGGGACAAGGATGCCAAGGATTTTTTATGAATCACAATAGCAACAGGTCTAGGCACAAGGAACAGCGCCAAAAGCGCCGTAATGTCGGTAAAGACATGAAGAAGTAATCCACAAAATATCTTTAACTTCACTCATTAATGAGCAACATTAAAAAACATGCAGACCACCTGTCAGTTAATTCATTCCTACAGACGATGGAAAATTGGAAACGTCTTTAATATGCCTTAATAAATAATGACTCTAACTGTCCCAAATACTAGAAGCATTATTTAACATCATGTGTATCATTGAAAGTTAAACAGCTTAAAGTTTCCCAAACTGGACACACACATCCCCAGAAAAGCTTTATTCAAGCAGCCTCAAAATGTCCCTCCGTACGTCGTGAAAATTAAACCGTTACACTGAGAAAAACTGTCAAAATGTAGTCCTGTATATACGTGCCTCTAATTCCCTTCCTAACGTGTCAAAAGAGATATAGTAACAGCATTTTTTCAGGACAAACACCTCAGCCAAAAAAAAAAAAAAGAATACTTTTTCAGACAGTAACTCATTTCGCTCCAGTTTCTGCATCAAAACACAGAAAGCTGTTTAACAACACTTACTGCTGTTTCTAAAATATTTTTTTAATCAAGACAGTTTAATCAGTAGTTATATTTGTCTATATTTATGTTACAAAGAATTACTTAAAATTTTTATCCAGAATTATGGATCAATATTTTTGTTGTTGCAAAACAAGCTCTACCTGGATAGGAAAACATAATCCCAGTTTGGGCAAGGGATTAAACAATTTTTTAGTGTGCGACAGATGAAACATTTTTTTTTCATTAATTATGAGTTACATTATAAATCTTTGTGGATTCTGGAAATTCCTTCAGAACAGCAGTAAGAGTTGTTAAAGGCATACTATGCAGGATTTGTTGCTACACGCGAACATGGCCTCTTTTCTCCGTGTCCACAATTTTCGTAATATTGTGCCCAAACGGTGACGCCCAGAAACGTCCCGAACACAGAAAACTGACGAGAAAACATACAGGCAGAATGCGGGGTCTTTAGGAAACATCCCGCATAGTATAGCTTTAAACGACCAGTTGAGTTTTTCCAGGATCACTCAGTATCTGTTTGAAAAAAAACGATGCAGGGCGATGTGACTTGAATGCAATGGTGACAGATGAGGAGGTCAGGGGGGGAACACAGCAGGGCGACACTTCCTTCCTCTAACAGAGCGTCTGAGAAATAAATCCTTCTAGCAAACCAGCAGCTGTTATAGTCTATTGTTGATTATCCACACGGTCGAGAGACATTTTCACCAGCATTAGCCTGGTTTTCACTGTTGACCGTTATGTTTCTGTGCCCCCTCCTCCCTCTCCAGGGTGGTTTGGTTTGTGGTTTGACTTTGACCGTATTAACAGCACTCAGTATGATCGTCATTACAGCTGGACAACAGAGATGAGATGTTTGTTTTCTGTACATGTAAATAGATTTGAAAAATAAAAGTGAGGTAGATGGATGGTTGAAGGAATAACATAACCTTCCCCCGAAATAGCAACAAAAAAAACATCAAAAATATAAGAGGGAAAAAACTTGTGGGGAATTTGTACAGTGATTTACACTTCACAAAAAAAACAAAAACTTAAATAACCATCCGGGCTGGGAATCCAAACGTTTTGAGGTGAATGAGCCTTTACTATCTGTTACACAAAGTCCTCGCTGATTCAGATTGAGCATTTTGATGAAAGAACAGGAGAAGAGCCTGAGTCCTTTTAGTGACACCCTCAGTTATTCATAAAGCATTAAAAAAAATCTCTGCGTTGTAAGATAATTCCACTTTTTTCTCAACCCAATTAAACTTCAGCAATTGTCTACAAAAACGTTAATATGTTGAAAAAGATAAATAATGTGGATTACTCCAGCAGCATAAAGAAAACCACCCTTGATTCAAGAGAGAAGCCGATTAGCAGAAAGTGAAATTATCCGACAGACAGGTTTTTGTACTTGCCTTCAGAAAAATAAGATGTTATGGCTCGCCGCTACATTAAATTAATTCTATTTCGCATTCATTCGTACTTTGAACTCAGTATTACACAGCACAGACACGTGAGCCCTGAAACTGACAAAATGTGGTAAAAGGTTATCAGATGAGAATAGTTAGTTCAACAATAAAAATGGAGCAAACAAAACAGTTCTTTATGTACGCCCTGAGACGACAGTAAAAAAATTATTTCTAAATCAGAAATAAATAATTTTCTCTCCTGTGTTTATGACTTAACAGAAGAAAAACTAGATTTTGTCAGAATAGTCTTTTTAAGTTCCATTTTTTTTTGTGAAACAGGCAAAATCCTGCCAAAACCTTTTTTTCTCATGTTCTTAAATCATAAACAGAGTAGAAAAAACAATTTAGACAATTTAGACAATTTAGAAAAAAGACTTTTCATCTTTATATACCAAGTTGTGGTGTTAAAAGTATAAAGCATTATAATTCTTTTCATGCTCCATCCTAATTAACTGACAATATTTTTTATTGAAGTACTAGTTATAATTTCACTCGTCTGTTTAGGTTTTACTGGATTTTGTCAGCATTGGGGCTCCATACAATAAGTGCAAGGACTCATCCAAAACTGGAACCGCCCCCCTTCTGGTTTTAGTAAGAAACACTGCTAATGATCAAAGAAAATGAAATAACAGAATCAGAGGAACATAGAATCAGACAGAGGTTAACACACACACACACACACACACACACACACACACACACACACACACACACACACACACACACACACACACACACACACACACACACACACACACACACACACACACACACACACACACACACACACACACACACACACACACACACACACACACACACACACACACACACACACACACACACACACACACACACACACACACACACACACACACATACACACACACACACGGCTGGATGTCTCTGGGTATGACAGCACAAACAAAAGAAAAAGAAACAGGAAAGAAGAGTAGAAAAGGATTTCACTTTTCTCATTGACCTGAGATTTAGTTGGGACTCAGCAGTGATGCCTGACCTCTGACCTCCGAGTGTTAGTAAAGACCCTCGAGGACAGAGGCCGAGGCGTCCCGAGAGAACACAAGAACATTAATCATTGGTACCATCACTGTCCTATAGTCAGATGGGAGGGAGAAGTTACCGGTGTTTCAGAACACAAGGCAAACTGTCGTACCTTTACCAAACACAGAAAAGAAACCAGCTCAGATACACTTTACACAATTACAAGCATTTTAAAAAATGGACTGTAGTGGAAACGTTCGTAGATCCAACCTGAAGGAGTTTTTTTCTCTTTTTATATATATAGATATCAACTATATTACAACCACAAGAGAAATAAGGAGTAGCAGCTTCTTTCTGTACATGATGAATGTGTCCAACTGTATAAAAGTTAGAAAAGTGACACAAACAACCGGTGCGTATGTAAATGCTCTGCCCACGTAGAGATGCTGTAAATGTTGGAGACTGATGACTAGTCTAAAAAAATACCTGTTTGTATACAACAAAGAGGACGCCTCTGAACTGATCGAGAGACCACGTTTGATTTCCTCTTTATACACTTCCCTCCGCAGTCCTCGCTTCAAGGATTTTATTTTAAATTTTTTGCTTCTTTAATAATTGGATTTGGCGTTTAAACCGTAACGGAACGGCACTTTGTGAGAGGATGTGGCTCAATTTCAGTTAAACTGATAAAACCAAGGTCCACGATTAGATAGAGTGCAGTAGCTGTAGTAGTAGTGTAGTAGTGTAGGACTGTAGAGGGAAGTTAAAGGGACAGTTCATCCCACCCAAATCTGAAAACAAACTATATTTCTCTTACCTGTAGTGCTATTTATCAATCTCAGTTGTTTTGGTGATTGGAAATATCGGCCATAGAGATGTCTATATATCGTACAATATCGCCCATTGTGTTTAAGTGTGTTTGTTTACGTCAGAAAACATTGTGCCAGAATAATCCGCTAGACTTTTCCAACCACTATAAAACGTTGGTGCAGCACCTAAGCCAAAAAGAAAAACTTTGCTAGGTCCTAACCAATGAAGAACTGGATTGGCAGGAACAATTTTTTTTTTTGTTTTAGTCGTGTGGTTTCATTTTATTTTATTTTTCATTTGGATGTTTTAATACTTTTCACTTCCATTGTCTAAATATTCTTAAGAAGTAAAAGTTCAGAGCTCTTTGAAAGGTCTACTTGCATAATTATGCTATGATATTATCATGCTATCAGTGGCATAAATTGGTCTTGAAGTAACAATAATATTGTTTATTGCAGTTGTTTTTGTCATCTGACAAAAAGGTGTTAGCCTGTTCCAATGGTGCAATATAGTTCCATTATATTTGGGAGAAGGCAAACATCCCTACGGCTGATTTCTCCAATATTCAGCAAAATAAATTGTTAAATAGCACTATAGGTAAGAGAAAAACACATATTTTTGATTTTGGGATGAACTGTCCCTTTAATATTCCTTCGAAAACAGATTATAAGAATGATGTTGAGCAGATCAAAGTGCTTTTTGTTGCTTCAATTTTCAGTCTGGTGTGTTGGAGAATTACAGGGCAAGACTGCAGAAGAGAGAATTTGACAAAAAGTACAATTTTGGCAACAAATTTGGCAGATCTGACCTTTCTCCCTCTGGTTGTTTGTTTCAGCGGATCGGCTGTTGACCCGGCATTACGCTGACACCCAGCCTGCAGAACAACGAGACTACTGAACGACCGCCGCTGACCTCTCTGAAGTGCTTCTTCATTAGATATGCTTAACAGTTTCACCATAATGCCCGCTCAAAAGCGACCAAAGCGCCGGTCATTTATAAAGGCCTACACATATTGTTTTCCCATTTGAAAATACATATAAAAAAGTAACAAACGACAATTTATAAAATAAGTTCAGCCATAAAGAGAGAGAGAGAGAGAGATCTCCCCCAAATAATTTTTTTCTTTTTCTTTCTTTTACCGTTTTTGTTGGTCTTCCCACTCAGCAGCGAGGGCAGTGTCACGTCTGACAGCCAGCTGGTAGAAACCAAAACTAGAATAATATGAAAAGGGTGTGTGGAGGTACAGCAGAACATGGACTTAGTGACAGTTTTCTCCACCTTCCAGCGAGTCTTTTCTCCTCACTGATTAGCCACACCCAGCTGGTGGACATGGTTTTGCTGTATGTATTAAAAAAAAACAAAAAAAAAAACAACCACCCACTGAGACATCAGAAGGTGGCAGGGTTTGCAGTCTGGTGTGTGTCTCTGTCCAATCAGCAGGCAGAGGACTGTGGGAGGGGCATGGCGCGCTCGTTTTTGCGTCCTCCGTTCATGTGCGCGTACGGCGGCAGTTCGTCCAGAGACGGCCGAGACGCCCCTGACCCTGCCGTCGCGAGGCCGGCCCCCGATAGCCCGTTGGCTGCCGGCTGGCCGGGGGGCTGCTTGTCCGTGGCGGCGGTCGACGTGCAGGGGGAGGAGGGGGAGCTGGGGGCTAACGAGGAGGCGGGTGGAGCCTCTGAGCTCGGGGAGGGTGGGGTCTGTTGGGGAGCTGGGGTTTGCTGTGACTGTGAGGAAGAAGGAGGCTCCAGGGGAATATTTTCCATGTTGTCCACCTTGTCCAGGTGGAGCTGCGGAGCGTCGGGCAGCTTGTTGTCGGCGCTGTAGAAGAAACTGCCCTCTCTGAAAGACGGGTCCAGCTCATCCTTTAGGCTGCTGATGATCTCCAAGAAGGCCGGACGCATTTTAGGATTGTACTGCCAGCACATTCGCATCAGCTCGAACCTAAAACACACACACACACACACACACACACACACACACACACACACACACACACACACACACACACACACACACACACACACACACACACACACACACACACACACACACACACACACACACACACACACACACACACACACACACACACACACACACACACACACACACACACACAGACACACAGAGGTTAGCTCAGTCTGCATCAACATGTCCTGCTGTAGTAGTGACTCTATCCAGAGGAACTGTGCCTTCCTACTGGCAAGCCAATATTTACTTTTGCCAAATGTTTGCTTTCTGTTGCTAAAACGGCCGTAAGTGACCCCCCTTCTTCTTGTTTATGAAACCCAGAACTGATGCTGCCTTCGCCAGGGTCCAGCTGCTGGCACTGGGAGCTCCACATCAAGCCTGGATGTGAGAAGCCTGACACACCAAGATGAGTTTTTGGTCTCAATCAATATCTAGTTTCAAGTCTTCTTTAATGCAGCTTGATGTATTTTATAAATTCTTGTCCCATTTAAAGTAAAAGAGATGATAAAGCAGGGCACACTTTAACCCATTGAAGCCTGGAAAGCAGATACGTCGTTTTGTAGTATTTCTATAAGCTCTCAAATACTTTTTTAATTTCATTTCTATCTGCTACAGAGGCTGAAAAATCTATTATTTAGTAGAAGTGTTGACACTTCTGTTGAATTTCCAGAAAAACTTCAGGTTTTAGGGGCTTATTTTAAAATCGCCCAGAGGTTTTACAGGCGTTTTAGGCGTCAATGGGTTAAGGCGGGGCTATCTTGTTATTGTCAGGTTACTACCTGGTTACTACCTACTGTTTTTACGTCTTAGAGCTGTGACCCTTTCACAGTTTGTCTTACTTCAGGAAAGTTAATTGTAACGTTTTGGTTGCCTCAAAATGTCTTATTCAGTGTTCAGTTTCATTGAAAGACGCTCTAACAAGTCTGCTGGCTTTTCAAGATGCCAAACTTGCCGTTAGAGAACTCTCTCATCAAAAGCATTGTCGTTATTCTCAGAGCAAACCCTTCACATTTGTTCTCCTCACGACTTCACCATCTGATGCTTCCTCAATGTGGTTTGTGGCCAAATTTGTCCTCCACGCTAACAACTCTTTTGATGTGGATTTGTACTTGGGCTGTTTCATATTAAGAACAAACACATCACGGAGCATGCCAGAGTTCACAGTGCCAAACAGACGGGTCATGAAAGCAATCAGCACTGCGGTATGGAAATCCCAATGGCCGCAGGCTGAAGGGCAGCAGCACCACTTCATTGTGTGTGTGAATCAAGTTCTGATTTTACTAGCAAAGCCGAGGAAAACATGGCAGAAAGTACAATGGCATGTTGATAGAAATGTGTGAAAATCTGCAGACTGTATGTGAATCTTACAACATGTCAGGACAGTTCTGAGGTTTCTCCAGCAGCCCTCCTTCCATGACAAAGCGGAGCACCTGCTCATTGGACAGGCCTTGGTAGGGCTGCTCTGCCAGAGTGGCAATTTCCCACAGCACAACCCCGAATGACCTACACAGAGGGAGAGAGGGTTCAATCAGTGTGTTTACATTATCGCTACCATACTCTGAACATATTGTTGGAAGGAGTAAACAGAAACTGAAGGCATCGTGCGAGTTTGTTTCCGTTTGTGTACTTCTTCTTACCAGACATCAGAGTTGGTGGTGAAGACTCCGTCCTTCAGAGACTCGGGAGACATCCAGCGGACAGGGAGCAGACCCTTACCACCTTTGCGGTAGTAATCTGTCTCATAGATGTCTCTGGTCATGCCAAAGTCTACCCACAGACACACAAACAGAGGCACATGAAAAACAAGCATTAAAAAAAAATGGTTCTTGCTGGTTGTTGTTGTTGTGTTATGTGGGTCCATATTCCACAAGAGGGCGCTCTTTACTGAGATTATCAACCTAAACATATTACTGCATTAACCACAATCCTTAAGAGATCACTCTTAACTGGAATTACAGACTTTTAAAAAATCCTGGAACATCATTGTTACCATAATGGTTGATTGATAATGGCCTAAATCTTTTCACACTTGATGGGGCTACACAATCAAAATGGGTTGGATCCTATTCTCTGAGAAAATAAATCCGGACATAAGATGTTTATTTGCATCGCATTTCTACTCAAGAGGTTAATCCAATCCAATCCACTTTATTAATATAGCACAATTTTAGCAAAAACAAGGTTTCAAAAGTGCTGCACAAACAATAGATAGATAACACAATACAAAGAGATGTAGTAAACAATAGAACAGTAAGATGCAATAAGATAAAATAAATTAAAAATGGGATAAAAATAAATAAAATAAAATGTAAAATGTACTGCCCGCATAAAATAAAATATGCATGTATACAAATAAAAACAAAAAATCGTAAAATCATAAAATCAACACTCTACGTTAGGTTAAGTCTGCTGCCCTTTGTTCAGTAAGCTCATAATAAATGTTTCCACTTCATGACCCTACTACCTCCCACCTCTGGTCTAAAGCTCAGAGTGACCTCTGACCTCCATTCAGTTCTTTACCTCCTATCTTAACAGTGAAGTCCTCCGCCACCATGCAGTTCCTGGCTGCCAGATCTCTGTGGACAAACTTGTTGGCGTTGAGGTAAGCCATGCCGTCAGCAATCTGCCCGGCCATCTGAAGCATCTTCTTCAGAGGAGGGAGAGACAGGCTCGACCACTGTTGCTGGAGACGGACAGATGGGAGAGAATAAGTTCTCAGAAGAAGAACAAGCTTCTTTTGATGAGCCACAGGTCAGTTCAAAGTTCATTATCTTCACCAAGCATAAGCCTGGGGGGATCATGTGTTCGGTCATGTGTGTGTGTATGTGTATGTGTGTGCATGTGTGTGCGTATCTGTCTGTCAGCAGCTAATCCTGCATAGCCTAATACCTTTTGTGCACATCTACGACTGTCTGCTCAAGGACCTTTTGCAGTTGCAGTGACTCACGGATTTCGAAAAAACAAAAAGCAAAACTGTTTTATTGACTGTTTTATATCGTCACTGACAGCTGACTCCTCGCTCCCCTTTACCAGTTGTTAGAGGCCGCAATTGATCAACAACTGCTTCTGTTCCATAGTAAAAATAATTTCTGACTATAAAAACTTTATAAAGGCTTTACCTTACCTGCTGCTGGCCACATTTTGACCTTTTTCATGGCATGAATCAGAGCATCTGCAGATTAATTACCTGATATGTTATGATGCACTAAAGTTAGGCACAGTAGGAGATGAATAAATCCACACTGGTATTTAACTCTTTCTTGTGAAAATTACTAATACTGTATACTGTAAATACTGTATATTCATATTGATTCTGCACTGGAATTCTACTCCTTAATACATACTCCTTCTTTAGACACTTTATTTTTTATTGTATTTTTATATTTTATTGCTTGAAGTATGCCTAGGTTGTTCTTATTTAATTGTGTTGTTAGTGTCTCTGTGTGTAATGCTGCTGCTACACTGTAATTTCCCAGCTTGGGATAAATAAAGTATATCTATCTATCTATCCATCTATCTAAAAACAAATGTGTGATTATTCCACCAACTGAGTGGTTGGAATGGTTTTCCAAAAGAATCTACAGGCATTCATCTAAAAGCATTAAACATAGAAGAAAGGGGATCCTTTTTTATCTGGAAATAAATGGATTCACCCTAAAAATGTCTTGGTCATGATACAGCTCACTGTCACACATTTTGTTCCTGAGACATCAGCTGGTTATAAGTTTCAAGTCAGCTATGAAGAACTAAAAAACCCAGACTTGTCAAATCAAAAACAGTCAAACCAAGCCGGCTGAGTTATTGCAGGTGCAAAGTCAGTCAGTACCTCTTTAGGTCGGAGGGAGCGGAGGTAACTCTTCAGGTCTCCTCGTGTCATCAGCTCCATGATGACCAGGGTGGGCTGGCCCTGAGACACCACTCCCAGGAGACGAACCTGCACCGAACACAGCTCGTTACCTCACCGCGACACAAGACCTGACCGATTCGTATTTACATTACATTACATGTCATTTAGCAGACGCTTTTGTCAAAAGCGACTTACAATAAGTGCATTCAACCTGATGGTACTAGACATAGACCATATGAATCAAGTAAGTACATAACTTTAAGAGCTAACTGTCATCGCTAAAGGAGTGCTATATCGTTAGCCTCATAGCATAATTGCCTAAGTCATTTTTTGGCCAAATTGTGATATCTGCCAAACTTTATTCTCCTACCACTGCTGCATCTTTCTGCCTTATTGCCTATGTTCTCAGCCTATCAGAACACTTGTTAGAGTCCAAAATCACTTTCTGCCTTAGTCATCTCCTTGATTTAGGCATTTTTGCCGCTACATACAAACCAAACTACATTATTTATAAGAGAAAAACTGCCTTAGTCAGGGCATATTCTGCCTAAGTCACTTTTATCTGTTATGAAATCGATGTGTTTAATTTTTTATGCAAACTTGTTCACACTTTTTGAACTTACTGTTAAAATGTCAATTAAAATACCAATGGGCTTACTAAAAATTGTGTTTTTTCTTGTTTCCCAAAAACGTTCAAATATGACTTAGGCAAATATACTATGAGGCTAACGATATGTTAAAGAAGAAAAGAAGAGAAAAGAATAAGATTTTAAAATTTTTGTTGTTTTTTCGTTTCATACTACTGTGTTTGTGTGAACCTACCACGTGGTGACAGTTAAACTCCTTCATGACAGAAGCTTCATTGAGAAACTCTATTCTCTCCCTCATGCTGGCCGACTCGTTGACGGTCTTAATTGCGACCCGGGTCTCCGGTTCATCTTTGACCACGCCCTTTGCCAGGCCCTCGTACACCATGCCGAAGGAGCCCTGGCCGAGCTCCCGACTCAAGGCGATCTTCTCCCGTGCCACCTCCCACTCATCTGGTACATACACTACGCAGAAAACAACATGTTAACAAAGACCCTGCGTAGATATTATTCAGATAAAAATGGATTTCTCACATGTACACTTCACTCACTTTCTGCAGCGCTGAAGTATTCTGGGTTGACTGAAGCATACAGAACCCCATTTCCCAGCCGGTCACTGTTCCTGGAACAAAATATTGTGTTTACAGACTAACAAACACATTTGCACAAACCACTTGCATACCTTTGGGATCTGCATAGTGTATCAACATACATATAACAATTTTAGCTTCCAAAGAATATTGTCAGAATGCAACAATGAAGCGTTTTTTTATCCTGAACTGTGAAACACTTTGTAAGGTCAGTTTAAACATGAGCGCTATGTATGATTCATTGATCATCCTTGTGATGTTAAAATAACAATGATGATGCAGAATTTTTCTGCTGATTGTTTGGAGAAACGTGATGAATCCTCGGTTTGGAAGGTACAGATATGACAGCTGCTCTGGAGCTGGTTGGAGAACTTCAATGATGCAACCTGGTCGTTGAAATTTCATTTCTTCTTTGCCATATTATTCAAATCAAATCTTGGTCTGCTCTCTTCTTATCTTTGTGGGTATATCTCACCTAAAACTAGCAACTCTTACCGTCTGTCCCCAAAGCTCGCACTGAAATGGGCAAACAGATTTTTTAATGTTCTTTACCCCTGCAGCCTGGAACCACTTGCAGACAGATTTGCAGTTAGATAGGCTGATCCCAATTAGAGCATTTAAAAATTTGGAGGCTAATGCAATTGGAATTTGTAATTGCTTCCTTAGTGAGATCTGTTTCCCCATGTCTGTCTTCTGTGAGTTGATAATGTGTGTTTTGCTTGTGTGAATGTGGTTTGAAACACTGCATTGCTGCTCTTTTGGCCAGGGCTCCCTTGGAAAAGAGATTTTGCAATCTCAACAGGACTTTCCTGGTTAAATAAAGGCTTAATAAATTAATAATAGTAGGAAAAATCCTAATAACATGTTATCCTTGTTTTCTGGGAAGGTGGTCTGTCGGTTTGGCTCGGTTCCTCAGGTTAGGTGGACTTATTTTATGTTGTGATAGTCGCTATTCAGCATCTCCTGTTTTGTTTTGTTTGGTTTCTATTTGTCTTTTGCAGTTGCATTCTTTTGTAAAACAATTGCTGTTTCACACGCACCTTTTCCGGCTGAGGGCCACCAGCAGCGAAACTAAAAGGCAGATGATGAGGATGATGAAGATAGGAACAAAAATCATCGCGTAGAGGACGTTTTCATATCCTGTTGGGTCAAAAACATTTTCATGACTTTAATGATTACAGTAATCATCATCGTTTCCGTGCTGTGGGAGAACAGATGTACTAATAAGAAGCAGAGATGCGGTCACATGACAGCGTGAGTCTTACGTTCAGCCACGTAGAGGTCCAGATTGTGTGTCCAGGAGCCGTTCCCAGCCAGTGACGTCGCTCTCACTCTGACTGAGTAGTTCCCTGGACTGAGGTTGGCCAGCCGAACGCCCCGCTGGGCCTGATACATCTGACCAGAGACACATTCGTGCTTCTCGGTCTGATGCACACACAAAGACAAGCAGACACAAACAAAAAAGAAAGCTTATTATAGAGTGAATTAGTTCAGTTCAGTTCAGTTCAGCTTCAGCTTTTATTTCGAACATGTGCGAGTAACGCAACAAAGTAAACACAAAAACAAATACATCCAATGAGAATAATCAAAACAAAACAAAAAATAGCAATAGTCAAAACAAACGCTGTAATGTGAACGCAACATGTCCGAAAAGGAGTAGGATGAAGCATATGCTTATTTAAACCTACCCCTTCTCCACTACTCAATTAACACTTTTTTCCCCCCCAAAACACATATTTAAATAATACATATTTACCCCAAAAAAATACAATTTTTTTTTTTTTTTTAAGAAATAGATTATATAACAAATACATGAATAATTTATAATTTATGAAAACATTACACAAAGAGAATACAAGACCTGTTGCTTTTCATCTTCCCTGTGCAACTAACAGTAAGGACAGGACTTGTAGTGCCAGACTCATCCTTCCACATCTATAACAAATAATAGGGTTCACCACGTCTGATGGTTCCTTTGTTTTTATGGTTATATGTCTGATACTTCACTCTTGTTCATGACCAAAAAATGTTTCCCAGAAATGTATTACTACAAGTCTTGGCTTGCCTTCGCATGGCTCTTGTTCTCATTCCAAACTCGTCACATCATCACAGGAGCTTGGTCAGGATCCCCAAGTGTCACTTTTTGACGCACTGAGAAGCTTGAATTTCAACACACAGGGAAGCCATTACTGCAACTAGTTTTTGTGTGGCTATGTTAATGTTGTAAATGTTGTATTCAACACCTTTAAAGTGGCTGTACGCGGAATTCAGAGCATATCCATTGCCTGCAAATAGCTCTCATGGCTGAGCCGGCACTCTGCTAGCATCTAACAGTAGTCACAACTCCATGAATAGTCCTAAAATTGGCAACAGTTTGGACGGAACGAACAACTGGCGGCCGTGGATCGGGAAGGCGTTATCAGTGATCCCCATCGTATGAAAGCCGCATAATGTGGAGAACCCATCAGATGGAACATAAGGAAATGTACAAAAAATGTTGAAACAAAAATGAAAACAGTTGTTTCATCTTCGTTTCAATTTGGATTCTTACAACCTGCAAAGAAAAGGGCAACACACACCTTTAGTCTGTGAAGCAGAAGTAAGCTACGGTAAAGGGGATATTAATTGTCCTCTAACTCAGTAGTTCTCAACCTTTTTAAGTCGCGAACCCCAATTTAACATGCATGTTGTCCGCGACCCCCGCTCACTGAACAGAATCCCACACGCACAGTTCAGATCATACAAACTCAGTTGATACGACGAATTTTAGACAAATAATGAAGCAGACAACAACTAAAACATCTCTCTGTCTGTGCATTTATATATTTTTTTTATATTTTATTGTTACTTTTAATCTAAGTCCTTTTGCTATAAGTTTAAAGGTCCATTATGACCTCCTGAGTGTGTAACAGTCAGCTTCAAGCCAGAGACTCCTTGGAAAGTAATAACTTGCTACTTTGGGATTTGTCAGAAAAGACACAAAATTACCCAAAAAAGAATCAAATTGACCACATAATGACACAAAATGATCCAAAAAGACACAAAATGACCAAAAAGTTACATAAAATTAAGCATAAAATGACTCAAATTGACCAAAAAATGACCATGAAGAGACAAATTGACCGAAAAAGACACAAAATGACCAAAAAGACATAAATGACCATAAAGACATAAATGACCAAAAAAAGACACAAAATGACCAAAACAAGGAAACAAAATTACCAAAAAAGACACAAAATGACCAAAAAAGACACAAAATTACCAAAAAAAGACAGAGACAGAGCTGACTTCCAAAATGATTTGGCGACCCCAAGAAATCATCTCGCGACCCCAATTGGGGTCCGGACACCAAGGTTGAGAATAGCTGGTCTAACTAGATGGCTGCTCAGACAGAGGGGTCAGCCACCATTTTTCAATAAACTTTCAGAAAGAATTCTAAAGAAAGCATGACTTTTTAATCCATTATCTGGATTCTTAATTCCTATTAAACACAACAGGTCCTCAGTGAGGTGGCAGGAGGATGTACAGACGGGTCTTACCTCAGCAGCCAGTTTAAACTTGATCTCATACATGAGGATGAGCCCATTGGGGTGAGGAGGCTCTGGCCAGCGCAGAAACACCCAGTCCTCGTGGCCCTCCCAGCTCACGGGGCCGGGTATGTCGTCAGCCTTTTCTGAAGAACCGCAGGGAGAAGAGGTTACTATGACGACAACATATGCCAGGGGCCAGCCTTGTGACTTCAGTGACTACAGGTGCATCTCAATACATTAGAATATCTTTGAAAACTCCATTTCCAGTAGGCCAAGTCAAACAGCCCCAACCAAGTATTGAGTGCATTTCCATATTAAACATACTTTTTTTAAATTGGTCTTTTGTAATATTTACATTTTTCTGAGACACTGAATTTAAGGTCTTCATTTAATGTAAGCCATAATCATTATAATGAGAAGAAATTAAATGAATTAAGACTTTAAATGTTTCATTCTGTGTGTAATGGATCTATACAATGTGTTATTTCCGGTTTTTTAATTGAATTACTGATTTTAATAAACTTTTCTATGATATTCTTATTTATTGAGATGCACCTGTAGAAAATCCTAACATTCACCTTTAGCATTTCAGCAGAAATATATACCGAAAAAACACTACACAATAGTGCTGTTCAAACATACAAATTAAAATGATTCCTCCTCTTACCTGCAGGCTTGGTTCTGGAGAAGACGAACTCTGCTGCACTGCAGCGTTGAACCTGACGATTGCAGGCGTGAATGTCGATGCGGTACACTGTGAACGGCTGCAGGCCAAAGATCTGCAGCTCCCGCTCCGTCACCGCTTGCTCCTCAAACTCAAACTCTCTGTCGGCTGGCTCCGCATCAACAGTGCTGCTGTTACCGGCGGCTTGGAGAGGAGGGACGGTGCTGCTGTTGAAGTGCAGCCGGTTGCGGCGGGGATGAGGGTGAGTGCCGTTGGCTATGCCGAAGAGATCTCTACGCCGGCGATCTGGTGGCCTGGAGGTGAGTGGAAGAGCATCAAATCAAATCAAATAGTCTTTATTGTCATTATATAGTTCACTATACAACGAAATTGAAAGTGCCACTGCATAAGGTGCATAGTTATGACAATCATAACACAAAAACAACATGAGTAAAAACATTTAAAAAATACCGAGCTAAACAAGGACAAAAACAAGAACAAGGACATGTGATGTAATAAATAAGTATAAAAATAAATAAATGGCTACTTAAAATGCTATAATTTATACATGAGGTAAATTGAGTGTTTTGCACATATCAATTGTATTGCACATGTCCGTTTTATTGCACCTTTTAATTAATTTATCCTGTGTGGGTGTTGAGAGTTCTGAGTGTTAAGAGTTCTGACAGCCCAGGGAAAGAAGCTGTTTTTCATCCTGCTAGTTCTGCATTTAAGCATGGTAGAGAGATGATTGAAGAGTATCCAAACATCTAAATTCTACAACTCAAGCTAAACAGTAGTAGTTGCTGTGAGTTCTTCTCCAGCCCCCAAGTGCTGAAGCTGAAAGAAAATGGTAAAGGGCAAAAGAAAATGTAACATTTACAAAGAAAGTTTTGTGTACTGAAGTGGATGAAGAACAAGATCCAAATGATACATGAGGTATTGGTTTGTTTCAGCCTTCCGGGTTCCACGTTGATCCCAAAGCTGTTCCTCCCTCAAGAACACAATTGTCTGAATCAGTTGGATTGGACATTAAACAGACATTATCCTGGCGGCTCCCAACTACGTAGTCTGTGTCATGTCCAATTGAGCCCACGAGGAAACAAAGCAGGTCACTGTCAGGAGAATTCACAGTGAGCGAGTCAGCGTGCTGATGACATTTATGTCATGGAACTGGCAAGACACTGGAAGAATACAAATAATGCAGGTTGGAGAAGAATAAGGGTTTATTACAAAAAGACACCAGGGAATGTCTCTAAATGGAGAGACGACAAGATTTGGGAACTTTTCTTTGTGATGACCAAAGCTGAAATGGTTGTAAGCTTGTAGTTGTCTGAGAGAAAGGCTGATGATGTTTGACATGAAAGTGGAAAGTGAAAGCTCAGCTGATTGTGTAGCTGTTGAACTTTCAGTTAACCACACCCCCCACTATCACATTTGACCACAGTGCAACAAGAGTTTACCAAGTTGTACCTTAAGCATGTGTGTTCCATTTCATGACAGTCATTTTATGATCTGGGGCCATTTACCTTTAACTTAATTTCTTTCTTTCTTTTTATTTCATTAACTTAATTGCAAATGTGTTCCTTCTCGAAATGTTTCAGACAGTTCCAACACATGGGGGAAAGTCCCTGTGTATAAGTCACGCTAACAGATATAGTTCAGTTTACAAGGTGACATGCATGTTGGCTCACACATCGTCAGAGTCTGAGGTCAGCTGAAAGGAAAATGCAGGAAATGTAGGGTCACCTGTTGTTTATCTTTAGTAAAAAACACATCCATCCCTTTCCTGTGTCTGCAAAAACATACAGAGAACTAATAAACATCAACTGGAACACGCTCCGTAAGTGTGTGTGTGTTTGTGTGTGTGTGTGTGTGTGTGTGTGTAGAGGAAAAGAGAGATAATGTGATGCAGATGTCTGAGGTGAAAGGCAGCAGGCGGACTCCCTAAATCAGACAGAAGCCAAAACGTAATTTAGAAAAGAGGAAAAAGAGCACTTCATGTGTACATAAACTGCTCGTTGTTTTTTTAACTACGAAGCGCAAAGATTTAGTAGCCGACATTACTGATGAGCTGCGCGTCAAAAGCGGCAGTTTTTCACCGACCTTGGTGTAAAAATGGAGTTGTGCAGGAAGTTTTCGAAGACTTTTCTGTAGGAGGCGTCAGCAGCTTCGGCCTCCAGGTCCTCCACTGATTTGGGGCAGGGGCAGCAGGGACCTTTGTCCGGCCCGTCAGAATCCGGTTTAGTGGGCTTCGTGTCCTCTTCCTGGTCCCCCAAACCTATGGCAGAGATCCGTATGGGGATCTTCAGCTCTGGTGGAGGAAGTAGAAGACGAGATGATGTTTCATGACAGGTGTGTTCTGTAACTCAACAACTATCAATATATGAATGCAGTTGTAGGTTGTGCGCGTGTGTACCTTTAGAGCAGTAATTGTGCTGATACAGCTCTCGATCTTCGGCTTGTTGCTGCCATCTGACCAGGTAGTAAGTTTGGTTTCCATTTGGTGAGATAGGGGGCGACCAACGCACCACCAGCTGTGTAGAGGAGTTAGAGTACGCTCGCACATCCTGAGGCATGGAGGGTGCTGAAAGAGAGACAAAAAACTGAATCATTCTGCACACAGCGTCACTGGCTGGTTGATACAGTAAACCTCGCTTTTCCCCTTCGGGCTGGGATGAACAGTCTGCCAGTGCAGATGTGATTCTCATCACATCACGGCACTGCTACGTCTTTACAGTGCAGCTGGATTTATTTAAGGCAATCTCCCATTTCATCTAATTATCTCGTAGTTTTGTAAATCTGATTTTCTTCATCTCTTTGAGCTGCAGCTGTGTTTACTAAAATGGTCTTCCTCTCCATCTCCTTACACTACGTTTGGATCACATCCAGAAACGCTAGCACACGTTCATCATGAAACAATCCCACATCTATTTGACAAACGAGCAGCAATATGGACAACCTTCAGCTGAATTTTAGTTACAATGACCTTACAACCTTCCAGCACTACGGAAACCACGATTCCGCGAAGGCCTGACCGATACTGGATTTTTCGGGCCGATGCTGATACCGACATCAGAGAGTAGGGATGTCCTTATCCAATCTCAAAGACTCTGTATCGGGGCTAATCACTACATTTTTAAATGATTGGTTTCTGCTGCAGACAGCGGGACAGCCAATAACAGTAACTTGTCATCCTCGCAAAAAAGATGCACAGACGTCAAAGATAAACCATCAACGAATACAGTTTTTCATGTAACTGTTATTTTTTACTTTGGTATTTTGTTAAAAATAAAGAAAGAAATAGGAAGAAAAAAATTATGGAACAGCATGGACACAGGCAATTTTTTGTTGTCAAGTATATACATTGGCACGGTTTAAATAACTTTAATTTAATTGAAGTGTGCACTGTGCAACTGTATTATGTAGAAAAATTTAAGCATTGGATTAATTGGTATCTGCGAATACTCAACAACATCGTGAAGAGATGCCACGGTAATGTTGGAGCGCAATCTGTTGAACAAACTGTGTTATGACACCATTTTTTAAATGAGCAAATTTTCCATATTGGCCATAAATATCGACCAACCAATTTATCCGTCTAGCTCTACTTTTCACTGATAGAAGGCCAAAAGTCATCAGAAGAGTAGCAATTTACTGAACGTAAATGTATCGATTTAAGACACTCTCCTTCATCGCTGGCTATCATAGACTTGGCCGAGGCTCAGTTAAATATCAGTCTCACTCTTTCAGCACTTCTCTGTTGTTTGCAATCATTCCAAGGGTCCCCGTGAAGTTTGTACTATTTTCTGTGACAATGCAGCCTGTGCACCCTTGAACTTAATAACTAGTTGCTTGTAACCTTGGTGACCTATAGAATGATATTTACCTGAAGGGCTGGTGCGAATGTAGACCACCTTGCTCTTGGCACTTGGCAGATGTTTGTCCTCCACCATGAGTGTGATAGCCTTAACGAACACAGCGTACTGCGTCCAGGGCTTCAGACCGGACAGCAGAACTCCAGGGTCTGACTCTTTGTCTGGCCTCAGCTCCACGTCCACCATATTCCAGCTGTTGGAGCCGCAGCCGTCCTGCCCCTCGAACTCTGTAATGTTCTGGAATGGCCTGGAAAGGAAAAGGTTAAAAATGGATTATTTACTTTTTGGCTACACTACCGGTCAAAAGTTTTAGAACACCCCAATTTTTCCATTTTTTTATTGAAATTCAAGCAGTTCAAGTCAAATGAACAGCTTGAAAGGGTACAAAGGTAAGTGGTGAACTGCCAGAGGTAAATAAAAAAAGGTAAGCTTAACCAAAACCGAAAAATAATGTACATTTCAGAATTAGAAAAAAAAAAAAAAAAGTAGGCCTTTTTCAGGGAACAAGAAATGGGTTAACAACTAAACTCTATGGAGTCTTGGGCTATTTTGTCCATTTTTTAATTATTTTCATGTCTTTGTAAGTTATTTTGTGTCTCTTTTTTGTCATTTTGTGCCTTTTGGTGTCTTTTTTTTTGTCATTTTGTGTCTTTTTTTAGTCCTTTAGTCCAACATAATGTGATTTTGAATCATTTTTTTTACTTTCAAAACACTATCATGCTCAATAAAGAATTTTAAATGTTGCAAATGTGCATTCATTTCAGAGTACACTGAGACATTAAACTGCATACTATTCAATTAAATTCTGGAAAAGTTGGTGTGTTCTAAAACTTTTGACCAGTAGTGTATGTCAATCAGAGCCATTTTCACATATATTATTGAGTCACAGATTAACCTAACCTGCATGTTTTTAGACTGTGGGAGGAAGCCGGATAACTTTGAGGAAATTGAAATAAGAAAAAAAAGATTTTGTGTTTTATATACACCTGCTTTATGATTTTTATTTACAGTTCATCCCTGATGTAAACAAACCATAAACATTTAATACCGATGTATTTTCATCCACCTGTTTTTATGCACATTTTCAATTTGTGTATTAAAAATAACCTTCAGTGGAAATGCTGGTAATTACACGTAGCCGAGATAGAAAATTTGGTTCATCAATAAAAGTGCGATGAAGTGCTCTAGAAACAGACTTGATAAATTAATTATGACGTTCATATTAGTGAACGGAAATGCAGATTAATTTTCTTATGCAGATTATCTGCAAAATTGTTCAAAAATTGCGCTAAATTTGGAACAAAAACTTTATTATTCTATTCATCAGTTCAATGTATGTAAAGTTCTGTTAATCATTTTGATATTGAGGTTTCAATAGATCCCTGATTCAATGAATATTCAGGGAATCAAATTCCAGCTCCCGTCACTGTTACAATCAGCAGAAGGTAGAAGCCAGCAAAAAACTTACGCCTCCTTATAGTAGACAATGAAGCTTATGAGGTCTCTGTAGTCAGGGGGACGGTAGCGCTGCCAGGTCAGTTTGATCCTTGTACTGCTGGTGCTGTTGGACTTAAACCTCAGGATTGTACTTTCACCTACGTAGACAGGAATGAGGGAAGGAACGCAGAGTTTAAATCAAAGAAATGTTATGCATTTCTGTAAAATTGTACAGCAATTGTTGACAGAGTAGTGCAGCAAATACTGACACATGGTGCAGAACAACATCGGGCTCAGAGTGGGCGTTTGCAAACTGTTGTAAACTAGAGTAACTTCTGTACATGTACTGGACGTAGCAATTTAAATTTTTGTGGCTTTCAGACTGAAGCTCATGTGACTCTTACAGCTGGCTCTGTCGCCGTTGTTTCGGAAAGCGCTCTCATCAAAGCGGCCCTGGATGCCCGTCTTCTCCCACATCTTGCGGATCTCGGACATGCAGAGCTTGGGGTTGGCTCTGAAGAACAGCTTTCCGGCCTTGATGGTGAGGTTGTGCTGCTTCCAGTCCCACAGATACTGGAGCTGCTGGTTGTCAACTGCCAAGAAGGCGTACATGCTGCAGGGCAGAAAGAAGAGAGGATGGATGAGTGATAGTCAACAAAGTGCTGCCTTTTTATTCCACCTTCATTGTATACCATTTCTTTGTTGGTGTGTATTGTGATTCTTGTCGAGCTGAAGGCCAATTTCCCAGTCAAGGACAATGCTTTACTTTCATCGCATAATGGAAAATCACACAATAAGGTGTCAAAGAAAGAGGGTATGTAGCAGTCTAACGGCCTATATAACTGCTAGTCCTTTTCTATAAGGGGAAACTATTTTAATTGTAGAAAAGGTAGAAGCACTTTATCAATACCTCTCCAGGTTTTCAGCTCTTGGTTTAATAACAGTAGGGGGACTGGTTCATACAGTAAGATAAAAACAACCTGAGAATTCAGATTTACCAGGGACTGCTTTTTTATGTTGGGAGAGGAGATGCAGTTTTTATGAGTCACTGGGTAACACCCAGACAAGGAGGAATGACTGTAATGTGGACCTTGGGACAGTAAGATTCCTATGAACTCAAGGAAAAACAAACTCAGTAGAGAGTGAAGGCCGCTCCATGACCCCGAAGGAGCCTTTCCTTGGACTGTTGGAAGCTGTGCTGCATTCAAGGTCTTAAAAAGAAAAGAAAAGAAGGGACATCTGCCGTTCGCTTCAGTCAGACTCAAGTGTTTTTTGATCAGTGATGATATTACAGTTACAACCCAAAACAAGTTAGTCCTTCCAAAATAAAAAGGAAAAAACTTTCCAGTCTGCACCCTCAAAGTCAAAACATCCTTTCTTTTTCTCTCCTTCCTGCCAAACTTTCAATGATGACCTTGACAAACCACATCAGAACGCTAACGCTGCACAATTACTCTGCTCGGCTACTACGACTCTCAGAGCAACAGGCAAATTGAGAATAACAATATTCTTTTTATTAAGTTCTGCAAAAGTGCAGCAAAAAACCTTCTCCAAGTCAATATTTAGTTGAGTACTATTCACTACAGTATATTACTAATATGGCTGTACCAAATGTAATTTTTTACACATGAAGCTTCTACTGACGTGTTCGAATGAAGCTGATAACAGTAGACTAAGCTGTTAATACAGGTGCCTGCTTCCCTTTGTGTGCAGCAAGTGACTGCAGTAAAAATGTTGTTTTTTTTTAAATGCAAAAACGTCATAACATATGGATTGAAACAGACTATTTTTGTTGTGAATTTGGAAATGATGGCATTTATTTATACTATTATTTTTCTTTCAATACATTTTGACTTTTAGATTTTACAACAATCTGGAGTTATTGGAAATGTTTGAATCACACGATCCTACTGAGCAAACACTGGCTTATAATTCTCCGAGTAATAAAATACAAATATTAGTGTAGCCTAATCATTAACTGCAATTGAAAATCTGCAAATAACAGGTTTGACCGAATGGGGAAAAAAATAGTTTGAGTTAGTTGAATTGTATAAAACTTTTTTTACTATTTAAAAAAAACAAGAGTAGAACTGAACTACTTTAAAAACAGATTAAAAACCTATCTTTTCTCTACAGCATTTGGTTGAATTGTGTGCCTGTGTGGTTGTGGGAGTGGGTGCACATGTGCGAGTAAGTAATTGTATATGTGGTGAATATGGAATAGCTTGTCTACCTGCACTCTTCAATTAATTTGTAATTGATTTTTGTTTGTTTTTCTGTGTTTTTTGTTGTTTTTTTTAACTGTAATTATGTGTATACATTGTGAAGCACATTGAGTCTGCCTTGTGCATGAAATGCACTCTATAAATAAAGTTGAATTGAATTGAATTGAACTCCACACTATGCAACATCATTGCTAACTGTGTCCTGTTGAGGCAGAAACTGGGATGTTGTGTGTATGGTTGCAGGTAAATGTTTGTGTATTTGTGTGCAGTCCTACTCGTCCAGAAGGTCTTCTCCATCGATGTATCTGAGGCTGCGGAGGAAGGCCAGGGAGCTCAGAGTGTGGGAATGTCTGATCCGCACATTACCGGTTACCCTCTGGATCAAACCTGTGAAACTCTCCAGCTCTGTCACCATGTTGTCTAAAAACATAGACACCCACAGACATACTGTTACTACCCATTTTTTCACCTCTTTTATTAATCTATTCATGTATTTATAAATTCTGTTTGAACAAAATTTTTGGAATTGTAAATTTTGCACCCTGCACTGTAATAAATTATTCTGTAGTCATTTCATTTTACTTAATATATTTGATAAAATGTATTAAATATAAATGCGTCCTTGATTTTGAGGCAGTTAAGTAACTTTAATATAAAAAATGTTTGAGATGGAATCTACTTATTTTGATCACATTAAATATAATCTTTATGTGTATGTAATTCTAAATCAAGAGAATTTTGAATGAATCCAACACAATAGAATTAGTCCGTTTTTAATTGACAGGCACTTCCTGTTAAGTTGTTATTAACTCAACTTGTAACGTAGTCAGATTTAATTAATAATATTGCGTGCAATCTGTTGCCTCAATTTTATTGAGTAGCTATTGTTTTTCTTTTTTTACAGTGTGATGGTCTGAATAAGTCGTGAAATTTGTCGCTAAGATGGTCTGAAAAGTCTCGAAATCTAACAAGTTGGCAACACTGCATCTGTCATGGTTTGACAATATGTAGCTGACAAACCTCCTTAATTTTCAGTCAGCTGAGAAGCTGTAGAGTGCTGGTGGAGATGTTAGTATTAACTGTGGTACGCTGCAGTACTTACGGCCTCTGCGGATGTTGATATGCAGGTTGCCTTTGATAACAGTGCAGCCTTTGAGAGACTGAGCGGCATCCACGGAGTCGATGACCTTCTCCTCACACACTTTATCACACAGACCATCACAGGCTGTACAGAACATACTGGAGACAGACAGGGAGAGATAGAGAGGGACAAGTTTACTGACAGACGTTCATGCTCTCCCCTGACCTTTAATGCTTTTATTTCTGTCCCTGAAAATTTTAACGTCAATGTTTGACAATACCAGTTAAATGATGACTTAACTAGAAAGCTTCACTATTTTTCAAAACAACAAGTTTATAGAACAGAAAAGGATAAATACTTTCGTCTTTGCTGATTATTGTATTATATTCCGTTTCTGTCCTGATGACATTTTAGAATGGAAACTAATAGCAGGGTGTAGAGTTGGTGGAAGAGGCTGACAATAATAGTACCTCCACCCAGTGGCTCCGTTTCAGCCATCAGGGTAGAACGCAGCTCACCTGTTGGGTGTGGTCTGCATGTACCCATGTGGGCATTCAGACATGCACTCTCCACCGTGGATGATGTAGCTGTTTAATTCAGGGGGAAGGACTTCGGAGCAGAGCTTGGCACTGATGCATCGCCAGCCCTCGAACTTGTAGGTCCCGGGAGGGCAGTCGGCCACGCAGTGTCCCTCGTGGTAGTAATGCGCGCATGCTGCACATGCTGCGTCACTTCCAGGGACCGTGCAGCTGCCCAGACACTGAGGATGGCAGCACTCGCCGTCCGCTGTGCACGCTCGCCGTCCACATTTCTCTGGACATTCTGTTGGAGAGGGGAGAGAGAGAGAGAGAGAGAGAGAGAGAGAGAGAGAGAGAGAGAGAGAGAGAGAGAGAGAGAGAGAGAGAGAGAGAGAGAGAGAGAGAGAGAGAGAGAGAGAGAGAGAGAGAGGACATATTATACATATGAATGCAGATGAATCCAAATTTACATGAGGCCATCCATCCAATAATATAGCACGTTACTATCATGTTACTTATAGAGGGGGAAAATTCATCGATAATCGATATGGCGGCCGATATAAAAATAATTTGAGCTGGGATGATGATAGATCATTATTATCATTGTTATACATTATATCAACAATGTATTACATTGTCAGCCAACTATATAAATGTTAACTGACAAAATAAAGAATAAATAGGAATAATATAAATACTTAAATAAACATCATTACTGTTCAGTGTCAAAAACACATCAAGCTACATTTGATGCAATATATATTGTGGAAAAGCATATACACCAATACCGATAGGCCTTTGATAGGCCGATATATCCGTCGGGCGCTGATTCTAATTTTTGTGTTTACACAGGTAGAGAATGGTCGGTTACAATACAAATAAATATGAACTAAAAAAGCCCTGATTGACGAGAGCCTGATCTTTCCCATAAACTCAAAGTATCATAACAATTCTTGCCTGAATCTCCCTGTTCTTGTGACTCTTAATCCACATCCTGCAGCTAACAAACACGATTCTCCCCCACAGTAAAGAGGCATTTTCCCTACTTTAGTAAACATCAACGTGTAACAAAATACAGCAGTCAGTAGTAAGCCTGAATTAGCCTCTGGCATGACGCTATTGGCGTCAGTCCTGAACAAATGATTTGCATTTCGTGGAGAGTGCCTAACAACACAGACACACACAATAACACACACATCAACTCTCTGAAACCCAGCTTGTTAAAAAACAGGCATCCACGACTAAGGCGTGCAGGTTTATTCAAACTACTTTGTATGTGTATGTTTCTTTTGTCTAAATAATGTAAACAAAGCTGACAAAACCATGGATAAAAGCTCTGACAGGTTGTCTATTACATATTGCTGGGTGGGCTGGTGTTGAGCTCAGTGGTTCAGTCCAGATCCACCGTGACAAAAGCCTCTCCACCCCAGGTTTTCCACTGAGCACTGCTACAAATAACTCTTCCAGTTGCTGTGGTGTCCCTCTAAATAAGAGGATATTGTAACTGATGATAGGGAAAACTGATTGAGGAGCTCCAGAAGGAAAACACTGGAGTGACCTACGGACAGTAAAGAAAGGAGCCACACGTCGCTTTGGCCTTTGTCTCTACAGCAGGGAAGTTTAAATGAAGCGTGACACAGAGTGACCAAAACACTCCAGCAGCCCATTTCATCATCACCATTAAGTTAAGCATCAACTTTTAACCCAATTTTACTGACATCAGCTCATTGGTTCAACACGACAGTACAAACAGAGACGGAAGCTGATTGGTTCAAACTCACTCTACAAAGAGAAACGTTCGAGACCTTCAAAGGCTTTCTGCCACAGAAACAAACACTAATTGCTATGGAAACACTTTGAATCACTGCTTGAATTTATTTGTGTGTGTGGTGGTGTGTGTTCTGTGAGGGGTAAACAAAAAGAAGAGGAATATCTGAACAAGAAACAGCGAGATGAGCGAAAAAACTGTAATTTTGATTATGTCATCCACTTAGGTTAGCCAGGGCTGTGTTTAAACAGGGACCAAACAAAGTGAAGTTATGGGAAATGATGTGTTGTTTATAGAATGCTTAGTGATAAAACACAGAAACACGTTTCAACATGTTGCCTCCAGTGTCTCTGTCAAACAAACTGAAGACACCAGGCTGGACGAGATGCCTACTACTGCTCCTCTTGTTTGTATTACAGTGATGAATGCATCATAGCTCAGAGTCAAAGTTTAACTCAGGATATCTGCAGCTTACATTGTTTTATTACTGTGTTGAAAATGTGTAAACTGATGCTGGAGGAGCTGGAAACTGACTGTACGGCTCTTGGAGAGAGAAAAAAAAGCCTCCAACAAACAGATGTCAAATTGGAATAGGAAGTCCTGGAGCCTGAAACACAACAGAGAGGTTCCAACCATCTGCTTGATCTTTCTACCTCTCCAACTTGGAGCTCAGTGTTTAGCTAAGTGTGCTTTTGGGATAAATGGCTGCCATAAAGAGCACAGTAAAATGTTGTCGCTCAAACATGATATGTGATACTATCTGACATCCATCACAGTCTTTGGTTTGCAACCAAGGGGTTTAACATTTATTCAAATAATGAGATAATAATGAGATATGATGAAATAATATCTTATCACACCAGCAAATATTCAGCTTACTGCTCACACATTTGGATTCTGTCCATTTTTTGGCATTTTCTCTTAAAAATGAAAGACGATTCACCGGTTAGCATAGCCAGAAACTGTAAAAGCAAGAAGTTATAGCTGTCCGATAATCCTTCAAAGGACAATGTGATGATAGGAAGCCAATCCAGCTGACAGGAAGGACACACACACACACACACACGACAGGTCACCAGACAACGACACGCTCACATTCGGGCTCACCGGTTAATCTAAACTTCAGAGAGAAGACGCAAACTCCACACAGAGTCAAAGCCAGAATCTTCTGGCTGGGAGGCAACAGTTCTAACCACTGCACACTACAGCCCAAAAAATATGGAATTTTCAAGACGGATGCAGATACTAATTTCAGAGGGGGAGAATTAATCTATAACCGATATGGCAGAACACACTTTCCTGACCAAATACATGAACCAGATACAGAATGTCTTAATCTGTAAAACCAATGCTACATATCTGCTTGGAAATCCTTTATAACAACTGCATACCCGAAATTAAATACAGTATCTACGTGCTGACAGGCATTTTAGGCACTCTGATCAGTTAATTGTTCCACTTCCTTTTGAGTGACCGCTGAATTCAGGACATTGTTGTAAATCTACTGTTGTTTCGATATGAGAAACATTCATCATCAGGCAGTGCCCATGAGATGACCTTCCAGCCCGCCTCCTGACTGACACAGAGGCCAATCAGAACCTTCAGACTGTGTGGTCCCACCAACCATTCAGCAGGCTGTTTGTGCTCAGCAGGAGGGAACCAGTGCTGCATTTCTCTGGCACAGAATGTTCTCTCTCTGTTCCTAGCCTCCGCCACCCCCCGACTCCATCTCACCCTCTGACCTCCATGATGGGTGATGGGAGCTGCGTTGGAAAGGTGTAATTTCACGATGTGAAAATGTACAGCCTCGAGGCTGCAGACAGAGGAAGCTGGGGGAGAGGAAGGAGATAATCTGTGCCTGAAGTTTTGGCTCAGGCTGAAGCTGTTACTCTGTGGCCTCCAAAACACAACCCACCGACTGACCAGTATGGGATGAGGGGGGGTGGATGAATATACAGTGTACATCAGCATTCCACTGTACATCTGCAGCATAATGGATTCCAGCTTTTACATTCTTTACTGCACTTTCAGAGACAGGTTGATGCAGAGCTGCAGCACGAGGAGAGGATTTGGAGAAGGAGGAGGAGGAAGAGGAAGGGGTAGAGGAGGAGAATGAGACGGAGGAGGTGTAAAGGATGGATGAGGAAGAGAATGAACTAGAGGAGAAAGAGATATGGATAAAGAAGAGGAGGGGAAGAGGACATGGAGGAGAAGGGTAGAGAAGATGTGAAGACAGAGGAGTGGTAGAGGAGGAGGGGACTAAAACAACCATTTAACATATCACGTCTTTTTTTTAAAAGCAACATACACACACACACACATGCACACACAGTTGGCAGGGCTGCCAGGTGGGGGAGCCAGACAACACAAACAGGAATATGCTGGTGGTAAACAAAAAAGTCAACCATTTAAATGTATACGTCAACACATATGTTAATAAATTATATCAGGAAAAAGGAGTTTGACAGTACTTTTATTCTTTGTCATGATTTGGGGGGTAATCACGCTCAATTTTGGGAATACATTTCCCATAATGCTTTGGAAGATGTAAACAGTATAATGTTGCCATGATTAGTTGTTGGCCACATTTTGAGCCCTGTTTGTTGACTACTCTGACCCTGAAGGAAACACGTTCTGAAAGAGATTTTTCGTCGTTGATATCCATCGAAAATGTATGTCACACTGAAACTGAAGTTATGCATCATATCATTTTTTACTTTAATTTTGACGCAAAGGGAGTTAAAGTACCTTAACCATGTTCTATCCTAAATATTTTGTTCAATGTTGAAACCGTCAGATAACCAATTACTTGGGCTGTCTCGCATGTGGTTAAGTGCCACTTTCTTCTACAATTCTACAATGCCATTTAGCAGACGCTTTTATCCAAAGCGAGGTACAAATGAGAGTTTAGACAACACAAGCAAGGATGACGTCAAGAAACATAGCAAAAGTAAGTGCCGTGGGTTAAGTTTGAGTCAATTAGGACGCAAGTTATTCTGTTACAGACAGGAGTGAAGTGTCAGTAGAGTGACCCTGCTTGAAGCCAGACTGATTTTGATTGCACAGGTTGTTCTTAGAAAGGAACCCGGAGACTCGGTTCAAGACTGTGCGCTTCAGAATTTTTGAAAGGAATATTAGGAATGAGACAGGTCTGTAGTTTCCCACCTGTGTCGAGTCCAGTGATGGTTTTTGAACAGTGGAATCACCTGCGCTCGTTTGAAGGTGGCAGGAAACACGGCAACTGTAAGTGAGGAGTTGATGATTTGTGACCAATAAGAAAGGCCAATACTGATGCAGCGGTTACACGATTGTAGGATTGAATCCTCACTTGCCCTTCCCACCCTGTATATACAGTACAGGCCAAAAGTTTGGACACACACCTTCTCATTCAATGTGTTTTTCTTTATTTTCATGACTATTTACATTGTAGATTCTCACTGAAGGCATCAAAACTATGAATGAACACATATGGAATTATGTACTTAACAAAAAAGTGTGAAATAACTGAAAACATGTCTTGTATTTTAGATTCCTCAAAGTAACCACCCTTTGCTTACTAGAATATAAGACATGTTTTCAGTTATTTCACACTTTTTTGTTAAGTACATAATTCCACATGTGTTCATTAATAGTTTTGATGCATTTACAATGTCAATAGTCATGAAAATAAAGGAAACGCATTGAATGAGAAGGTGTGTCCAAACTTTTGGCCTGTACTGTATGTACTGTATGTACTACTGTAATATAAACTAAGGAAAACCTACTCATGGCAGCAGATTGTTTGTCTAACTGCTCATGTTACTTTATCTATTGGAAAGTCAGCATGTTGTCAGTTATCAGAAAGTAAGTTCAGTGTTTCCCATAAATGATTTATTTGTGGTGGTGCTCCACAATATTGACACGGACTGCCACAATTGACTTTCTACTTCAGTGTCTCCCACTACAGAATCACTGACATGTTAGTAGAATGACACAAATTCTGTCCAAAGAAAACCTTGGCTGGCACAGAGGGGTTGCATTGTTATCACAGCAATTGCATAGGAAAATGTTGTTGTGCATTGATGTTTGATAACTGCATTAATACCCATTAAAGGGGTATTCAAATTAAAGGGTGGGTCGTAGAGAGAATTACTGTAAGTACTTGTGGAGTTGTTAGAGTACACACAGTAAAACAGTTTACCTTTTCCATTCTGTCATTAAGCAGAACTGTGGCTGTGGGATAAAGATCGCTGCTATGGGTCAAAGAGCCGATACAAGGCTTCAGGGGAAACAGAAATACCAGCCCAGCAGGAAGGTAGGCTGGGAAAGTCACACCAGTCGCCAGACAAACGGCGGGAACACTCATTTATTAGAGCAGCTATGTTAAACTAGGACTTCAGTGTCAGATGTGATTCTTGATAGTTTACTGGCTAGTTACACAATAAAAAGTGGCAGGTGGACTGTTATTTCTCTCTCTCTTCTGCTTCATCAGTTGATCAACTAAGAATTAAAAGCCTGTGTGACTCTTAATCCTTGTTTTCAGCCCCCATCCATGGGGTGATAGGAACAGGATGTCCCACACAGACACAGTTACTGTGATGATGCTCCAGGCTTTTGCAGTGTGTACCACTCAACAGCACAGCAAAACAATAACAGGCAAAGGCAGATGTCTAGACTGATGACACACATCTTCGTCATCACCAAAAACACAGATAGAGATCTGTATTGGCTTCAATTCCAACAGCTCTTACGGGAAATCCATCAGTTCATATTTCAAAAGTGTAAATTCGACCCACATGCTATGTTGTTGTGACATTTGGCATCATTTCAATTTGAGAAAAAAACTCAGTCTTGGACCAATGGATCCACAAAGGTCCATTGACCAGCATTTGAAGTTTTTGTCAAAATGAAAACCCATTTATGTTTTTTTTAGTTCTGTATGTATAGTATGCAGGATTTTCCTAAAAACAAAATATAGATTTATAGAAAAAAACACATCTGTAATCCTAATTTATCATCACTTATGGCCTGCTAGAGGTAAGTAGCGATGTCTGTATCTGCCCTTTCCCTGCATTCTCTTTTCTTGTCATTTTTTTGGTGAACAGGTCTTTCAAATCTCTTCTCATTTACATAGGTCCTGTAACAGAAATAATACAAACTGGATGCACACTTTCTCTTGAATGTTACGATTGGAGTCAATACTACAGATTTGCTTTGATGAATAAAAATATATTTTATAATATGCATTTTTTTTTTTTTAAAGGTTTCCATTGTTGTGGGGTCACAGGATCAAGTTCAAACTTATGGTTTTGGACTTTATAAATAACTTGATTTGATCAGGTTGTTAGATGGAAATGGATGTAGTCAATATTGGGATTGTGATGTTTTTTTCCATTAATTGTGTTGCTCTGGTGACAAAGGAAATGGCCCCTGGGGCTCCCTCAACTTCCTGTACAATTTGGTTTTGTAATTACCCATCCCCGTATGACAGGGCTGTACCATTATGCCTAAAATGACAAAACCGGTCTTTTTTATTATGTTTTATACATAATCACTAATCAAAGGTTGATCTGGTTTATGCAAAATTATATTTAACATTTTTTTTAAACTTTATATATATATATATATATATATCCTTACTCTTACTACAGGATCTTTTGCAGAATGAAAAGTCTTAGTCATGTTTGAAACTAAAATCTCTTTATCCAAACACATTAGTGTGTTACTACTGACCAGCAGACAGGAGAATATTGATCTGCACCATTTCATTCATCAACAAACAACCTCATTCACTGCTTGTGCACTACAGCTTTGATTCTCAGACTGAACTCAAATGGGGATAGCCAATTACAGAAGCAATCACCATTTAGCATAGAAGGTGGAACTAATTGTAACACTCCTCCCATTGCAGAAAATGTATCTTTATTATTCTATTTATTTACTATCTTTATTATAGCCTACACCTTTCTGTTTTATAGTCCATTCTGGTCTGTTGCCTTTTGGCAAAGTGTGTGAAAAGCTTCCTATTTTTACAATGAAAATAGTTTGCAACGGTACAAAAACAGAAGACAGCAAGTCCTAACCTACTTGACACAACACAGACCTACGTACAAGGACCACTCAAAACAACACATTTTTTTATACTATATATACTGTACCAGTCCAGGGTGTACTCTAACTGTCACCCAATGTCAGCTGAGATCAACTCCTGCTCCTCTGCAACCCTTAAGAACAAGTGGGTTTAGCTAAAGAATGGATATTTATGGATTGATTGACTGATTTCCCACCACCACACCTAATGCCCTCCCAGTGTTTTCCAGTAATCAGGCTGAATTGAAATACAAACAGCACCAATACAGACTCCTCCGGTGGAAAAAGAAGTTGATGATGGACAGAAAACACAACAATATAGCTGTCTTTCAAGTTTCATACAAAGCGTGCTCTGTTACAGTCAGTGTGTAGGTTCAGTCAGTGAAACAGTCATTCACAAAACCAGCCAGCCAGTAGTGTGTGTGTGTGTGTGTGTGTGTGTGTGTGTGTGTGTGTGTGTGTCTGTGTGTTGTCTATAGGCTGATTCACGTCAGCAGAACAAAGATCTTCATTCATTCAGTCCATTCACAGCTCTTCATGGCTGACCAGCACAGTCCTGTTCACCTCTTGAGCCTCCCAGCAGATACCAGACAACACAACCACCAGCCAGTCAGTTCAACTGGTCAAATGCATTAGACAGCCATGGACATGACAACCTGCCAGTCAGTCCAGCCTGACAAACAGGCTGCTCACAAAGTCCTTTGAGCAATAAAGGCAACGACAAAGAGCGACCATCAACCAGCCATGTTTGTGATTGTGCTGCCAAAACCCATGAACAATCAAAATCGCTATATTAAACTTAGTAAAAATGTACCAGAGTTACAATTATTCTTCTAGTTGTGTTTACTTTCCAAGCCCATTGAGAATGCAATGCTCATAACGCAGGATTTATTAGAAAATTTGCTTAAAACCTGTGCACCATTTGGATGGTAACAGTGATTGGAAATAGGACAAAGATGGTTTAGTTTTTATTGGCTTGTGCAAAGTTTTTTTTTTAGGATTCCAATTAGATGACTCAGAGAGACAGCTTTACTGGATCCTGTCTCAATTAAATTAATAAATTAATCCTGTACAAATCATTACACTTTTAAGTGGAATCAGATATCTAGTATATTATAACACAAAGGTAGACACTTGAGCAAGTACAGGCACTATAACCCTTAAGCACCAGCTGTATAGTACAGGTAAAGAGCTGTAGTTTGCACAATGACAGGAATACCAAACGTAATGCTGGATTTCCTTTTTCCTCCTCCGCTCCTCCCAGTGTGAGGAGACGTCCCACAGGAGATGTGTGGTCTGAAGCTTCCTGTTGATAATTACAGTCTGTTCAAAGAGAAAAACACTAACAGAGGTGAGGCGCTCTCAGAACATCTTTCCTGTAAGTGATGAAAAGCTGGCCATGCATCACTCTCTTCATGAGAGAGGATTCACACAAACCCTTCTGCCTGTCACCTTGTAACTTTATACTGAGATGGAAGGCATTTTCTGAAACTGTGGATCAAATCGTATTTCTAGGATTTCTGAGTAATGAATACAGGTCAATAATTGTAGTGTGATATGGTCTGGAGTAGTGATTTCCCAAATGGTAAATGGACCTGCACTTCTATGGCGCTTTTCTAGTCGCTTTGCGACCACTCAAAGCGCTTTACACTACAGACTGCGCTCATTCACCCGTTCACACACACACACACATTCATACTGGTGGCAGAGGCTACCTTAAATGGCGCCACCTGCCACCGTTTGGAATTCATTCACACACCATTGAATGCAGCATCGTGAGCAATCCGAGGTTCAGTGTCTTGCTATAGGATACTTCGACATATAGGCTGCCATGGTCAGGGATTGAACCACCAACCATCCGAGCAGTAGACGGCCACTCTACCAACTGAGCCACAGCTGCCCCAACTAGGGATAAAGAACCCCAATGGTTACTAAAAAAGTTGGGGGGGGGGGGTTTAACATTACTGCCACACAGTACCTGAGCAAGTCTGTTTTGGTAAATGGACTGCACTTATCTAGTGCTTTATTCCAAAGCGCTTTACACTACAGAGTGCGCTCATTCACCCGGCACACTGGTGCCACCTGCCACCATTGGGAATTCATTCACACATGAACCCAATGTCTTGGAAGTTATGACAGGAAGACAGACAGCTTGGCATGTGCGGGAAGTTTTGTCACACATAAAAGGCTGATCGAAGATTATGTACCAAAATATTACATAAACACTAATCCAGTTTGGTGACCATACGAGGCTAAAAATACTGACAATAATCATCAACCTTTCAACAGACAACGATAACAGCTACAGATCTGTTTATTCTATCAGACACCCTAATCTACAACAAATGAGGAATGAAAGAAATGAAAAACAACACCAGTCAACAACCATCACCAGTTAAACATCACTGTTCGTTTCAGAGCAGCTAGGCATACCATAGACACTGTAATGACTTTATAGTCAAAGCATATGAAACATCAGAAAAACATCCTGTCAAAGCTAGTCTAAACAGAACAGTTAGCCTTGTGGAACTTGTTGGGAACAAACATCTGTCAGATCAGCTGACACTACTGGATAACTACAGACAAAAGTCATTCCTGGCATCCCTCTGTTGACTGACCTGGAAAAGACAAGACAAATCAAATAGTTTGGTCCCGAGAGCCTCCACAGAGGCCAGACAATAACAGGGTGGATGAGGTTTACAAGGAGCTATCACATTAGCAGTTTCCTGATACCTACAGATCCAAGACTAGTTAAAATTACAAAAGATGTCTCACATGTCTCAGATGTACACAATAAGATTACGCTTGAAGGTTATGTCTATGTCAAACAACAGGTTTAACCCCAATGAATTGTCGATGTGTTGTCATGCTCTTGATAGTTGGAAGCCTATTTCTAAGATAAACTGTATTGGCTAATGCAAACACACATTATCCAAATTGGACACAGCAACAAATGCTGCAATGTAACATGCAGGCAACACATGTTGAGCTCAGTTTGGAGTGCAACATGTCAATGCTGGCATTAGTGAAGAGGTTTGAGCTCATCATTTGGATGATGATTGAGGATAATGATGTAAGTAACTGAACTTGACAATGAAAGAAGACAATATTATACTAATTATGATGAAATACTACACTGAGCCCAGGTTTCCCATATCAACAGACACCATAAAACCAATCCTCAACTTGACTGTCACCATTTTCAATTGGAGAGGGTGTTTCTTCATCATATAATGTTGTTGTTCAATTTCGGCTCATTAACCGCTCTGCCCTCATGATATACGCATGTTTTATATAGTAATTGGTGTCATATAAATTACTTTTAAGTGAGGTTAACCTTTTACATTTTTAGACATAGAATGCCAGATTTGGTGCAGCAGATTAATTTCCCAAACCAACAGGGTCTGTGCCAGACACAGGGTTTAACCTTCTTCAGCCCGCTTTAAGCCAAAATGTGTTAATTTAATAAATGTGTACATAAAGCTGTTTTGAGACATTCAAAATCCAAATTCTTCATTTTTATTGACGCGGACCACCAACACACACAGGCTGCATCAGAAGGAGTTGTCTACTTTCTTGAGTCTTTGTGTTTGTGTGTTTACTTGGTGCGGGATCACAGAAATATCTCTGGAATTTGATGGAATGGATGAAGAATTCCTATTGACCTTGAAGCAGCCTGTCCTGGTTGGCTGTGCTATTGTCCTACAGTACCCGTCCGACAGCCTTACATGTTGGGAAACTTATCACAACTAGAATCAGTCAGTGAAACTATGCTTCTGGGTTTTTTTTAATCATTGTTACCAACTGGGGTACCCAACGAAACCAGAGGTATACCTTTTGTTAAATCTAACTGATTCTTCATTTAGTTCGTCCCTAATGACTTCATATCATTGTTTTCTGTTTCTGTTTTAATTAGTGCTTTTTTATAAATCAGTGTACTGGGGTCCTGGGGGACTCTGTCAGTCATTTTTAAAAGAGACAGAAACAGATTTTCTCATATACTCTATTTTTATTTGACATCTTATGCAAAATGCTTATTTTTCCAAATAAAAAAACATTGTTTTTACAGATGACATTACATGACCAAAATGTTGGGTATGAAGAAGATAAGATTTTGCCGTGATGATTTAATCTTACAGTAGTTTATTCTTGGGTTCATCAGGGACACCAGCCGGTAGTTCTTGTATGCTAAACATGATGGTAGGATGGGAGTGACACAAAAGGTATCTCTGCCATGTTACAACAACAAAACTTCAGAATCAGGGTCCTGCATTTCTGCTACTCTCTCTCTCTCTCTCTGTATATGTGTGTGTGTGTGTGTGTGTGTGTGTGTGTGTGTGTGTGTGTGTGTGTGTACAAAGTAGCAGCTGATCCTACTTTTCCAACTGTTATGATAGAACATTATTGGTTTATTTTTTAGCAGTACAGTAGTTCTGTCAGGCAGTCAGTAGTAGGCAGGGTAGGACTGATGACACACATGGGGGGGTGGGCGGGTGGTGACTAATTGGAGAGGTATTGTGGTTTTTGAGCTGGATCGAACACGCCATGGAGAAGACGCCTGAGGCAAGACATTTCTGAGAGAAAAGACTGAGAAATTGGATCAGACAAACAGAACCGCACCTTAGCGGCGTGCCCAGGAGTCTCTCCATCCAAAAGAAGCACCTCAGATGGGTACGGTTACACTCAACTAGGGAGGTTTAGATCCCATTTCACATCTAATTCAACACATAGGGAGAGGCTATTAGGTTAGGTTTATTAGCCTTAGCTTACTAGGAGTTACCATGAGCAGGCTTAGTAAAGCAGTGTTAACATCCCCACGCAACACTGCTCTATAGTGGGTGACAACAGAGTCTCAGACAATTGGTTAATTAATATTTTAATTGGTCAATTACGTATAAACAAAACTAGAGGAAAACAAAAAGCTCAGCTGGACCTTTTTTCTGTCTCTTTTATTGCAATTCGACTGTAATTCTGGCAGAGTGAAATTATGAAAAATGTGCCTTTATAACGAAACATAAACTATTCCAACCAGCCTCAAATCCACAAACAAGAGGCTCATCTCAGTCCCTGGTCACAGCTCATCCCAATCTGACGGTGTTAACAGAGCACAATTAAAGGCCACATAATTACAGTAGGCACTTCAACACAGCCAAACCAGTAATGTTCTCTTCCAGGAATTCCAGGGATGGGTGTGACTGTTCACTAAAAGTAGTCATGGATGTGCCTAGTTTAAAAAGCTGTCCCTATAATTACCAGCCCCGACAGCCTCCGGGTTCTGGGTCAGGGTACCGGGTGCATGACTAGTTGTGGATCATCATATGTTTTGATTTTAGTTTTGACGAGCAATAACTGCCTACAGAATGTGTGCTGCTGGTGAAAACTACATAACTGTGAAAACAACTCCCAAAGAACTAAATAATCAAATGCAAGTAAATTTACAAATGTCATCGGGTGTTTTTATGACATTTTACTAATTAAAAGAACAGTGGGTCTGACCTTTATCACAGATCGTTTAAACAAATACGAATAAAATCTTAAGGCCTGGCTCGTTGTTTCAAAGCGTGGATTTAAACTGAAGATATGGACTCCAAGTAGTTAAGGATTTATTTATTGGAATTCCATTGCTAGGTAACAGCTTGGGTCCATGTTAACATCCTGTCAGCTGCCATTCATATAAACTGTAACAGGAAATGAACAGGGACACATTTGGAATATGTATGTTTACAACTGTGAAATGGTGACTTTTATACATTGTTAAACAACGAGACAAAGCCACAATACTAAGATCAAAATATTTCAGGCTTGAGAGATGCAAGTTTTACTAAAATTGCAAACATAATTTGTTTTGTTTTTTTTAACTTTCGATTCAGCTTGCCTTGTTATATGATGTTACAGCTGGCTGTTACATCCTTTTAAAATCCCTTTTTAAATCCAGTTAGGTGTCACTCCCCTGCATACCTCCAAGAATACACAATAAGATTTTTTATTTTTTTTATTTTTTTTTTTTTATTATAATTGTTTGACTAAAACCCTAAACTTTTAAGCAAAACTGAAAACAAACATTATCTGACTCTTGCTTTTCAAATGTAAGGATTTTCCTGCTTCTCTCTGATTTATATCATAAACATGAATATACTTAGGTTTCAGGGCTAGGCAATTATTCATTGTTATTTTCAATTGGGATTTTGGTTTACAATGATTATGAAAACAAGATTAAAGAGATAAAATGGTTATTGTGCTGCATTGTTTTTACAATGATGCTCTCGTTATGTCTTGTGTTATAAATCCAAAGCGTCCCTTTCCTTTTCTTACTCATTGGAAGTTTTTAGTAGGTTGTGGCAGTTCACTATAGAATACGTGTCACCACACATTTCATCTTATTTATTTTGATCAGCCTGAGGTTTGAGACTGTTGCTTGAACAAAACACTACATTAAAAGACATAAACTTACACTCTAGAGAATATTGGATGATCATTTTCACAATTTTCTTCCATTTTAAAGATCAAAAGATTGAGTGATTCTTCAAAATAAACTTTACAAAGAAAGCAGTTTGAACTGATCTAATGCTAGCCCCAAGATACAGCCTTTCAAAAAGCAAACACTCATTTTACAGATCTCTGACACTGGTGCTTAGTGACATCTTTGCAATTTAAGTCAAGGTAACAGAGAGCATTTCTCAATCACTGTCAGGCCAGGGATTCAAGCAGGCGATGAAAGGGTCCATGGCTAAACTAATGCGTGTATCGTGTGCGAGCTTGGGTGTCTGTACTCTCAGTACATGATGGTATAGAGCTAATCATAGCAGAGATTAGACAGACATCAGCAGGAACTAGTAGTCTGGGCTTCCTTAAGCTCTAAGCACTGGGTCACACTAGTCAGACTGTCTGGAGAACATGACCTCTCTGCTGGCACTTTGACTTACTCTGATCGACAACACTTCCACTCGCTCCCCTGTTACCTCTACATCATATCTACACCACATACTATCAAAGGTGAAACCCATGCCATTCCTTCATGTGGGTGTTCTGCATGCGTGTCAGTACATACTGTTCTCCAATATTGTAAGTTACAGGTCCTGTTGTCATGCAAAACATGCATCATGATGCAGCCTGTGCTTTAGCTTTAAATACAAGGTTTTCACAACATTAAAAAAAAAACAATCTAAAACCCACATACAGATAAACGATATCTAAAGTTATTGAAACACTTCTGTCATGTTTTGAATGGAAACTGATGTGGAACAACAAAGCTTTAGTACAGGGGTGGCCAACCTGTGGCTCTTTAGGCAGCCTGCAGGGGCTCCCCATGGCTGAGACAAAAAAAATTATATACATATTTTTACATTAAAATGTTCATTTATCAATGGTGTAGACCAAAAGCTATTTGTATTCCTCAATTGTAAAATTGTATAGCCTTATTACAGCATATTAAAAAAGTTTTGACATTTAAGTAAACTAAAATGTGCTTCATAGCTACGAAAGTCTCTGGCCCGGTGCCTTAACCTTTAAGTTTTGCCAACTTTGAGTTAAGTTTTGAGTTCCTTGAGATAGACTAGTTTTCAAAATCATATTGATAAATGCTCAATATGACTATTAATAATGTTGGTAGGCTAATTTAGACTTATTAGGCTGTTTAATTTTAATTTTTCCGCATTTTCTCTTTTTTTTTTGGCCAACAGTGGCTCTTTAGTTAGTAAAGGTTGCCCACCCCTGCTTTAGTACATCACAATATCATCCATTCCTTTCCCCTCTCGCTCCTTTCCCTCCTTCACTCTTTCAATACCATGTTTTCAATATAGTGAATCTCCGGGAGCCACAGATGGTCATTTGAGTGGGTCCCAAGGAAACGGAGTAGGTCCCCAATAAAATTTGTGTTGTGGTGTTAAACTCGTGTTTGATGTTATATGGATATATTCATGCATGTTAAACAAATAAAATCCCAAATCGGAAATCTTTATTTACAAAACATAATACAAATGTCACATCTCTTAAATTAAATATAGTTATAATACATTTAAATACGCTGATAGATTTATTAGTTTAGTTTGTATATTGAATAGAATTTTTTTTCTTTTTTATGAACAAAACGGGATCTCGTCTTGCGTGAGATATATGCAGACTGTAAGCATCTTGCATCTACACAAATCACATAAATTGAATATTTTCGATTCAAACTGAAGAAGAGTTTCCACCAATGGTTAAAAAAATGGCAGCCTTCTGTCACAATATTTTTTCAGCATATGTTTTTGTCACATCCAGTCTTTCTGCAAATAGATATCTGGAGAGTTTTGTTGTTTTAAAAATGACCTTCAAACACAGTCTGCAGTTCAGTTTAATCTATCATGACTTACAGTGATACATACTTCGGTTGCTGGAAACACAGCAGCTCACCTGGCTGTCTCCTCTGTAGCTATTGGTGGGAGATAGTGATGTCAACAAAAACACACACGGACACACAGTGGTCATCATATGCTGCAGCAGTTCCCTTTTCCGCACACTTACTCAACTGATTTTAAGAATATCTTCTAAAAGATTGGCATCTCCCACAAAGCCTTAGAATATATATAATGGAAAATTCAGTGTCCTGACAACACCTGGAGACAAGCTATAGTTTATTAATTAATTCTAATGAATAACAATGCATCTCATCAGACTAACGTTAAACATTCTTCAGTGTCCTCTGATTAGCTGCTTTGGGCATCTCAGAGGTCCAGAGGCTATTATCTCATTGCAATCGATTTTATCTGTGTCGGCAATGTAAGCAACAAAAAGTTCACTTAAGTATATAGATCTATTGTAAATTTAGTAGAATGTTTAAGTATTTATCTTTGCATGTTAAGTCCATAACACACATCCTACCCACACAGTCAGTGCTTATGAACAAAGATTTAGTTTTCTCTGTTATGGAAGCAACACATTCAAAGCTGACGTGCTCTCAGCAGCAGAAAACAAAGACTCATTTGAATTTGTGGTAATGTAGCCGCCATCGCTTTGCTCTAATGCTGTGGTCACTGTGCCCTACACCTACAGCTGTCATCTGACCCCGACTACGAATGAGTCACTCGCAGAGGAAAACAGAAAAATGGTGAGTGAGAAAAAACTTGCAGACTTTTGGTTTTGTTTAAAAAGTGCAGGGAGAATGTGTAGTTGAAGTGGAGTCTCCTTTTGGAAACATTATAACAAATTCATCAATGGAACTATGTCTCAGTCCCAAACACGACCCAACATTATACAGCTCAAATGAATGCCTTGATGCAATCCATATCCATCCCAGCTGCCTCATCTCAAACATGCTGGGAGAGAGCAGAGACATTCAAGGTCAAGGACAGCAGAGGCGGTTCACTACTGAAAACCCCAAAAACATCAGGGAAGTAGAAACTGAAAAACAGCTAGTTGACATAAAGAAAATACAAGTTTAAAAATGGCCACACATTAAGCACTAGAGAAGCACTGAGTAAATAAACACCATCTACCACATCCAAAACCAAGCAGAAAACAGGAGGGGGGGGGGGGGGGGGGGGGTCCACAACTCAGTGACTCTCTTTCACACAGAAGAGTGTTTTCTGCTAGATAGCTAGTGTGTCGCCTGCATGTCGGCTAAAGCACAATTTCACTGATACTACGGCAATGTATTCAGTATTTTATTTTAAAAATCCCAATGTGAAAGAGTGTAAACAGACAATCTGATATGCTGAGATTTGTGGGAAAACTACATTCTAAATTAAAGGTAGAGTGTGAAACTTTTGCTTCCACCCTCTGGCAGTGAGTTTAAGAACTAGGGGTGTATTGTGACTAGGGTTGCAAAGGGGGGGGTGGGAATTTTCAGTAAATTCACAGGAACTTTCCATGGGAAGTTAAACTGGGGAATTTTGAAAATATTCAAAATCCAAAAAACAGGGCATTTCACCAAATGTATTTGTAAGTAGAACTTTATCAAGTTTAAATTATTTTTTTGAACAATCAATTCTTTCATTTAATAACAAAAGCATAAATGTTATGTTAAATATTACTCATCCCCCTGACCCCACCCATTCAAACTTCAAGTTAAATGCAGTAAGTAAGTGTACTTGCACAAAATCTGGTTGTTTTAGTCAAGATTATGCTAAAATATACTTTCCCCAACTACATCTAAGGTCCCTGTTAAGGGTCGAACTTCACTTTGGAAAATTCCCGGTTTATTCCCATAAATTCCCATTAATTCCTGTATCATCGATCCAAAGAGATATTGACATCATCTTTGAGACACACCTTCATTTTGAAATTGAATTACATCAGATCTACTTTATATTTATTCTATTTTACTAAAAAAGAACAGTTTTCATTTATAGAAACTCTTTTAAGTTGCTTTTTGTGACTGTGACAAATGGGCATATGTTATTATCTCATATTGATTGCAGGCCGCTGACTTAAACTGAATCAAAATGATATCATGGTAGACTTTGTGAGCAAATATCCCATTGCTGTCTAAAGAATCAACAGAATATCGTACTGTGATAAAACTGAGCTTGCTGCTTCTCCTCCCGTACCCAGGAGCTCTTCCTCTGAATGTCGAGTACCGACTCCAATCTCCTTTCAACACCTCCAGTGTGACAACGCTAGAATGTCGCCACAGACGAGATACCGCAAGTCTGCTATACAGCAAAATATAGCAAGCGTTCCCTGGCAGCGATAGGCTTAATCAGCATTGTGTGAACTTGTTTGGCAAGAGCATAAATGTAACGGACGTTATTTTTTATGTAAACAGTCTCACACTCCAGCTTTAAACTTGCAACAGTTTTTAAGCAATACCAATACTGATATTTGAGCATTTAATAAAAATCAAATGCTTTATTTTGTTTTATTGATATGACTGTACAGTCCCCATTCCATGTATAATGTTAAAACAGTAAACTCTCTTAGAACTTTCCTTGTAAGGTCCATTATAGTCGTGCTATTCTTGTGTTTGTTTTGGTTCTACCTGAATCTTTATTTTATTTTATTTGTTTTTTATTTCAATTTATTTATTTTAGTTTAATTTTTGTCTCTTTCTATATATTATTCAGTCTATGTGAAGTATTTAATTGCCTCTGCTGTATGTATGTATGTTCTCTGTTTTGTGTCTGTTTAAAAATGAATAAAATATTGGTTAAAAAAATCAAATGCTTAAGTATTGGCTAATGTTATTACCATTGTGTTTACTACTTTTTTAGAGTACCTGTCGATCAATAGTTGTTAAAGTCATGGTGCACTGTCTTCACACTACCCCTGTAAGTTACATCAGTCAAAAAACTTTCAAATCCTTAACATAAGGGCATTAAGTTAGAAATTTGTTTCCATAACCAATTTGTATCTTGAGTGGCAACACCAACAACCACGATAAAAGCACAGCTAAATTCTTTAAACATAAATGAGCAAACACTGACATGTCAAGTAGAGTAAACTAATCTAGCAACAACCCTGAAGACAATCCTTCTAGTTTAATGCGTAATCCCTTCAACCAGGGGTTAACAAAAGACAAAAATTCCTTCCAGTAAATCCCTGAAGACCTACTTTGTACTTTAATGATGTGCTTTCATCTCCTCAGACCATACAAAGCACCGGAAAAACATCCCCCATGCTGTTCAATGAGAGAGCGTGTGTGCGGGTTTGTGTGTTTGAGAGAGAGAGAGAGAGAGTGTGTTTGTTTCCCAGCATGCACAGACATGGCTCTTCTTTAGAAGAAGCCTATGAGTTATGAACGAGACAAAACACCCAAACCAGATTCCAAAAAAACAAATGAGGGAAGTAAACATGGGAGAATGTAGCCCCCACCGCCACGACTGAAAAAAAGATCCACTTTCCCAGAGAAGGAAACAGGCTTAACCCTCTTTTCCTCGTAACAGTTTTATGAATGAGTTCCGGCTGAAAGAATGTCCTTTATATTAACTCAATGAAAACAGGGCTTACACTTTATTTTCCTTCCGTCATTTATTGATCTGATGAATGACCGGGTCTCGATATAAAATGCCTCAGAATACAAAGATGACTCTCATGCCAGCACAGCAGAAGGCCTGTGAGCAAGACACACATTCAAACAATGGATCCCAGATAAGATTACCGAAGCTTGATACAGGGCGTAGAAGAGACAGATAAAAAAACATCACATTGGGGTCTTCTATTGTTAGAGGGTTTGCTGATACTGGGACAAAAATCAAGCAAACAGACATGGCTCCAAGTACTATATTTACTGCTGCATACCACTCACACACAGGGTTGTATAGCATACATATAAAACAGCTTCTGGTCTGCAGGTACTGGGGCCACCAGACTACACCTTGAGAAAATGAGCACTGTTTGGTCAGCCAGCTCAACTACTCCAGCTATCGGCCTTCCTCTTCTTAATGAAGCCTGGTTTTACTGCCACCAGACTTCTCCAATAAACCGCCTAATAAATAGCACAACAATGCAGTCTCTGCAGCGAGAGCAGGAGTGCTCATGTTGTTGGAGATCAATGCTGTTTTAAGGCAGCGACAAATGATGGCCCATTTGCCCTGGCCGACACACTCCCTCAGGAGTCTGGTTGACTGCTTATGCATCTTCACGGAGTCATTCTCCACTTCTTCTATATTTAGTCTACTTAAACTGACTTAACAAAACTTGTCAACCTCTTGGATACATAAACACAACAGGCAGGCCTCATGTCTCATCTGTCCAGTTTGTCAGGCTGGGGCAACTGTGGTGAAATTATCTGGAGAGTGATGTCTTCAGATAGCAGAAGAGACCCTACATTCAGTTTTCACTTGTGTTTCCTCACACTATTTCCTGTTGTCTAAATAATAGGGGTGTTACCGTGCATAAAAGTCACGGTTTGGTTCATACAGTCACAGTTTGGTGAGAGTTTGGCAAGCAGAAAAATCCCAAAATGCCTAAGGATACATTTATTTTTTATTTTGAATAGGCTGTTGTGCAAGTGTGCCAAAGACAAAAATCTTGCTCTTGCTGGGGCGTGGGACAAAATTTTGACCTTCTTAAACATACTTTATGAACAATGATCAAACACTTTAACAAGACTGCAACAGGTCACGAAGGCAATAAAACTGAAAGCAGTTCTAATACTGAAACTGAAATTAGCTCCACCTTGGATTTACTTAAACATTCAAAGAACCCAAAAATGTTTTATTATATTGGATGAAGTGTTAACAGTGGTTTTAATAGCAGCAGCATCAATGGTAACTGTTGTTGTCAAGTGGGAGAAGTAGTAGTAATAATAGTAGATAGCAGCAGCGTCAGTTGGCTGAGGAGTTGAGGCAGAATAAGAGAAACAGTAGAAGCGGCAGCTGTTCCACTAGCACTGGTAATAAAGGTATTACTAGCCAAGGCATTTCGTGTTATTTGTTGGGTATTTAAAAATAATATTCAAATCTATTTCCTGTCCTTCAGGCCCCCGCCCTTTGACAAAAACAAGTCTAGTCTCAACAGAATGGAGACAGAGAGATGGCGTCTGTTAATGTCCCTGTACAGCGATGTTAAACTTGACCTTCGTACCACATATACACATAAGATGGCTTAACGTCAATATTTCCTCAATATTGTCATCAAAACAGTCAGATCAACTTTGCACACATTATATCATACTGATGACCTTTACTTGTTGCTTGTAATGTAATAATGTAGGAACTCTAACTTATTTGATTGATGATACAAACAGACACAAAGAGAAAATGGTCACATAAATGACCCAAATAAATATAAATTGTGGAGTTATTTATCAAAGCAACATATCTGCCAGTTATTGTTAAGCTAATAACACGACAGGAAGGAAGAAAGGCCTTTTCACATGTGAAGACACAACTGTAGATAGACTGGACTGGTTTGCTAGGTCCCTATCCATGACTGGTTAAATTATCAGAGATATTGTGTCTCACTGTCCTTTTTTTACAGTCCACAGACAGATAGGAGAGGTCTAGAGTTTATTGTCGAGTCTCTATAGTGTTTTCTTGCTGACAAGAGAAATGATAAACAGCGCGGAGTTCCGCTCCTCCACCTGACAGCCAGCCAACATGTCTTCCTCCATCATATTCCACCCCCTGGTTTCTTTCCCAGCATGCCCACACTCTGCCTCTCCACCAACCCACAAAGCAGAGAGGGCGCATGTGTGTATGTCAGACATATTTGCATCTTTGTGATTTGTCTGTTTACGTATGTGCGTGCCTGCACCCCGTCTGCACTGCAAGCGTGCGTGTGTGTGTGTGTGTGTGTACATGCATGTGATCCGATCCAGTCCTGCGACAGTTGCATGTCACAAGACTGAAAACATCAACATGCTGAGTCTGCAGCAAGGCGCCAGTCACCAGGGAAACAATTCAGCCAGACACACGCACTCAGTCAGCCAAAACACATTGTCTGAAACGCACCAGCAAAACAAGTCATCTAAAACGCTGCAGTCGTAAACACAGAATTAAAGGGAGAGTTCACACTGCCTGTAGTAGTTTAATTAAGCTCTGGAGCATTTACTCTTTTGATTCACTTAGTCTATGTAGATGAGAACATTTGAATTGAACTTGCATGGATCAAATAAGCGCTACAAGCCAACTGAACATCTGAGCTGGTGCCTCTTTTGAGGGAAATGTAATTACTACAGGTAGCCCCCCCGCCCAAAAAAACAACTTTTTTTGTAGAAACAGAGACTGACATTTGACAGCCAGTAGTTGCTCACATTCAAAAATCCTCACTCAACATCATGGGCCGAGGCAAAATTGCAGCCTCCACTGATACCCGTGTTTCTTCTTCTTTCCTTAACTTGGATAAACACCTGAGATATATTACAGCAAAGATCTGCAGACAAGTCAATCATGCATAACAGCATCCCCCTGCTCTCCTCCTTCCCCGCGGCCAAAACACAACAGCTAAAGCAGTTAAAGTGACAGGTAGCAGGCCACAGCTGTAGGCACAGAGCCATTCATTACACTCCCAAATTCACATCTACACAAATCAGGCCAAAGGCTAGACTGTCTGCACGATCTATTTGCAATTCAAATCCCTGATGAGCTATCATGTGTGACAGTCAGCTTACCTTTCTGGCAGTGATTGGAATTCCAGCAGCGGTAGTTGTAGTTGTTGTTGAACATGGTCTTTCTGCACTGAGGGTTGTTCTCCATGATGCCTGGACAAACGTCGCTGCACTCCTTGGACTGCTTGTTCCCTGCAATGTAATTGTTGAACTCTGCGTCCAGGATAAGGGACCAGTCTATGGAGTCCAGGTAGCAGAGCTCGGGGTTCTTCTCAATACGGATGGCGCCGCGGGTGATGTTTCTCAGGTTGTACAGGCCGATGTCTTTCAGGCTGGTCATCTCAAAGATCACAAGGGCATAGTTGTAGAAGAGGTTCCGTCCCCGTATGACGGTGAGGTTGGGAAAGAGCGTGCTTAGACTGTCCAGGCCGGACACGCGGAATAGCAGCAGGAAGTCAGTGATCATGGTCAGCTTGGGGAAGCTGAGGGAGCGGAAGACTTCCTGGTTGATGTTGTTGTTGTTTTTGTCACCGATGAGGAGAATCTGCAAGTAGCCCTCCACCACTGTGCAGTTCTCCAGACGCTTGAATTCAGTGATGTCGTTTCCAATGTCGATGCCGGGACCACAGACTGCAGGGGGGAAACAAAAGGAGAGGGTGTAAATGGGGAATACCAAATGTTTTTGTTAATTTTTTCAGATTTGAAGTTTCTATTTTGTCATTTATCATATTTTTTCATCACCCTTTTTTTTTTTTTTTCAATCTTCAAACTAAATCCGTAATTGAGTAAAGTGATTCATTAGTCAGACTATTGATAGACCATACCATTAGTACCAGTGCATAAAGCAAGTGGGAGGGTTCTTTGACTGCAGTGAAAATGTTGTTTTTGAAAGGCCAAATGGCCTCTAATATGGATTGAAGGAGAATATTTTTTAAGATTAAAAAAAGTAAATTCAGTCAATTATTACATATACTTTTTTGAATACATTTTGACTTTTGGAGTTTAAAATGCTTGCTTATTGGAAATGTTTGAATGAGTCTGAAACAATCCTACCACTGGAATCACAACTACAAATTATTTAATATGAATAATATTTTTTTTTGTAACTGTGGGGAATTATTTGTCTACATTGAAATTTTTGGCAGGCTTCCATAATTAAATCAATGTAAGAGAAACATTGGAATGAACAGACAAATAGATAAAAAGCTTCAAATGTGGATTTGGAATTTGCATGTCAAAGTTCTCAATAATGCTTCAAACTATTCAACACAGCCCTGACCCTAAATATCTAACACACTTTTTTCCTTTTCTTCTCTGGATCCTTTCATGTGATACTTTTCATCATAACTGCTTCATCAACACAACATTTAAACCACGGTTAAATAAAACATCCCAGGTTAAATAAAAACAAACATATTCTTATAAATGACCTGAATATTTCTTCATTTATCGACTTTGCAATAAATTAAAGCTGTTAAATTTAACAATTAATTGAAATAGTAATATTGATACAGAGATGTTTGTAAATTTTTTTAATATTGACAGTACACTCAAGCTGTGCGGTTATTGACAGAACATGTTTGCCTTGCAATTCTCATTGTCAATGCCATCTTAACATGGCGTGACAAAGTAAATACTTGAGTCCGGTTCTATTCAAGCTCAGGTTAACAGCGCAATAAAGTTTACATTGCTGTGCCTTCAGGCTATTGCAGCTCTATTGTCCACCTAATGGGACCCCAGTTTTTGTTTCACGTTCGGCTTTTATCAAGCTTTTATAACACTACATCAAAGGCTTAGAAACTATTCTACTATAAAAGACATCCATTAAAAATGTACACAGTCTTAGTTGATCAAATACAGTATATATGTGATGGAACAAATTGTTAAACAAAGGTCAAAATGAATCATGGAGAAGTTTCACAAGTCCTCTGGCAGCATCATTCTTCATGAAACAAGTCTAGAGTTAACATAGCAGCTCAGCCAAAGTCACCATGCCTAAAGGCTCACAATGAAAATGCTAACATGCTGATAGAGGGTTTTTTTGTTTTTTGCATGGTAAGGTCTGCTAATTAGCACTAAATCCAATACAGTATTGGCTCAATTAAAAGTCACCTGTTATTACAATTAATCCATGAATCTTTTAGTTTGTACTAAATAGTTGCTAAGAAACTTCACTCAAAATCAAAGAAGTCAACCTCAAAGTGGCCTGAGAGGTCAAAAGTCAGGAGATATTCAAGACTGGACCCAACAGTGGAACAACCAACACACTAACTCAGAACTATGCAAAAAAAATTGTGGATCCCCTGAAAACTTTATATTTGTATTTCACTCGGACGGTTGTTGTTTTGCAGGATGTAGCACTATATAGTACACATTTTCCAGTATAATGTTCAATTTGAGAATTATGGGCGGTCAGGTAAAAGTCACTTGAAATCTTCAGGAAAGTCTAGTCAAGTAAAGAGCAGTTTTATTTCTAAAGCTTGGAAAATTAGGCAAACTATACTGAATAATAGATTCAGATACAATATGTACAATATACAAAGGCGTTTCGATAGCTTATCCAAAAAAAGATGAGCTGGCCCGATATGAGCATAGTCCCACTAATATGGATTTTAAAAAAAAGCAGTTATAACTGAAGTGTAGCGCCCCCTACCAGAAAAATCTCAGTCTGTTGGAGACTTGGCAAACACTATGATCTAGTGCATTGAAAAATTACCTACAACACAAGTGCAAATGTCTGGTCTTTTGATCAAAGCACAGACAACAAAGGACAGTTGTCTGCCGTTTGATGTGAACAAATTGAACAAACATGTAATAATGTCATCATGTGTTAAAATGGATTTGTTTACTTAGAGTAATACTTGATCTAATAAGACAGCAGATTCTATTTAGACAAAGACTTTGAACCAAAACAACTACAAAGCAAAGTATAAGAAAGGCATTGCTCTGAATATGAAACACACATCAGCAAAAGTTTGGTGTGGCACGATGGTGATGATCGGTGAGGATAGGTGGAGCGTTTGCCTTTCTAACCTTTACTCCCACCTGTGTGCTGTGCTCTAAACAATACTTGGCCTAAAGCCCCAGCAGCACCCACAGAAACATGGAGGCCATTATCGCACATCACTGTGAGGAGGATTTAGACTTCAAAAGCTGGAGGGCAGTGAGTCATGGAAAACTCACACCAACCAGCTAACAGGTTGTCACACTACTACTTTAATGCTGGTCTATAAAGTTTAACTGTACGAATGTGATGCAGATGGGCTTGGGAAAGACGATGCATGACAAACAATTAACTGCTTTCAGAAGTAAAACATTTTAAAATTAAACACTAGGGCTGGTAAAAGGAGTGTAAACATATATGTAAATATATATATATATATATATACAGTACAGGCCAAAAGTTTGGACACACCCATCTCAATCAATGCGTTTTTCTTTATTTTCATGACTATTTACATTGTAGATTGTCACTGAAGGCATCAAAACTATGAATGAACACATATGGAATTATGTACTTAACAAAAAAAGTGTGAAATAACTGAAAACATGTCTTATATTTTAGATTCCTCAAAGTAGCCACCCTTTGCTTACTAGAATATAAGACATGTTTTCAGTTATTTCACACTTTTTTGTTAAGTACATAATTCCACATGTGTTCATTAATAGTCTTGATGAATTTACAATGTCAATAGTCATGAAAATAAAGGAAAAACATTGAATGAGAAGGTGTGTCCAAACTTTTGGCCTGTACTGTATATATGTATATATATATATATATATATATATATATATATATATATATTATTATGTGATTGCCCCAAAGGAGCTAGACCAATGTGCTGCTGGCTGTACATATTCTATATATACATGGCTATAATTTGAAAAAAAATAAGTAAGTTATAGTGTAATATGCTATAAAACTATAGTAATAAATGCAGGGGTTTTTTTTCATTGCCCTACCATTTGTATCAAGCAGGTGATCAAGTATGCTTCATGCACCATTATCAAAGAATAAAGTTAAACAGGACTGTACAAATATATGTGAAATGTGAATATGTAAGACCAGAAATGCAACATATCATAAATCGGAATTGCTAGAACCCAAAGTCTGCCCGTATGTTTCTTCAGAAACCACGCCACTACTGAGGGGGAACAATGTTTAATTTCCAAAAGAACACCCTGAACCTTTCTGCAGTTGATGGAATTTTTTACCAAATCCCTCAACGCGGTTTGACGGCGTAGCACAACATGACACACAAAACACACAATACTGGCAGAGGTCTGTGACTCACCAGCTACACATGCCTATCATCATTTTTTATCCTCAGCTTTAACAATCAGTAATAATTTACTAGTGGATCAGAACATAACAAAAATATTTCAATGTCGAATGTTTTTTTGTAGTCAACAAAAAAACTTGTCGGCAGAATGTCTGAAAATGTTTAACCCTCAAATAAACAACATAGTTAACCGTGGCTAAGGTTCATGATGAACATGAGCTCAAATGTGCTAAACGTATCTACTAAACAGCAGCTCTGGAGTCAGCTACACACAGACAGAGAGGCTACTGTGATATGATGCCACCCTAATGCCAGTGCAGTTAATGAATAAAGTAATACAATACAGATCAGTCACTTTTTGACAAGAGAGGTTAACTTTCAGAAACTTTGTATGTACTTTTTCTACATATCTGTAATGGTGACAATTCTCTAACCTAGAAAAACACCAAAAGATGTGAAACTAACTGAGCCTAGCTGTGGCAAAGTTCACAAAAGCTGGGAACTTTCCTATACCCATTGCACTGAACACAATGACGCAGGTCACACCAGCATCTCCTGCATGAAATGGGTATTAAAAATCCCGATGCCACAGCAGTCCTAGTGCAGCTCAAAAGCAGGAAAGCTTGATCCCTTTTTACCCATCTTTAAATTTGCAATCACGGTTAAATTAATCTTATTCAACATCTTGGTTAAACTGCATTTAGAAAGAACATGAAGCAACAAATGAAGTTTGCTGCACCTGACAGGTACCACAGAAGACAACCAGTGTATGCTGAAGTCTAAAAGACTTTGTCTACAACCGCAAATTATTCAACTACCAAATATAAAATATGCAGCTTTCATTTGAGTTTATGTTAAGTCAAACTGAAGGACTGTGTATTAAGAGATGTACTGTGAACACACTGTTAATAAGTTGTATGTAAACACCTTCAAATAAAAAATGAGAGTTAACCCTTTTTGAAATCAAGGCTGCATATTTCAAGAACATAAATATCTAGAAAGTAGCAACAACATATCTCTTAACTCACAAAAAAAGTTTGAAATAGTTTGGCCCATTTGTCAAATTAAGTTAATAAACTGGCAAAAATATGTTTAAAGTAAATTTACCCCAAATTACCATTTGTACATTAAACAGTTTACAAAAGGAGTGAGTCTGTTTATGCAGAAGTGTCAGAAATAATAAGGTTTACATGAAAATGGATGTGTTTGGGAAACACTGGGCATATGATGAATAAGACTTGGATTGTACCGCACGAGTTGTGTGATAGTTTGTAAACATATGTTTTTATATTGTTTTTGCGATTGTTAAAAGCAGCCCCCGTTTATTACAATTCTTCAAGAATTTTGTGTTTTTGGATTCAAGGTAAAACGGGATGAATAACAGATATACAAGTAATCCATACTAATGCACTTTTGCTGTATGTATCTCTAGCGTCCACTCATTTTCTTTGCATTTTATAATGCTACTACTGCCTACATGCACATGAGGTATGCCATTATTTGAGCAATTTGTGAATTCCTGTTTCCAGCTGCATTATCAACAACCAACCGTAGACACCACAGATTATTTCTAAAACATTGCTGAAATTAGATTAGATTAGATTCAACTTTGTTGTCATTGAACAGAGTACAGGTACTAGGACAACAAAATGTAGTTTAGCATCTAACCAGAAGTGCAGAGTAGTAAGTGCAAGGTATTTTCATATGAACACAGTGTATAAATATAGTGCAGGTATGAATTGAATATGCTATAGGATATATACAGAGAATGAATATGTAATGTGATATGTGAAATGTTTGCATGGATGTCGCCTGTCCTGTAGTTCTCTCCCCAAAAACACACTTTTTCACAGTAAACTTAACAGACAACAAATATAGCTGATGCAAAAAACGTCCCTAGTTGACCTCTTTCAACCTCACTTGTGACAGAAGTTTCAAAGCACTCTAGAGCTGTGGCTTGTATTGTACCGGTGCCCAGCAAGAATGTGATAAAGTTGTATCGCCTTTCTTCGCTTTTGGCATATTAATTGTGGATAATTTCACATAAAATAGAGGGTTGAGAACTGTAGGCTCTTGGACCAAAAGTGCTCAGAGTTGAAGTCCTCTCTGGAGAGGACGTGGGAGCCTCTGGTGAGCCATTATAAAATGCCTTTGGTGTGATTTAAGGCAGGCAGTGTGCTGGTATGGCTGTTATGTCTTTCTCTATAATCTACTTGTCAGTGCACACTGTCAGCAGCCTTCAGCGAGCTGCATACCTGTTAATACAATCCCAACACCCGGGCCTGTAAAAAGACACACTGCCTAGTGATGTTACATCACCACGGCCCCGACGATTCACCCTCTGTGGCCTCACTGCAATGCCAGCATGGCCGTCTTTCATGGGAACTGCTCCTGACCACGCTCGTGAAGACGCTAAACAAAAGTCTCTCATCAGAATTTACATCTTGTGCTCAGCCGAGTGAAAGTACAGATAGCAGGTGTAGCAGCTTAATAACTTCCCCCTTCCTCTCCTCTCACACTGACACATTTTTAACAGCTGAGTACACAAGCCTATCTCTGCAGCTTTGATGAGCCTCCAGATCACATATTTACTTTTGATAACCTTTTCCCAGCTGGCTGCAGCACCCAGACTATCCGCAGACAATCAGAGGAAATCCACTTGAAGTCCCATGAGGTAAGAAATAGGAACCAATACGCCCTCTAAGCTGGTGCTTCATACACTGCCACTAGACTGCAGCATGTCTGTTTACTCCTCATTTCCATCCTGTTAGTGACAGATTGCCCGAGGGGAGGAACATATTCATGAATACTTTCCACATGAGAGGCAAGGTGAGAAGAAATGCGCTGGGAAGCTTTAGCAAAAGATCATTCTCGATAGATAAACATGTTTGTTGCATCCGAACGACTGTGTCTGCAGATCTGAACCTGGTTAACCCGAACCTACCAGCTGCCCATTAGTCCTAGCTGATACAGCAGACCAGCAGGAATGCTTAGAGTTTAGCCACACAAGGAACCTTTAGACAGCTCCACACCGGAGCGAGAATAAATGTAGGATTTCGATGGGAGAACCTCTCTGCTTCTCCCAGGTTTGTCCTGTAACCACTGGGGCTAACAGTAAACCCCATGACACACAGTTCACAAGCTCCTCACTCTTTCCAATCAACAGAACTTAGTCTGTTTTGCTTGCGAATGTACTTTGGCTTGTTCTATTTTAAAACCCAGACCCTGGTTCAATCCCCCAACCCACCCCTCCCCAACATGTCATGATGAATGGGATGAATCAGGAAGCCTAGTTTACAGTATTACTGGAAACATGGGAAAAAATGCAGATGGCAACACATTAAAAGAAATTTGGAGTAAATATAGAAGCTTTTAATTTATTAAAAAATTGAAGGTTTACATGCTGACAGAAGCCATGAACTGCCATACAGTAGTTAGTCACAGGAAAGTCCCATTCCTTGCACTTAGCTATCTGTGCAGTGCATCTCAAAGTTTAGTCAAAATTTCAAAAGAAGTATGGTACACGTCAATGGATTATCATTTGACTAAATCTATAACCTTGGCCTTGTGGTTACCATCATTTTCATCAGTCTGGTATTTGTAAATATATTTCCAAGGTCAAGGTTTGCCCAGGCTTGTTTAGTAAAGGAGAATTACTTTATTGAAATGGACAGCATTGAAAAGAACACCCACACACAAAAGAAAGCCTAAAAATGTCAGTCAAGGCTGCATTATGTTTGCTCAGGTTTGGTCTATTTTGTGTCATCAGAAAACTTTGGAAAGTTCATAAAATACGATGGAAAATTACAAAGCTTTTTTTATTGTCCTAAATTAAACCTAAAACTTTATTGCTGTCTTTATGTGGGGTTTATATGCTTTTATGTGGAACCTTTGGTACCAAATAGACTGGACCAGGCTGTAAAATCATCTCATCTTCACTTCACTAGAAAACCTGTGTTTCCTATGAACTAAACCAGTTTAAAAACAAATATTGTCTATGTGTAAAGCTGCAATGACAAGTCGATTAGTTGATTAGTTGATCAATAAAAATAAAATTGCTGACTTTTTTTGATAATCAATTAATCTTTCAGTAAGTTTACATGCAAAAATAGCAGAAAATGCTTTTTCTCAGCCTCTCCAATATGGAGATTTACTGCTCTTCTCAGTTTTATATAATAATAATAATAATAATAATAAACAGACAATATTTGGGTTTTGAAGTTACAAAACAATAAGTAATTATTAATTGATAATCTACTGATTATTTTTGATCTGCATACCATTATTTTGTGTTGAAACATCTAATTTATTACAGCATATACAGAGGTGAATATGTCAATGTTTTTTACACAAGCAATAACAACAGAATTTGGTGACTTCTGGATGTAGAGGGAGACTAGCCCAACTGAACTCGATGACCCACCTTTTTTCCCTCAAATCATAGTTCTATTTGTGGTTTTCTGGTGAGACCATATATTGCTTCCTCTTTTGGTTGATTCTAATTCACCACATTGTGACTCAGAGAGGACAATGTGGTGTGTATATATAGCTTGACTGACTTTCTCCATTGGCTGAGTCATGATAATGTATTTACCAACACACTTAAAGCGACCCAATTTCTATGGTGTGTTTTGAAACCAAACTACAATATTACATCTGCTTTTTCTACAATCTATATTACTGTATTCAGCAAAAAAACAATGTAACTGCACGGTTTTGCACATATCAAACGCTTCTCCCATAACAATAACAATAAAAAACAACAATTATAGTTCCTATTTATATTCATAGTATTATACTAACACAATTTCTATACAGTAGCTTCATGCAAAAACAAATATTTTAACCCACAGAATTATATTTTTTTATACCGTATTTAATTTTCTCTATTAACAACATACTCCTTTTTTTCCTCAAATCATAGTTCTATTTGTGGTTTTCTGGTGAGACCATATATTGCTTCCTCTTTTGGTTGATTCTAATTCACCACATTGTGACTCAGAGAGGACAATGTGGTGTGTATATATAGCTTGACTGACTTTCTCCATTGGCTGAGTCATGATAATGTATTTACCAACACACTTAAAGCGACCCAATTTCTATGGTGTGTTTTAAAACCAAACTACAATATTACATCTGCTTTTTCTACAATCTATATTACTGTATTCAGCAAAAAAACAATGCAACTGCGTGGTTTTGCACATATGAAACGCTTCTCCCAAAACAATAACAATAAAAAACAACAATTATAGTTCCCATTTATATTTATAGTATTATACTAACACAATTTCTATAGAGTAGCTTCATGCAAAAACAAATATTTTAACCCACAGAATTATATTTTTTTATACCGTATTTAATTTTCTCTATTAACAACATACTCATCCTTCTATTATATTATATTTGCGCAATAAATGCATAAACGTAACATGTAAATTGAAAATAAAATACGCTTGTCTCTACTCACAGTTCTATAGTGTACACAGTAAATCGTGATGTTTTCACTGTAACGAAATCTAGCCTTATTTTCAATATTTGCACAGCATAGGCGCATGTAAAACAGTGTTTCCCCGTGTGTAGTAGTGTGGAGCAGCATTACTTACTCTCTGCGGTGGCGGGCCGGAGGCAGGACGACAGACCCAGCATCAGACCCCAAAACAAGGTCAAGCGGCTCCTTTCCGTTCGAGACCTCATTCCTGGATGAGTAAATCCTCCCAAATCCTGTAAATAAATATGTCGAGGGGAGGAAACGTGGGCAAAACCTGCTCAGAATTATTAAAAAGCTTTTTAATCTGCAGCCAGCACCTTTTAGCAGTTAGCCGGCTAATGGAGCTAATAGCTACTAGCAGGATAGCTTTCTCACGTTTCCTAGTGGGAGTCCCAAAAATCACCGATTTATTCCTCTGTCTAGAAAATATGAATTCATAGTTCTGTTTTTATTCCTGCCAAAAACAACACCACGTTGATTTGTGTAATGAAACCAGAGCGGTTAAACTAGCGGCGGGGATTCCTCTGTAATCCGCATCTTCACGCTCCATATCTGGAGGAAAAGCGTCCACCGTCCCGCTGCTGGAGGATCCTCAGGAGGCACAAAACGTGTGAAAAAACCCCTTATAATCGGGATGGAAATGGGCTGCCTAGGGCATACAGGGACATATTAAATCGACACGCAGTCCCGTTGGGTGAACGACACGACGTTTGTTTCGAAATATCCAGGATAAAATCTAGTTTCAGACCGCAGCCTCCTTCTTCTTCTCCTCCTCCTCCTCCTCCTCCTCCTCAGCCGCTCATCATGCACATACACACCGCGTTGTTGTGGTAGGAGTAATTCACCTTCATATCAGCGGTGGATGGAGTATTTGACCTTATTGCTTTGGGTCAGGTCAAGTCCGTTTGCTGTCTAATGCCCTCCGTCGACAGAGAGCTGATCGGGGAGCGGAGCTGGACAGATTAATGTACAGGTACACAGAGTCTCCTCCGGTCAGTCTGCAGTCTGCCGTGTTCGCTGTAAACACGGCGCCCTGCACACAGATCGTCTCTGTTTGGGAGGATGAATCACTCGCGCTGCCGCCCCGCCTTCCACTCTGGGGAAGTGGGCGTCGCTCTTACTGCAGTTTAGCGACTATAGGAGAGCAGTTACCATAGTGACTGGTCTGGTACTCACGAGAAGGTCACTTTTATCTCTTAACAGTATCGTTCACTGAAGAAAAGATATATTAATAAGCGGACGCCACATGTCACCACTTTATCATAGGCTATAATTTGAGGACAATTTTAGTACATGTACAAAGTACTTGATACCTTGCCTCCAAGCTCAAATAATAAAAAGGATGTTATTTAAAAAGTGTGAATTAATTTATTATCTAAGTAAACTAACTTTAATGCCATTAATTCCCAGAAAGTTGACTTTTAATTCCCCCTATCCAATTTGACAATCCAACAGCCCCCATAAATTTGGAATCATTTTGTTGTCAGACACAATCCTCTGTTAATTGTGGTTTAATTTTCATTGTTATATGTTTGGGAGTGATTGATAAATACAGTTTTGAGAAGATATGCACTTTATATGTCAACAATAAATTACATTGTCACAATCATCGCCAGTCTTGACTAAGGACTTTAGTGCAAAGACTTGAGATTTGCTTTTGACTTGTAATCACAAGTCAAAAGCAAATCTCCAGACTGTTTTGAATGTAATGAAGGTGCCAAACTGTATTTTAAAAAAGGATTAGAGAGTTTGGTAATCAAAAAAAGTAATAGCCAATAATGTAATAATTTCCCGAAAACATAATACATTTTGCACTTAACATGATAGAAAATGTAGTACAGTAAATGTACATTCACACCAGCCACAGAGGCAGGGGCTATAAAGTGGGCCGTCATTAACCTACCAGTAGCATACTTTCCTATCTGACAAATGCAATAATTTGTGCACTTCTTCAACGCAAAGGTCCAAATCACCACAACAGATTTAAAAAATGTAGACAGAGTGAGACCTCACATTCTTCCTTCTCCTCTCTGGTCGCCGCCGTAGCGGCTCCGTTTACGACGCGGTGTGAAGGAAACCCGGGATGTTGATCCAGGATCAGGGTTGTTTTGCTGCTCACAAACACAGCGGAGGGCTGCTACAAAGATCGTGTCTGTCTGCACCACCTGTAATTACACTCTTGAATCTACGCAGTCACAGCTGTGTCTTTGTATGTTTAATTATAATAAGCCTGTCATTCATAAATGAACAAATATCACTTGCGTCTTCATATTCACACATTGCTTTTGGCGATTAGCCTACAAGTGTCCTTTTTTATTGTTATCTAGACACATGTCATGGTTGTTTTTACATTATGATTTAATATTAAGCTATATAATTATGTTTGATGCACTGGAATATAGTTCATTTAATATTTCAAGCAACTAATTAAATCACAAAATCGCATTATTCTTAAACCCCATGCATTTTATGTAGGCCTATATTTATATATACAAATACACACACACATGCACATATAGTTTGGCTCTGGGTAACCTCTGAAAAGACACCGAAGTACTGCCATCTAGAGGGGAGTTAACCTAACTGCAGACCTCAAATCTACTGGTAAATACAAAAGAAGTAAAACTTAAAACAATTTAATTTGCTGTAAAACACTTTGAAACATCAATATCAAGATATGGTTTGAAATAGGATTTTTTTTTTTGCATATCATGGGAGGTCGCAGTGGATGTAAACCCTGAAAGCAATAAAAAAAAAAAAGTGTTCAACCTAAATTTCAACTGTTAACCATTGCCTTGCATGTCCTTTTGAAGCTACAAAAGAAAAGATTAAATTAATTCATAATGTAGCCATGTGAGCTTATATAGGGAGACTAAACAGTTAAAGCTGCACCCCCTCACCTGGAGGATTTTAAAACAATCAACCTCATAACACTGACTTTCTCTTTGTTTGAGACCCAGACAGGTACAGTTGCAAAGAGCTTTTGAGGTCTGAGGCCCAGGCTGAGGAAGTGGAGGACCAGCAGCTTGTGATGCTGTGAGAGAAGTGCAGACAGTAAACAAAACCGTCCATAGAAGGGCCCCTGACAGTTTTGATTATCCCTGTAATTACAGGCCGCTTTCATCACTTCACAGAGCAGAGCACAGAGGCATTATTTGAACGCCACACATTACCTCAGCTCTGGCAGACAGCACTCGGCATCCGTCACAATCCAACAATTAGCACTGAGAGGAGCAAAAAAATGCACATTAAAAATGAAGTGAATATCAGTGGCCACCCAAGAGTCCAAATACAGTGAGTCACCCTGTAACAAGTGCTCACTGTACCAACATGACCTCCCTGTGCCAGAGAATGTTGTGCCTGTCCACTTGCATTTGTTAAGTCCCTATTAAAGTCCCCATGAAGGCAGCCGGCGGGCCCACCTACCTCGACTGTCCCGGTGGAATCCATTCTCGCACTGCACTCATGTGGAAATAAGCCTGTTTACCACCAACGGGTCACACATGCTAATGAGCGTCTGTTTGTTTTCCACTGTGCTCATGCAGGAGGAAGGGAATTTAGAGGGGAAATAATAGATGATATGCAGACAACAGCCCGGGTGGCTTTGCTGCACTAATGATGAAAAACGTAGAACAGAGAATTAATGGATATGAAATCAGAACAGGAAATGTGGTCTGACATTTAGATCACTCAGAAATACACTATGTTGGCTGGCCTGGTTTAGAAGTATTGGGGTAATTGTAGCTCAATAATCCCCAGACACACTGGCAATAGACCACAGACCCAATAGGCTTGATCTGATTAACCCCCATCTACCAGGTAAGGTATAAAAATGTTGGATACTTCTCTACGCTATAAACTGTAGAGCCTTTCATGTATAGCAGAGTTGTAGACTCAAGTCACATGACTTGGACTTAGGTCAGACTTGGGTCACAACTTGATGACTTTAGACTCAACTTCACTTGGACTTTAATACTAATGACTTGTGACTTCACTTAGACTTGGGTGTTTTGACTTGAAATGACTTGATACCTTGCCTCCGAGCTCAAATAATAAAAATGATGTTATTTAAAAAGTGTGAATCAATTATAATTATTATTATTATTATTATTATTATTATTATTATTATTATCTGAGTCAACTAACTTTAATGACATTAATTCCCAGAAAGTTGACTTTTAATTCCCCAGATCCAATTTGACAATCCAACAGCCGACATGAATTTGGAATCATTTTGTTGTCAGACACAATCCTCTGTTAATTGTGGTTTAATTTTCATTGTCATATGTTTTAGAGATTTATTAATACAGTTCTGAGAAGATATACACCTTATATGTCAAGAATAAATCACATTGTCACAATCATTTCATGGAAAAAGGTAAAATAATTACAATGATGGTGAAATGGTTTGCATTATGGCTTGTTTTGGACTCAAATCGAAAAAGGTATTACTCTAGACTTCGCTAGTCTTGACTTAGGACTTTAGTGCAAAGACTTGAGATTTGCTTTTGACTTGTAATCACAAGTCAAAAGCAAATCTCCAGACTGTTTTGAATGTAATGAAGGTGCCAAACTGTATTTTAAAAAAGCATCAGAGAGCTTGGTAATCAAAAAAGTAATAGCCAATAATGTAATCATTTCCTGAAAACATAATACATTTTGCCCTTAACCTGATAGAAAATGTAATTACATCAAAAACATTTGCAGGAAGTAACATGACAACATTGTAGGTGATGTTTTCGCTGCCTCACACCAGGGTCCAGTCTTTAAATGCTGGTCCTGGTCCTTTCTTTGTGGGATTCGTATGGGTTTCATCCCTCTTTCTAAAGACATACAGGTATAATACACTGACTATGGATAAGTACCTTTTCCAACCCCACTTCAAAAAATCCAAACTATCCCTTTAAATATAGAGGTACATACAAATATCCAATACATTTATCAGCTACAATCTATTTCAAGGAAAAACTGTAAATTTAAACGTGACAGCATGCAATCATTATATCAATGATTATTTTGCAGATCATAATTGGTATAAATATTAGGACAGCAACAGGCTGCAGAGGCAACAGAGAGGAGCCTTATTAAAACTCCACCTTCCACTGATACAATATTTATACCTTTGTATGTGTGCATGAGATGGACAAAGTGCTTTACAATACAATAATTTAACTGCAAATAAAATGTTTCTTTGGCCGTATACAGTCTTTGGCACACATATATGATATTGATTTAAAAATGATTTATTTTATTTTTTAAAGATATTTTACAGCTACATTACATACATTTTTGCACATTAAAACAAAGAAAGGTACAGCCGGTGTGACATCACTGACTGCTTTGATATTTCAAGGCAGCATGAAGACAAAGGTACAAAGGGTCCAGTAATTACATGGTGCCTCAGTTGCTGGTGCATTAGCCACAAAGACTGCAAAGTTATGCAATGTGGCGGTAAAAAGACTCAGAAATCCTGATGACACATGGGAAACACAGAAGAAGAGAAACAGTGTAAACCCTAGTGTTGACACGCAATGGGACCTTACAATGCCACACATGGCCTAAAAAAAATGGCCAAACTGCTATACTACCAGGATCTAAAGATGTGTCAGGTCGATGAGTTTTGAGAATTAGCGGACATACAAATAATTAATGTTTATTTATATATATATATATATATATATATATATATACCAACACGCTTTATATGCTGTATGTGTTCCATGATGATATTTTGAGTTAATTTTAGCCATAGCTGCAGGAAATGGTCATTATTTCACATGCACAGTCTATAAAATATATATTTACAAAATTTGAATAAAAGAAAGAAGGCTCATGTTTAATTTATTTATATATTAATGTCCCAAATGCTAGCCATATCCTGGTTTTGACCATATTTGGGATATGATATTTACATGGACTAAAAAAAAAGCTAATGATTTTCACAGTGTACAAGTTTGTAATAATCTGTGTGCAGTTCTGTCTTGATTTATCACCATCTCAGTCAATATATTTTGTACAACAAGGTCATACATGCCGTCATTTCTATCATACTATCCATTCACAGGTTTATCAAAACCGGCATACACAAATTCCAAAAACCTGATTAGAACGGCACAAGTAGGCACATAACGAACTCAATGACCTTCACGGAACCAAAATGTATGGTGTTTGTAGGAGGTCGACTTCTGAAAGTGGAGACGCAACCGGATGTTACCAACTAACTCATCCGGCAGCTGAGAGGCCGTTTAGCACTTTAGCTAACGTCATCTAAACCGTGAAAACCTTTAGATTTTAACAATTACTTCATATTGTAATTTGACACCACCAAAGAACAAACATGATTAAAGCCATCTTGATATTCAACAACCACGGAAAGCCGCGGCTGATCAGATTCTATCAGTATTTTGTAAGTATTTATGGGGATACTGTTCACAACATTAGCATATTCTATAACTGTCTTCACTCTGGGTTAAGAGGGTTAAGAGTCAGTGTGGGATTAACTTTTGTCATCTTCTGCATAATCATCCCGGCTACAAATGATGTCAATAGCTTGCTCGGTGTGTGTTTTAAAACGTTTATTAACTAAGTTACAACGTAAACATAACGTTAGCTGATGCTAGCTTTTAGTTGTGTAGAGAAGCAAATCGTCACCCTGTTAAAATAATCGTCTAACTAATATTTTCAAGTTTTGCAGGAAACACAAAAAACTTCATCAAAAGTGTAACATATGACATTTATTGATCATTTCACTCAAAAAGGATGTAACAAAGGATGGCTATTGGCATAGTAATAACACTGTGTCTAAATTATGTAACTTAATAGAAATAAATGACTTAGGCAATTTTTTGAACATGCCTTTGTGACTTAAGCAAGATATGGTAACACTTTATTTTGAAGGTGTCTACATAAGAGTCACACAAGCCTGTCAGAAACATGACATGACAAGTATCATGAACATTAATGTTACTTCAAAGTGTCATTAATGTTCATGACACATCCCATGTCATGTTTATGACACACTCATGTCACTCTTATGTAGACACCTTAGAGTAAAGTGTTACCAATATTAGTGTCAACAATAAAACACTGATAAACTAAACTGATAACTAAACAATCTCCCTCTAGCTCTTCTTTGCTGGGTTCTTATCTGATGTCTATGAATGTGGCAAATTGTCAAAGAAGTGATGATCTTAAAGGGATAAAATCACATGATCTGATCAACTGAGGATGTAGGCGATTTTACCATAGGTGGCCAGCGTCATGAGGAGATGATTTATGCACAAAAAAAAAATGGATAAAAAATGACTTAGCCGATTATTTTAACAGTGTGACGAAATTGTATATCTAGACACTTTTTAGTTTCAGTTCCCTCCTGCTCAGGCAAACACCACTCTTTGTTACATATTTTGACAATGTACGCCTCCCTAAGCAGAAACTGATGGGTTTTAGTCATATGCGATTTTGCAAAGGTACATTACACTACATTGTTAAGCTAATAATAAATAATTAAATTGGCCTATAGTTGGTGAGGAAAAAGTGGTCTCGGCCTTTTATAAAGCACAGTGAAGCGAATGTAAACACCATGCATAATTAATACTAGCTTACTAGCTCCCCACCAGTAACTTTTTCTGAGTAAATACTTTTACACGAGGGTAAATTCAATTCATTTTGGTTGGTTGTACAGATTGGGGTCTTAGATACATTATTTGTTGGGAGGTGAGTCTCTCTCGAAGGTTATTGATTACTAAATCTTTATTATGAAGGAACATAAAACATCTCAACATCCACCTTTTTCTATGATGTAATTGATTTGTAACTGTCATCTATGAATTGGAATTTCAGAATGCATGAAAGGTTAATCAGTTATGGTTATTTAAAAAAATATATTTTCTCAAGGTCTCTCATTTCTAATGTCTAAGTCCAACGTGTTTTCCTGCAGGCGGAGGACATGCAGCAGCAGATCATTCGGGAGACTTTCCATTTGGTGTCTAAACGTGACGACAATGTTTGCAACTTCCTGGAGGGTGGAAGGTGAGTACTGCTGTGTGTTTCTGCTACATTTTGACAAGTGAATGACTAGGCATGTATTTATACTAGATGGATTGTTTGCAGCAACTATGAAAAGCTGCTGCAGCTGAACTCGTTTTATTTATGTTGTGATTGTTTAATTCTCTGAACCCTCATACAATTTCAGGGGGATTTTGCTTCCGTCACATCACTTTGGCCTAGTTTTTCACAGTTTTGCACTTCTATGGAAACTGCACAATCATGGCTAGAAGGAGAACTCAAAAATGGCTTATGTGCAGTATGACACAGTTATAATGCTGTAAGTCATGAATAACAAAAAAAAACTGAATTAAATTAAGTTGAAAATGTATCTTACAAAAACTTGATTTTTTTTTTCAAAATCCATATATTCAACATTTTCCAAGTGAGGTGAACAAGTGTTGCAGATATTGATTCTACATGCAATACATATACATTATCCTCTCCTCTCTGCTCTGTGTAAACAGCCTGCAGCTCAATCAAGTTTTGTTGAATCATGAGTTCCCAGTTGCGCTGGGGAGCTCAGAATTTAATGTTTTTACAGGATTTGGTTTGTGCAAACAGTTTTGGCAACATTTTAAACAGGACTTGTATAATTAAGTGATTTTGATGAAAATTACTATTTTCAACTTAGATTTGTTATCTGTTCTGACACAAATGTAAAAACACAACAATTTATGTTAAATGGTCTAATTTTGGCTCTTTGTTGTTGTTTTTAAACATGCTTTTCAAAGGGTAAATGCATAGACAGACTTAGTGTGACAGCTAAACATGATATGATACATTTGGAGGCTGTAAGGCAGGTCTGTCATTTGTGTTTTGATGTGAATTTACATTTTTGACTAAACTTAAAATTGCCATTACTATAAACCCTTGGCTACATTTGTGGCTTTTCTCAATTTGGTTTAATGTCACTACAGAAGCTGACATCAGCTGACAGGAGTCATGCTGCTGCAGCTGATCAACAGCTGACTGCAGGTGCAGTACCGTGACTAGCCACTAGATGGCGGCAAACTCGCAAAAGTAGATTTGATCTCAGTTACTTCTCTTCTTCTCTCATCCACTCATTTACATACCAAACTCCAACTTTGAATTCAATAGCATACTTTTAATAGTTTGAACACATTTCATACCTGCTGTCAGAATTTGCACAGAGCATAAACACCTGAATTTTCTTGATAAGTCATTTTTGTCACATTTTTACTTCTTTCAGTCTAATTGGTGGCTCTGACTACAAGCTGATTTACCGGCACTACGCAACCCTCTACTTTGTCTTCTGTGTGGACTCGTCTGAGAGTGAGCTCGGCATCCTGGACCTCATCCAGGTCAGGTTCTATATAAGTAATGTGTGCTTTTTGAAGTAAAATGGCCTGTTTGCTCATATAATGGTTCAAGCTTGAAAAGAAGACTCTTTGCTCTTCCCTTTCTAGTTGTTTGTAATGCTGGTTGGTTACCCAAGAAATGAAACATACTCTGCTGTTGATTTCACTTGCAATCTTTTTGGATAAGACAGTAAACCATAAATAATAATTAATTTATACATTTTTATTGTCACTGTGGGAACACTTTGTTCTTGTGATAGCACATAAGAGATAAAAACTATTCACACTTGCAACAATTAGTGCCATAATAAGTTCAACAAAAACCTGCAGCCACACGGCCCTTTGTGGAATAGTTTGGACATGCCTGCAGTAAACCATAAATAATAATGAATTTATACATTTTTATTGTTTTATTGTTACTGTGATAGCACATAAGAGATAGAAACTATTCACACTTGCAACAATTACCAGATTAGCAGTGAGTAAGCTGACCTTCTCGGCCGTCCCACTGATAACTGACATCAGATATGTATCAGCACTATCTCTCACCATTATTAAAGGACAGTTATGTTTGTGTAATATAGAACCAGGGGTGCATACCACTGGCAAATACTTTGCATTCCTTTTTTTTGGTCTGTTCCTTAAATATCAACAGTCTGAGAGTATCACACTGACAAAACAAACACATGATAGAAAAGTAGGAATACTTTTAATTAATAACGTGTTGATGCCATGATTGCAGAATCCTAAAAGTAATAATCTTTTTAAGATTTTTATTTAAATTAACGTCCGTTATTAAGTCTCTTTCTTTTGCTGAATTAAGTAAGACAGTGGTGATTGAGCCTATATCCCACCGATGAAAACCTTTGCATTTACAGTATTATAAACCAGGTGTTTGTGAAGACTTTCCTAGTGGCAGGCCAGTACCACACCTGCTCCTGCAATTATCACTTATCACCACAGGTGCCACCAAAGAGAACAAAATAGAAATCTTCAAGGTTCTAACTTTACAGGTTGGCCCACGATTGTGATTGTTTAAAACTGATCCCACCATGACCTGCATTAAATCCAAATGTTTAATTTGAGCCTCACTATTAATATTATCATCAATAATTGTATTTTTATCCTAAATGCATCACCATTTCTGTAGTTCTTTATGCTTAGAATGAGTCAATAAGCTATTGCACCAACCACTGACTTCCTGCAGGTTTGGACCTTGACCACATTTACTCTGTTATTTAGCAGACTAATAAGAACTGTTTTTAATTAACATTAATCCAAATCTCTGAGGAGATCTAGCATAATATTATCAATATAATCCGAATCTCAAATAATAACCTTAAAAACATTTGAGGCTTCACTCTGCTGGTGTTGATTTGAGGAATGAGATGTTAAACTGTTCTAATCTTCTTCATTGTAGGTGTTTGTGGAAACGCTGGATAAATGCTTTGAAAACGTGTGTGAGCTGGACCTCATATTCCACATGGACAAGGTGAGAGGGGAACAAGAGGCGTTTTCTATTATAGTTTTAATTTAGTGTTTTTGATACTGTTGGTGCCACAGTGTTTGACTGGAAACATACACTACCGGTCAAAAGTTTTAGAACACCCCAATTTTCCAGTTTTTTATTGAAATTCAAGCAGTTCAAGTCACATGAACAGCTTGAAAGGGTACAAAGGTAAGTGGTGAACTGCCAGAGGTAAATAAAAAACGTAAACTTAACCAAAACTGAAAAATAATGTACATTTCAGAATTATACAAGTAGGCCTTTTTCAGAGAACAAGAAACGGGTTAACAACTTAACTCTATGGAGTCTTGGGCTATTTTGTCCATTTTTGAATTCTTTTCATGTCTTTGTAAGTTATTTTGTTTCTTTTTTTTTAGTCATTTTGTGTCTTTTGGTGTCTTTTTTTAGTCCTTTAGTCCAACATAAAATGTGATTTTGACTCTTTATTTTACTTTCAAAACACTATCATGCTCAATAAAGTTTAAATGTTGCAAATGTGCATTCATTTCAGAGTAGACTGAGACATTAAACTGCATCATTTTCAATTAAATTCTGGAAAAGTTGGTGTGTTCTAAAACTTTTGACCAGTAGTGTATGAGTAACTTTGACTTGGATATAGATCAAGAGCACAGTATGACCTGCTGAGGTATGCTCATTTCCAGTGTCAGAACAACCCGCACTGTTGGTTTTTAATCTGTGGAACAACAACAACTCTGCAACACTCCCATGCAACCTTAATTAGCTGTTGATGTAGACTTCACAATAAAAGTTTTATGAGAAAATTCTGAGCTGTAGAAAGCACTGACTCAGTCACGAGAAGTAAATGAGGTTAGTTGAGGCCAGTAGGTCAACTTCTACATTTAAACATTTTCTTTGGCACTATTTTTAGATGGAAATTGGTTCGGCAAAAAGACTCTGTTACCTTTTAACTTGTAGCTTGAAGTAATCAGAATATAGTGACGATGGGAACGTTGAGGTCTCTGCACATCAAGTCTGTTATTTTCATCTAAATATGTCAACCTCATGTTTACTCCATTATGTTTACGGCATATGTGCCAACTCGGAATCAGCAGTTTGTTAAAAATGGTTTTGTTTTTCATGTTTAACAAAAGGTTCAGAAAAGGGCAACTTTTTATTTATGATGGAGCCGCAGAGAGACGTGACCCAGAGGTAATGTGCGGTTTGTCTCTTCTCTCAGCCAGCTGCTTTTCAGAAACAGCTGCGTTGCTGTAAATGATCCAGTTCCTTTTTGCTATGTGAGACCAGCATTTGTTACAAATATTGTATTTCAAAGTGAGCTCCTGACATACAGTAGATCTTGGAAGAACAATTCTGCAGCTCTAAATTTCATCCTCTTTTTCTCCCCTCAGAAATGAGAAAATCAGCAGTGTCAGAGGGCTGCATTTTATTTTAAAATGGTATTATTTGGAAGAAATTATGAAAAAAAAACATCGGGGTTTCTTCTTGTAGAAATGTAATCAGATGATGATAAAGAATTACATTTAAACTGTGTGAGGGCTCCTTAAAAAGTAAGATTTCTTCAACAAGGCCTCCATTCCTCTGCCTGGAGCTGAGCTGGACGTGTTGCTGGAGACTAATCACACACATCTATAGCCATCTTGATTGAATTTTCCCAGCAGGAAATTGATGTCATGTGGTGCAGTGGGGCTTGGTCTGAGGAATGTTCCCAAGATGAATCTTGGAAATATTTCTACTAGAGAGAAAACCTTTGGTCTCTGGACAGCATCTCCCTGCATAGCATTGTGAAATTCAAGTTTGTACATGCAAGCAAGGTTAAATAGACTCAATAGTCTGCCCTGGACACATGTACAATATATAATTTAATTGTAATAGAGCTTTATGGAATGCTATACCTAACTGATTTGAAGCGGTTTCAGGCAAGACTGTTTCCAGTTTATCATCATAAAGTTCAAAGTCGCTCTGCTGTATAAGACAGTAGTCATGTTCCTCGTTATATTTTCTGACCACAGGAATTCACTAATCTCAATCTCTGTAAGAGTGAAATTGAAACTTTTTCTTTCTGAACCCAGAGTGAGATCTATGTTTCAGAGAGGACTGAACTCCTCAATGAGATTTTTTATCCTTCCAGGTATAAAGAAACACAAATGATCTGAGCTGCAGGACTGTAAAATTCTGAACTTTGCACTGCTTTAAACACTTACACATGGCTGTCATTTAGAGCAGCCAGATGTTGTGTAATCCAGTTTTTATTATTGCATTTTCCTTCTGACATCATACAAGGTGTCCTGTTGCACTTGGCAGTGTATTCTCAATGTCAAAATCACAGCAGCCAGGCAAAGAGACCTGTTCTAATGACTGAATTGATTTGTACAGTGGTGTACAGGCTATCACTGCGTATTAACCCCTGATCCGTGTGTCTGCAGGTCCATTATATCCTGCAGGAGGTGGTGATGGGAGGCATGGTGCTGGAGACCAACATGAACGAGATCGTAGCTCAGGTTGAAGTGCAGAACCGCATGGAGAAGTCAGAGGTCAGTGTGTTAGCCACATTAAAGGACCGTGCCTGTGTTTTTTCACGTTTTAACCTAAAGACTGCAACTTTTTGGAACGTCTCATTAGTGTGTAGTAGGGATGTTCCAGACGACTAATTTCTCTGCCTTTCAAACAAACGTCAATTAGTCAGAAAGTAAGGAAACAATAAGAACACTGGCTAAATTAAACACAATTTTATCTGTAAGGTTAGGTTAACCCATTGATGCCTGAAAAGGCTGTAAAACCTCTGGGCGATTTCAAAATAAGCCCCTAAAACCTGAAGTTTTTCTGGAAATTCAACAGAAGTGTCAACGCTTCGACTGAATAATAGATTTTTCAGCCTCTGTAGCAGATAGAAATGAAATTCAAAAAGTATTTGAGAGCTTATACAAATACTACAAACCGACATATCCACTTTCCAGGCTCCAATGGGTTAAGGGTTTTGCATGTATTATAAGAGCCATTTCAAATGCCACATAAACAATATGTCCCCAGTGCCAGTCGCCCTGTCTCACAAACCTGGTGTGTGGTGTAATATTTGTTGAAAAGCCAGCAGGGACCTTGGTCTATGAGCAGTCATGGTTTGGCATCGCTTATACCATTAGTGTCTTAGTATGCAGGTTTGATTTATTCAGCTAGCTGGCATACTTTAATGTTTAATATGTTTTAAGTGATCTAAACATGCACTTAAATCATAAGTACAGTCTGACTTTTAAATGCCTACAATTTTTTAGCCCGACCCATGTGGAATTTTTAAGACTGATGCCGTTACTGATTTTAGAGGGTAAAACATAATCGATAACCGCTTGAATGAAAATAGACTTTTAGATTTTACTATGCAGCATCCTAAAATGATCCAACTTATAAAACTTTATTAAATAATATTTAACATTGTTATACATTATTTTACATTTTACAGACAATGTATAACTGAGAAAATAAAGAATAAATAGGAATAAAATAAATAGCTAAATAAACATTATAACTGTTCAGTGTCAGTCAATTGCTTACTATTTAAAAAAAAATGAATAGCTAACAGCGTTTCAAAATTGTTCTAAACTTATCTAATAATCCAATCTAAAAGTTCTCATAGCGGCATATATCAGACAGCGTATATACAAAGATACCGATATGTCTTTGATCGGCCTATAATATAATAAAAAGTCAACTGATACGTCTGTCAGGCTCTACTATGTTTTCATAAAATACTGACCGTATGCATGCAGGAGTTTTTTCCATTGACAAAAGAAATATATGCTAATGATTTCCCAGAGGCTGTAATCACACCCAAAGTCCACTCATGGTGGCTTTAAAGTTGTTTTCCCTGTTGTTTTGTTTTGTCAGGGAGGTCTATCAGCGGCCCCTGCTCGCGCCGTCTCTGCCGTGAAGAACATGAACCTCCCCGAGATTCCCCGCAACATCAACATCGGAGACATCAATATCAAAGTGCCGAGCCTCTCCCCGTTCTGAGCAGCGTTCCAGCTGAGCTCTGCAGGGCTGATGTACTACTGATGCAGTTCCCCTCCACCCACTTCTGTGTTAAATACAGAGAAAACAGTTTTATATGTGTTTAACTGGAACCACAGCTGCTTGTTCTCCCCCTCATTCCTATCTTATTACATTAGGGGAGATAAGCAGTGGAATATTTTTCAGTTTCTGCTGTATACAAGTTACAGATTCCTCCAGCTGAAGGATTTGCACAATAATGTAAATTTTGATTCTATGAAGCATTAAGAAAAATATTAATATCGATGTATTTTCTTCTGTTATTTGTGTTTTACTTTTATTTCTCTAGTTGATTTCCTACTCCCTTAAAAAGAGAAATGAAGAGTGTTGGCCCAGTGCTTATTTTCCTGTAAAACTCTTCCAAATCTCTGACATTCATTAGCAGTCTCCTGTCCAAGGTTTATAAGTTTCCCTCTGTCAGGAGGGAGCTTTTGGACATGACACAGCTCACTGTCATACGATCTTTTGGCTTCTGTGTTGGGATATAATTACTCAAACACATCTTTATCTCCGGTTCCAAGTGTGTGTTCATACAGACTGGGATTTAACTCTCTGCTTGTCACAATTTATCCCCCCAGCCCCCTCTGTAATATATTGTGTGTTTGACATCTTTGTGATTTGTGAATAACGTTATTGTTCTCCTGGGTGCAGACTGTGCTCAGTATAGTAAATGTAAATTCAGTTTTGTTCAAGCCAAGTTTTAATGTGCTGTGATATGATCTTGCCAACATCTGCTCACAGAGTCAACAGACTTACTTTGACCTTTTTTGGATCTTTAAATGTTTGTATGAAATGTGTTTGTGTCTTATTGGCTGTATTCAGTGGTTTCATTTCAGCTGTTTCCTGGTAGAGTTTCATTATGTTGAGCCTCTCAAGGAAGACGTTGGTGTCAAAGACATTCTTTGCCATGGTAAAATAAAAATATTAAGAAATACAAATTCTTGTGGCTTTTCTTGCTGTGTGTTGACTAATTCAACCAGGAGTTTTTAACGTGTCAGCAGATAAGATGAGTCACAGGCTGTGGTGAACCCAGCATCAGCATGGGAATTTTGCATCATACTGGCCAGAACACTCTGTACCTCTGAGGATCCTATGTACTGAGTTCTTTCTGCTCGACCACAATGAGATCGCAGTCTTGTTGATACAGCCGCATTCTTTCAGCCCCCCCTTCCCAGCAATTTGGGAATCTTTTTTTTTGGAATTGAGGGAGTTGTTCCCTCCCCAGGAAAACCGGTGGTAGTGCTCCCCATGTCCCACCTCCACCCTCACAGATGCAGAGCTTCACAGAATCATTCCTGCTCAACTTCTACGCCTCATGCAGACTTAAATCACAGCTCGCAGGGGACATCCACCTACACAGGGTTTGGTATGTACTGTTTTCCCCATGCTTCGCATTTTAATCTATTCAACATGCTGTCTTCCAAGCCACTCCTTTCTTTGTGTTTTCCTTCACACACAAAGTTCTGAAATAGCCTGTGTATAAGCTGCACAGCTTTTGGCATCTGGCATATTGTTACACTGCTTCCCTTACACTGAAGTAGGTTTCTCAGAATTGGTTCTGCAAGGAAAAGATTAATATATGACTTTTCGCAAATGGTGCATGAATGCAGCACAGACAGAATATATCCACTGTGAAATGCTGATATTTAAAATCAATGATCAATAAAAAATAATTGGCTTCTTGTGTTAACACAATGCCACCAGTTGAGTCGTTGCTTCTCTTTTTATCTCTTTACTCTTAATTCCACTGGTTTCAGTTTTAATGGAAGATCAATGATAGTAACCACTACATCTGCAGCATGGAACAGCAACTCACACATGTGCAATGCAGTTGTGGGACATAATTGTATATTTAAAGCCGTTGTTTGACTATGACTTGGCTCTGCTGTGGATTAATTGACTGTCAACATCACCAGCGTGGGCTGTACTGAATGTAAACTCTGCAGCTCCTACAGCTGGCTGAAGCTTATCTGTACAGTGTGGAGCTGAGACCACACAACTGATAGTGTCGGTCACAGGTTCATGCGCAAGTAGAATGATAATGCAAACGTGTGTGTGGGTACTAAAAGCTATTTTACCTTCAAATGCTTGAGATAAGATTAATTATTGATACCCAGCAGGGAATCTGGTTGAAACTGCAAAGGACAAAGTGTAAGAGAAGGAAAAAATTATGAAATCAGCCAAATGAACGTTTTCAGTTTTAATCACAGTCCTGTGCTAAAGGCAACCTACTAACTACTCCTATTTTATTTTCTGCAAAAACTGCATTAATGCATGTTCTAATAATAAGATAACAAAGGAGTACTTGCGAATACACAGTTCTTGCAGTGAACGAAAGAGGAGATCGTTAAAATCACACCACGAAACAGATGTGGTCACATGGTTCCTTTGTTGTCATTTTTTACTCCATGAAAATATGTGATTTTTGTGCATCCAAGATAAACATTCCCACTCACAAGATTATCCTGCTCTCTACTGGCAGGGGGGATGTGCTTGTGATTTGTTTGGCTCATATTGCTTATTCACTTGGCCTACAGGGAAATTTTGAACATTAGAAGGATTTATGTAACAGAGAGGGGTTTCATTTCCACTATTGACACAGTCAGCCAAGGGCATGTTTTATATTATAGGGAGATCCTAGAAGGTCTATGTTTGTGTGGTCCTGGTCTGTGGAGAGTTCAATCAGATTCAGATCCATCATTTCCAGATGCTCTCTACCTGTTGGGTGTTGAGTTCACACAGCAGTGACCGTGGAGGATCATTTTTTCCCGTCGATGGCTGAAGGACTCATTGATCTTTCTGCCTTGATGTCTTTGTTAATAAAATAGTAGATAAACCTGATAAAGCGCTGTCAGATTTTGTTAAATCATCATCTCATTTATTGCTACCTGATATATACAGAAAGTAAAAGGCTGAAATCCCAAGACAGGTTAGAATGAATAGGAATTCAAATTTAATCATCAAAATATTAATTTTTCATTAAATCTTTGTACCTTTGTCACAATCAATTCCCACTACAGTCACAATACAAGATTGCTGCAGATGTAGTGTGGCTTCTGTCAGCAAAGGCAATAAGCCTAAACCAAATATAAGTTCTTATCACAGGAATCTTATCTTCAGCCTTAGTGTTGTAGATTACTATAATAATGCACCATGATAAATAGATTAACTATTAACTTAGTTATTCTTCATCTCAAGTAGTCGTGAGAAGGGAAAAAACACCTGTACGTGCTGTTTACCCCAAAAGAGAAGTACCACTTTTCAATAAGGCACACTTGTTGACATCTTGGTTTTACAAATTTCATAAAAGGCTTATGTTGATACATAATAGGACATTAATAGAGCAGTGTTTGTATAAAAAAATCCTTGTTTAGTCTTCACAAAGACTCTCTAGAAAAGAGTTGCACCGAACTCTGACTAAAATCTATTTATTGGCAACTAATGAAGATGTAAACTTCCAGTATTGGTGTTTTGATAGAAGGTCAGAAAGCCATGACCCTTTGTTTATCACTTAGTAGCATTTTTTAGTGCAGATGTTGTAGCTTATTAGGGTGAGGGGTTACTAAAGGAGTCATGCGTTTCACAGCTGGCCTGAAACTGTAAATGTTACTCAATCACTCGAGGAACGTGAGTTGCAGACTTTCGACCGAACTCAATGTCTTCATCAGAAGATAAAGTTTGTTTTTATGTTTTTATGAAGATGATTTAGTTTTCATCACGTGAACAGAAGGCAACTTAATTCAAGGTCCAAGGTCAAGAGTGAACTTTGACGCTCAAAATTGATCACAAAATCAATTCAATTTCAATTTAAAATACCCCTATTAAATAGGCCCTATTAGAAAGTTCTATCTGATATTTAATAGATATTTTTGTATTCTCATCAAACTGTTCTTACAGAGTATCATCAAATATATCACTATTATGACAAATAAACGGTCGCCCGTAAGGTTGAAATACCTCTTTCCATGAAATGATTGTGGCAATTTGGTTTATTCTCGACAGATAAAGTGCATATATTCTCAAATTTTTATTATTAATCTCTTCCAAACATATCTCAATGAAAATGAAACCACAATTAACAGAGGATTTTGTCTGAAAACAAAATTATTCCAACTTTATGGGCGAAAATGTATTTCATTGACCCAGCCAACACACCTGCATGTGAAGAGCTGACAGATCTGCTGACATTTCTGGGTGTTTCTCATGTGCTCCCAGATGTGTGGAACGATGATTAGTCGATGATGTTGTGGAGGAAACACCTGTACATGCTATCAGATAGGGAAAGGGAAGGAAGGATGTTAAGCAAGGACAAAATATGCACAGGGTCAGGGTTTTGTACTTCGAATGTTAAAAGTATGACTTCAGTCATATATGTCACTATTAACATATTTTCACCACAGCAGATCCCTGTGTGATACTGATAATGTAAAGGTGTTCTGATATTAAGTAGAGTATAAAGAAACTTCTGATCTGAGGCTTTTGTCACTGGCTGATAGAGAGATCATGCTGAGCCTTTATGTTCTGTAGTTTATGAACTAAGACTATATCAAACGGTAAGACAGCTGGGAACATTAAAGTGCGTCAGTGGTATATCAGTTGGCAATGATAAGATAATTAACTGTGTTTTATAATGTCACACTGTGATCTCAAATTGATTGTGGCTGTAGAAGAAGTGATAGTTAACATGCTGTTTCCTCCTGCACATTCTTAGATAAGCTACACTTATGACAAAAAAAAGGAAAGACAGACCAATAATACATAGAAGGAAAAAAGCAAGTGGCAAGTTTCCCGTTCACAAGCATGCATGTGCAGCAAGGGGGTAGAAAACAAGTTGCCACAATGTCATCAAATCAAATCAAATCAAATCAAATCAAATCAAACCAAATCAAATCAAATCAAATCAAATCAAATCAAATCAAATCAAATCAAATCAAATCAAATCAAATCAAATCAAATCAATCAAAATTACTTTATTCATCCCCAAGGGGAAATTCAGTTAGTCTGGTAGAATCTCTGTTAGAATGAGACAGCCTGATGGCTGTAGGAGCGAAGGATCTTTTGTATCTCTCCGTCCTGCAACGGAGAGAGAGGAGCCGTCCACTGCTGTTTTTTTGGTCCATAATGGTTTTGTGTAGTGGATGATCTGGGTATTTCAAGATGGCCTCGAATATCTTGACAGGTCATCTCTCCACCACCTCCTCCAGTGTGTCCAACCTGGCTCCAACTACAGAACCAGCTCTTTAGACCAGTCTATCCAACCGCCTTCATCTCTGTGTGTGATGCTGCCTCCCCAGCAGACTGCAGCATAAAACAACACACTACCACCACAGACTGATAAAACATCTGCAGCATCTTACTACAGATGTCCAGAGATCTGAGCTTCCTTAAGAAAAAGAGGCGGCTCTGCCCCTTTTTGTAGAGAGCGTCTGTGTTTAGGGACCAGTCCAACTTATTATCCAGGTATACACCTAGATAATTATAACTTGGTACCACCTCCATGTCCACCTCACAGGTATTCACTGGCTGAAGAGGGGGCTTGAACCTGCGGAAATCTATGATAATTTCCTTAGTATTATTATCAGATCCCTATGTTCAGATTCCTGTCCATTCCTGATACACGCCATAATATCAGTGTCCTCCGAGTACTTCTGGATGTGGCAGGACTCAGAGTTGTATTTGAAGTCCCCTGTGTACAGTGTGAACAGGAATGGAGCCAGAACAGTGCCTTGTGGAGCCCCTGTGCTGCTCATTAATGTCCCAGAAACACAGTTCCCCAACCTGACATACTGTGGTCTTCCTGTCAGGTAATCTGTGATCCAGGAGATAGAGGAATCCACTCCCATCTCTGTCAGCTTGTTTTTGAGTAAGTTTTTGTATGCAAACTGCAGGGAGTCAAGTTTGTCTTTGACTTCAGCTCTCAGTAGGCGTAGAATCAGCTGCTCCAAGGTCTTCATGATGTAAGAAGTGAGGGCTAGTGGTCTATAGTCATTAAGTTCAGCTGGACATTTTATTTTTGGTACCGGCACAACACAGGAAATCTTCCACAGTGCCGGCACTCGCCCCAACTGTAGACTGAGCTTGAAGATCCTGTGGAGAGGTTGACACAGTTAGCAGAACAGTCTTTGAGGAGCCTTGGACACACACCATCTGGGCCAGCAGCCTTCCCAGAGCAAAGTCTTCCCAGTTCCAACCTCACTCCCATCTCTGTGACAGACAAGGGTGGAGGCTCAGGTGTAAGAGGGGGGGTGGTTGCTGCTTTGGAGATGTACACATGTTAAAGAGGAGGAGGAGGTGGAGGAGGAGGAGGAGGAGAAGGAGGGGGGGGCGGAGGAGGAGGAGGGGGAGGAGGAGGAGGAGAAGCAACAATTGAATTGGGTGAGGCCGCTGTATTGAATCTGTTGAAGAACTGGTTCTTCTCTTTCTACATCACCCGCCACTGGCTGTCTTTTCTTGTTATTGTAACCAGAGATGGTGTTGATTCCTCTCCACATTTCACGGATGTTGCTGTACTGTAGATTTCTCCCCAGTTTCTTCCTGTATTCCACCTTTGCCGTCTTTAATCTCTTCTTCAACTTATATTGTACTAGTTTGAGCCGTCATCTCTTATATCTGGATATTTTCTGTTTGTAGAAATAAAGCAGCTTATTGGAAACCAGGAAACAGGTAAATATAAATTACCTATGTCGGTGCAAAATTAATTAAAGTTAAAAACAAAGGAGACCTGCTCACATAATTAGCCTTAAAAACTAACGTTAGCATGCTGTTTGCCTGCAGTGGCACACTCATTAACAGCCACAAAAGCGTGTTTACCAGCTGCGACGGAGTGGCATAGTTTTCACCTTGTGAGTTTGTCTTTGTGTCATTACCATGCAGACCTGGAGATACCTACTGTACCAGGAACTATACAAAAGTGGATTTGAATGCTTTGCTAGGTGCTTATATGGCTATCTGGCTGTGGACGAATGTCACCAGTAGCATCACAATCGTGTAAATGCAGTCACAAAACTTTACAGATGTGTAGCTGAGATCAAATGAAGGCCTGGTTTGAAGATGGGTGTGGTCAGAACATGGGATAGGAAGTAGTAGAGGGATAGGAAGTGCGGACGGGTCATTGGCCCCTCGTTTTACTGCCCTGGCTCCAAATCAATTAGCACCTTTCCCACCAATACATGATGATATTTGAGTTCTGCATGTTCTCTGGAGTACCATAGTGAATACATTTCTGGTGACACAAAACATCCTGGAAGAACAGTTGAGGGTGCTAGTAAAGTGTATTCATAATAATTACTGAAAATTAATCATTGCTATATAATGTTTGATATCAAATGGAACTGTACCATTACATGACATTTAGATTACATAAATCTAAGAGCTGAAATGGACACTGAATGACCAGAATCTTCTCATCTTTCCATTTCTCCTTAGGTGTTATGAAAATAACAAAGTAATGCCATGTTAATATCTCAACCATTAACTGAGGAGGGAAGAGACTTGCTGGGCTGCACAAACACAGACTGAGACCGCCTCAGAGTTCTTCTCTGCCCTCCAGAATCGGACATGGGGAAAGTCTACTATGTCAGTAAAAATGTGGGCCTCGGATTGCTTGTACTGGCGGCCATAGCTCTGGCTACAATTCTAGCTCTCTCCATTGCCTACGACAAGGAGAGGGCAAAAAATGGAGGCAAGTCTGAGGATGGAGCAACAGACAGCACCAACATGCCTACACCCCTCACAACACCTAGCACCCCGAAGGAGCCGTGGGACCACTACAGACTTCCAGGCTCACTTCGTCCTGCCTTCTACAATATCACGCTGTGGCCCCGGCTGACGCCCAACACAGATGGCCTGTACATCTTCACTGGACATTCAACAGTGGTGTTCGAATGTGTGAAGGAAACCGATCTGATTATCATCCACTCCAACAAGCTGAACCTCACCAGCTTGTCTGGGCACCATGCTAAGCTTAGTGGTCTGGGTGAAGTCACCGCGCCCGCTATACAAAAGTCTTGGCTTGTTGTGAAGACGGAGTATCTGGTCCTTCAGCTAAGCAGCAGACTAGCAGTAGGAGCATCATATGTACTTCACACTGAATTTCAGGGGGAGCTGGCAGATGACCTAGAAGGCTTCTACAGGAGTGAATACACTGAGGATGGTGTGACAAAGTAAGCAGTGACATAGTATAATATACAGTACAGGCCAAAAGTTTGGAAACACCTTCTCATTCAATGCGTTTCCTTTATTTTCATGACTATTTACATTGTAGATTCATCAAAACTATGAATGAACACATGTGGAATTATGTACTTAACAAAAAAGTGTGAAATAACTGAAAACATGTCTTATATTCTAGTAAGCAAAGGGTGGTTACTTTGAGGAATCTAAAATACAAGACGTTTTCAGTTATTTCACACTTTTTTGTTAAGTACATAATTCCATATGTGTTGTTATGTAGTTTTGATGCCTTCAGTGAGAATCTACAATGTAAATAGTCATGAAAATAAAGAAAACGCATTGAATGAGAAGGTGTGTGTCCAAACTTTTGGCCTGTACTGTACATACAATGATATACCATTGATAATTCCTATGTACCTCTTGATGGGACTTTGGAATATTTTTGCTTGATCAATTTCTATTTTGTGTTAACATTGAATTGCAACATGTTGCAGAGTTGTTGCTACTTCGCAGATGCAAGCAACATATGCCAGGAAAACCTTCCCTTGCTTTGACGAGCCAGCCATGAAAGCTATCTTCAATGTCATCATCATCCACGACCGAGACAAGGTGGCCCTGTCTAACGGCAGGGAAATAGGTTTGTTTTAGAAACATGAGAATGCAGTCCTTTTATGCATTTGCTAAGTTGTAACTTTCTGTGGAAACTGGGTCAGTACAAAAGCAAATTGTAATTATAGGGTAGAAAAGCAAATATTTTTAGGTAATTTTAACACAAAAACAGGAATGGTGATTAGAACAAGATATTTGACATGTTATTCAAAAGTGATTATAAGAGAAAACCGCAACATACTGTTATGTGTGAGAAAGTTTGAATGTAAATTATTAATAACTTGGACATGTTATGAGAAAATCAACAACTAGATGCTGTGAATGCTAACAGAGTGTCAGAGTCTAACTCTTCCCCTCCCTGAACAGCCACCGCAGACCATGTCATTGAGGACGTGCCTGTCAGAGTTACGACATTTGAGCCCTCAGAGAAAATGTCCTCATATCTGCTGGCCTTTATTGTCAGTGACTTTGATAACATTCAATCAACCCTAAACAACAAATTGTTGGTAAGAATTCTTTGTTCCCTTTATCTGTTTCCATTTCCAGTGTGCTCTGCTTAAAAAAATAATTTGGATCATGAGCCAAAAACTGTACAAACAACCAGTGTTTATTGTTATAAGAATTTTTCAGAGTGACCCTTCAATAAACACAGTTGGATTCAAAGTATCAAAGTTTAAGTTGAATTTAATTAAAGTCTTGTACAAGAGGAGCATTTAAATCATGCAACACAGCGAGTAAGGTTACAGAGAAAAAGGCTCCTATGCAACCTGGTCTCACAGAATTTCGTGGAATAGCCACGGAATCGCTCAAATTTCCGTGAAACTGACGCGGATTTCGCTACAATGCAAGTTAATGACAGTCATATCCCGTGGCTATTGGTTTGTTCCAAGTCACGTGACTTTCAAGGTCCCAGCGGTCAGAACAAAAAACATGGCGGACAGTTCTCTCATTTTTAGTGAAAAATCTATATTTTGACTTAGTTTCTGCATAAAAATTGATTTTGATCACATTTCTAGCTAGAAATATATGTTTTATTTTCTAAATCTTCACTCAGTGAATGTACATAATCACTTTGTATGTTGGAATAGCATTGTAGCGAAATCCGTGTCAGTTTCACGGAAATTTGAGCGATTCCGTGGCTATTTCACTGATTTCTGTGAGACCATGTTGCTCCTATGATAGTCAAAACTGTTGGCTTATATGCCTCCTATAGTGGGAGGTTTCCAACGCCTAGTTGACCTGTCTGACACAGATGCTGTTATTCTCAGTTCCCCAAAGTCAAAGGTAACGGTCAGCAGAAATACGTCTGACCAGTGTCTGACTCCCCCAGTCATGTGTACTTCCCTTTATCTTAACATATAGTTAACCTTAATTAGCCTGCCAGCTTTCAGCAGAAACACTGGTCTGATGTGACTCAAAGCCAGTGCCTCCACATGCAGCAGACAGGATCACATTTGCTTAGTATGATTAAAACGTTGGAAAAACCCCAGATTAATAAGAATTTTTATAACATTTATGGTCTAAGGGTCACCATCTAGATTAAATTATTGTGACCCCAGAATAAAAGGGTCTTGGGAAAAAGAATGTTTTTATTCATTATTGTGGCCTTAAAGCTGTCAAATTCTCCTCAGATTCGAATCTGGGCAAGAAGAAAAGCCATTGAAGAGAGGCAGGGTGACTACGCACTCAACGTTACAGGACCCATCCTTGAGTTTTATGAGCGATACTACAATGCAACATATCCGCTTTACAAGTCAGGTAGGTCAACTCTGCATCAACAGGCCGCAGGCAGACATTTTCCTGTGAAGACAGAAATATTTGTCTCATTTCCTGTTTCTTATTTGGCCCAGCAGTCAGTATTTCAATTTAAATGGAAAGAAAAGCATGATGCATATGTACAAGCTTTGCACAGTTGCAGTTCAAGGGTTTACTGGTATTTGAAAGAACTTCCCAAAAAAGTTTTGCCTTCTTCCAAGGAACCAGTAATGATGATTCAACCAGACTAAAAGTATCCGGCGAACATGCTGACAGTGACAATGCTGAATAGTACTACACACAAAAGCTGAGTCTGATGGGACTTTGTCAGGTTTAAGCTTACGTACAAATTTTACCCTATAATGCAGCTAAATAGAAAATTAAAAGATTGTAATAGTTTTTACAGTTCATCCAAGGGGAACATGAATATCTGTGCTAAATGTCATAAAATTTGTTCAATATTTGTTTTAGGATATTTCTGGACTAAAGTGGTAAACTGATCATACACAACACAGCATACAGTAAATGCTATGCTAACTATGCTCTGTTCCAAGCTCTGTTTAAAAACTTTGGTTATCAGCATACAGTACAGGCCAAAAGTTTGGACACACCTTCTCATTCAATGTTTTTCCTTTATGTTCATGACTATTGACATTGTAAATTCATCAAAACTATTAATGAACACATGTGGAATTATGTACTTAACAAAAAAGTGTGAAATAACTGAAAACATGTCTTATATTCTAGTAAGCAAAGGGTGGCTACTTTGAGGAATCTAAAATACAAGACATGTTTTCAGTTATTTCACACTTTTTTTGTTAAGTACATAATTCCATATGTGTTTATTCATAGTTTTGATGCCTTCAGTGAGAATCTACAATGTAAATAGTCATGAAAATAAAGAAAAACGCATTGAATGAGATGGGTGTGTCCAAACTTTTGGCCTGTACTGTATATATACTTCATAGACAATGACTCAATGCCTGTCAATAGATCACACTGGTGTATTTGTCATTTCAAGAGTATTTCAACCTCACCGTCCTTCTTCTGTCAAATACACCATGTGGATGGTAGACCACAAAATAATAGAATTTTTGTTGAACCAAACATTGATTGGTGGATCATTTCCCAGCGTTTCCAAATGTCTTGTGGTGGTCAATTTCTGATGTCCCTGTCTTCTCTAGATCAGATTGCTCTGCCTGACTTCAATGCTGGGGCTATGGAGAACTGGGGTCTGGTGACATACAGGGAGACAGCCTTGCTCTATGACCCAATCCAGTCCTCCACTGGCAACAAAGAGAGAATTCTAACTGTCATCTCCCATGAACTAGCACACATGGTAGGCCATAATATTTCTGGCACATTCATATCATCACATCAGTTCCATCACATCAGTTCCAAGTTTAGTTTAATTATGAGAAAAAGAAAAATCTTACAGCAAATCAAATAGGAGTTTGTAATCGGGACATCAATCTCAGCTCCAGTCTTGTGAAGAACACAGTAATGTTTCAAACATAAACGTAGTATGTGTACGTATGTGAGTTCTAGACTGACCTTTGCAAAGGCAGATGACGGATCGTCACCTGGGGACACATCAGACCGGCTCCCTTTAAGATATATTCAGAGCCTGACAGCATAAGTGATGTGTTCTGTGGTTGGGAATTTTCTCAAGAACTTCAGTGGTATTGTTGGCCAATACTGTAACTCACTGTCAGATGACAGCAGTTTTCATTGGAACATTAGTTTACTGTGAATGTGGTTTCTGTGTTAGAACTGAGTTTACTCTTTGTGTGTTGTGTATTTTTAGTGGTTTGGAAACCTGGTGACTCTGCAATGGTGGAATGACCTGTGGTTGAACGAGGGCTTTGCATCATATGTGGAGTACCTTGGAGCTGACTATGCAGAGCCCACCTGGAACATGGTAAGAGCCATGCTTGCATCTTTAAAGCCTTGATAATTACATTTTCCGCTTCAATGACTCACAGACTTGGTCAGGCCTGAAAGCCTATGCTAACTCATCTCTTTGCTTGACTGCAGAAAGACGTGATCATACTCTCTGACGTACACAAAGTGTTTGCTGTGGATGCACTGGCCTCCTCCCACCCGCTGTCCCGTCAAGAAGAGGAGGTCAATACACCTTCTCAGATCAGCGAGATGTTCAGCACTATCTCCTACAGCAAGGTCTGCAAATCTGACAGAATAATATATCAATATCAATATCTGATGTAGGATCTTACACAGACATACATTTTCTATTCCAATTTCCCCCTTTGACACATTATTATAGGCAATAAAGTATATATTTGTGTAATATTCAGTGTGACTCTCACTTTTATGAACTTTTTTTTCTAAATCTTGTCATTTCAGGAGAGAATCGTCTTGTTTTAATATATTGGATTGGATGCAAAATCCTTTGGTGTTATGAGAGGTTCAAACCAGACAAATTATCGTGGTTTCTGTGTTTGTTGTTTTCAGGGAGCGGCAGTGCTCAGGATGCTGTCAGAGTTTCTTACTGAGCCTGTATTTGCCAAAGGACTCAGTGTAAGTATTAACTCCTATAGCCTCTTTCGCACATAGTTTCCTGTACATTATTGGCATAACCTTTCAGGCACCGCAAGTGATTTTCACTATTTCACTACTACACTAGCACTGCCTTTGGGAACGTTTCTGACTTACGTCTTTTCACACACTGACATGGCAATGTCAGAAAAGATGGGCCAAGAGACAGCCCAGCAAGCGGGAATGCAACACTTATGGATGTCAACCGCCATAAAACTCTCTAGAAAAATGACTGTTTGTTTGACGCATTCAACACCCCTTCCGCCCTATGTGAACTTAGTCATTTTTTATACGCTGTGTCCTCGCTTCCTTCGCTTTTGTAATAATTACTATGGCCAGTAGAGGGTGGTGTCTAACAACAAACGTCAATATGGGCTGTAATAAGGTACTGAACAATCTACATAGAGGTGTTTTTTGCGGGTTGGACAGTCTCCATCACTTACTACTGCCAATGTTTGCGTGTGTGCACTGGTGACTGGAGTCTCTGGGTATGAAGAGTCAAACCACATTCATTCTTTTCTTAGTCTGACTGCTGTGTTTGAGTAAAACCACAAGATTGGTAAAAAAAAAAAAAAAAAATATAGCATGTGACAAATGCAGATTATCATGGTGACAGCATAATAACTTTTGACGTTTGACTTCCTGTTCAAACCTGCTTTTTCTTCTCAGTCTTACCTGAACACCAATGCCTTAGGCAACACTGTGTATACAGAGTTGTGGGATCATCTCCAGCAGGTTGGTACAGTTCAAAAACTTGTGTTGTGCATGATTTTACCTAGCAACGTGTCCCTGGGTGTGTGTGTTTCTTGTTCATTCCTGCGACTCTCTGTTTTTTGTCAGGCAGTTGAAAACACACCAGGTATCCATATTCCTCACACTGTCCATGAGATCATGAACCGCTGGACTCTTCAGATGGGCTTCCCAGTGGTCACTATTGACACCAGGACAGGAGGTATCACCCAGAAACACTTCCTGGTGGATCCAGAATCTATAGTGGAGAGGACATCTCAGTTCAAGTAGGAATCAGTTTTACCTTATCCTGTGAGTTCCATGTGGATAATAAGTGAATAAATCCACAAATGGCATAAATGTCTAGCCTTACAAAACAATCACTAATGATTGTAGCACACACAAAATAGCTCTATGTCTTGGAATCATAAAATTGCAAATATTTCTATGCTAACATGCTGATGTGAAGCCGCTGTTATGTTTCTCATGGAACCAGATTTGATGGCAATCCATCCAGTAGTTATTGAAACATTTCACTCGTGCTAGACTGAAAGTCAGAAGATGTCTGTAGGATTTATCCTCTAAGGGGCCATACATGTCTGTAGTCTGACATGCTGCTACCATGGCTAAAACCATCATTGTTCCACTTTTTCATTCATCGTCTTTATCTGGGTTTTTGTCCAGTTACGAATGGTTTGTCCCAATTAAATGGATGAAGAATGGTGTGGAGCAACAGCAGTACTGGCTCCTTAAAGAGACAGGTATAATTACACCCACTGCTCTTCTATACCATATCTGAATACTAAAGAAAATACTTTACCAATTAGATTGCATACCTTACTTTAATATTTTCCGCCAGACACCCACATTCTGATGAGAGCTTCAGGAGACGACTGGGTGCTGGCCAATACCAATGTGTCTGGGTACTTTAGGGTGAATTATGATCTTGACAACTGGGATCATCTCCTCTCCCAGCTCAACACCAACCATCAGGTGAGTCACATGCCTATTCACGAAATGTGTTATATGCAGTGACCGTTTTGTTTGTTGTGCATGTCAACTTTTATATAAACACAGAAAAGAGTAAGATGTATATTGTCTGACTAGAATGTACTAAGTTATTTCATTTTCTCTGTCCTGTTTTAACTGTTCTTTAAAATTAGCAGGTGTATTGCTGAGCACCTATGGGAGTGCAATGTAGAGTGCGATCTCTAAAAATCATTATTACCTCTGCCAAGGAGATGTTTTTGGTCATCAGGATCATGGAAAAACTACTGGCCCAATCAATTTCCATCAAATTTGGTGGAATGGTGTAACATTAACCATTGTTAACATTGCGAGATAGGGCATGGCCTTGGCGGAGGTCTATGTTCTCCTTCTCCTTGGTAGTGCGTTCTGTGCACACATGTATGTGCATTTTAGAAGGGAATTGGGTTCCCTATTTAATGTTTTAACTGTTAATTTGTTGTCCTTTTTCCTTTTTTAGGGATTCAGAACTTTCATACTAGCCATGTTTAATCAGAAATGTGCTGGTTTTGGCTGATTTTCTTCATGATATTGCATTTCCAGTTAGTTTTGCATTTTAATCCCATGGCTCCAGTTTTAAATGTGGTTTTCACACTGTGTGGAGTTTGCATGTTCTCCCCGTGTCCCCCGAGGATCCTCTTACAGGGACCTCTCACAAAAACATGCATTGATCCTGGTCGCTATAGTGCCTCCCTCTGGTTGGTCGGGGCGCCTGATGCGGGGGAGAGGAACCGGTGGGAATAACGTGATCCTCCCAGGCGCTACCAACGCGAATCTCCCCCTGTCAGGTGTCAAGAAGCGGTCAGCTAACTCTGCATGTATCAGAGGAAGCATGTGGCAAGTTCAGGGCTCTCCCCAGACCGACAGGGACAAGGTAGCGCCCAGGATCATGAAATAGGACAAACTGGGTGATAAATAAAATGGGTTACAAAATCGTGGGATAAAAAATAAAAAATAAATGTGGTTTCTGAAACTGCAGACATCCAGACTGAATAAGGAAAGAACAAACTTATCCCTTTTTGCAGAAGTCGTGACTGTTCTGTTTGCTTGGCCACATGGGCTCAGTGTATGTAATTTAAGCATGTAAATGCTTGTGCTTGCCCTTTCTTTCAGGCCTTATCAATCATCAACAGAGCACAGATCATAGATGATGCGTTCAATCTAGCAAGGTAAAGACTAGCAAGTATTTAAAGTATTGAATTCTTTACACATTGTAAGTCTGCAAATAATGTGTTCCCTTCGTGTAGAGCCAAAATAATCAATACAACATTGGCCCTGAGAACGACCAAATACCTGTCCAAGGAAAGAGAATACATCCCCTGGGAGTCAGCTCTGAGAAACCTTGACTACTACATCCTCATGTTTGACCGCACTGAGGTCTATGGAGCTTTACAGGTTAATACTGCTTTATCACAAACACTAATACTGATTATTCTGTTACTAACATGAGAAGTGCATAAAGGGAAAGTGTAAAACCACTCAACATAAAAGCTATTGCTGATCATTTCTTGTTTTAGTCATACCTCAAGAAACAAATCCAACCACTATTCGAGCACTTCAAGACGATTACAGATAATTGGACCAGAGTACCTACAGGACACACCGACCAGTAAGAATATATATCCCAAAATGTATTTAATGCAAAATACAAGGTTACATACCATTTGTGACATCATGTATTCAGTATAAAATGTAATTATCACAATATTACATTACATATTACACAACATATTGGGTATTATCATGCTACAGTTCTTCCACCTTCCTTCTCAGGTATAATCAAATTAATGCTATTGGAATAGCCTGCAATGTGGATGTAGAGGGTTGCAGGGAGCTGATCAAAAGCTGGTACAGACGGTGGATGGAAAATCCAAATCACAACCCGTGAGTACAGAGCAGTCAATGTCCATTCTGTTTGTCTTTTAAGATTTCATGTTTGTTTTTTTTAAATAACCCCAAAGCCAGTGGTACAGCTTCACAAATGTTAGCTGTAGCCAGCTTGCAATGAGGAGGGAGTCTTTGTGTTTAGTGTTCATTTTCTAATCCACTGTATGGTTACCTTGATGTTGACCAGGATCCATCCCAACTTGAAAAGCACAGTTTACTGCCGTGGTGTGGCCTTCGGTGGTGTGGAGGAGTGGGACTTCGCCTGGAGAATGTTCAAAAATTCCACCCTGGCGTCTGAAGCGTCCAGGCTCCGGGGGGCCCTGGCCTGCACCAAAACACCTTGGCTTTTAAACAGGTACGGACAACATCTATGTTGCAGTAGTCCATGCTCAAGGAGTTTTGTGAACTCCTATAATAATAATTTTAGTTTATTTCTCCCGTAGGTTGATTAATAAAAATTAAATCAATTTCATACATTGGATAATTAAACACCAATATGAAATTTTACTCCAAAACAAATTAACCACCATTTGACAAAAGTTGGACCCAGATATTTCCTGTAGGATGGGACATTCTAAAATGGCATGGAAAGAAAAATATTATCAGTGATCAGAGTCAGTAATGTCAATTTCACAGCAATATTTACCTAATATTTGCTACCACTGGCCAAAATTAGCCACCATAAGCTAATCATCATAACAGACCAAAAAAGACTGTCACAGTAAAACACCTGTCGGTAAGGCTTTATATTAAGGTCCTTGTAATAACCATTAATTAACAAGTAATAAGGCCCTTGTAAGTCCTTACAAGATGCTAATTAACATTATTGTGTGTTTATAAGCTTATATAAGTGTTAATAATGGCATTATAATACAGCTAATAGCAGGCTATAAGAGATTTATAAGCACTAATAAGAAACTTGTTAACAGTTTGCAAATGCTTAAGAACATTAATAAAAGCCTCATGAGTATCTTATAATTGTTCATAATGGCATTACAAACACCCATGACCCACCCATTATGTCTTTGCAATGCCTTTATTAATCTTATTTTGTTTGCTTATTGATATTAAAATATACTTTAATGCTCATCTATTATAAGTTAACTATAAGTTAACTATGCTTTATGCAACTACCGGATCTAAAGCGAGAACAATGCCTTATTTCTTGTTAATTAATGGTTATTAAGGACCTTATTATAAAGCGTTAACCACCTGTTTAATGAGAACCGTTGTGTTTTATCCCCTAAAGTAGCCCACTCCTGTTCCTTACCCTAACCATAGTCAAGTGGTTTTATTTCCTCAAGTTAGCTGAAACTGCCACATCGTCCCTGATGCGTTCCTAATGTACACAACAGCAGGATTTGTGAGTCGGTGGCATGACAAAGTTTTGGTATCTGTTGAGTTAAGATGACAATGTGTAGAAACTCACCAGTATAAATATTTTCTACTAGCACGGACCAATCTTTACCTTAACTCGTGCACAAGAGCAAATTTTACAGCCGTTTGTGTCTTTCTGTTTGCTTTCACTAATATTTGCTTTGCATTCTTCTTTCTAAACACGCCTTTAAAGCTCAATTGACTTTTAGGATAGTAGTTAACTACAACACAAAGGTTACAACTGTGTCACTGTTTGTACATGCTTCAGATATGTATAATGTTTAATGACCTTTTTCTAATTTCTTACTCTGAAATAAATGTAGTGAATGATGTATTCATAAAAAACATGTTTTGGCTGAGCCAGATATCTGGAGTACACCTTGGACCCGACTAAAATCCGCAAGCAAGATGCCATATCTACCATCCAGTACATCTCCCGAAATGTTGTGGGAATGCCGCTGGCCTGGAACTTTGTCAGAGCAAGATGGAGCCAGATTTTCCAGCAGTAAGAACTCACATCTCAAGTTTGTTGGAAAAAACAGGCAGCACTCTAAAGGACAGAAGAATATTTAACAACAGCTCCAAACTAAATGTTAAAACTGCTGAGGATTCTCGTTAGAAATGTGATTTCACTGCTACTTTTCTTATTCACCCAATTTTCCCACGTGTCTTCAAGCTTGCCTGAGATAAAGTTTGCTTAAAAATGCTCTTTACGTGCAGGTAATGTTGTTTTTGAGCCTTTACATAATATGTCCACATATGACCAGACTTTATTTGCCTTTTTTTGCCTTTATTCCCTTTCCTGTTTATAGGGATATTTCTTGGAAGTTTTCCCAGACAGATGTTTAATGAGGTCAACAGCAGGATGTACACACATTTCTTTCTGCTGATCACCAACATTATATTTCTGCACCTTTAAAATGAACAACAACTTTCTTTTATTTATTAGGTTTGGAACGGGGTCATTTTCCTTTCCCAATCTTGTCAATGGAATTACAAAGAGATTCTCTACAGAGTTTGAGTTGCAGGAGGTATGCAGCCCACACAGCCACAAGCACACTGAAACACATACTGCATTTCCCTCTGGGTATTTAGAGGAAGAGAAAGACAACAAATGCAAAAATTTTGAAAAAAAGTTTTTTTTTCATGTGTCTCCCTCCAGCTGAAGAAGTTCAAAGAAGACAACATCCATGTTGGTTTTGGCTCAGCCACCTTGGCCCTGGAGCAGGCTATAGAGAAGACCACAGCCAACATCAAATGGGTGACAGAGAACAAAGACCATGTGCTGAAGTGGTTTACTGAAGAGTCCACATGAGAACACTTAGTCAAAATTACACACTTTTCTGTACAGTCAGGGATACAAAATGAATGACAATCACTATAATCAACAGGAACAACAAGTGGCCTTTCAGCCCTTTGTTGGTTACTGTTGCACAAAGACAGCTGACAAATACTTCCCTGTTCATCCACTTCAGTGCAAAGGGCATGTCATGATCAGTGGAACATGTGTATCGACAAATAATAGTGATGTAGCTGTGAATAAATAAGTTGAACTCTCACCTCTAGTCTATGATTGTCAGAGAGAAAACCACTGAAACAAATGATTGTTTTACTCACATAACATTTATTTTTACTTTCAGAACAGCTTTAGCTTATGTTTTTTCTTTTCTTCATACTTCTCATTATGTACCTGCTTAAGATGATGTATGCAAAACAATTATACAATACTGTAAACATAAGGCATTGAGACACTTGTTGACCACCAGAGCAGCTTCAGTGTTTCATGGCATTCTTTCTACAAGTGGCTGAAACCTGTTACTGATTAGAGACTCTTACCATGATGGGATGTTGACTTCATTGTATTCAGAATTGACTGTGATATACATTTTTTAACATCTCTAGTAAACGCATTTCCTGCAGCTTCTTTCATGTTTATCTCTGTAAACGGATGCCTGCATATGAATGCAGAATCTGTAGGAAACAAGACAAGATTTTGGTTTTGGAAGCGTTCTGGTTTCCCGTTGTAGTCGTAATGACCACTCAGGTTTGAGCGGTCTTTGGATACATGCAGGTAAACAGTCTGTGTGGACAAAAGAGGCTGAACGCATTGGCTGAAATGCAGTCTGGGAACCCATCAGCTATCATCTGATGACAATTAAGATTTTTATTAGCTTGTTTAACTGAGTGGAAATTGGCTGCTTGTGAAACAAACCAGCTGTAGACATCATTTCACATCTCCAACTCCATTCTGGAGTCTCAAGTTGCTAATCAGACATCAAACAATGACTGGTGTATGGAAGAGGAATTCCTGGCTCAGATATCTGCTATTTGGATATCTGCTGACTACACTAGAAATTTTGGCTAAATCATTGTCAGACCAATAGCAGATGGGTTCCAAGATAGCTTCAATGTCAAGTCATTAAGAGAGTAAGAGATTATTAAAGAGAGTATTAAGAGAGAAAGAGTATTAAGAGAGAAAGAGCCTGATTTTATTTCTATTAGGCTCCTTGTTGTCCTTCTTTTTCAAAATCATTTGATCATAAATCATTGCACGACATGAAGTATTCATTTTCAATGCAAAGACTCAAAGGAGAAATAAATCAGAGGCTCAGAAAAACCTAATGTTGGTGTCCATTTTTCTGTCTATATTCCCAGGTCCCTTTTCAACAAGACTAAAAGCTGATGACCACTGTGCATAGTGTGTTTAGTTTTAACCCTTAAATTGTTGGTTTCTGAATTGAATCAAATGAAAGGCTCCATATAGAAAAGTTTACCCTGGCCATGTTTTTGCATGCTGTGTGCATGACTACACAAACAGTCTTGTCACGCTGTCATAATTATATCAATTAGTGGTAATGGAATCTTACAGGATTTTCTTCCACTTCAGGAGAGAGGACTGAGATTAGTACACGGAAACCTCTCGCATTACAGCTGATAGTTCAAGGTAAAAACATGAGCTGATAAGATGTTTTACAGACTTTTTATGACCTGTATAAAGTTGAAAATAATGAAAAGGGTTAAAGGGACACTAGGAGTACTCTACAGCATGTGGAAACAGTTGTGTAATGTCTTCTGTGGCTTTGGAGAAAATTACCTAAGTATTTCCCAGTTATCTAGGCTTAAGCTTAAAGGAATACACATTTTCTCAAAGGTACTGAGCTACACACTTGGAAACAGCAATTGAAAGAGCCAGTTGTTTCAAATATGTACCAAGAATTATTGATTCTGCATCATACGAGCTATCATGGTGCATACAAAGGTCTGTATAACAAAAATGATTGTGTAAAAAAGTGCTTCAGTAACGCTGAAATTAAAATAAATAAATAAAAAAAGTAAATAATGAGTTCAACACTGTTCACAGGATATGATACACTGAACAGTTATTGGAAATTCAATACAAGTCACAACAGGTTCAAGAGCGGATACAGGAGGTAACGATTGTATCTTTTAAATTAGAGAATTGTGCAATATGCTGCTGGGGAGATTAAAAAAAGAGAAGGGAGCTTCTGAGGGGTTAAAAGTGACAACACTGCTTTAAAATCTGACTCAGAATTACCAACCAGTCATTGTGTAATACTGTTTTTGGTGTTGAATGGTTTCTGTTTTCAAATGTTGTGGCGTTTCAGAGAAGAATGGCTATTTTTTTTTAGCTTTCAGACCAAACATATCAGTTCAAAGAGCTCCTTTGGTGGGGGAGATGATAAAATATGCTCCAAAAAGGCCAGTTTGAGGCCTGGATAAAATTTTGTTCAGTCTAATTGAAATGAATGTGTGTTTTAACACAGCCTTGGAAGATGAAATTATGTATTTTTGAGGATACACATAGATGAACCACCATGTTGTCAATTTGTTTGTATAGGTGTATAAATGTGGCCACCTCTGAACAAAACTGTTTTCTTGGTCAAGTCAAGTCACAGTTTATGTTAAGTTGAGTCCAGTCCCTAAGGCAAGGCTATCTAAATTGTTGGATCCAATTTTCAATCATATTTCATGTGGTTTTGAGCTGGCTGTCATTTATTTTCTGATAGGTCAAGGTGCAAGTCCTCAACTAAGTCTCAAGTCCACTCAAGTCCATGTCGCAATGATTTAAGTCTACATCTCTGAAAAACTAACATGTTATGCATGTTCCCCCATGTGCATGCAGCGCAGTAAAGAACTCTACACAAGAGGCATTTCAGCTGTATTGTACAGTCATCTGGTTTGATTCAAACCATGTAACAGCTTGTGTTTCACTGATGCTTTAACCACACAAGTTTGATCAAAAACATCTTTTAGGCTTCAAGTTTATTTTCTTTCATTTTACATACTAGAGGTGTCCTGCCAAGGCATCGATGGGGGATTAAACCTGCTGCTGCTTGTTAGTATTTGACTACCTCATTAAGAAGGTAGCAATACCAAATTCTCCAAAAGCTACTTGACTCACATAAGTTGTTATTTCCTGTCATGCCTTTGGACAAAATGATGATTGCTCACTCATGGTTTCCTGTTATGAGAGGTGTCTGACCGTCAGATTCATCATCCTTTATTCTGCTGCATTGATGCTGCTGCTGTTTTACTTCATGTTCTTGGGCAAGTGTTAATTAAGACAATCTTTTAAATTATTTGCAGATGTATTCCTCCTCTGTTTCCAGGCAGTCCCAGAGGTCATGATCTTACGAAGACATCTCTTTGCCAGTTGAGTTCATGTAGACGTCTGTGCACAAATATGTGTTTTCAGTTTAGCCAGCGGAATGTCTGTATTTCTGAAGCCACAACTGTTTTGGTCAACCAAAGCAAACCTAGAGTTTGTACATTTGTCTAAATAAAAGTGTGTGCAGTTTTACAAACCCATCTTCATCCCATTTTATTATGCAACTCTGCTTCGCCAATATCGGATAGCCAGATCTGCACACACGCTTGTACACACACACACACACACACACACACACGCACACACACACTTCTATATTTCCACTTTTACACAATTAACAGTACTAAATAAACAGAAAAAAACAGGCCAGCTTCTGAAAAAAAAACCTTTATTCAGAGCCATTGTGAAGGTATAAAGTTCAGAGATTAGACAGGACTCTCTCTTATCTCAAGGGCTTTTACAAGTCAATGTTTTGGACATTCAGCTATTTTCCCCTCCCAGGAAATCAACTATTAACTTTTGGCTGAATCTAACAAGGCAGGGCATAAAAACCTCACTGTTCTCCGTTTGTCTTCTTTTTCCTCTGGTGGAGACATGGGGAAAGGTCTGTACATCAGCAAAGCTGTGGCAGTAACCTGTGTGGTTGCAGCCATCGCTGCTGTGGCCACCATCATAGCCTTGGCTGTGGTTTACGCTCAGGAGAAGTCAAAGAATGAAGTTGCACCTCCAGTCACTGCCAGTCCCACCAGCCCCCCCATCCCCACCACGCCTTCCCCCCCGAAGGAGCCCTGGGACCACTACAGACTTCCAGATTCCCTGTCTCCTGTCTCCTACAACGTCACCCTGTGGCCCCGACTGAAGCCCAACGCAGAAGACCTTTACATCTTCACTGGAAACTCCACGGTGGTCTTCAAATGTGTGAAGGAGACTGACCTCATCATCATCCACTCCAACAAGCTGAACCTCACCAAATTTGGGGAATACCATGCCAAGCTGAGCGGCCTCCATGGAGCCACTGCGCCCAGTCTGAAAAAGACCTGGCTAGAAGAACCGACCCAGTACCTGGTGGTCCAGCTCAACGGCCCACTGAAGCCCGGCAGCATGTACGAGCTCTTCACAGACTTCGTTGGAGAGCTGGCCGACGACCTGGGGGGATTCTACAGGAGTGAATACACGGAAGATGGCGTAAAAAAGTATGATTTTCATTTTATTCTTAATTTTACATTTTTTTAATTTATTTTTTATGACATTTTGGTCTAGTTTTGAGAATTATGTCATAGTGGAGGATTTAAACAAAGTCTAAATAATAATATGTAGTAATGTAATTTGGTTACAAACCAAAGCTTCACATGAAAGACGTAGTTTTGGAAATGTGCTTATCTGCTTTTCCGTGATTGACACCATTCTCTGTCCATTGGGTTGGAAACTACGGTCAACAGCCAGTTAGCTTAGCAAAAACACTAGAAACGGTAAAACAGCTTGTGTGACTTTTTACAAAGATGCTACAGAAAGGACAAAAAGCTCATAAATTAAAACATTGAATCTAATATGTTCAACTTGTACAAAAATAAAGCTAAATAAAATGACAATTCACCTGTTGTAACATTGTGTGGTATCATTAGGCTATTGTTAGCATGGAACCTTTAGCTCTATTTTTTAACAGCTTAGTAGATAAAATGATTTTTTATAGGTGGATGTGGTTCCAATGTCAGTAAATTGTTGATTTTAGATTCATTTTAGACCCGTTGCTTTAGAAAAAATAATAATAATAAAAAATCTGAACTCCAAATCCAAACTGTGGAGTGCTTCACATACACGGACATACCATAGGTACATACACACATACAGTCACTGTGTGGAGTATTTAAAATATTGTCACTCTGGTGACCTCTACTGGTGGTACCAGAAAAGACACTGTAGTTGACAGCAATGCCTTGCTGCTTGGAATATTTCTTCATCTTTTTGATACATATATATTCAACTAATCTTAACACGTCCACAGCCCCAAAATGCGAAATGGAATGTAATCAATTTAAAACTGTACAAAGACAATATATTTGATGTTAAAACTTAAATCTTTTGTTTTTGTAAATGTACCCTATGAAATTGGTGCATTCTTTTTTAATTTACATTTCATCCCAACTTTTTGGGGGGATGGGAATTGTATCTATAATCTATAATCCTTGTTCTAAGGACCCTGTCCAGCTGTTGGCAGCCTGGACGATTACCTTGCTGGGCGCCCTTGTTTCTAGCAGCTATACTTTTGATTGACAGCATAGAAGTATTTAAGTGTTTAAAGTGGCAGAAATGGGTCAGCCTCAATAGAAATAATTCAATGCAACAACAAGATATGCTGAATTCTGAAAATTTCTTTGATTGGTAAAACAATTGCTGTTTTCCATTTCCTGAAATTCTCACAAAACAATGATGGGAGTTTAAGGAAAGTGGAAACACTAAAACGAAAACAACCAGTTCTTTGAAAAATAAAAGATTTATATCTCGGTATGATAATATATTTGATTAATATCTGATGTTAATTATAGACTTTTTATTTGTCAGAGTTTTGGCCACAACTCAAATGCAGCCAACGGATGCCAGGAAAGCCTTCCCTTGCTTCGATGAGCCCGCTATGAAAGCTGTCTTCCACATGACTCTCATTCACCCCCGTGAGACTGTGGCTCTGTCCAACGGCATGAACTACGGCAAGTCCTTCTTTCACTGTTCACTGTTAACTGTCCATCTGTAATGTGCTCTAGTCAATCAAGACTTATAACATGCCTTACCTCAGTTATATTTTGATATGTTCAAACTTCATTTACAACAAAAGCAAGCATGAAAACCTTCTGCTACTTTATGTTGTACTAAATTAACTATTTCTCATTTCTTCATTTATAATTAACCTGCTGTCTTTTCCTCCACATAGACCCTGTTAACATCCCGGGACACGATTTAATCCAGACAAGCTTTGAACCCACAGAGATTATGTCAACCTACTTGCTGGCCTTTGTTGTCTGTGAATTTACATTCATTACATCAAACCCCCAGGCAGAAGTTTTGGTAATTATTTATTATAAACACTGAGTGTTAAATATCTACATTATTTACATCCACACTGGAGGAATACTTTATGTATTTGTTAACTGATTGAATTGTTTGCTATATGAATTTCTCAGTTATTCTGCAGTGCATGTTGTATGGATATTTTTTTATTTATTATTCTTTAATAATTGATCAAATAAAATATAATAAAATATTGTAGCAATGTCACCTGCTGCGCTGAAACAAACTCTGACAAGGAAAAGGAGGGTCAGAGCCCCCAATACCACTTCTACTGCTACTACTAATACTGCATTTCTTGCTACTACTTTTGCTATCTGCTATGGTTACCAAATTAAACCATTGTTACAAATACAGCTTGAATTAGGCCCAATAAATAATGCTGACGCACAAAAAGAAATGCATTAAAATTAAATTGAGGGATTTTGGTGGCTCATTGCTATGACCTTTGACCCTTGATGTGTGATTAGTCAACTTAACATGAGAATAAAATAATCATACATTGGATTGTCTGTTGTGTTCTGCTGCGCTGCCTTGTTGGCCATAGTGTTTGTATGTCACCCTCTGCTGGACTCAAGGCTCAGCTCAGGTCTCTGGTCGACCATTTCTCTGTCGAGTTAAAAAAGTGCTGTTTGTGTGTCTAGATCAGGATCTGGGCTCGCAGGAAGGCTATAGAGGAGGGACAGGGGGACTATGCTCTGAATAAGACTGGGCCCATACTGGCATACTTTGAGAACTACTACAATTCTACTTACCCTCTGAGCAAGTCAGGTAAGAATCACAGAGATTGATTGACAGTGTGTGGACAGGAACTGCCTATATTTCTGCTTTAAGTTTTTGATCTGTATCGACTCTCTAATCACTTTCAGACCAAATTGCACTTCCTGACTTCAGTGCTGGAGCCATGGAGAACTGGGGCCTGATCACCTACAGAGAAACTGCCCTCTTATATAATCCTGGTGTGTCATCCAATGGAGACAAGGAGTGGGTGGCAACAGTCATCGCACATGAGCTTGCGCATATGGTATCACATTCAATGGTGTACTGCCCTCAAAACACTGTGTAACTGTGTTAAACTTTCAAACATTCAAAAACCTGCCGATAAAATGAAGCTCTCTCCTCTCAGTGGTTTGGAAACTTGGTGACCACTAGGTGGTGGAATGACTTGTGGCTCAATGAAGGGTTTGCCACCTATGTCTCGTATCTTGGAGCCGACTATGCTGAACCAACGTGGAACATGGTGAGTTTCGTTCACTTGTTGGAATTACAAAACTGTTCCAGTGTGAGCAGAGTCCTGCTAAAGTAGATATACAAATCAATTGAATATGTTTATTGCAAAAATATGTTCAGCCATAATTCAGATTATACATTTTTTTTCTGTCTATTTTCCAGAAAGATTTAATAGTTATGAACGAAATCACTCATGTAATGGGTGTAGATGCCTTGGCCTCCTCCCACCCACTCTCTTCGAAAGAGGAGGACATCCTAAAGCCCGAGCAGATCAGTGAACTGTTTGACTCCATCACATACAGCAAGGTATGCTATAATTAAAATGTTGACCTCCACTAAGAAAAATAGACAGAATTACACTGCTCTCTTTTTCCCAGCTGACCCAAATCAAGGACTACCAACACTCTTTGGGAACTACAAAGTGCTAATGAATCACTGATCCTCATTAACAGAAAGTTGTAATTCTGTCCCGTGTGATATGTCTGCCACTAACACTGCTAATATCCTCCTGTGCTTCATTACAGGGCGCTGCAGTCCTGAGGATGCTCTCAGAGTTCATCACTGAGAGCGTCTTTTCCAAAGGACTCCAAGTGAGTACAGCTCATTAATTCAGTTTTGTATTTGTTGCCACAGCTTCCTTTTATTGGCTTGCATTTAACTTGTTTTATTCACCACAAAAGTGTAACTAGGGTGTAATCAAGAGGTTATTATCTGTCTGCAGACATACTTAGAGGAGTTCAAGTATAAGAACACAGTCTACCAAGACCTATGGAAGCATCTGCAAATGGTAAGATAGCACCTTCACCACAACTGCTTACTTTTTTACAAACAGCTATCTATAAAGAAAATGCCTTCAAAATCTATAATAATAATAATAATAATAATAATAATAATAATAATAATAATTTGGCGGGGCATGGAACACACATTCTATGTGCCAGGCACAGCACACAGGAATAAGGAGTATCATCAGAAAGGACATACTGATAACGCTTTACACATCACCACATATTTGAGGGCAAGCAGATGAAAAACTGAAGCACTCTTTGTGTTCCAATTCAATGTCACGGGCCCAGGTGGAGGTAGACACTTACGAACACTAGACAAGATACAGAAGTGTGCTGTTAGCTTTTTCCTTCCACAGGGGGGTGACCAGAAGCTGAAGCAAATAGTCGCACATTCATATTATAAAGCTCTGTATAAAAGTAAGTTAGGCATCCTTTTCTGGGAGGTGGTTACAGCTAACTGCTTAGCAGCCTGTGATTTGAAAATGGAAAATATGGAAAAACCCCCCACTAAAAATAGAATTATTTTCCATAATAAATAATGAGGGGCTAGGACATTTTTTATTTTTTTATCAGTCTTGGATATGTCAAAGATTAGAAACACCATTTATTTTTTATTTATTTTCAGTTTTTTTTGTGTCAGATTTAAAATATACTACCCTTTATGGCCATTAAGGACAAAAATGGCCACCACACAACCCTACATTGCCCCAAGTGGTTCTATGCATATTGCATCTTGTGGGCGCAGAGCACATACACAACCAAAGCCTCAAATCACTGCAGGATACGCAAGGCTGTCATGTGTTGCGTACACGTAGTTAAAAGCAGGTATATTTGAGCTTTTAGGGGAAATGTCAGAGGTTCACCACAAACTCCATGTCAGATTCTACTTTTAATGTTGCTTCACTTTCAGAGCATGAGTCCTGTAGCTCGCTGGCAGTTAAGGCCTAAGGGCATGACCATATCCTTAGCTTGTTCCACAGAGGAGCACCTCTGCATCTTATTTGTTTGTTGCTTGTCACAGGTATAAAATGACCAACCAGGCAAGCTAGACACATTTTTAGCTTTGGCTGTGGCAGCAGTCAGGTGCACCAGGTGCATAAACACACTGACCCCTGTTTATGTTTGAAGCAAGTGCAGCAAGAGCAGGGGCCCATGTTTTTATTTATTTGAAGGAGTGCATGTATGACTGTGTATGACAGTATACTAAAGAGACTTCAAAGGATTTTGAAGTTCTACATCAAAGTCAAGCTGGGGCAAGCTGACATTTTAGCTGAAACGACACAAATGAAAGAAAAAGCCACATGAACAATTTGCTCCTGTCTTAGAAATGAGCTCCACACTTATTTTAAATCTGACACTGCACGAAAGCTAATACTGCATTAAAATGAATGTTGCTGCTAATCTTTGACATATCGAAGACTGTGATGAAAGAAATTGCCCCAATCCCCATACATTTATGATATGGAAAATAGCTTTTTGTGTGTGTGTGTTTTCTTTTATAATCAACAGTATGTGTTCTCAAACTGACATTTAAAGGCTTAAAATCCTGAAAGTAATTGAATATTTGGTAGTTTTGATCAGGACTGAAGTTAATTAAACTTGATTTAACCCAAGAAAGTGGAAAAAATATAAATCTGTTACATTATTTTTACAGTTACAGTTCTTGGCCGTGGGCATTTTTGTCCTTATGGCCTTAAAGGATAGTAAATTTTAAATCTTACACTACATAAAAACTAATACTGTATCAAGATTGTTGCTAATCCTTGACATATCCAAGACTGTGATGAAAAAAGCCTCCGTCCCTCATCATTCATTATATGGAAAATAACTCTTTTAACTAGCTTTTTTCATAAAAAAACAGTGACATCGTGTAATCAAACTGGTATTTAAAGGGTTAAAATCACCCAAATGTTTAAATGTTTGGTCGTTTTGATCAGGACTGATGTTGGAAAAAAAATGTTTATATATTTTTATCAAAGTTATAGGAAGTGGACATTTTTGTCCTTAATGGCCTTAAACGGAAGTATATTAAAGTGACACCAATATGAAATGAATCTTCCTGTTATTCATAGTGACCCAATTATAACAGTTGAAATATATAAAAACTAAAATAGTTCTGCAGTGAGCAACGAAAAGTGATATTATTATTCGTATTTTAATTTTTCTTTTATTCAGGCAGTGGATAAAGCCGGTATAGTGCTGCCCACCTCTGTAGAGGAGATTATGAACCGGTGGATCCTACAGATGGGATTCCCAGTGGTCACCATCAACACCCAGACTGGAGAAATCACCCAGAAACACTTCTTGTTGGACCCTGATTCTGAAGTAGACAGACCCTCACCGTACAAGTAGGAAACATTCTTGATGTTTCATGTGAATATACTGAATGTATCATATAGTCATATTGAACCCTGTCATAAGAAACTAACTTGCTTTTCTCTATATACTCTGTGTTTATGTACATACGTATATTTGGATGGATGTGGCTCTAGCTATAAGTGGATAGTCCCCATTACGTGGATGAAGACTGGTGAAACTAAACCGGACTACTGGCTTCTTGACGAAAAAAGTAAGTTTAATTCAGCTGTATGTTTAGAACTTTGCAAGAGTGCAAATACAATACAAAAAGATGCATATTTTTTAATCTCTGTCCAAACAGCTACAAACACAAACATGACTCTTGATGCTGGTGAGTGGCTGGTGGCCAACATAAATACGAAGGGCTTCTACAGGGTCAACTACGACTCTGAAAATTGGGAACGCCTCCTCGCTAAGCTGAGCACCGGACATCAGGTACACAGTGCTGCGTTACTTCTGCGGTGTTTTTAAAAATACTAATCATGCCTAAATACTCAATGCCTTGTCCACTTTGCAGGATATACCAGTGATCAACCGAGCTCAAATTATAGATGATGCTTTTAACCTTGCGAGGTGAGGCCTTATTTTAACAAAGCGTTGTTTGTCAGATGTTGAAGGAGAGAGCTGAGCAATTGTATGTGTGTGCCATTTTCAGGGCAAAGATGGTGAACATAACTCTGGCTCTGAGTACGACCAAGTACCTAGATAAAGAAGTTGAATACATGCCCTGGGAGACAGCCAATAACAACCTGGACTACTTCTACCTGATGTTTGACCGCAGTGAAGTGTATGGTCCCATGCAGGTTTGTGATGGTCAACTTGTGTTATGCTTCCTCAGTTCACAATTTCAAATGAGTAGCCCCCCAGAAATAACAGAGTTAAGGTGTTTAATGAAGGAATGCATTTGCAAAATCATGGAAAAATATACTTGAAAATGATATCCAATGCAATCTCAATGTAACACATGGCAAATTTGTTCTTTCAGGCCATATAAGAAATTAATAAAATGTGTACATCTTCATCCTTCAGGCTTACTTAAAGAAAAAGGTCACCCCTCTGTTTAACTACTTCAAAGACATCACTAACAACTGGGCTGACGTACCAGCAAACCACACCGACCAGTAAGTTGCATGAATTTCCTGTCACATGTTACAATAAACACTTGAAGATTTTGTTTGTGAGCTTTGAATGCCATTTTAATTCTATTTAAATTATGATAAACTATGACGGTAGCAAGACTAGACAAGACTGATGTTTGTTCTGCACACACCCAACAACAGAATTTACAGTGTGTTACCGTCATCTTTCTGAAGGGGAACTTCAACAAGCACTAGATGAACAAAAAGTAAAATTAATGTTTTGCATGGTTTTAAAGATCTAACATTAACATAGCTTCTGCATCAGGCTGACATCACCCACCCTGTATGTAATATCAGCCATGGGGCTGTGATGTCTTACATTCCTCTAACCCTTTTATCATCTCACATCTATGTCCAGGTACAACCAGGTGAATGCAATCTCTATAGCCTGCAGCACTGGAGTGGAAGGTTGTAAGGAGCTCACCACTGGTTGGTTCAGAGAATGGATGGAAAATCCAGCTGTCAACAAGTATGTTAACATCTAACATTTTCCTTTCATTCTTTCTTTCCCACAATCTCTTCATTTCACGTACATAAGCTTCTCCCTGTCTTCCTCATTTTCACCCTCAGCGTTAACTTGTCCTTGTTAAATGCATCAGATGTTTTATTTTAATGAAGTCATTTTCCTTTCCTTGCACAACCTAGCTGATTCTTTCCCTAACCATGGATGTTGTTACCTTTAACTGTCTGTCATCTTTCCAATTGTTGCAGAATCAGTCCCAACTTGAAGTATGTAGTGTACTGCAGTGCGATTGCTGAAGGAGGAGTGGACGAGTGGGACTTTGCTTGGTCCATGTATGAGAACGCTACCATTGCTTCAGAAGCTGATAAACTCATGCATGCTCTGGCCTGCACCAGACAGCCCTGGCTGCTGAACAGGTCAGTGATAGTGACATCTAATGACATTGCTCTTATTCTGGTCATTTGTCTCTGAGTGCATGATGAATAAAAACCCTCTGTACTTAATTTTGAAAGTCAAAATTATCTCCTGATAACTAACCTGGTCTGACAGAGAATGGTCACTGCAGGGTTTTAATGCTCCTTCAGTCAAACACTGACTATATCTGCATGCACACCAACATTCAAAATCTGACAATATTAAGAATTTGACAGGTGTTGTTTAAACAGCATATTGCATTTGGATATTACAAAAATGCTTTTTCCAATGAACCATTTTCTGATGAAGACGTGTGGGATATACTGATATTATTTGGATTTTAGGACCATTCTTTGGACATGTAACGAGCACATTTGAATTATGCTTCTTTCTACAGTTAGTTTGTGACCTTTTTACTGTTAGCCAACAGTATGCAAGGCAGGCCCAAAAGAAAGCCCAAGTTTTGGTCTAAAGGAAAATCACTCCTACTTTTAAACTGAGACTAAGGGTTAGGGTTAGCTATCACAACCTAAAGTTTAGCCCATTTCAATCAAACTCTGGTACGGTTAAATCCTTGTTTTGGTTTGTTTGGTCGCTTGTGAATGCTCTAATTATACTCTGGTGAGGAACAAAAAAAACGGTTCGAGACCACTTGTGGGAAGGGATCTCAGTCCGCTTCCAAACAAACAGTAGAGCGGTTCGATTGCACTGCAAACGTAATCCGACTCAATTATAAGAAATGAACAAAATTGCAGCGGCTTGTGGGCTTCCTGTGGGCATTTTGTGAGATGTACACAGAGCGGAAGATGCAACATGACTTGGAGAGGACTGACAGAGGATCTGGGCTGAAGAACACATACAGGAGGTGCATGCCCCATTGATAAAAAAAAAATCCACTTCTGCATTATGAAAGCAAACAAGACTAAATACAAAACAAATTAAAGTATGGTGGCTAATGGATTTATTCGCACAGCAGATCAATGTTGCATAAAAGTAATAAAACTCCGCCAACAATAGATTAAAGTCTGCGACTTGCTTCAAAAACATGGCAGCTCTTTCCCTCACATATTCTGTCCAATAGACAAAGGACAGTGTTACATTTGTTTACAATGCATGGTGCACCAGATAAAGTACAGTGTTAAGCAAACCAAAACCAAAAACAAATGAAGAATGCAACTTCACCACTGAATCGCTCCGATTCCACCAGACTTTATATGTGACCAAAGTGCAAATTGCAACAAGGACCTTTTCAGGGAAGTGACTGAAGAAATGTTTGGATTGTTTAATTGTGAAAATATTTTGATGCAAATAAGCAAAATGGCGAAAGCAGCTGCTCTTGTTTTCCATATTTTGACATGATAAACATGTCACAGCATTGACCCCTGTCAAACAGAGTGCAGAGCATTTTACAGGGCAAGCAAACAATGCCTTTGGCACATTGGGCTTTTGTCCTCACTGTGAGTGTGTTACAGGTATCTGCACTATTGTCTGGACCCAGAGAAGATCCGTAAGCAAGATGCCCCCTCCGCCATCATTGCCATTGCTAGTAAAGTCATCGGTCAACCTCTGGCATGGGACTTTATCAGAGAAAAATGGGACTTTATCTACAATGAGTGAGTATATGTCATCAAATGGCGCTGCCACAATAAACTCAGCTGGTAGAAGACAACAGTGTCAGGTTTTCATAAGTGTTAGATATTAATGAATTTATGGTGGTGAGGATTTTTATTTGTGGTGGTGCTGGTCCAAGGGCGCATTATTCATAAAATAAAATACACCTGTATATATATATATATATATATATATATATATAGCCAGGTTCACAATGTGTGCACACTATCGGGGACCTGCAGCAGTGCTCCTTCTCCTCAGGTAATTTTGCTTATATGCAGTCAAAAGAGGTTGTTGGCAGAAAACGTTTCCAATTTGCTTAATCTGCCACTTAAATTGTAATGCACCAGGTGCAGCCACACCAGCCTTTTAACCCTATAAAGCCTGAACCATGAAATAATTGCCAGAAAATTCAATTTTTTTTAAAACCGAGTGCTTATTAACCTGCTGACGAATTTTTAAAAATAAATAAATTGCATATATGAATTCTAATTTGTATCATATTTGATACATCAGGTCTTTTTGTGCAATTTGTTGCTCACAGTATGTTTTTCTTGAACTAACAAAAACATCAAACAACAACATTTTTAACTTTTCCTTTTTCCTCAAACATGCAAAATACATATTTTTTCCATATAACACAACATCATACATCTGCTGATATGAAGTTTTTTAATGCAGCAATGACTGATCCACTCGTGGAACCTGCATATCATTTTTGATACATCCGGTATTTTTGTGCAATTTGTTGCTCAGTTTGTTTATCTTCAACACATGTATACATCAGGTTTTTGATGATGTAGAGGTCTCAAAAATTACTGTATCTAATATGATACACTTGGCTTTATAGGGTTAAAGGGAAATGATAATGAAATTGGTTTAATTCATGTTACGCCGAAAACAAACCTATGAATCATTAAGACACAATATAACCCTGTCCCACTTTTTGCCTAAATATCCGCCCAGATTGCACACTGTTTAAAAATGAATAAATGAATAAATAAGACCCCATGTCTTACACAGCCTGTAATGATGAAAGCCTGTCTTGTTTTTACCCTTCCTTCAGATATGGTGCTGGAACATTTTCCTTTGGAGGATTAATTAGTGGAGTGACCAGACGATTTTCTTCTGAGTTTGAATACAACCAGGTACAGTTTCTCCAGTGTTTGTCGGTTTATTTCACAATAATAGTTTGTGAGTAAGTTAGTATTCATAACTAATGTTTTTAAGCTACTGTGCATCAGGTACAGTATAAGCATGTTGTTATATACGTTTGCTGGGAAAACTTTTTCTTATATCCGAGGCCTATATATTGTTTATCCCCATTAATGCTAACATTATTTTTAGTGCTGAATTAAATGCCAGTAACCCCCCTCCTCCCCCTCTTCCTCCTCAGCTGCTGCAGTTCAAGGAAGACAATGTAGGGCAGCTCGAAGGGAGTCTTGATCAGGCGCTGGAGAGAACCAAGACCAACATGAACTGGGTGGCCACGAACAAGGAACTGGTGCATAAATGGTTCAGCAGTGAAACTAAACTTTAAGTTAACTCTCAGATGTAGATATGTAATGGAGCTTTTTTTAAATGTAAAGTTTTGATTATACATTTTTATGGATAAAGACTATTTGATACCAAAATAAGGTTTTGTATGTGGAAGAAATGTTGTAATATTGTACATACTGAAGATTTTGAATAAATGTCACACACAAAAGTGTGAAATTATGAGCTCATCGAGCTGCATCCCCATATTTTTTCATCATCTGTGGATGCCAGTCTTTGAAATAAAAGCCATATTAATTTATTTAATTTCAATACAAATTTGATTTTTTTGTACCTGCACATTTAAAAGCACTGTGAATGATCTTGGGCATAACAGGAAAACAGAACACATTCTTTGAGATTGTCTTGGGAAGTTTGCAAAAGTTGTGAACACAGTTTGTGTTGTTTGAATGTGAATTTCAGCGGTGGAATGTAATTACATTTCTTCAAGTATTGCGATTAAGTACAATTTTGAAGTATCTGTACTTTACTGAAATATTTTCATTTAATGCTTTGGTAAACTGCTATGCCACTGCAATTTCTGGCGGCGAACATTGCACTTTTTACTTTACTACATTTATTTAAAAAACTCAGTTACTAGTTACTTTGCAGATTTAGATTACAAAATATAAATACATCAAGTAAAATTACGATGTGGAATTTAAGGTGAAGCTAAACAGCAGCTTATATAGTAATTCCAACCTTTACCAACCTCAAGCTACAACCCTCCTGTGGTGTTTGGGTCAAATCTGACCGATTTACAACTTCATAAAATCATAAACAATTCATTTTTCCTTTGGTTGCCTTAAGGTCTTATGATATCCTCCACACTAAGCATTTGAACATATAAAATTGCTGATTACCACTTTCATTGAATTTTGAGTGGTCGATTCAACTTTGTAACACCTGTGGTATTCCCGGTTAAATGACCATTATAAGAAATGAATGAGTAATACTAGCTTATGTTCATCCATTAGATGGAAAACATCACCAGTCAACAGATGAAGAGGCTTGTTTGCCTGTGGCAGTGTTTCACAATATCCTGTTTGTGTCTGGATATATGCATATTTGGTGTAAATGGTGATCATCCCACCCTGGGATCAGGGGAAATGCTTCAAGAAAAGGCTTCACCACTGGTTGGAGCTATTGTTTACAGCATTAAAAGGTGTTAAATAAAATTTGGTGATGATTATGTTCGAACAGTTGAACCAGACCAGTAAAATTTGACTGGGAACACCAAGGTAAGGGGGGGAGAAACAAATAAAATACAAAGAGTGATGTCCACATTAATGTATTATTAATTATAGGTCATCCAGTAATATGAAATATAATTAACTGAAATGGCACTTCATAATGAGTACTTTTACTTTTGGTACTTAAAGTATATTTTGATGCAAATACTTTTACTTGGAACAAGTAAAGGGTACAGTTGGTACCCATTAAGGCCATGATAGACTTTGGACATATTTCCTTCCATTAAATGATAAAAACATTAAAAAGATACATTTAATGAATTCTTACTTAAATTTGGCAGTATATATTACAAATGTCTGCAAACATAGCCTCTACCATTGTCAGAAGAGACAACTATGTCTTGGCAGGTGTTTTGTTCAAGGCTTAAGGTTGCACAAAGTTGCATTTCAAGTCTTCAGGGTATACCTGCCCCAACGAGCACTGCACTATAGTTTCCCCAAAGCGAATGAGCTAAACACTTGGAAAAGAGCCAGTTGTTCCAAAAATGTACCAAAAGTTATTGATTCTGCATCATATGAGCTATCATGATGCAAACAAAAGTGTATAACAAAATTGAACTTGTAAAAAAGCTTCAGTAATGCTGAAATTAAAACAAATGTAAATAATGAGTTCAACACTGTTCACAGGGTATCCTACATTATAGTTATCGGAAATGCATCAAACAGGTTTTACCATAAAGACAAGATACAACAAGTTTAAGACCGAAAAGTAGGAGGTACAACTGTTTTGTTTTTTTGGAGAATTGCGCAATATGCTGCTGGGGAAATTGCAGATTTGGGTTGAGTTCTCCCATAGACGGCAAACCAAAGCTCTTCAGGACACATTTTCAAACGAGAGATCTGGTGAACAGCCAACAGGTGAATCCGCTGAGTCAAAAGTAATTAAAAGGTAAGAAAAAATGTCCAACCCATAATTGTGTTAAACTGTAATTTGGTGTTGAATGGTTTGTTTTTGCATAAGTTGTGGCTGTTCAGAGAAGTATGGCTATTTTTGTGGTGTTCAGACCAAACATATACCAGTTCAAAGAGCTCCTTTGGTGGGAGTGATGATAAAATATGATCCATAAAGGTGGTGAGACCTGAGGGGAACATTGAAATGAATGTGTGTTTTTTTCTTGCAGTTCAGATGTGTGTTTTAACACAGCCTTGGAAGATGAAATTATTCATTTGAGAGGACACACATAAATTAACCTTCACAGAAAAGGATGTAGAAATAAATGCTCAAGTTGTTTGTTTAGGTGTAGTAGTATGGCCATCTCTGAACAACAGACATGTGACTCAAGTCATTTAGTCCAAATCTCAAGAGTGTCCCAAGTCATTGCTTCCTTGGTCAAGTCAAGTCACAGTTTATGTTAAGCTGAGTCGAGTCCCTAAGGCAAGGCTAGCTAAATTGCCAATAGTATGCCACCTACAAATGTGGTTTGGATCTGGTCATCTGCGGCTAAAGGAACAATTTGAATCAATACTGCTGTCAACACAAAGACATATAACAGCTTGTGTTTCACTGAGGCTAAAAAGCACAAAAGTATGGCCAAAAACACCATTTAGGCTTCAAGTTTATTTTCTTCCGTCCTGCCAATTGATGGGGGACTAAACCTGATGCCACTTGTTAGTATCTGACTCATTTGACGACCTCATTAAGAAGGTAACAGTACCAAACTTTCCAAAAGCTGCTTGACTCATAAGTTGTTATTTCCTGTCATGCCTTTGGCATTGATTGCTCACTCAGTTTCCTGTTAATTAGAGGTTTCTGACCGTCATTCATCATCCTTTATTCTGCTGAATTGATGTTGCGGATGTTTTATTCCATGTTATTGGGCAAGGGTTACTTAAGACAATATTTTTAATTATTTGCAGATGTATTGCTCCTCTGTTTGCAAACCAAATTTAAAATTTCCAGATGTTAGGGAGATGTTTCCTTGCCAGTTAGATATTTGTCTTAATACAATTGTGTGCGATATCAGATAGCCAGGTCCACACACACACACACACACACACACACACTGAATAAACAGAAGCCACAATACTTACGCCTCTGTGACGTTTCGCCTTCAGTCTGAACGTAATCATGGCTCTGTACCCCCTGATAGAGGCGTTAAATTGCCGGCACTGTTTGATGACTCAATGTGATTCGGCAGAGCCAGCAAGACGGAAATGATATGACATATGTTATTTTGTGACAAACACCCGTGTGTTACGAAAGAAAGAGTAATTTTCCCCTCCCACGAAATCAACTATTCACTTTTGGCTGAATCTAACAAGGCAGGGCATAAAAACCTCACTGTTCTCCGTTTGTCTTCTTTTTCCTCTGGTGGAGACATGGGGAAAGGTCTGTACATCAGCAAAGCTGTGGCAGTAACCTGTGTGGTTGCAGCCATCGCTGCTGTGGCCACCATCATAGCCTTGGCTGTGGTTTACGCTCAGGAGAAGTCAAAGAATGAAGTTGCACCTCCAGTCACTGCCAGTCCCACCAGCCCCCCCACCCCCACCACGCCTTCCCCCCCGAAGGAGCCCTGGGACCACTACAGACTTCCAGATTCCCTGTCTCCTGTCTCCTACAACGTCACCCTGTGGCCCCGACTGAAGCCCAACGCAGACGACCTTTACATCTTCACCGGAAACTCCACGGTGGTCTTCAAATGTGTGAAGGAGACTGACCTCATCATCATCCACTCCAAAAAGCTGAACCTCACCAAATTTGGGGAATACCATGCCAAGCTGAGTGGCCTCCATGGAGCCACTGCGCCCAGCCTGAAAAAGACCTGGCTAGAAGAACCGACCCAGTACCTGGTGGTCCAGCTCAACGGCCCACTGAAGCCCGGCAGCATGTACGAGCTCTTCACAGACTTTGTTGGAGAGCTGACCGACGACCTGGGAGGATTCTACAGGAGTGAATACACGGAAGATGGCGTAAAAAAGTATGATTTTCATTTTATTCTTAATTTTACATTTTTTTTATTTTTTTTGTTGTAACATTTTGGTCTAGTTTTGAGAATTATGCCATCATGGAGGATTTAAATTTAAAAGTTTAAATATTTATTTTGCAGTAATGTAATTTGGCTCCATGCTTTCAAACCAAAGCTTCACTTAAAAAGGACAGTTTTGGGCATGTGCTTATCCGCTTTTCTGCAATTAATCATGTCTTTTCGTTTGGTTTGAAGCTATGGCCAACAGCCAGTTAGCTTAGCTTAGCACAAACACTAGAAATGGGGAAACAGCTACCCTGACTCTTTACAAAGGGTATAAAATGCCCCGATCAGTAACTGTAAAGTATATAAATTAAAACATTAAATCTTGTATGTTCAATTTGTATCAAAAACAAACTATAAGTTTCCAGTCTTTGTGCTAAGCTAAGCTATGCTCGCTGGCTGTTAGCTGTAACTCCCAGTGAGAGGTCAATCAACTTCAATCTACTCATTTATCTAGTACAAAAAGTAAATGTGTATTTTCAAAAACAGAATTCATTTTACTAATAACAAAGATTGATCAATCAGAAAAACATTGCTTTTATATAAATTTAAAGTTAATCTCATCTCCTCTGTAGGCTACTTAAAATGCTAGTTCAAATTATTGTTTAGAAGACTAAAAAGTACGTGTAAATATGGTTCCGACCTCAGTAGTTTGTTGATTTTAGATTAATTCCAGATCAGATTGGAAAAAGCATGCTTTACTAAACATTGAATTTAAAAAATGGAAAAAGAGAAGAAAAGAAAAGAAAAAACAAAAAAATGTTAATGAAAAAACACCTTACCTGAATGCTGCATATACTTAAATATACTTCTTCTATACTTCTACGACTTCTTCATACAGTCTCTGTGTGGAGTATTTAAATTATTGTCACTCTGGTGACATCTACTGGTGGTACCATAAAAGACACTGGGGTAGACAGCAATGCCTTGCTGCTTGGAATATTTCTTCAGCCTTTTGATACATATTTATTCAACTAATCGTATAATGTCAACAGCCCCAATTCAAAAATTTGGGACAGTGTTTAAAAATGATGAAACTTATGTTATCATTATCTAATTCATTGTGAGATATATTCAATTTAAAACTGTACAAAGACAATATATTTGTATATGTTCAAAATTTTGTTTTGTTTTTGTACACTCTGAATTTGACACATTTTATGTATACTTACTTTTTACCCAGCATCCCAACTTTCTGGGGGATGGGAATTGTATCTATAATCTATAATCCTTGTTCTAAGGACCCTGTCCAGCTCTTGACTCCCTGGACCAATACCTTGCTGGGCGCCCTTGTTTCTAGCAGCTATACTTTTGATTGACAGCATAGAAGTATTTCAGTTGTTTAAAATGGCAGAAATGGGTAAGCCTCAATAGAAATAATTCAATGCAACAACAAGATCTTTGATTGGTAAAACAATTGATGTTTTCCATTTCCTGAAATTCTCAGAAACAATGAGGGAAGTTTAAGGAAAGTGGAAACACTAAAAAGAAACAACCACTTCTTTGGAAAAAAAAAAAGGTTTATATCTCGGTATGATAATAAGTTTGATTAATATCTGATGTTAATTATAGACTTTTTATTTGTCAGAGTTTTGGCCACAAGTCAAATGCAGCCAACGGATGCCAGGAAAGTCTTCCCCTGCTTCGATGAGCCCGCTATGAAAGCTGTCTTCCACATGACTCTCATTCACCCCCGTGAGACTGTGGCTCTGTCCAACGGCATGAACTACGGCAAGTCCATCTTTCACTGTTCACTGTTAACTGTCCATCTGTAATGTGCTCTAGTCACTCAAAACTTATAACATGCCTTACCTCAGTTATATTGTGATATGTTCAAATTTAATTTACAACAAAAGCAAGCATGAAAACCTTCTGCTACTGTATGTTGTACTAAATTAATTACTTCTCATTTCTCCATTTATAATTAACCTGCTGTCTTTTCCTCCACATAGACCCTGTTAACATCACGGCACAGGATTTAATCCAGACAAGCTTTGAACCCACAGAGATTATGTCAACCTACTTGCTGGCCTTTGTTGTCTGTGAATTTTCATTCATTACATCAAACCCCCAGGCAGAAGTTTTGGTAATTATTTATTACAAACACTGTGTGTTGAATATCTACAATATTCACATTTAATTATACTTTAATTATGTATTATGTAATTTAATTGTTTGTGTGACCTGCTGTGCTGAAACAGACTCTGACCCCTGACCTTTCTGTAAAGTGGAATGAGGAAAAGGAGGGTCATAGCACCCAATACCACTTCTACTGCTACTACTAATACTGCATTTTCATTTATTATTATAAAATGAAACCATTTTTACTACTTGAATTTGGCCCGATAATTAATGTTTGGAACAGTTTGGAATTTGAAAAATTATAGCCAAAGCAGATGCTTTTAGGAAGCTTTGCATCAAAATTCAAATGAGGGGTTTTGATAGCTCATTGCAGTGACCTTTGATATGATGGATTAGGCAACTAGACACTGGAATGAACCATGCTAATAAAGTACACAAGCTGAAACAATATGGCTGATCATACAGTAGTTTAATTTTAAATCATTGTGTATTCAAACTTCTGTTTGGAATTGAACAGTTTGCCTTGGTGAATTTAATCACAATTTGTTATCAGTTTTTATAAATACCATATCATTAATCACTGCTATTATTGCAACCACCTTCCACTGCTGCTCTGAGTTGTTGGTCATAATGTTTCTATGTCTAAGTGCTGTTTGTGTGTCTAGATCAGGATCTGGGCTCAAAGGAAGGCTATAGAGGAGGGACAGGGGGACTATGCTCTGGAGAAGACTGGGCCCATACTGGCATTCTTTGAGAAATACTACAATTCTACTTACCCTCTGAGCAAGTCAGGTAGGAACCACAGAACAGTAAAAACATTTACACTAAGGGATTAGTACTACTAAGAAATATTCCGGTATATATAGATTGTGTGTGGACAGTAACTGCCTATATTTTGGCTTTAAGTTTTTGAAAATGTACAGCCAGTAAAAAATGACCTGTATCGACTCTCTTATCACTTTCAGACCAGATCGCACTTCCTCACTTCCGTTTTGGAGCCATGGAGAACTGGGGCCTGATCGCCTACAGAGAAACTGCCCTCTTATATAATCCTGGTTTTTCATCCACTGGAGAAAAAGAGTGGGTGGCATCAACCATCTCACACGAGCTCGCGCATATGGTATCACATTCAATGGTTCCCCAAACACTGTGTTAAACTCTGAAATATCTTTAAAAACCTGCCGATAAAATGAAGCTCTCTCCTCTCAGTGGTTTGGAAACTTGGTGACCACTAGGTGGTGGAATGACTTGTGGCTCAATGAAGGGTTTGCCACCTATGTCTCGTATCTTGGAGCCGACTATGCTGAACCAACGTGGAACATGGTGAGTTTCGTTCACTTGTTGGAATTACAAAACTGTTCCAGTGTGAGCAGTGTGAGTCCTGCTAAAGTAGATAATACAAATCAATTTAACATGTTTATTGCAAAAATAATGTCCAGCCACAATTCAGAATACACAGTTTTCCTCTGTCTATTTTCCAGAAAGATGTAATGGTTATGAATGAAATCATTCCTGTAATGGGTGTTGATGCCTCAGCCTCCTCCCACCCACTCTCTTCGAAAGAGGAGGACATCCAGAAGCCCGAGCAGATCAGTGAACTGTTTGACTCCATCACATACAGCAAGGTATGCTATAATTGAGGGTAACAAATCACAATTATCGTACCCCATGTATTGTTCTCCTCAAGCCCCACTACACAAGATGTTGACCTCCACTAAGCAAAAAAGACAGAATTACACTGCTCTCTTTTTCCCAGCTGACCAAATCAAGGACTACCAACACTCTTTGGGAACTACAAAGTGCTAATGAATCACTGATCCTCATTAACAGAAAGTTGTAATTCTGTCCCATGTGATATGTCTGCCACTAACACTGCTAATATCCTCCTGTGCTTCATTACAGGGCGCTGCAGTCCTGAGGATGCTATCAGGGTTTATCACTGAGAGCGTCTTTTCCAAAGGACTCCAAGTCAGTACACCTCATTAATTCAGTTTTGTATTTGTTGCCACAGCTTCCTTTTATTGGCTTGCATCTAACTTGTCTGTTAATCTGTCTGCAGACATACTTAGAGGAGTTCAAGTATAAGAACACAGTCTACCAAGACCTCTGGAAGCATCTGCAAATGGTAAGATAGCACCTTCACCACAACTGCTTACTTTTTTACAAACAGCTTCTTATAAAGAAAATGCCTTTGTTCGACCTTTGTGCAGTATCTTTACCTATATTTCAAAGCAGTAGAGGCATAGATGTATCACCATTGATCAACTTACAGAAAAGTGTAAAAGTGTAAGTCCAATATTCACTCTCCTTTTTGTCTCCGTTTTTGGTCTCCACCAAATCCTGAGACAAAACGAATTAATTCTGGCTCTTTAGCTAGTAAATTCTCCACTTTATTCAGTATGCTAGTGGCTAACTTGTTTTTGCCATTTGGTGCTGGGCAAGTCGGCAAACATTGGTCTAGAGTGAGTTCACATTGCACTAACGTGTAATGTGAGTGTTTAGTTGGGGTCGGAAGTCATCAACAACTGCTTTAGAGTCAAAAAACGAATCAAACATACACCAAGAGTGTGTGTCAGTACGCTGCACAATTATATCAAAACTAAAATAGTTCTGCAGTTAGCAACGAAAAGTCATACTATTATTGATATTGGAATATTCTTTTATTCAGGCAGTGGATAAAGCCGGTATAGTGCTGCCCACCTCTGTAGAGGAGATTATGAACCGGTGGATCCTACAGATGGGATTCCCAGTGGTCACCATCAACACCCAGACTGGAGAAATCACCCAGAAACACTTCTTGTTGGACCCTGATTCTGAAGTAGACAGACCCTCACCGTACAAGTAGGAAACATTCTTCACGTGAATATACTGAATATATCATAAGCCCCTTTCATAGTGCGGTCCCGCAAATGTCCCACAATATTGCCGGAAAGATCCGTGCCAGCTTTTTCACCTTAGGGCGTTCATCAAGATCCCGCAAAGGCATGATATTCGTGCCCTTTCATAGTGCAGTCTGGCATCTGTGACTACCACTGGAGATGGAAAATTGGTGGGATCATTTGATCCTGGCATCCTCCGCTTCGAGCTTCGAGCGTGTTCCGTAAATGCCGTAAATGTCCTGGCATGAAACGACACAATGAAAGGGGCATATGAAAGGGGTTATGTAGTCATATTGAACCCTATCATAAGAAACTCACTTGCTTTTCTCTATATACTCTGTGTTTATGTACATACGTATATTTGGATGGATGTGGCTCTAGCTATAAGTGGATAGTCCCCATTACGTGGATGAAGACTGGTGAAGCTAAACCGGACTACTGGCTTCTTGACGAAGAAAGTAAGTTTAATTCAGCTGTATGTTTGGAACTTTGCAAGAGTGCAAATACAATACACAAAGATGCATATTTTCTTAATCTCTGTCCAAACAGCTACAAACACAAACATGACTCTTGATGCTGATGAGTGGCTGCTGGCCAACATAAATACGAAGGGCTTCTACAGGGTCAACTACGACTCTGAAAATTGGGAACGCCTCCTCGCTAAGCTGAGCTCCGGACATCAGGTACACAGTGCTGCATTACTTCTGCAGTGTTTTTAAAAATACTAATCATGCCTAAATACTCAATGCCTTGTCCACTTTGCAGGATATACCAATGATCAGCCGAACTCAAATTATAGATGATGCTTTTAACCTCGTGAGGTGAGGCCTTAATTAAACAAAGCATTGTTTGTCAGATGTTGAAGGAGAGAGCTGAGCAATTGTATGTGTGTGCCATTTTCAGTGCAAAGATGGTGAACATAACTCTGGCTCTGAGTACGACCAAGTACCTAGATAAAGAAGTTGAATACATGCCCTGGGAGACAGCCAAAAGACACCTCGCCTACTTCCACCTGATGTTTGACCGCAGTGAAGTGTATGGTCCCATGCAGGTTTGTGATGGTCAACTTGTGTTATGCTTCCTCAGTTCACAATTTTTAATGCAGATCCCTCCAAAAAGCAGTTTAGGTGTTTAATGAAGGAATGCAGATTGGATAATCATTGGAAAAATATACTTGAAAATGATATGCGATGCAATCTCAATGTAACACATGGCAAATTTCTCCTTTCAGGCAGTATAAGAATTTAATACAAATGTGTACATCTTCATCCTCCAGGCTTACTTAAAGAAAAAGGTCACCCCTCTGTTTAACTACTTCAAAAAAATCACGAACAACTGGGCTGACGTACCAGCAAATCACACCGACCAGTAAGTTGCATGAGTCTCCTGTCACATGTTACAATGATCATTTGAAGATTTTGTTTATGAGCTTTGGATGCCATTTTAATTCTGTTTAAATGGCATTATATTATATTATTTATTGTTATGATAAACTATGACGGTAGCGTGACGAGACAAGTTGTTTGTCCTGCAAACCCCCAATAACAGTATCAAGAATTTTTTTTTTATAAATCAGGTAAAATGACAATAATTAAATACAAAACTCTCAGTTGTGAGGACCCTACTCTCCTCCCAGCCATGGGGATGTGATGTTGTACATTCCTCTAACCCTTGTATCATCTCACATCTATGTCCAGGTACAACCAGATGAATGCAATCTCTATAGCCTGCAGCACTGGAGTGGAAGGCTGTAAGGAGCTCACCACTGGTTGGTTCAGAGAATGGATGGAAAATCCAGCTGTCAACAAGTATGTTAACATCTAACATTTTCCTTTCATTCTTTCTTTCCCACAATCTCTTCATTTCACGTACACACTGCAAAAAAGCCAACTTGATTTTTTTGGCCTAAAACAGTGATTTAATTTGGTAAAACTTGGAAATATAAACTACTGACATTTAGGGCAATAATGTAAGTTAGCACAACAAAGGAAGCCAGCTTTATGCTCAAAAACAAGTTTGTGGGTTGTTGTTACTTATATCTTTAAGTTGGGGTTCAAGGGACAATAGTTCTGCTAACTCTTCTTTCTTTGTTGTGAAATTCGGTCATTAGCGAAAGCTAGCTGCTAACTGATGCTAGCGGCTAACTGATGCTAGTGGCGCTGCTTGTTACAGCTACAATAGTAGCCATTAGCGTATCAATGCTAACTCAAAATTGTGGTCACAACATTAGCTGACATTGTTTTGAAAGTAAAAAAAAAGATTAAAAATCACAATTTATGTTGGACTAAAGAAAAGAAGACACAAAATTAGCAAAAAAAAGACACAAAAAGACCAAAAAAGACACAAAATAACTAGAAAAGACACAAAAAAGACACATGCGGCTAACTGATGCTAGCGGAACTGCTTGTTACAGCTACAAGAGTAGCCATTAGCGTATCAATGCTAACTCAAAATTGTGGTCACAACATTAGCTGACATTTCATAGCGGCGTTACAATCGTGCCACAGAAATTCAGAGTTGAGCAAACTCAAAAACAAAACTTAAAATATTTAGTTTAACTGTCCAACTTAAAATTTTATCGAAGTTTATTGCCTTGAAATTTTGAGTTCACCCAACTTTTCCTTTTTTGCAGTGCATAAGCGTCTTCCTATATCATCATCTTCACTCTCAGTGTTAAATTTTCTTTAAATTGTTATATGGACTTTTCTTTGCACATGAGGTCCCTGATTCTTTCCTTAACCATGGATGTTGTTACCTTTAAATGTCTGCCATCTTTTGTAATTGTTGCAGAATCAATCCCAACTTGAAGACCAGAGTGTACTGCAGTGCGATTGCTGAAGGAGGAGTGGAGGAGTGGGACTTTGCTTGGTCCATGTATAAGAACGCTACCATTCCTTCAGAGGCTGAGAAACTCATGTATGCTCTGGCCTGCACCAGACAGCCCTGGCTGCTGAACAGGTCAGTGATAGTGACATCTAATGACATTGCTCTCATTCCGGTCATTTGTCTCTGAGTGCATGATGAATAAAAAACATTATTTTTAAAAGTCAAAATTATATCCTGATAACTAACCTGAGCTGACAGAGAATGGTCATACTGATATTATTTGGGTTTTAGGACCATTCTTTGGATATGTATGGAGCACATTTAGAATATGCGTCTCAATAATTTTTGCTGAAGTTTACGTTTAGTAACATCTTGCCTTTTTACTGTCAGCCAACAGTATGCAAGGCAGACTCAAAAGAAAGCCCACACTTGTGGTCTGAAGGAGAAACACTCCTACTTTTAAACATCATGAGAGACCTAAGCTCACACCTAAGCTGTTTGGTCCACTTGAAACAAAGTCCGGTGCGTTTTGTCAGATAGTCCATCTGGTGTGGACCAAAGAAATGAACTCTGGTCCGCTAATAAATAGGGGTCTTCAGAGTTCGGTTCGCTGCATTTTCAAACCACACAGTCTAAACTAAAGGAAGGAAGTGGATCAAAACACAGCGCATTCTGGGTTGAATTTGAGCAGAAATTTGAGGATCAACACCACACAAGGTAGTAGCCGGCTTGGAAAATGTCTTGTCAGTTGCTTTTGACTAGACACAAAACAACTAAGTCTTCAATTTATTTAGCCGCAGAATGGTGGCTAATGGATTTAATCACACTGCTGGTCAATGCTGCATAAAAGTGAAATAACTCAACAATACAAAGCCAGCAATACATTAAAGTCTGTGACTTGCTTCAAAAACGTGGCAGCATTTTCCCTTACATATTCTGTCCAATAGACGAAGGACAGGGTTACATTTGTTTACAATGTTAAGTGTGCTTGATAAAGCAGTGTGGAAGCAAACCAAAACCACAACAATTGAAAAATGCAACTTCACCACTGAATCGCACCGATTCTGCCAGACTTTATGTGACCAAAGTGCAAATTGCAACAAGGACCTTTTCAAGGATGTGCCTGAAGAAATGTTTGCATTGTTTAATTGTGAAAATATTTTTGATACAAAGAAGCAAAAATGTCCCCAGCCGCTCTTTTTTTTCTTCATATTTTAACATGATAAACATGTAACAGCATTTTATGTTGATCGGTGCAAGGCAGCATGCAAGCAAATGAGAAAATGAGTGGAATATTGTTTTCATTATCCATGTAAACAGCTGGGTAAGAATATAGAATTCTTTCAAAATAAGGGCAAGAAACACTATTTCGTGCATGTAAATGTAGTCACTGTTCCAGCAGCAAATAGTAAATTTGACACATAAGGCTTTTGTCCTCACTTTGTGTGTTACAGGTACCTGCACTATTGTCTGGACCCAGAGAAGATCCCTGTGAAGGATGCCACCTCCGCCATCATTACCATTGCTAGTAAAGCCATCGGTCAACCTCTGGCATGGGACTTTATCAGAGAAAAATGGGACTTTATGTACAATGAGTGAGTATATGTCATCAAATAGCGCTGCCTCAATAAACTCAGCTGGTAGAAGACAACAGTGTCCGGTTTTCATAAGTGTTAGATATGGATGAAGTAATGGTGCTGAAAGGAGGATTTTTATTTCTGGTGGTGCTGTTCCAAGGGCGCATTATTCATATCATAAAATGCACTTGTATATATATATATATATATATATATATATATATATATATATATATAGCCAGGTTAACAATGTGTGCACACTATCGGAGACCTGCAGCAGTTCTCCTTCTCCTCAGGAAAACAGCTTTTTGGTACATTTGCTTAGATGCAGTCAAAATAGGTTGTTGGCACAAAACCGCTCATTTTTCCAATTTGCTTATTGTGCCACTTAAATTGTAATGCACCAGGTGCAGCCACACTAGGCTTTTAAAGGGAGATGATACTGGGATTGGTTTAATTCATGTTATGCCCAAATCACACCTATGAATGATTAAGACACAATACAACCCTGTCCTGCCTTTTTTTTTTTTTTACTGTAAAAATGAATAAATGAATCAAAATAAGACCCCATTTCTTGTTTACAAAATGTTGATTACACAGCCTGTAATGATGAAAGCCTGTCTTGTTTTTGCCTTTCCTTCAGATATGGTGAATCATCAATTAACATGGGAGCAATCATTTATGGAGTGACCAGACGATTCTCTTCTGAGTTTGAATACAACCAGGTACAGTTTCTCCAGTGGGTTCTGTTGAATTCCTTCCTGACTGCCAGTAGCAGTAACACAGTGGTCTCCTTGTGCTCCTCGCAGGTCGAGATCATGTGTAAACGAAGTTGCGTGAGTGACGTAGGCTACCTGTGAGTCTCCTAATATGATGTGGCCGCGTACAGTCAGCCTGGCTGCTTTACAACTCAGATGGAGTTCTGTGGGTAGCCACAGTCCTCACTGAGATTACCTGGCTACACTGCAAATCACATGAGAGTGCTAGCAGCAGGTTGGATTCGCCTGACTGTTAGCTACATTTTCTCTGTATTGGGTGTGATTTGACTAGAAGTTTGAGTCCTATGGTTGACACAGTCTCCCGCTCAGATTTTCCAGTCTTGTTTTTTTTTTCATAATGGTGTGTGCCTCTTGTGGCTCTACATGCTCTAATTCACGTGCCTCCAGCAGGGCTGGTCTGGGACAAAAAATCAGCCCTGGCATTTTTCCGGCCCACCACAACTGATAACTCACCAACTATTTTAGCGCTCTCCTGAACATATAGATATACTAACAAATATGGTATGTTGCCGGTTGCTGCCACCTCTATCCACCTCTTTCTCCTAATTCCCTAAAGGCCACCCATCTTCGCCGGTGCTCAGTAAGGTCCAGCTGCTGCATCGCTAAACATTTCAGTTAGTTTGGTGCATTTGGTAGCATCTGCCTGAAGGGCTTGTCGTTTATTTTTCTCTTGATTTCTGATACTGGCAGTCATTCACAGAACCATGGTTACATACGTAACCTCCGTTTATTTCACAATAACAGAAAACATTTCTTATATCCAAGTCCTAAATATTGTTTATCCCTATTAATGCTGATATTATTTTTAGTGCTGAATTAAATCCCACTAACCCCCCTCCTCCCCCTCTTCCTCTCCAGCTGCTGCAGTTCAAGGAAGACAAGGCAGAGCAGCTCGGCTCGGCCAGCTCGGCTCTTGATCAGGCGCTGGAGGGAACCAAGACCAACATGAACTGGATGGCTCAGAACAAGAAACTGGTGCATGAATGGTTCACCAGTGAAACTACTCTTTAAGTTAACTCTCAGATGTAGATTTGTAATGGGGCTTTTTTAAATGTAAAGTTTGACTATACATTTTTATGGATAAAGACTATTTGATACCAAAATAAGGTTTTGTATGTGGAAGATTTTGAATAAATAAAAAATAAAATAAAAGCCATATTAATTGAATTTGTTTCAGTACAAATTTAATTTTGTACCCTCACATTTAAAAAGCACTGTGAATGAGCTTGGGCACAACAAGAAGACAGAACACATTGCATTAGATTAAAAAGTGGCCGCCCTCTCAAATGGCCGCTCACTCGTCGTGTCTCCATTACAAAAAAAGGCCCCAGAGGGATTTATGAGACTCCGGAGGTGACATATGGTTTGGGATCGTTGCGTAATCGCTTAGCGACAGTTTCGACTGTGACGTCAAAAACGTGACGGATTTAACAAGGGAGACGCACCAAACGTAAACAGTAAGGAAGGACATGGTTACAAGCCCAACTTAGAGCTATTGTCCACAAAGTTTCAGTTTAAATATCACATTGCTGACCTGGCAACAGCATAAAAGATTAGTTTACAAACTGTGCCATTCATATCCAATGGCTACTAAGACATAATTTGCCCATATTAAGTTCTGGGACATGAGGAACACTGCAGAGAAACCATGTTCCAACAGGATGTGTCAGTCACAACTGAGAGTAAAATAAAACCAGTTTAGTAGCATTATTTGTTCTGAACTAAATCCAGGACCAGATATTTATCCAGCGGTTTCTTTCATGGTCTCAACCAGCAGCCATGGTTACACAGGATAAAAAAGGTGCCAATTAACTTGTCCTAGTTCAGCTGCCACTTCTCTCAGTGGGGGTCTTTCCTTAAAGACTTTAGAGGGGATGTGCTCGCTGTTTAACACCTCATTGTGCTGCTGACAGCTGCAGTGTTTGTGTAAGGAAGTGGAGGCCAAGCACCAAGTCTGTATGATTTCATTTGCTTAGAATGTAATAAGTACATATATTGCAGAAAGAGAAAAGCAACATTTAGATGAATGCAGCAAACTCAAGGGTTATTTGGATAAATAATGTTTATTCTGTTCACATTGTGACAGCTCAATAAATATACATTTCTATATACAAACACACAGAATATGGACAGATATATAGATTTTGTTTAAAATAACAAGTTTTGTCCATGCATTTTGTTAAAGGTCATTGTTGCAATGAAATTAGTTGAGTGGAATGATGGCCAGTGGTCTCTCAGCAGTGTCCAGAGAAAGCAACATTTTCAAGTTGCTGCTGTGGCATCCAGAACTGCTCGCTGGTGAAGCAAACTCCACTTGAAATCTGAAAACAGAAAACAGATTTTTGTTCATTCAACTGTTATACAAGGTAATTGTGAGGATATTTTTGGTTATAAAGCTTTTTTTTTTACATGAAGCTTTCACATTTTTACATTCACATTTTACATACCTGATACGAGGGCTGCAGAGGGGACAGCTGGGCTGTGCTCATGCTGGTACATTCTGGTTCTTGCGTGCTGTAGCTGGCTGTTGGCTGATCCAGGAACTGGCTGAGGTTTTGCTGCTGCTCCACAAATGCAGACGATCTCTGCTCCAGCACCTCCTCGCTGAGGCCCAGCTGAGCTGAAAGGTAGGAGATGTAGCGGATGGTGAGGCGGAGAGTCTCGATCTTGGTCAGGGTCTGTCCGGCCGGTGCCACTGAGGGCGGCAGGTATGTCCTGAGGTGATTCAGGGCCTTGGTCAGATCCCTCATCCTCAGCTTCTCTCTCTCGCTGGCGGTCTGGCGCTTCTTCCCCGGATACCTGGATCTGGATTTCTTTGTGGTGGAGGTGGTTGTGGAGGATCTGGAGCAGGGCAGAGGCTGTGTCTCGCAGCTAAGAAGAGGCGCCGCTGGGCTTTTGAAGACGAAACAGTCCAAAGCGTTCTCAGCGGCCTTGAAGGCGGTGGGGGAGAAGCAGAAGGAGTCCACAGAAGAAGTGGGAGACAAGCTGCTGCCAGCGCTGAAGTAACCAGGGTCCGAGGCTGGATCGTAGGCCAGAGGTTCATAAGACTTGTCCAGCAGGGAGTTGCAGTCAAACAGGAACGGGTTGTCCTGGAGCTGGAGATTAGAGGAGGAGTAGGACACTTCCATAGCTGCTGTCGTAGTTGTAGTTGGTGCTGTAAGCTGTTTCCTGATGAGGCAGGCAGAGGATAGTGAGGAGGACCAGGGAGGCTGCTCCATATATGTGGTGGGAGGTGCGAGGTGACACCTCCAGCAGCCACCTCTGGTCCTGAGAAGCTCTGGGAGCAGGGCTGACACCTCGGTCAGGGGCTCCCATGGGAAACATGCCAGCTACAGGACAAGGTGTGACCTGGCAGCTCGCATGGGCATCATGAGGTAGACAAATTCACACTCTATACTCCTGAAGCCTGGGAACATGACAGGGCTGGACCTGGATCACAGGTCTGTCTCTGAACCTGGGTTTTTTCTTTATTAGAAATCTCATGAGTCTCATAAGCTTTGACTGGAAGCAGCAACTGATTTGTTACCAAAAACATCCAATATTCCAGTTTTACTTGATGAACAGCTGACTAAGTGAAAAAGAGGCCCTGTAACTGTTCACTCTGGGATTAAGCCAAACACAGTCGTCAGTGCAATGTCCCATAATCATCCATGTTCATTAAAAGTTGTTCAGTGCGACACCGAAGTTAATTAGGCTTTTCTACATCTCATTAGTGTTGCTCTTCCTCTCTGCCCTGATGTCCCCTACAAGGTCAGCATGCATGCAGAAGTGTGCCGAGGCAGCTGTGAAGTGTGATGAGTTTACACCTCATCCTGTTTGGACAGCAGTAGGCCTCACTGGCCTGGGAACCCTGATCCACACAGGAAGAATGTGCCAGAACAATAACTATTAAACATTTTATATATGAGGAACTGGACAGAACCATTCTTATAAAGGACAAATCAAATCAAATCAAATAGTCTTTATTGTCATTATATAGTTCACTATACAATGAAATTGAAAGTGCCACTGCATAAGATACATAGTTATGACAATCATAACACAAAACAACATGAGTAAAAAACATTTAAAAAATACCGAGCTAAACAAGGACAAGGACACGTGATGTAATAAAATAAGTTCAGACTCAACTGTCATGGCTGGGTTTCCCTGGCAAACTGATAATGTTCTTCAGTTTCTAAATTGCTGACTTTACAAACAGCTCAGTTAATGTGTCTGTGATTCAGGAATTATGATATTTATATAGTGCTTAATAAAAGTCAATAATTGTTTTTGTGACAGAGGATCGAGTTTTAATAGACGCAAATTACAGTGAGGCATCATGTTGTCAGTCCTCTATGCTGTATTTATTTTTCAACTTTATATTGTGTTATTAGATATGTTATTAAATATGATGCAGATGTTTTGCTTAAAGAAGTAATTGAATTATTCATCATCTTTTTTGTTGTTGGCAAAAACTGTTATTACCATGCAGTGTCTCTTATCACAGCACATAGTAGTATCATTTGTTTTTTACACAATAAAAGGGGGGGTGATGAAATGATGATACTTATATACAAATATACATGTATTTTATCTGGAGTCACAGGGTAAATATTGGTGCATAGTTTTCTACATATACTGTATTTAACTTCAGATTGTTTCATTTGAAACAACATAACATTAATGTAATATACTCAAATATATGTGATTTTTTTCAGTTGCACATACATTTTTTTAATATTGAAAGGAAGTTGGTGGTAAGATTTTGCAACCCTGATTCCAAAAAAGTTGTGACAATGTGTATAATGTAATTAAAATCAGATGCATCAATTTCACAATTCATAATGTATATTAACAAAAATATAATTTTCACACATCCCAATCACACATCCCAATCAGGGTAGTTTGAAACAAGTTTTCTTCTTGTTATTTTTTTATGCTACTATGCTACAAAATCATTTTGAGGTAGAGTAAATACATGAACTGAATTAAACATTCGCAAATATTAATAACAGCAACATTTACAACAGAAAAAAAGTAAAACATTTGCAAAATCACAGAACTTCACTAATGCCTGATCTTGTATTTACATTTAGCAGAGAAGCTTTAAAATATGATTAGATTCTCTCTGATATTTCTGTGGATTAGATCATCAGGTGTCGACTGTGGATCTGAGTCCCGAGCAGCGTTCCCACAAACCACCGCGTCACATTTGACTCCTGCTCTGCTACAGAGGTGAAAGCTATGAGCAGGACGTGTGAAGCAGTCTCACACAGCTCTCCACCACCTCAGTTATGCAACAAAAACAGACATCCCAAAAAAAAAACACCCAAAGCAGAGATTGGACATTAAAACATATGAAGATCAACATTTGTAAATAGTATTAAACTGTTTTTGCTGAAGCTGATTTAGTTGTTTTTTTTACTTGTCTTGAGTTGGACAGCTGACCCAGAGACCCCCCCCCACACACACACACACACCATTATGTGACATGATACAATGTGAGTCACTGAATACAACAATCAACAGTATTTTTCTGTTGTTGTCAGTTATAAAAAATGTTTCTATGTCTTCTCTATATCGTTATACTTCTACTAACTATTGCTTCATAACATAAAGATTACATTTTAATTACATTTTATACTTAAAATGAATGTATTCATTTTCTATCACTCATGATAATAAAATGAGTTATATAACCTACACTAACATAGAACTTGGTAAAATATGAAGCTATTACAGTTGAATTATTTCATTTATTTTTCTGCATGAATATACTGTTTATATTATTTCTGTGGAATGATCATTTCATTAAAGTTGTTCCAAATGATCAACTATCAACTGATTATTATTTTCCATTATAAACCTTCCCCAGAGTTTCCCCAGCTGTCAGCTTTCTCTATCCCTCCCAGGCTGATGATAGAGAGGATCCTTCTTCCCTTAATCCACATTAAGCTCTGACGGTGTTTACTCACATGTAATGAGTGAATAATCAGCACAGCGGTGCTAACCCTTTCATCACAGGCCCTTTTAGACCCAAGAGTTTATTAGCTTTTCTCTGATGAAAGACCTAAGTGAGTATATTAGGCTTTGTGTTAGGTTTGCATATCAAATGAAATGTATGTGGCAAACTAAACACTTGGGCCTAATTCTCCTACCTGCTATGCGGACACACACTTCTCTATGAATATTAAAGCCCTCTCTGTTGGCTCTAGCAGGTAATTAGAGCTGTAGGTGAGAGGAAGGGGGAAAGCAGGGAGGCTCTTCTGTCTTAGTCTAGACTTAGCGGTGCCAAGGACCTTGCAGTGTTTGCACAGCCCCATTCACAAAGATATACTAAATAAACTAGATAACCTTTCCAAAAAAGGTTGATCTCTTACTGCTCACTTCTCACTCTCATGCTGCAAGCAACCAGAGGAAATTACTACAAAGTTTCTGGGAGGGCTTTGGTCTCTGTGGCACCCAACTGGTAGTGCTGCCTGATCCCATATTTAAAGTACTTGGTCGCCCATAAAGTTGTAATAATTTTGTTTTCAGACACAATCCTCTGTTAATTGTGGTTTTCAATCTGATATGTTTGGAAAAGATTGATTGATAAAGTTTTGAGGAGATATACACTTCATCTGTCAAGAATAAATCACATTGTTAAAATCATTTCATGGAAAAATATTTTATTACAACTTTATGGGTTCCCCTACTCCCCCTATCAGTCAGTGTTTTTGATTGAGAAGGATCTCTCATTTCATGGAAGACTTTATGGAAAACATTATGAATATCAATATATCAATGAATGGTTACATATACCATGACACAGGATTTTCTACATATTGCCCACTAGAGGTGATCATTTTATACATTCCCCAGGATATGTTTGTTTTTAGTTTTTTAATCTTTATTTTGCCAACATTTTTCATAGTAAACAAGAAACTATGGAAACAGTGATGGACCTGTGTCTTTGTGTATGTGCAACACAAGCCCAGTTTGAGTTTGCAGAAACAAGATGTTTATTAAAGTGCTCTGACTCTACCTTTGACAGTTAACCTTTTATCAGGCGAAGAACTACATTTGGTAACTTCCGTGGATATCAAAATGGGGTTGAGAAAAAAGCTGCAAATTTACTATATTAAAGTGGCAAATCTATGCGAAAAAAGTCGCAGATTTACGAGATTTAAAGTGGTGAAGCTTTTTTCCCCACTTCTTTCTCATAAATCTGTGACTTTTTTCCCACGCAGATTTGCTACTTTAAATCTCTTAAATCTGCAACTTTTTTTCTTGTAGATCTGCCACTTTAATCTAGTAAATTTGCAACTTTTTTCTCAAAATATTTTTATTTTTTATTTTGGATATCCGCTGAAGTTACCAAATATGGTTCTTCACCTGATAAAGGGTTAATCATGAAAGAATATGTCACTGTTAATTAGATTTCTTAATTTTTTATTATTAGTATTAGTAATATATATTAATTCTTAGGAAGATATTAAATGTTGGAGGAACTCTTCCTATGACCTGCTGCTGTAGCAGGAGGCAAAGGGCTTCCTGAGAATCCTGGCCATGGCACAAAACATCCTGATGATGGCAGGCTTCTGTTTCCTCTGAGGCAGAGGTGTCGGTCCATTCTCCAGCTGTATCACTTCACTGTGGGACACTGATGTGTCCACTCTACTGGCTGGACTTACCTTGTTGCTACTTCTTTTGAAAAACCTCCTCACTTTGGTAGCAAAGCTGGGGCATGTAGCCTTCTGCAGCTGCCTTTTTAGCTCCATGGCAACCACCTCCTCAATCACCAAACCTTTAGACACAATAGCAGTCTGCAGCAGCTTGGCAGAGCCAAACTCCACACAAAGCTTCTTGAAGATGGTTAGGTGGAGGTTTCCAACAGTCTGTGGGGGAGGGAAACTAGTTTCTCCCAAAATCTTTTTCAGATTCTTTAAAATCCCATCAAAGTCCATCTCCAACACTGATGTCTTAGTGGAGTGGGCGATGTGGTCCAGCAGTTTGCCAAGGAAGACGGCTAAAAACGTTGTCTCACCCAGCAAGAACTCTTGTTTCACACTGGTGGGAGACAGTGATCTCACAATGGTGAGGTCTATACTCTGCTGCTCTGATAGAGATAGAGAGTCTTCTGCAGCCTTCATGCTGCTCTCCTCAGTGTAGTCCTTATCTGGAGTGGGTGACAGAGATAAAACTTCGCCTGGAGCTCCTCTGTCAGGGAACTCAAGGAACTTCTTCTCAAGGCACCTCTGCAGTATTTTGAAGACATGGTTAACCATGTCCTGGGTCGGAGACTCTGGTGTTTCACACTCAAAAGTTTCCTCCGATTGGTTGGAAGAGGTTGACCGGCTGATGAAAGCCAGCGTCCGATTGACCTTTTTGGCCACCTCTTGTGCAACCAGCTGCAGCAGTTGCTCCGAGTCCTCAGACATCTCTTCCATGACTCCGAATGCTTCTCCAAGACATTGGTGCAGCGAGTGGCCAAGGCTGGCTTGGATGTCCTCCTCTGTCACTGCGTCATAGTTTGGCTCCCTCTGTGGAGCTTCAATCCCATCCCTTAAAAAAAAAAAACAGTCATACTTAAGTTAACTGATCTGATCTAAACAATCTATCAAGTCTACATTCACAAATTATGTTTTAACCCATTGAAGCCTGGAAAGCGGATACGTCGTTCTGTAGTATTTGTATAAGCTCTCAAATACTTTTTGAATTTCATTTCTATCTGCTACAGAGGCTGAAAAATCTATTATTTAGTAGAAGAGTTGACATTTTTGTTGAATTTCCAGAAAAGCTTATTTTAAAATCGCCCAGAGGTTTTACAGGTGCAATTTGTAATCACTGGCCACATGCTAACGAAAAGTAGGGGTAATATTTCACCTTGTGCAATTATTTCATGATTTAGCTTAAAGTTACTAAGTGCAGATGTAACACTGTGCAAGGCTGTATACAGTTAGACAAGCTAAACACTCCAGGGACTTAACCATTGCAACACTCTCTTTCACCCAGCATCTAAAATCTTAATTTTATACCTCGTGTAAAAAGTGTTAAAGCTGTCAACTACTTCGCTTGAGTATTACAGTATTAGTGGTATTACAAGGACAGATCGGCCAAACTAAATGGCTGCATGCTAATTTCAATAGATATCTCTGCAACACATTACATACACATTACGTTTGTTCATTTAAAAAAAAAAGTTAACTACAAAGCTCGTCATATCTTACATACTAGTCATAAGAAGAAAATGTGAGTGAATAAAGCAGTTCCTGGCTGTGGAAGCTTTTGACTTACATTGAGACAGAAAAGTTGATGGGCTTGCAGATAGACCTGGTATACACCACAGGTGTCACATCATCCAGGACCATGTTGCAGACGGTCTCCACCACTTCGTGGCACATGTTGGACAGCAATATGACTATCGAGGAATCAGTGTTGCCCTCTTGCAGTAATTTCCACTGCCTGGAAGAAAGAAAAAAAGAATGGTGAGGGAAAGCAAACATCACAGTGTTTAACCCCTCTGCTGTCCTAACTTTCTGTATACATCACCTGACATAGGGTTAAAAAATGACCCAGGTTCACTAAAACCCTAAACCCAAATCTGTCTTGCATGAAGAAACAACCTGTCATTCATCACAAATTTTGTGAATATCGAGGATTTCGCTCTTTACAGTGCAGAAAAACTGTGTTTAATCAGTGGAATCCACTCGTTTTTATTAAAAACACAACTGTCATTATTGGTTTACTGTTACTAAAGTAGGGGTTTATTTTTTTTATTTTATTGCTTAAGGTACTGCATAGGTGTAAACATTTTTTTAGCAAGCGTGAGCAAATGCATGCACGGTTTTTATATTTTTTTGTGGTATGAAAATTATTTTATAGCTGCCGGGTCAAAAATTACCCCTAAGACCAAATTTGTACCCCGTTGGTGTTCAGCTTTCATGGAAATATGAACAAAGGCAATGACTTTTTCTCATGCTGGGGTCATTCTAGGAAAAGTCATCGAATTTCAAGTTGAAAAAAGATCGTTAAGGGGGTTTCCTCCGCTGTTTAACACACTGGCGGATCATTTTTGACGCCTAAGACAACACAAGGGTTAACAAGCTCATTGATGACTTTTAAATTTGACTTACTTATTTGTTATATCTTTGAGATATGGTAGAACCATTTCGCCCAAAGTCTCTGATGTGAGCAGAGGCACCTCAAAGTCACTACACCTTGACTCTCCCAGTTCATCTGAGGAAATCTGTCAGGATTTTACACATCAACAAAACACTTGACTGTAAGAAAATCTACATGCAGTATTAACTGTGATAGTTGGCTATTGGTGCTGTGAACAATAAGCAAACATTTTACTCTTTTAATTCAATCTGCAAGCTGTATACATTCAGATACACTATATTTTAATACAGTTTTTGTGAAAAAAAACAAACAAAAAAACAACATTTAACTGTTGGAAATGGTATTGTCTTACCTTAAGAACTATTTTGAACAATAGGTTGTCTGTTAAAGTTCAGGTACAGTCACTTTTCACACACACAGTTTTTCTGTAGTTTGCTCAGTGAAGGTCTGTGCAGATCTGATCACTTTGTCCAGTAGTCAATAGAACTAACTGGTCATGATGCATTCCAGAATTTCAGAATTCCACCTGTGGTACTGTAGCATTCTATATCCATACATGGTATGTGGATATGAGGGACATAAATGACACAAGTATAAATAAATAAATAGATTTCAAAAAATGAATAAATGTAGAAAAAAATAAACACATTTATAAAGAAATAAATACAAGTGGAAATGTAAAAAATAATTTAGAAATATCTAAATAAACAAAAGAAAATGTAGAAATAAATAAATAAATACATAAATATCTCAATAAATAATAAAATACATAGAATTTACATCTATTTTGTGCATGTATTTTTATATTCTTTATTTATTTCTACATTTATTAATGGATTTATTTATTTAAATTTTTTCATAAATGCATTGTATGATCAAAGTCACTTGATTAACAGGAAAAAGAACTATAAATTAGAGTCTTTAAAAAAATGATTTGTCATATGTGACAATGACACTTATTAAAGTGTTAAAGTACTTCAAGTGATATCATGACTTGTGTGAACACACTACAAACACTAAATATGCTTAGAATCAGTATGAAATGACACACTGGTTACTATAAAGAACCTAGTGAGTATCATATTTGTTCACAAATCTACACTTTTTATATTTAGATTTAGAGGTGACCTTTTCAAAGTGACCTGTGGTATAAAATATTTCTCATGCAGATTTCCTCTAGTATAAAATAGTAAATGGAAATGTGTCTTGGGCTGCAAATTCAGTGATAGCTCTCTGTAGCTTCATCATTACCAGCAAGTGCTTTTATTCACATTGTCACTTTGTCACATTTGACACATTGTTATTGCAAAAATATACATTCTGGCCACTGTGAAACCCATTCCTTTTAATACACCTGACAATAGAACAAATAAATAAATAAATAAATAAAACTTAACCGTATATTTTCTATTTTGTAGACGCAACTACAGCATAAGTACAATAAATAATATACATAATTAATGAGGATGTCAGTGTGCTTTTATGACCAGCAGAGGGCACACTGTAGTTTTTATTGCTTAAGCATACCTTTAAGTACATTCACATACACACTGAGAGCAAACCACTGTGTATGTCCCCACTAGGTATAGTGTCTTGCTCAAGTATATATCACATGTATATAGAATTACCATAGCAACCCTTATTCTCAACTCTGAGCTACGGTTTACAAAAGTACATTGCAAATAATAAAAACCTGTCTGTGTGGTTTATATACAGTCTATGCTGGTGAGTAGGAGAAGCTGAACTGTATCATGGCAACAAAGCTTCAAATGAAGACAAAACATGAGTCATTTCAATATTTTATTATAAATAGTGGTATAAAGAAATATAAAAATAGTTGTTAGACATATCAATATTTACATGGAAGATTTCACAGGACAAAATAAATAAAATGTAAAATAGCATATATATTTCAAATAAATTACATGTTTCACAGTGAGGCAGTACAAACAGAAGTAGTTTGTGTCTGTTGTTGGATGATGATAATGATGATGATGATGATGTGTTGGAGTGTTTAACCCCAATACTCTCTGGGAACCAACGGCTTGCAGAAGTCTTTGCCGCACATCTGTAAAAAGAAAATGAACAAGAAATTTGATTAGCATTTCATATTTTTGAGAGGCCATATGCGTGCTTTACACATGCAGAGAGTAAGAACAATATAAAAGAGTATATGTTGACATACCTGACAGCAGGGCTGTGTGGCTGGAGGTGACATGACATCCATGCTAAAGTCTCCCTGAGGGGCTTCAATGTACTGTCTGCTGTACTGATCCGATCCGAATCTACAGCTCTCAGAATGCAGCATGGCGTTCTGGCTGTAACACTGGGCCGGGTACAGGCTCTGGTTCAGGCTCTGGTTCTGCAGCTGGGCCTCCTGTCCCCTCATGGAGCTGTGCTGGAAGTAGCTGATGTCAGGGGAGCAGGTGTCACTGGCCGAGGTGTCTCCTTGCTCCCTCCTCTGAAACAGCGCCTCCTCGCTGAGGCCCAACTGGGCCGACAAGTAGGAGATGTAGCGGATGGTGAGGCGGAGAGTCTCTATCTTTGTCAGGGTCTGTCCTGCTGGGGCCACAGAGGGCGGGAGATAGGATCTGAGATGATGCAGAGCCTTGGTCAGATCCCTCATCCTCAGCTTCTCCTTCTCGCTGGCGCTCTCCCTCTGCTTGCTACGCATCCGGGTGGTTCGGCCCGTCTTCCTGCCGCGTCCGGACAGAGAGCAGGCCGAGGATTTGAGGGTCTGAGAATATCCAGTCTTAGCTGTCTTAGGAGTGGACTGTGGCAGTTGCTGGAAGGAAGGAGAGAGGCTGGAGTCCATGGAGGGGACAGGGGAGATGGTCTCTGAGGAGGAGGAGAAGTCCGAGTCGGAGAACCACTGGTACTGCAGGCCGTAGTTGAGCAGAGGGACCGAGGAGGTATCCATGTTGTCTAGAGGGACTCTGTGGTCTGACTGGAGAGACTGGGAAGCTGTGAGTGCTCCTCAGCTCTGTTGCACTGGTTTATAAGTCCAGGCCAGGCCACAGAGGTGTGAAGTGACACCTCTGCAGATTCTCACTGTCTAAAGCAGAGGCCACTGCCCCTGAACACACACACACACACACACACACACACACACACACACACACACACACACACTCCCTCACTGGGACCTGGTCTCTCTCGCTCTCCTCTGTGTCTGGGAAAATTCAGCTACAGGAGTGGAAGTGTGAATTTTGACTCCTGCTCAAAACAATAAACAGTTTTTGCTTTTTGGGTTTTTGCCCCTGCAGTAGCTCAGATGCTTTTTGCACATGTTGAAGGGTTAGGGCTTGTTTAGAATGATCTGATTTTTCTCGCATTCACTTTTTAACAGCAAACACACCAGTCAATAATAAGAATGTTTGAAGAAGAAAAATACAACCATCTATTGTATTACACCTGGGTGGAAGGTGGCTTTACACTGAATAATCTTTACACAGCACCGTACAACAAATACTGAAACATCACAGGTGATGTTTCAGTATTTTTTCCAACTTGTGATAAAACAATTGGTTCAGTGTCTAAACAACAAATCCTATGATAAACTATGAAACTCAACAAGGATTTGAGAGAGATTACCACCAATAAGACATAAATCTATAGCAGCAGTCAAATCAAAGGATCAAGATCATAATCTGGTGAACAAACTTGTTCACCACTTGCTTTTATATTACATTACTACATTTATCCAACAGCTTTTATGAAATTATATTAAAATAAGTCACAACAGTATATAATGATGTTAAATTCAGCAGCTTGACCAACGAAAACATTGAAATGTTTACATATGAATGCATCAGTAGTAATAACAATCAGATAATATGATATAAGAATATAGCTCTCTGAAAAGTGATCATGTTGCACAATAAGTACATTCTGCTGATATTACTTTTATTTGTTAACTTAAATGTAATTTTGAATGCAGGACTTTTAATATTGATTATATATATAAATAATATTTTTACTTTGTTGTACTGCTTCTTGTACTTCAGAAGACTCTCAGTATTTCTTCCACCGATGATAATTTTCAGTTAAGCTTAAAAGACAGATAGTCAGTACATACATCTGTGGATAACTAACTGTGTTATAGTATTACATTATGTAACAGAAATTATCAATAAAATAGTTTATAAAATGCAGAGATGGTCTGATGTTAAAATGTATATTAAAACTGCTGTAGATATGTAGTATATCTCCCTTTATATATGTAGTATATCTCCCTTTAAACAAGTTTTATTTTTTTCATCTATGAATTATTAATTCTGGATCTGTGTTGTCACCATATAGATAGATAGATAGATAGATAGATAGATAGATAGATAGATAGATAGATAGATAGATAGATAGATAGATAGATAGATAGAAAGATAGATAGATAGATAGATAGCTAGATAGATAGATAGATAGATAGATAGATAGATAGATAGATAGATAGATAGATAGATAGATAGATTACTTTATTCATCCCCAAAGGGAAATTCGGTTGTCACAGCAGTCCGGTATTCAAGTACGATAAAATACAATAAAATACAATAGAATAAAATACTGAGGTAGCATAGATAAAAACAACAATAGAAAAAAAACACAGAATAGAACAAGGACACTTAAGAAGTTAAAAAAAAAATCAGTTGGTAGGTTGGCAAGATGATGTTAATTATAATTATACTGATGATATAATGGCAACAATGCTATAGTGACTAGACGGTATATAATTGTTATAATAGTACAGTATATAATAAATAATATAATATGTAATAATAAATAGTAACAATATAAAATAAAATAAAAATAAATACAATCATTATAAATAAAATAATATGATATATAATATATAAATATATAATAAATATGGAAATATATGAGGAATACGTGGAGTGGTGCTACATAAAATCACACCTTGACTTTTATGTTATGTGTAGCTGATGAAACGGTTTGTCGATGAGTGGGTGAGTTTATTTTGAGCATCAGTTTAGGAGCAACCTAAAAAAGTTTTGGTCCGAGTGATGGTTTACTGCCGCTGTCTAAAGACTGTGTGCTTTGAGCCTGATGAACATTTTCGCTGATTCTTAGATTCTGACATATTGGGATGTGCAAAGCAGAGGGCTGAAACTGCTGAGGTGAAAATGTCTGTCATCACTTTATTGTGTTAGAAGTCAGGATATCCCTCATCATTAAGAGAACAGAGATGATCCTGTCTAAACTCTCTTCTCCTGCTTCGCCCTCGTCACCTCACACCAACCTTGAACCTGACATCAGTGTGCTCTGCCCTTCTCTTGATCTCCTCCACTTTATATCCCACCACCTCTCACCAACATGATCATTTTATAGTCACAGCACGTCAGACTATGATCTCTAATCCTTCACTTTCTTTATTTTGATAGTGGCAGTGAAGCTTCCTCTTCTGCTGCTGCTTCTTGAAAGTAAACCATGTCCTACATGGCTAAAATGTAAATGTAAATACGTTTAATGAAGCATAATGACCTGTATTATCCATTTAAGCTGAGGTGTGATAGTTTCACACTGATGAGAACTGATGAGTCCGGAGGCGTCGATTCGCACCTCAGCTGTGAGAACCGGGAATGCCGGAGAATACTGACCCCTCTCTGTCCCCGTCTCACCCCTCTGTTCCCTGGGTCTCTCCGGGTTTCAGTTTCAACATCAGATCTATTTTTTGCCATTTTTTGACACAGAAATATTGATGTAACTCTCAGAGGTTCTACCTCTAGTTGCTCTTCAGCACATTATAAAACACACATTTTAAGAAATCAACACAAACAGTATTCATGTTGCTGTTTGATTTGTCAAAAAATCGATCAGAGCCGGAGTCAGTCATCCATCAGGGGGATGAATGCCGATTGTAATCCTTCCCATTAAAGACAAAAGCCAGATGTTAGTGAGTGTTAGGGGCTTTGTTGTTCAGTGTTGAAGGGGCTTTATTTATCAATATATGTTGGTTTGTAAATTAAATCGAACCTGTCATAAGTCTCATTAACATATTGGACTGTTGAGATTTTTCTCAGTTCAGTTTCCATGGAACAGCAGCACTTTGTTCTTGGCTTGGTATAAAGCTATCATAGCCCCTGATGGAAAACTGGCTTGCCTCTGTGCAGATAACAAAAAAAAAAAATACTTTGAAACAAACGGATAAAAAACTAAACTGTCCAAAATGCTGATTTGTCTGTTTCTTTATAAAGTGTGTCTTTCAGCTCTGCACCCCTTTAGTTCCTTTGACTAGAACACTGAAGCCCTGCCAGCCTCAGGGAGCCTAAATAATAAAAAATAGGTTGAATGATGAGAGGAGCCGAGGTATAAAAGGTGTGTAATATGACTGAATCCACTAAAGATAAGATATATGACTCCCTAAACATTAGAATTGTAAGAGGTGTGCTGTGTCAGGGTTAGGGCAGGGTGAACCAGGGTTGAACCCGCAGTGCGACCCTGCCAGTCCCCCTGACCAACGTGAGGCTGTGGGAGCCTGGCCGGGAGTTTGGCACCTCTGGGTGGTGGATGCTCACCCACAGCAGGCTCTAATGCTGGGCTGCCTGCCACCTGTCTGGGTCTCCTGAGTCCATCAACCCCACCACGACCTCCAGTGTGCTCCCTCTGCTTGGAATAAAATCAAATTAGACATAATTTCTCATAATTATTCCTGTGGGGACTTTGGGCTGGTGCAACAGCAAACAGTGATACAGCAAAATGATCAAAATCATAGTACAGAGGAATAATTTGTTGGAACATGTTGCTTTGACTAATGATGTGGTCAGCATTCAAGACCACAAGGTGGCTTTTACAATTAGGCTAATTGATGACAACAAAAAAGAAGAAATGAGTGGATAAACAACTATTGCAAATCTTTTCATGGATGGATGGATGGATGGACGGACGGACGGATGGATGGACGGACGGACGGACGGATGGTGTTTCATATCTTCAATGGAGTTCCAGAAACTTTTCAAATACTATGAGACACTACATTAGTGTTTCCTTTCATTTGATACCCATTTACATCTGTTCACAAGAAGAAAGATAATGCATTATAAAGGCAAAGCATCATATCAAGATGCTTCTCAAAACAATGAAAAAGTGTGTGCGCTGTGATTTGTTGCTCTATAATGCCACAATTTCTCTTCAGCAATGACATCATATTATTAGAAGGATAAAACTGATGAAGACAATCAACTTACAGTTACTCAGTATATTAAGTAGCTATTTACAGAGAAGCATACAAAAATACGTTTCAGTGACGAGTTGATCTTAAACTTGTGTGGTAATGTACGTTTAAAGCTTCAGTGTGTGTGTGTTTGTGTGTGTGTGTGTGTGTGTGTGTGTGTGTGTGTGTGTGTGTGTGTGTGTGTGCATCGTGAGTGAGGTGGCAGGTGAGGGGGATACATTCTGCACCCTAGGTGTGAAACATAGCCGGGACTGGAGGGGTCAGCCAGAGGTGGACAGTAAAATTCCTCTAATTGTAAGAATATGACATTCACAGAACATAACAATATTCAACAGAAAAAACTTAACTCTGTAAATAATCATTAAATTGTTGAAACATGAATTGGTAAGTGTTGAGTGTTGGCTTGGTGTGAATATTGGAACATTAATCATATTTTATTATTCCAGACCACCAAGAAAGACTAAAAAAAAACTAATTTTAATTTACCTTAATCAGTCAAATCTTAATCAAGTCAAACAAGATTATATTGAATTATTAGTTAAAGTGTTTGCTGTCCTCTTGTTTGACATCCAGATAAACCTGGTGGACAGATCAGCAGAGTGTCTTTCACACCTCAACCAGAGTAAACACATCCTCCTACTACTGGCACTTGCTCACACTTGTGTGCTGCCATGTTTTTACAAGCCCACCTCGCCTTCCCCCCGACACACAGCTGCCACTGACATGGGAACAGTTATACTCCCACTCACTGGTACCATGCCTTAAATATAACATGTTTCTTGAAATCATTCTAGTAATGTTGTTTCAGAGCAAGAATAATGAATGAGCAAAAGATTTATCTTGACATTATTTAAAAAAATATATTTTTACAAAACAAAACAAAATTCTCAAGGTTCTTCTTTCTCTGCATATAAAGGACTCAACCAGTACAACGCTGCAATACTAATATATGCTGTCCAATAACTTAAAAGGAGTAGTTCAACATTTTGGAAAATGTTCTTATTCACTTTCTTGCAAAGAAAATGAGAAGCTTGATGTCACTTCTCATAATGTCTAGCGTAAAGCTAATGCTAGCAGCCATTAATATAGCCTTCAATTAATAAATTAATGTTTTACCCAAACTGAAAATTGACATTACAGTTTGGGTACAGATGAATAAAATTAGATATTAGTTAATTGGTGAGGTTTGGTGTGAATCGGACAAAATTGACAGCTGGACAGTTTGTTTATTGGGCCCAAACAGCCGATGTACCATGTGTACAGACTTAGCTGTAAGCTAGCTAGCAACAGATGTGCAAACCGTGTCTATGGGAGATGTGTTTGTGTGTTTTTGTGTTTGCCATAGCTCTGACTGAACTCAGAGCTAAACTCCTGTTCTTTTTATTATTTCTCTCAAGTTCAAACATTTTCAATGGCTGAGCCTAGCTGTTTGCCTTTTTTGCTGTCTTTACACTAGCTTAGCTAATAGGCTGCTGGTCCTAGTTCTTTATGCACACATAAATAGTTAATCTTATCGTTTAAATCTCTCTTTTCCCATACAAGAAGCACTCCAACCCATACAACTAAATGGGTCAATTCTTTCTATCCTCTAATACGACACATCCTCGTACCTTAACATAATAGTAGCAGTTTTAAACGCTTGGTTAAAGTTGTGAAATGGTCATAGTTTGCTAAGATGTAGACATAAACTATTTGGTTAGGTTTAGGAAAAGATATGGTTATGGTTAAAATCAGTACATCTGTTACATTACTTCACTTATATGATGTACACACATGTAGAACCTGACATACTTAAAAAAAAAAAAAAAAATTTTTAAATAACTAAGGGTTGACTTTGAACCCCTGTCCTCATGTAGGACATGAACTGTCACATCTGTCACTTGACATCCTTCGTCATTATTACTAGAGGTCGCCACCAAACAAAAATCGTAAAGATGTGTCATAATAAGTTTAATAAGTGACATTTTTCAGGGGAGGACAGTCTCTTACCAAACCAAATCAGAAACTTTCTACCATGTCTTTTCTACTACATACATTTTTAACCAGGAAACTGGATCATAAGCCCTCAGCTTTATTCAAGTCATGATGGAGCTACTATTTTACAACTAATATACACAGGTCTACAGTATGTACAACAACAAATATAGTATTAGTAGTCAGACTATTGTGTAAATTCACAGACATGTGGATAACAACCGCACACACACACACAGCTCAGTCATGCCAAAAAAAGTAACATGCTCCTCAGAAATCTTGACACATGTTGTCAGAAATGCAGCAGGTTCTGTAAAACTGTTCTTCAGCAGAACATTAAAATAAGAGCATCATATCAAAACATCTAATCTCACAGTTTTGTATCATTCTCTTTTTTTAGAAAAAAAAAAAGACGAAAAAATAAGTCAATAAACAAACAGAACAATTTCCTTACACGTTGTCATGGCAAGATGTGACAGATAAGACTCTGATTCTACGTTATCACCACCTACAGAACACAGCTCTACAGTTAAGAACAGACATGACGTCTCAGTCAAGGACAAGATGACAAACAGGAGGAGAATCCAGGCGGCTGTTCAGGTTGGATTTGGATCCGCTGGGAGAAATGAACAGTGGATTCAATAAAAAATAATCCTCCTACATTTAATAAAATGGTCAATCCAGGTTTATGTCTAGAAAGATCAAATCAAGCAACAACATGTGAACTAAAGACTATACACCACAGGACAGTGCAGAACAAATAAAGACGGGGTGAACGAAAGAGGTGTTTTCTCTGAATAACAACACCAGCAGTAATATTGGCGCTGAGCTGCAACATGCATACAACAGGATTCAAATCCAATTCAAGTTATGAGTCCTCTCTCTTTCCTTTTTTTCCAGCAGGGAATGAAATCAAAGGACAACATGGTAACATGAACTATATCACCTTTCAAGTACAGACATATTTTCATCTTATAGTCATCTTTATTTTACACAAACCTCAAACAAAACAAATTTTTACACTGTGTGTGTATGTGTGTGAGAAGAGGACGAGCAGTATGAGAAATGATAAAAAGGAAATGACAAACACTAGTTTAATATGATGTGACAGAAATGCAGCCTGGGGAGCTCAAAGAGGGAATATAAAGCAACCACAGGGTCATGTAGGCAACCAGACAGGTTTTTAACATTTTTAATCACACAGCCAGCACAGCATGGCCTTTCTTCCTTGTCTTTCCATTTCAGTTTAAGCTGATTCGCTCCCAAAAAGCTCTACCCATAGCTGTACAGTGGTTGAGGCCTGGAGGCTGCAGGAGTTTGGCTTTTCAAGAGAGGATTTTCTCCCGGGTTTCAGGCAGCTTCAGAGCTACCAGACCTCCGCAGACGAGGGCGGCGAAGGCCAGAAAGATGGGGATGATCTTTGTGACGCCGATGAAGGCTGCAAAGATGAAGCTTGCAAGGATGGCGGCAAACTTACAGATCCCATTCAGGATACCGAACGCTGTCCCTCTGCAGAGTCACAGAGACAGAGAAAGATAACATGACTGACTGATGGATTGAACATGGAATGGACTGGACTAAATGATGAAATAAAGATGTGTAATTCTATGTTAGTTTTCAAGAAGACTCTAAAATCTAAAATTATCAAGGGTTACAATGAAATTTGATTGAATTAGATTTTTCAGTTTAAGGTATCATGTGTTTTGTAACAATGTGAATTACTCAGTTAATGTAATGTATATAATGTAATGTATATGCATGTAGATGGTACAGGAGAGGCAAAAATAAGCCTTGGGGCTTCAGCCTATTCCTTTTTCGGTTGCTGTCTGATGGACTCTTTTGTAAAAACATGATTTTATTTTGTTGTCTTTGTTTTTTGTTTTTTTTTGTAACCGAAATAAAGCATTCATTCAAATAAACATGTTTCATTTTTTTTTGTGTGTGACTGAATTGCTATCTGGCAAAAAAAATAAAATACAAAAACAAATATTGTTCCAGTGTTAGTTCAAAGTGTGCTGGCTGGAGTTATCTTATCAGATAACTTTGTCTTTGTCCAGCTGAATACGATTTTCTTTTAAATCCTTAGCTGGGATGCAGAAATGAACTTCTTGATGCAAGGAAACTTCAGACATGCAGATAGGAGGAGCCTGACATTGCACCTCCTGAGCCACAGCCCCCTATTTTCATTGATAACAGAAACAGATTTCTAATTTCTAACCCAATGAGTGTTCGATTTCATACAAAATGAGCAGGCTCATAATATAGCTAGTTAGCTAACTGAGTCTAACTATGTGTTTTGGTTGACACTGGTCTCCACCTGAGAGACATACTTGGACAACCACACAGGTTATATATGTTATTGTTCATTAACTGAAACAATAACTTTTACTTTTAAATGACGAGCAGTTATTAGGATGAGGACCATCTTGGTAAATTAGTATTACTTGAGTTGCTGTAGCGCACTCTCCGAGTGGCAAAGCGTACTCTGGGCACTCTGTCTGAGGACTTATTTTGATAGTTAGTTTCATCATTATTTTTACAGTCTATATCATGTCTCATAATAATCATGTCTTACACTGTCATCCTCACTGTCAAGAGCCTCTTCTATAAAAGGCGTTACATTTTGTATTAGTCAAATCAACGGAAAAGTTTTTATTTTATCCAATTTAACTAGAATGCTCTTTTCATGACTATAGCATCCACATTTTAGTGTTAGGGTCAGATTGGATTTGAGAAAGCTGCCCGTGACATTTTGGCTCCCTCACATGATTTTTAAATACACTGTATGCAGTAAGCTAGTTAGCTGTGCATGTTAATGTTAATGTTGGACAGTAAATCATATAACACACTATTTAATCAATTTCTTACACATTTTTCTTGTGTTTTTGGTTTTGAAAGGTAAAATGACTCCACCCACCAAATTCTTTGATACTATTTGTCTCTCTTAACACAGACGCATCCACACCATTTCAACACATGGAGAAATTAAATCCTTGACTAGCCCACTGTTGCTTTAAGTGACACTTACCAAGACATGACCAGGAAATTGCTGTTAATGTGTTTATGTTATGCTCTTTTGAAGGGGCAGAGATCACACTGTGCATATCAACCAGTGGTAATTGGACTGTACCTTTTAGAGGAGGGGTAGAGTTCCACAGAAATGACCTGGAGTCCGTTCCAGGCCGCCACGCTGGCACCGTAGAAGAGACACTGCCAACATATTACAGCTCCTTGACTGAAACTTAGCAGCAACAAGAAAGTGCAGGCAGACGACGCCAACATAGAACCACCTACAGAGAGATAGATAAAGACAAAAACAATACTTAAAATGACGTGTCCAGGGTTATTGTATTAAGGCAAGGCAAGGCAAGGCAAGTTTATTTGTATAGCACAATTCAACACAAGGTAACTCAAAGTGCTTTACATACACATTAAAACAGCAAGACACAATTGAAAACAGTAAAAACAGTCAATTAAAACAGGGGAATAGAAATAAAAATATAAATAAGATAAAATAGAACCTGGTCTCAGAAATCCGTGAAATAGCCACGGATTTCGCTTAACTCAAAATCCGTGGAATAGCCACGGAATCGCTCAAATTTCCGTGAAACTGACACGGATTTCGCTACAATGCAAGTTAAAGACAGTTAATAAGTTTTCCTATTGGTTTGTTCCAAGTCACGTGACTTTCAAGGTTCCGGCGGTCAGAACAAAAAACATGGCGGACAGTTCTCTCATTTTTAGTGAAAAAATTAATATTTTGACTTTGTTTCTGCATGAAAATGGATTTTGATCACATTTCTAGCGAGAAATATATGTTTTATTTTCTAAATATTCACTCAGTGAATGTACATAATCACTTTGTGGTGAAGATCTCGCCAGAAAAATATGACTGTCATTAACTTGCATTGTAGCGAAATTCGTGACAGTTTCACGGAAATTTGAGCGATTCTGTGGCTATTCCACGGATTTTGAGTTAAGCGAAATCCGTGGGTATTTCACGGATTTCTGTGAGACCATGTTGATAAAATAAGATACAGCAGGATAAGAAACGAGATAAAATAATAAAAAGCACAAATCAAACATTGTGAAGTTAAAAAGTAAGGGCAGTAGAGTAGAGCAGTTAAGTGTGTAAGAGTGTTTTTAGTCCTGATTTAAAGGAACTGACCGCTTGGGCAGACCTCAGATCTACAGGTAGTTTGTTTATTTATACTGTATTTCCCTTGTGATCTCACCTATAATTCTGATTCGTCCTATCTTGTCCATGAACAATGCTGAGATGATGTTGCCTGGCAGCACAGCCAAACTGCCCAGGAAGCTGACCATGTAGATGACGATGTCATTCTCCTCCTGGAAGTTCAGATGGCAGCCTTTTTTTGGGTGGAGGAAAGTGGTGTTCTCCATTCGACAGTCTTTGAACTTTTCCTGCCAGAGGTCTGGAGAGAACAGAGGGTTGTTAAAGGAAAACAGTTTTTGGTTTACATTTTAGAATAAGCTGTAAACAGTTTTCCTCTATTAGTGCTGGAGGAAAAACATACTGCAAAGTATTTAAAGCTTTGACTAAGATGACAGTTTTAGGCCAGTATTAATGTTTTAATATGTTAAACCACTAATTGGTAGAGTTTATTGAGCCCAAGACTTTAAGGAGCCAGCAGTGTGAAAATGCTACAAACATCTTATTGCAACCCTTCGTTAATAATTTTACCTGTATTATAGAATACGGTGTTTTTGATAGTGCAGTTCTCAAAGAAGGCGTTGGTTGACTTGACATCCTCAAAGTAACAATTTTCAAACAGAGAATCTTCAAACTTCACAGACTTGATCTCAATGTTTGCAAACCTAAATGAAAGGAAATTAATCTCATTAGGCAGTTGTGACTTTTAAGAGCATGACCCAAATAGTCACATTAAAATATGAATATGCTGTATACATATTTGAGTTGAGAAAACGTACTTGTCATGGATGTACTCTCCCTCGCGGTGGATCTGGTTGACCAGAGAGAAGTTAAAGTGGAAATGTTCGACCCGTTCCCGGTGGAACACTTTGACCTTGGACTCGTACTCCTCGTACTGCATGTATTTGATCATATCAGGAAACCACACTCCCAGCCCGTGGTAGCTGGTACACATGAAAACATACAAAACCTGAGTGCATAGTAATACAATGACCTGCAGAACTAGATAATATCACAGGAAGTGAGAGTTTTTAATATTACCAGTGGCATTCTTTCTCTCTTCACATAGCTCTGCCTCTGAGAAGTTTATGAATATCCACTTTCAAAATATTCTAAAAATGCATGATTTGAATGCAAATCTACCAGCAGGGCTTTTAGTAGATTCTAGTAGGATGTGTGTTTGGCTCAAATCTCAACATGGGCATACAAAGTAAATTACCTGAAGGCCAAACAGAACCAGACAATAACCAAGAAGAGACCTTGCAGTCTGAGCTCTGGGGCTGATAGCGACATGATGTTAGCCATCACCTGAAAGAGGAAAAGGCAGATCATTAATGGAGAGATAGACATGTAGGGTTAGCAAACAGGATTGGATCTAAGACCTGTTGTGCAGACCTGTTGCAGCATGGTCATGTGCCTGACGGTCCATCGCTGGAAGGCAGTTCCAGTGTCACTCTGGATCTCAATGAACTCGTCCTCTTGAGTTTGTGGTGTCTTAATGTTGGTGGCCTTCACACAGAAAAAGGAGTTTGGATATATAACGTTGGAGCATTATTTCACCCCCTTCCCAACAATATCATCACATTATTGGTACGAATGGATCCCTATATTAGTAGCATTGAAACTGAGCCCATTGCAGCCTCTGAGTCGAGGTTAATAACTTATTTGTATATGATGCAGTACAGCTGTATGGAAGCATCTGTATTGGTTATATTTCTCCACTCATTTATTGACATTTTTTATTTATTTGTCACCCATCAGATGCATTTACTAAATATTTTTTTCACCATAGACATGATGGCTTTTGTCACACTCAGAAAAAAAATAGTGTAACTCAGCGGTTCCCAAACTTTTTTAGCCGCGCACCCCCTTCTATGTCCCAACAGTGTTGACACACCCCAAATCCCCCACACCTTCAAAAAAAACAAAATGCAATAAGCTTTTTTATCGCAATATTAAAGGCGGCATATTTAATCATGCTCAAATGACCAGAACACACATATAATTAAATAATCACACAGTTTCAATATAATGCAACAAAGTTATGTGCAAGCTTCTACTTTTAAGAGCAAAGAGGATGATGACAGGCTCAGGATCAGAGGCAGAAAGCAGATAATTTGGGGAAAATGTTATCATATTTTGAACCGCGTTGAACAAAAAATGCAGCAAGTTTAAATGAGCATGGAGCTAAACAACCCGTCATCATAACGCAGGTTGGAAAAATGGAAGAAGATAACTTCTTCTACGCTTCATTTTAAGATGAAGTGCATTTTGAATAGCCTACATTTATTTATTAATTAATTTATTATAGTTATTATAGTTTTTGATTTTACAAAGGAAATGTTTATTTGTGGGGGAAAAAAATTAAATTGTGTAATTATCAGACCACCATTACATTTTTCATCTCGCGCACCCCCTAGTGGCAGCTCGCGCACCCCCAGGGGTGCACGCACCACACTTTGGGAATCCCTGGTGTAACTAATGGCATTAATGATGACAATAGTAGCGGGACCCTGAACCCAAATGCTCTGCATCTATTGTTAATGGTATTAATTACACCTGTGCTGTGCGTGCGACGTGTCAAAATGACAGCTGTGGAAAAAGCCTATTATGCATGCTGTCTTGTGTTTCAATGGAGCATTGCAGTAATTGATGTTATTTGTGACAGCTGAGGATATGATGCATATTTATTTTGTTAATGAGGAGCTAAATTAAAAAACTGTTGGTGAGTGAGCAGTGTTACTGTAAATGAAAGCTTACAGTGAAGACTCTCTCTGGCTCCCCCTTGGCCTTCCAGTTGGTGTCGTGAACTCGTCGCAGGACCATCCAGGCCTCATCATGCCGGGCACTCTGAAAGAAACACGCACAGTTAGACTTATCCATGAATATCTACGCTACCTTAGTTCTGAAGGGCCCCTTTTCTATCAGAAATCAAAAAAATCTGGATTAATTTTGAGCAGATTGTGGGCTGTGAATATTGTATCAGAGAGGACTTTTCCACTTATGTTTAAGGAACTTTTACTGCAGTTCTCTGTATTATTATCATTCTTTTTTTCAACAATCATAAATTCTTGGACATATTCAGTGTTAATGAGTCTATTTAGCACAGAGGCGAGGCTTTGTGAATATTGCTTGTATTCAGGTTTTCACCCTGCTCTTGTAAGATTTTTTTTTTAAGTTATGTTTATCTCTTAACCCTTTATCAGGCGAAGAACTATATTTGGTAACTTCAGTGGATATCAAAATAGGGTCGAGAAAAAAGCTGCAAATTTACTGGTTTAAAGTGGCAAATCTACAAGGAAAAAAGTCGCAGATTTAAGAGATTTAAAGTGGCAAATCTGCACAAAAAAAGATGCAGGTTTATGAGATTTAAAGCGGTGAATTTGCGAGAAAAAAAGTTGCTTTTTTTCCCACTTCTCTCTCGTAAATCTGTGACTTTTTTCCACGCAGATTTGCCACTTTAAATCTCTTAAATCGGCAACTTTTTTTCTTGTAGATCTGCCACTTTAATCTAGTAAATTTGCAACTTTTTTCTCGAAATATTTTTATTTTGGATATCCGCTGAAGTTACCAAATACGGTTCTTCGCCTGATAAAGGGTTAAATAATAATACAAACTTTAAAAATAACTATTTCATTTAATTTCCTATACAGAAATGAGTTAAATGCTGAGATATAGCCAACTGGATTTTTTTTTTTTTTTTAAAGATGTCTTAAAACCAACAAGGCTCTGTGACCTCTGTGAAGCTTTGGTGACCCCCTTAGTGAGAGTTGGGATCACCAGGTTGGAAACCAGTCTTCTCCACAGCCAGTTTCTAAAGCGTTCTGTAAACCTCTCAGGGTTTATCACGTCACATTTATTCCCCACATACACTGCAGCCAGATGCAGTTGAGTAACAATGTTCCCATGAGGTCTGCCTCTTATCAGATGGGGAAATGTGTGATAATTTGGGGCTGTGTGATATGAGCATATTAGAGCAGCTTTGCTGTAACATACAAATACAATACCACATGTGGTTAAAGGTCTGACAATGTCCTGGATGAGAAACAGGGGTGGGTGGTGTTCTGGTGGCGCCTTAGCAGCCTTACGTTAACTTTGCACAGCAGTGGGATGCTGCTGAGGTGGCTCATGATGATTCAACATTTTTTAACCAATCACAGCTTGTTGTTTTATACTGCACAGCAAAAAAGGAAAAGTTGGGTAAACTCAAAATTTCAAGGCAACAAACTTCGATAACATTTTAAGTTGGCCAATTAAACTAAATATTTTAATTATGCTCAACTCTGAATTCAGATTTTTGTCAACTCAACTGTAAGTTGTACTGACTTATAATTTTACATTGTAATAACTTTTAATCCTTACTTCTGCAATGTGCTGAATTAGCACGATTGTAACGCTGCTATGAAATGTCAGTTTATGTTGCGACCACAATTTTGAGTTAGCATTGATACGCTAATGGCTACTCTTGTAGCTGTAACAAGCAGCGCCGCTAGCATCAGTTAGCCGCTAGCATCAGCTAGTTAGTTTTGCTAATGACCGAATTTCACCGCTTTCCTGCATTTCACAACAAAGAAATAAGAGTTAGCAGAACTATTGTCCCTTGTTGTGAACCCCAACTTAAAGATATAAGTAACAACTCACCAACTTGTTTTTGAGCAGACAACTGGCTTCCTTTGTTGTGCTAATTTACATTATTGTCCTAAATGTCAGTAATTTATATTTCCAAGTTTTACCAACTTAAATCACTGTTTTAGGCCAAAAAAATACAAGTTGGCTTTTTTGCAGTGTGTAGGCTACACTGACATAATGAATAACAGAATAGAGAGCGTACAACTCATTGTTTTGTTGTCTCAATCTATCCTGTATAAGCAGTACAGATACAAAAACACACATTTTAACATTGGATCTGACCTCCAGGAGGAAACGAGGGCTCTCAGGCATGAACACAACGCCAACGAGTGCAGCCAGCGCAGGGAAGAGACACACCAGAATAAATAGTCTCCAACTGTGGATCTGGAACTCCGTACCGATGGCGAAGCCCCAGCCTGCAAAACAAACCAGTAAAAAGCATGATTATATTTCAAGAACCTTTAAAAGTCCAAATCACTACCCTGTAACAAAACACTTCTTTCATTATGCAAAACTTACTTTGTACATCCAAATAAATATTTAAATCACAACTCATAAAAAAAGTAAAAAAAATCCAATTAAATATTAGTATTGCAGAAAAACGCTTCCCAACTAAAACAAAAGATCTACTTTTTCGTGAGCAAGTTTTTATTTGAAACATTGCATGGATTGAAGAGTTCTGGTAGCTTGCAGACTTTTAACTTATTTAAATGTAAATTATTCATATTAAATTGCTCTAGGAAATTCTCAAGATGAGGCACATTGGCAAGCACAACTATTAATTCAGTCGCATTCTGTTGTTCATGCAGACTGGGAAAAAAATCCCACATGTCAAACAACTAAATCCTCCTCCAGTGAATTAAAACAGTATCTCTGGTTTCTGAGATGATGTGCAGCATGTCTGAATGTTTGTGTGTCGACTACATGTGTACGTCTGGTTATATGAATCAGTGTGTGCGTGTGTGTGTGTGTGTGTGTGTGTGTGTGTGTGTGTGTGTGTGTGTGTTACCATAGTGAGGGATGATTCCCCAGGCGGTGAAGGAGGCGTACAGGCCTCCCAGCATCCAGAACATGCAGAGCCAGCTCAGATGTTCTCCACGTTTATCCATCTGCAGGAACTCAGTGAAGTAGGTGTACACTATCGGGATGGATCCGCCAATTCTGGAGGAGGAATCATAAGAAATCTCAGAAAATAAATGTCTTCCATTACTCACCTAACACACTCATTTCGTCTATCATTCTCTTAAGTTTTTAGATGTTCTTGTCAAATGCATCTCTCTGTGGTTTTGAGTCTCTTGATGGTGATTTTGTAAAGGTTTAGAGGTTTTTATTCTTATTATGTATTTATTTGTTGTATACATCTATAGTGTTTTTCTTTGTTTTATTTTTCATAATTTATTATCATTAATCTATTTTATTTTTTTAATGTTTTTTTTAATCTATTATTTATCTTATGCTGCTGAAAAACACCAAAATGTCCCCTCGTGGAGTAATAGTGTATGTCTATGTTTATGTTTGGTCTCTTAAGTGTCTGTAGTTGTTTTGCACCATTTTGTAGTCGTTTTGCATCTATTTCTAGTCATTTTGTGTGTCTCTGTGGTTGTTCTGCCTCTTTTCAAAGTGTCTCTTTGCACCTTTTTTCATCTCTTTGTTAGTGAGTTGTGTCATTGTAGTCATTTTATGTTTATTTTAGGTCATTTTGTGTCACTTCCTTAGTGGTACGTGTCTGTTTAAGGGACATTTTGCAGGTGAAGGCCAGAGGATGAGGGACTCCTGGTAGGCCCGCATTCTTAAGGGGTTTTTTTGTTCAGATTTTAAGACATCTGTCTGTGCCTCCACTCACACACATTGGAGATAAGGAATTACATTTTTTTAGTGCTCAAACCATTAAACATTACATTTAAAGAAACTCAACAGCAATTTGTCTGCAGACTAAATGTCCCTGTGTGCAGCTGTAAACACTTTTCATTGGAATTACTTTCTACTGAAGAAATTATTCCTATGTAAACTGTTGGCAGCATCTTGCAATAATTTAAGGAAACTGGCCATTAAAAATAGATAAATGACCAAGCATAAAGGTTTATAACTTAAGAGAAATTTTTTAAAACATGTTATGTTGCAAATGCTGTCTGCTTTCTCAGAATGTACACACACAACTTTATTATCACACCATCCATCAATTCATCCACCTGTGAAATGACAATCAAACCTGTGAGTTAAGACCCAGATTCTAGAAAGTCAGTTTTCAATATATATATTTTTTTTAATCTGTTTTTTTTTTTTTGGAGGTAATGACTAGTTACTGTTGGTAACTGAATACTTTGTAGATTGGGTTTGGTGGTTGTTTGGGCTCTCAGTTTTCAGGGTGAAAACAGAACTGACCAGACCAGAAAGTCTGGTAAAAAATAGTGAGGAAATTGAGTTCATATGAGGAGATTGAATGTTTTCTGTCTGGAGCCAGCTGATAGAGAAGTTTCATCACAGCTGTTGGTCAGGGGCTCAGGCACCCTCACATCTTTGGCATCTTTTTTTTTTTCTTTTGCATTTATTATCACATGGATGAGACATGACACGGACACTTCCTAGATAAAAATTATATTGAATAAAAACTACTGACATTTCCCTATGCAAAATTAGTTCAAACAAACTTTAAAAATCTGTGAAAGAAATGTCCTACAGTAGAAAAGTCACGCAACATGACGGAGAGAAAAACTGGTAGCAACACCCCTACACTAAGTTTGACATCAAGACAATCACTGGCATTTAAGAAGGTTTCTCCAGAGTCTGCCTGCTCCTTGTGTTTTGTGAAGACAGCAAAACAGGCTCAGTAATGACTAACATGGGGCTCATTATCACAGTGAATCAGCAACAGCTGAACGTTTTATTTTGGTGACCTTGTATTTTTTGGCTTAGCAAAAAGCTCAAACATCAATATTGCGGGCTGTGGGTACACTCAGGCTGCAATCATTATCAAAAGAAATGTGTCTTTGAAAGATGCAAAATCAATCTGTGTGCTGCAAAAGCTTCACCCCGAGGTGCTGACGACAGCAGGAAGTCAGCAATAAAAGTCAAATTAAAAACAAGAAAAGAGCGTTGTTCACTTGTTTTAATTGGGATCATAAAGAAATGCTCGGATGAAGTAAATAAACAGAAATCTCCTACTGTGAAGCGTACAATGTAAAGGTGTTATATTAGCGAGGAAAAGAAATAAAAGATTGTGTCGACTGGTGTTGCTGAATTACGTCTTCTCTCTACCTCAAGTTATCCCTGAAGGTCCGCGGTTTGTTTTCACGGAAGTGCTTCTTATTACTCATCTTACTTAAATGTCAGGTTTGTTATTTGGGAACAAATATCGTCAGATACAAATATAGCAATGTGATTTCCGCCGAAAATCTTACAGGCACTTGTTTCCACTAAAAGGATTCATTATGGAAATGTCATTCATGGTGTGTTGTCTTTCTTTCAACCCTGCTTCCCATACAAGAAAACTGCATTCTCAATTACGTTTCAAGACAGACGGACATTTTTTCCTGGATTATGTTTTAAACACATGGCGAAGATTTTAAAAATGGTTGCATTGTGGATAGGTTTAGGCAACAAAACTACTTGGTTAGGTTTGTTAAAATATCTTGCTTCAAATAAGTACATTTATTTTCATTACAGTAAGCAAATATTGTATAGCAAGTATTGGACTACAAGAGAGTTAAAGGACTACAGAAGTAGTTACCAAAAGCTTTGAATAGGTCGATTGGGTTCGCGAGGTGTGGTAGCAGCAATTGTGCAGAACTGGTCAGGCAGTTTTGTTGTATGGATCATGATGTTTATGAGACCTGCTGCTTTTTTTTAAGTGAACCCTGAAATTGTAAATGCAAATGAAAATGTGTCTCACCCAAAGCCGGAGCAAAACCTGAAGAAGAGGAAGAATCCGTAGCTTTGGGCGAAGCAAGACAGGAAGGAGAAGACCAGGTCGATAGTCAAGACGTAGATCAGACACTTCCTCCTCCCCATCTTATCACACAGACCCCCCCACACCAACGCCCCCACCATCATGGCCACGTACACCAGCAGACCTGCAAATACACACACAAACACAAACCTTATTTGAAGGCAATTGACTTTTACACTTCAAGGTCAAGTTTCATCTCATACACCCAATAAAACTTAATTTCATTGAAACACACAGTGTAGACTCTATACAGCAATGTTTGTAAATACAATACAGTTGGAATACAGTAGAGCAATATTCAACATGTTACATAATTATTATTATTATTATTATTATTATTATTATTATTATTATTATTATTTTTTTTTTTTTATTAGCGAAGAAACAAAGAAAAGAACAGTGGACTACTTATTAGGAGCCACAATATGGAAACAAAACACTAAAACACAATTCTAGACAACAAAGACTCAGAAACATATTTACAAATTAGACAATGTACACACAAATAACATACAAAGAATAATATAAAGGATAACCACAACAACAAAAATGAAAACAACGATACACCATTACAAAGCCCAACGGCAAAAACAGACGGACGACAAAAAAAAAAACCCAACATGTTACATAATCATCATTTCTTTAACAAATCAAATTTCATGATTTAACTCTGTTTGAATTAGGGGAAATACCAAAGAGTCACCTACGGTTGTGAAAGCAGCTAATATTGCATCCTCACCCACGAGACAATGTGTTAAATTGTTGAATTGTTTATCTTTTTTTCCAAGTTTTCCATTTTTTAGCATATATGCTTCCTTATATTTACAGTTTTGTAATATAGGTTTTTCTATAGACAAAACGACTTGTTAGACATCTATCTGAGGAGCTGGAGCAAGCTTTTACAATTTGTATCTACAACAGTATATTCTTTTCCTTAATTTACACTGAATTGAGTGTACATTTCAAATACTTGTATTATATTGTATTGAATGGTTTTGAATATTTGATGCATGAGTTTGAAAAAAATCCTTATCTGTTCATGTTTTATTTGCATCAACCGCACCAAGATCTGTATTTAATTTCTTATAGATATTTTTAACAGCTCTCAAATACTCTGAGCTAAGGTCAGTATATTACAGCACCTACTGTGTCTCTTTAAAAAAATCAATTTAAGAATAACCTCTATCTGAACTGAAACTCAGAGCTATCTCAGGGCTCAACGTTTTCTATTACATAGTTTTTCAATTGCAAATCCTTTAAAAAAAACAATATATATATATATATATATGTCTTAGTTTATATTTATTCTTTACATCCTTAAATTAAGCACCAAATTATGGTTTGTAATTTCCAATGATTTCTACACTTTTTTACACAGTATCCATGCCTCCCAGTGCAGTTGTTGCATTTTGTATTTGCACACATATATATATGCAAAGAATGATTACTCAAAGAATGATGCGCTAATGTCCACAAGGGGGCTCCCTTTACCCTCATATGAACACAGGCATAGAGAAATCATCACACTTTCCACTGAAATTCAGCAGGACGCGTCCTTAAATCAAATGTTCCGAATATTCACAATGAAGAACCTAAAAAAAACACCCAAACTGATAATAGCATTCCCAGAAATATGAAGAGTATGAAGGGTCATAATGATATTGAGGCATCTAAGAATGCATCGCAACAATATTCACCGTTGATACATCTGCCTTGATAAGTCTTGTGACATTTTGCTGTTCTTTGGTTGCATGCTGAATTGATGCAAAATTTTATTTTGCTCACATTTGATCAGCAGATTTCCACTCTGAGTCACAGTGACCTGGAGCTTTTCCCAGCATGCGCTAGACAGGAGTTCTTCTCTGCCATTTCTTTGTGTTATAAAGCAAAAGCTCTTAACAGCGACCAACTGTGCTGCCCATTACTGTAACAAGAAGATAAAACTGATTATGTACTTCCTCCTTAGTGTCTGGGGCGAGTAATACACTCTCCCCCGCCGTCTGTGTCAGGACTACAACCTCAGCCATCCTCTTCACCTCTTGTTGTTGAAACCTTCAGACCCATAACCTCCTGCCTGCTCCATGTTTTACTACACACAGCCCTAATTACAGTGGGACTAAGCAGCTTAACAGCACGTGGAGCCATAGTGTGCACCTTCGCTGTGGATTACTAGACTATCCAAATGTTCCGGCGCTCCACACATCAAGATGCACCTGCCAAACTCATTCAACAAGAGACTGCTAAGGGCACCCGGCAAACAAAGAGTCAAGGCGAGCATGTCACCTAATATCTTGGCCAAGTTGTTGCTTAAGGCAATGTGTAGGCCTTAGGTACGTTACACGGACAAGTTGACAGGGTGGCCTTGTGATTAGACAGCCTGTCCTTCAGACTGGAGGCCCAGGATCTACCCCTGCAGCAACAAGCCTCCATGTACCTGTTAAAGAGTCCTTGAACACAGTGAAGACACTGAATCCCTGGTGGGGGAAGAACATTTTTACATTTGGTTGCAGTATTAAAAGTGAAAGCCCTGTGCATTTAGCACATAAAGACACAGTGAAAAAATACCACAGAGCATACCTTCTCCAAACATACAATAGAGCTACCAGACTGTACTGTCTAAAGAAATGCTAACCCTAACGTACCATGTGAGTTTTATGAATATTGCACAATGCACACCATGCATGATACCAAACTGGCATGATAACAGTGAAAAGCCTTTATGTAATAATCTGCTGCATTTTCCTGTGATGTGGGTTCAGTTTTCTCAGATTGGCTAAAACAGTATTCAGTAATGATTCCAGTCAATAAATGGGTATAATGTCCAAAATGTTGCAGGCAAACAATTGTAACTTTTATTTACAATTGTTTGCCTGCAACATTTTGGACATTTTGGACATTTTGAACATTTTACCCATCGCTAAATTAAAGCTGGTTGGTTTGACTCTTGACTTTGTTTAGATTTGAGACTCAAGCAACTAACCTAATGACATCTGAAACCTAATCAAAAGTCTGTTTCAAAAGAGTTTAAATTACTTTTAACAATAACAACACAAGATATCTATATATTTTATAATATGGCACCGTTGCAACTAATTTTACCAAAATATCTTAATACAAGGACTCCAACTTAGAAAAAACGACTACATCATAGCAAAAATGGTAACTTCTTTTATATAACATGTTATTATAGGAAAGTTAGCAAAGTTACAGCTTTGCAATTGTATATTATGTAAAATGAAAATGGAGCACAGAAGTCATGCAACAATGACTACATTTTCCTTGGAGCAAATTGAAGAAGAGCTGGATAATTTGCATGAGCAGTGAAGCCTTCATTGCTTACCGGACAAAGAAAATCTCTACAAAGCTTCAATCAAAAGGAAGAAGACATCATTAATGTGGACATCTTGTTTGATTGACATGTAGTGTCAATTACTGCTAAGCACTATTTTAGATTATCCCTTTAATAGGAAGCATTATATAACCAGCTAGAAATTTATGCATGACCTTTTAATTGCAATTTCGGTTTTATTCCAGAAATGCATTAGCTAGAATTTCCTTCAGATAAGTGTTTAAATTGCAAGCCTGGGATTAAAATACCTGCCACCTTTGTCTTCTTTGTTTCCAGCATTGTGTCTCCCACTATTAGTCTCCTGTGTTTTCACGCTATAGATTAAACAATAAAGCCACCATTCTGGCTAAGTGCACAAACTATCCTCCTATTTTTAACAAAAGGTTTGGGAGTCTATCTGCTATCCAAGACTAGGGTTAAGATTAAATACATTTCTGCTCTAGTGAATGGAGCATGAGCATGAATCAGAAAGGATCATTCTGCAGATCTACTTCATATTCTCAGCCAATGATCAGTGCTCCCCTCACGCTTCGCACAAACAGACGCTGTGATTTCATTTTCGCCAGGCCTTCCTCCTGCTACCACAGCCTGTCAGAGGCCTGAAGCGTATCTGACAGCTCTGCACCGGGCGCTGCAGGCCGCCAGGCTCTCTGACTGCTGCAACATGCTCCATATTAGCCTGGGAACACACACTGAATACAATCACCATCGGGTTCCTCATCAATCTCTTGCAATGCCTCATCCCAGGAGCCTGTTGTTAAGATGAAATGAGCGATGTGCAATCTGCCACATCGCCTGGTTTCACACGAGGCTTGGGAAATAAGGTGAGGGGCTTTAATTTGCAGTTTGGTTGTCTGCACAGAAAGTGAGAAACAGGCGCTTTCAAGGTACATTTCCCAGTAAGTTAGGTCTACACTGCATACAAATTTTAGAATCATTTTTTGGTGTGTTTACTGTTGTACAGTATTTCAAGTCAAGATGGCAGGCAACTGAAATAAAGGACACACCGTCCTTAATACACAGTATTTTCAACATTCAAACTATATTCAGCAGGCAGTTATTTCTACATCTGGTATTTAACATAATTAAACAATTAACATGTGCTGTGGTTTCCCTCAAGTCAACTTCCAGACGCTTGCAGTACCAATGCCAAGGCTCACTCAATCGCTTTCTCTACTAGGACACACAATGTTGGTTATGTTCAAAATTTTTGCATTTGCCTAAAAAGAGCCAAGCTTTTTTTTTCCACATAATTTAGCCCCAGCGGCTGTCTGACGCAGTGGTCTGCATCCATGTGCCATCAAGAGCCAAACATATGCAGGATTTTGTTTCAGCCAAGCACGACAGCAGATCATTTCACTGATGAGTTCCTCCTCTCTGGGTAAAGATTGGATCTCTTCAACACATCATTATAATGAGTTATTCTTGTAAGTCACCAAAAGGCTGTTTAATTGTTTTGGAGAAATGTGTTTGCTAAATCAGTTTTTTAGCTATAATAGCTGCATGGCTCAAGGGACGGCAATGTCAGTCTGTCGATTCACCACTTTGGTCCAGACTGCAATATGTCAGCAACTTTAGACAGATTGTTGTGAAACTGTGCACAGACATTCATTGTACAAAAAATGATTCATTATTTTAACTTTGACGTCATCTGTTAGTGGATTACCATTTTGAAGCATTGCATTTGGCATTTTTGTAATCACAGCTTCTTTTTTTTTTAGACAGAACTAGCCATATTTGAATGAGAGGATGGATCTAACCTGTCCATGACAAGGTAGTCAAGCCTGCTTTATCAATCTATTTTACTCTAAATGGGAGAACAATTTAAGAACATCTGAACAGAAATGAACATCATCCTGTCTCGAAGAAGACTTGAAACTAGCAATTGAGAACATTAGCTCATTAGGGATGTGTTTACTGAGGTAATGAATCAAGTAGATGTAGCAAAATGTTCTCAATGATTTCTATATAATCACACTTCTTTTGCAAACAATCACTCAGTTGCCCCATGCTGGCCATTACAAATAATGTAGGTTTAAGATAATGACAAACTAAAGCCATGTTTGTATTTGTTTTCACCACAATAACTGAGCAGAAACCTCAGTTTTTCCACATTTTCCCTCCATTTGCTGTCACTTACCAAGCAGTCCTTTGTCAGAGTTGGTTATGCACATGTCCTTCTCAGCACTGGGCAGAACGAAGCCCACCACGAAGCCGTCCACTCCGTCTGCCATTAGCGCTAGGCCCAGCACGAGGAACAGCGTCCACTGGAAGCGTCCATGGCCGCAGTCCTCCATGATGGTCTCGTACTGCTCTGGCAGACATTCCTCCTCTTCTTCCTGCTGGGCAGCCTGACGGGCTTTCCTCCTGGCCTCCATTCGAGCTGCCCGCCGTGCCTCCTTGATCTCGTCTGGGTGGGGGATGCCTTGGTACTCCCCCTCATACATCTGCTCGTCATCGTCTGCACCCTCGGTGGCATCACTACGAGCATCCTCGTCCTGCGGAGGGTAGTCCGTCTGGTAAGGGTAGCCATCTTGACCTCCTCCATCTTGGGTGTAGGTGTACTCTCCACCTTCTGTCACCTGTTGGCTCACATTGTTGTGATAGGGGTCATCCATGGTTCCTGCTGGGTGAAACTTTTCCTGGTAGCCGTCGCACTTTGAGGGAGCTCAAGTCGTCAGCTATAATGGCATAATCCTCCCAAGGAGAAGTGAGTTGCTCTCAGTTGCTGCAGGAACTCTGCGATCTTCTGAGGAGTCTTGGTCTCAAACTGAAGGCCTCAGCGGCTACGGTGAAAGACTATTGCCTCTCGTGATTTGCACAGTGCTGCATGCTGAACCTGAAAGAATAAAGCACATGGCACATCAAAACTGATCCTTCAGCAGAACAGCAAAGAAGAATGCACTTGTAGAGCAGATATATTGCTATGCAACAGGCCCCTTTGGGACGGCTTGTGACCTGCCAAGTCAAGTCACAATTACAGTCTCAAAGGACTGCACAACATTAATATTATGGAAACTTTAAGAGTACAACATGACCTTTGACTCTCTTTGACAAAATGATGATGAAAATATAGAAGTATGTGATTTGCCTACAATGTAGCTTGTAATTGGAGAAGGGCAAGACATTTATTTGTTTTTAACTGAACTCTCACAGTTTTAATTGTTTTGCTTTTTTTTCATTCTTTGCTTTAGATCCCTATTCTGTAAATCCTATAAATGTTATGATATTAATTAATAAACTTGTAACATACTCTGAATTCTAAATATATTTAGGTTATTTTTCTAGTCAGAAATTAAAAGTGTCATTAGGCAGGAGAGAGCGGTTCAGGATTCCCAGTTGTAGGCTGCGTGTCCTTCCACACAACCAGATAATCTCATTGTCTCCCCGCTCAGATTCAGTGACGCCATTTTGATCCATCACACAGCGCTGCTGCAAGGATGACACATTCAGATTTGTCTTGATTCTTACAGTGACCAGAGGCCAGAGGCACCAACGGGACGACAATAACACAAATTACATTACGTTTTAGGAATATTGCTGGATGTTATATGCTTTACTGACATGATTAAATGACTTGTGCAGTGAAGTCAGGCACATATTCTTACAGACCAAGCAACCTGAGGATGGATCGTCTGTAATTTACAGATAACAAAAGATGACATATTGTGGAAATTTGTTTTGTGATGACAACCAAGCTGCATAGCTGAAGGCCAAATACAGCTCATAATCAATGAGAAATGACTCAGACAGTTTAATTATAATTTAATTATAATAACCTTTATTAAACCTCCATGTGCTCAGTCTAGTCCAACTCTTCTCAGAGATTTTAATTTTTTACTTCTCCTGCAACTACACCTGCAGTCCTGACACTAGCACCATTTAATCTAGCTGCTAAATTCTACTGTGGAAATTACAGAATGATGGAAAAACTAAAAATGCTAATTATAGTATATGCTAAAGCATAGTAGCAGTCGTACAAGTAGTACAAGAGAAGAGCCATAAAGTCAACTAGCTGAGACTAGTATCGAAAAGTTTGCTAATATTAGCTAATATTAGCCTACATAAGCTAGCGGTCAAACCAGACCAAGTTGGCGAAGTACCAAGCAGCCAAGGTTGCGGCAGCAACGCCCCCAAATGTATTATAATTAAAAAAGATTACATTTATATCTAAGAGAGTTATTTCTCTTTTTAAAAGTTATGTTTATCACTTAAAGAACATGACATGTTCTCTTACTTCTGACACATTACTGATCACAACTATTTCAAGGTTCTCGTACTTTAACTGTTTTTAAAAATGTTAGAGATTAATTAAGGATCTAAGACTATTTGCCACAGTGTGTTGCATTTAACATCTATATTCGTAAAAGGTTTTTTTTGTGTGTGGCTCCAAACAGCAAGAGTTTGTTTCTCATTAATGCTTTTAACTTTTAGCTTTTAGCGCTTAATCACATGTTTTGAAACAAATTAATTATTATGGTTAAAAAAAAAATCCAATCCATTTGTAATGCTTTGAACCGTGTAGCACAAGGCTCTTTGCAATATAAATTTGAACTATTTGATGAAAGCACAAATGACTGGTTCAGTCCTTAGTGTAGTATCACAATATAATTTCTCTGAAAGACCTTTGTCAATATTAACATTTTGCCCGACTCATGTTACATAATAAAGTTAAAATATTCCATATGTCCATAATATATATATATATATATATATATATATATAAATAAATATATATGTATATATTTTTAAATAATTAGTAGTATTTTGTGCCATTTTTTGTATTGCTTGTTATATGGATATTACTTGCTTGATTCAGAAACAGTTGTAGTCTTTTCATCTGACAAGTGGATGGTTGGTTTGGGTTGGTCTGTCCTGGTTTGCAGCCAGGATGACGAACACTGTAATTTAATCCAGATTAAGACTGCAGATTTTTTCATTTTGCCCTTGTTGCCTCACATTATTGTTTCATCACGGAAGTCATAGAGGTGGCTGACGGTGGATTATGTCTGGATTGACGCACTAAAATGTATTTTCTGCTTTCAAATGTGTAGTTTTGAAATCCCAGAGTCAGTGTAAAATGCATTGATCAGTTTTGTTGCAAGGAATCACAGTACCATGATATGATCACGATCATCTGAGCATGTCATGCTGTGTTTGTTTTTTTTCCCCTTCATTTGTTGTTTCCTGCAGTAACCTGAATAAAACATGACCAGCTCAGGAGAGAAAGTGAGAGGCTGGATGCTCAGTCTGGTTGAGGGAAGCAGTGCTGCTTTCATCATCCTGCTGCAGCGCCTTTACTCACACAGCTGGCGCTTACATAACAGTTAGGCTGCCTGCACTCACTCTTTCCCCCTCTGTCTCCCTCCCGCTTCCTTCTCTTCTAACTTATTGATCTGTGTTTGTGTTCATGAATGCATCAACTTGACCACCCTTACCCCCAACACACACACACACACACACACACACACTAAGTCAGATGTCAAATCAACATTTATGCCTCTGCAGAGTTTGAATAGGTCATGATCTACCTTCCTCTGAGAGTGTCCCTGGTGCTGAAAAGTCAAAGAGCTCCTTTGAATCATGAAAATCAATGTGAGTCTGAGTTTTAACAGGAATCAGATAGGTCACCATGTAATTTACAAAAAAGCTATCTCAATTTCACGAGTGACCTTTTACCGTTTGGATCATTTATTAGTTTGACTGAGCCAAACTCTGTCGTCTTTGCTTCATCAGCTTTTGTAGCTTGTTCTACAGAGAGTAACACAACCATAGTGAGGTAAAATATTAATGCTACAGTACCACACTTTGGACGAATAGCTGTATAAACACACACCAGTTGAGCTGCTCTGGGGCCAGCTTTAGCCTCATTTCCATTCATCCAGTTACCTGGAATACACTTGGTATAACCACAATCTATCACTGCTGGTCACAGAGCAGCTCTGAGCCTCGCTTTGCTTTCAGATCAGTAGCTATAGCTGAGAAAGTGTTTATTTATTTCACTTTCTTCATCCAAATTTGCACATCCAGGGACTTGAATGAAGTAAAGAAACTGATTGAATTAATAAAATTACATCTTTTTGCTGAAGTTTTATTTAATTATCTGCCACAATCATTAATTCTTTAAACTGAGGTGCATCATTTCTTAAATGCATGATGCATTTTGTCATCGTAATCCTTTTTCTTTCTTTCTTTCTTTCTTTCTTTGCATGAGATGTTTTAATCAGCCCCCGAGGGTTCTCCATTACACCTGCACAGTTTGTACAAGTTGTGTTTTCTCTCTCAATCTGCTTTCATTGCATTTTTATGCATAATAAACTTGGAACTAAACCAAGAAAGTTGATAAAATAGACGCCTCACTGCAACTACAGTACAGGTATTTGAACTGAACCTGGCAGCTGACTTGAAAATTACCAGAATATATATGTTGTCATCAGAATAACTGCATAACCTGATTTCTATTTGTCCTTGAACAGAAGTAGGGGAGGGTCATTCAATAAAGGCCAGAGGTATTACAAAAACACATTGATTTTACACTACAAAACACAAAGAAAAGAGTATCTATCTATTTAGTACATGCATTGTATCTGTTGTTGGAATATCTCAAAGCAGTGAGGTGATAATAATTTCAGCTCCTCCGTGATCTCAAGAGGTCAAAGGACAATCTTCTGTGTTTTCTAGGTACTACAGTACCTGTCAACTAACCTGTCAATTACATTTATTATTAGCAACAAGTTTCTCACTCAAATATTGTCATTGGGTCAGTTAAAGAGCAATATATGCCATTGTGGACCTTATCAAATATGTAACTTGGTATTTATACGTTTGCTACCAAAAAAGTACTGTTGAATAGATCCTGTCAGCAGAAACAGTAGAAGGCTTTTATTTGGAAAAACAGATAAAAGCCATTTTCATAAAAGCACAACCAGTTAATTGATATTCCTCTGAGTGCACACTATGAAAAACATGATTTATTAAAATATAAAAACAGAGTTATATTTTATCAAAACAACCCAGCACCAGTTGGATTTATATTTCCTGGCTTGCCAGAATTATTTTTTTAGGAAACTAAATAAAATGGAGTTATCTGTTTCTGCAAATGAGCCCTCCCTCCTACATGCAATGGAAGACATTTAAACTGGTATGAGAGTATCCAATTTACAACACATCTCTACATCAGCTTTAAGCAAAAACTGAAGAATTGACAATTGATACAATATGTAGCAAAACATCTAGCATTTAGTGTCTTTTTTTAAGAGTAGTAGGGTGACTTAAGGTTGACAAAATGATCATTTATTCAGACTGGAATCTCTCAACTTAGATGTATAGATTTTGTAAAATACATGGTTATATTGATGGCTGAGAAAGAACAGTACTTTTGTTTTGATGTTGCAACAGATTCAATTTGAAAAATAAATGGCACCATAGATATCTTTTCAGCCTAAATCATGTCACACATCCTCACTAAATTGTCAAAACTACAAATTAAATAGCGCAACGAAGCAAACAGTTTAAAAAAAAAAGAAAATTGTTTCCTTACCAGAGTTGGCATTCCCTGAATGTGAAAATAACTTCTGAACAAAACAAACATAAATAAAGAATTGCTAATGTCCAAGTAGCATTTTCAGATGTCCAAAGCCTACATTTACACAGTTTATCCTAAGGCCGTGCTGCAGCCAAGGCTGAGGGATTAGGATACAACCTCACGATCCCCCACCACCACCCCTCCCTCACCAGGGCTCATCCCCACAGGAAACTCCCCGGAACTAACCCCCCCACCTCTGGGACACGATGGTTCAGTCCCTGAAGTGTAAAGAGCAACAGGCTCTACTGATAGTGACTGCAAACCGTGGCAGTATTTTTAGTGATACTCTTGATCTCTACAAATGCTCCTCTACAAAGAGGTCAAAGGTCATCGTCAGCTGCCAGAACAGCAGCCCTGGACCCAGAGGAAATCTGTGTTCATTGAAACTTGAATCTGGTCCTTCAGTGATGTGCAATCATCGTCAAGAGGCCTGAGGAGTATGCACATTTTAGATTCAAACACTACACCAATGGCTGTCTATACAGTAGTCACACCAGCAAAGGATGGGCCTTTCTGTCCCGTAAATAGAAGGACACATCCCTTCAAGAGCTGCATGTCCTGTCAAAGTGTCCTTGAGTGAGACATCGTCTCTCTCCAGCGACTCATCCATCCCAAGTCAGTCTGGATAAGCATATCAGCAAAATATGGCTGAAATATTCTTTTTCCCTTGAAGCAGGAAGGACGGCCCGGTGGTTCATTTTGTTGGGTGTGGATGAGTGCAGAGGTGATAATGGATGTGTCTGAGATGGATAATCATAACTCTCCTGCACCACACATCATTCCTGTGGTTTACATATAGAAAATATATACAGGGAGCAGAGCAGAGAGGGCTGCCACAGAGAACAGCAGTTATACAGTTGGATTATATGTCGGATGGATGCCAGGCTCTTCACAAATGATAGTATATTATATTACATAAAAAGCTTTTAATATATGGATGTACTACTCAAGCCTCAAGAGGCCTTCACCACTTTCTGTCTGCAGTCTGCAGCCAAAACATCTTTATGGAGTTTGTTTTTACTGGGAGTGTTTAAACTGTCCTCATGTAATGTGAAAATGAAAGGCTTGATGCATTCAAATGTGCTTCAAGACACTGAACCTCCAGAGTGTCTGCGTGGTGGACATCACATGGAACTAAACACATTTACATACTTTCATAAAACGTAAGTAAACACATTAAATCATTTATCACTTGGCACATGCTCCTGAAGATTATGTGGCTATGTTATGTGTTAATTGATAAATTGTTTTGTCACTTAAATGTGAAAAATGCACTATTTCCTTAAACGTGCAGTATGCAATTCTAAAGAAAGGCAGTTGATTGTTTAGTCTCTTTCCTAGGTCATCAAATAAAATTACATAATACATAATTCATGGTTGCCCATAACGTTTTGAGACATAATCCTCTGTTCATTGTGGTTTCATTTTCATTGTGATATGCTTGGAAGATATTGATTAATAAAGTAAAATAAAATATATTCACTTTATCTGTCAAGAAAAAATCACATTGTCACAATCATTTCATTGGAAGAGGTAAAAAAAAAATGTCATTCCAACTTAATGAACAATTGCATTTATAATATACTTTGGGTTGTTTTACCGTCAAAGTACTTATTTGAGGATAATATAGTGTTTGATGCCCGCTCTCTCGTCAACTAGCTGCATTATGATGATATTGGAACTCAGGTTGTATAAAAACATAGTGGACTTAGCCATGTAGCTGACTGCACATCGCATCCACCTGTGACTCCTCCCTGTTGGGCTGTTGTTCTCTCCGGTGAACAAGTAATCACCCAGGTTGGATATAAGACTCCCATCCACTGCAATTGTCTCTTAAAAACAGAATATCCATTCAGGGTGTTGGTCTTATACATTTTGCAGTAAATTGATTGCAAGGTTTGTGATGTGTCTAACTGTAAAATCTTGACAAGTGTCATTGCTGCATTTAGTAAATCATGCATTACATGCACAAGGTGCAATACTGCCCCTTGTTTTTTGAGCATGTGGCCAGTACTGATTTAATTACACCTTTTTAAATGAGCAATTGACTATTTGGGACCGCTCTGCACTGGTTGCATGTGTCTACTGAGTATGACCAGTTCAACCAAATAACGCTTTTCACCTGTATTATACAAATCATTTTCAGATTCGATTCTCGATCCCCAGGATGGAAACCCTCACTTTGCAGGGCCTTCCTGCTCCTAATGTGAGGCAGTAAGACATGAATATAAATTATTATATAAGTCAGTATGCAGCAGTACTTATCATTTGATCCAACTACTTTTACTTTCTTCTGTCATGCATGTTTGCAGCTGTTTCCTTTATACTTCTGTAACTCTCCATTAATGCATGTTAAAGTCTCCCAAACACAAGTCTGTGTGGAAGATTGTGTAGTGTGGCAGTTGTCCAGAAACAATATTACATGCTAATTGTGTCATGTGCAATCTGTTACCATTGGTTGTTCTCACTGCATAACACCATGTTGTATAATTGTCACTATATGCAGATGATGCTATAAAATGATGCTCAAACCAGCACACTATATAACACATAGTGAATGATTTTGTCCTATTAAACAAGGGCTTCATTCATTGCAGCCCTTCAGTCCGGCAACTCATCCACCCCCGCCAGGGGACATGGTATGGCCTGCTATGGGACATCATTATAGAGAGTAGATGTCTTGCATAGAGGCAAAGCTCTCTAATCCGAAGGCCAGATAATTCGAGTGCAAAGAGGATTAGCTCCACCCCAGCAGAGCCATTGGCTAAATTTAGCCCCCACACTCTCTGTCCTCACTAGTCTCCTCCTCCCAGCCCCACCCTTGACTGCCTTTACCCCTCCATCCAGACGCACCATCCACCAATCACACACCGCAGTTCATCATAGATCCATCATGTTTGGAACTGAATAATCCAGTATCTATGCCCAGCAGTCAGATCATCAATCCTGTTAATGTTATTGATTGAAAGTGTGAAATCAAATCTTGGTGAGTTCTGCTGAGAGGGGAAGTTAGCGTTTGGCTGCTAACATGCTATCCTGGCTGATGTCTCTGCCCTTCATATGCACGGCTTCGTCCTCTGGTCAACACACTGGGATTACAGTTGATGGTGGCTGCTAGGCCTGCCTCAAGAGGAGGGGCCCGGCACACACAATCCCTGCAATGGCGAGCAAGCTGGATCGCAGAGACATCTCATGCAAACATCCAGGAAATTAATAGCTTCCAGGGGGAGCATTCTGGGTAAAAGATAAAACCCGCTCCATATGACCTTTTTCTTACAGGTCCAACTTGAAACTACTGTGCGCTGTTATTATTTACCTCCTTTGAACTCATGAAGAGTCCAGTGTCATATACAAGCCTCTGGCCCCTCACATCCTTGCAAAAGCAGACATTAAAATTCTTCTACACAGCCAGTGAAATGCACACAATTTAAAATATAGTATGGGTTGTATCGACTTGGGAAATTATTTACTTTCTTTTCTTTTCTTTTCTTTTCTTGTCTAACATGAGCACTTGATAAATGTTGGTGTTGTTTGCTTTCTGTCAGATGCCTCTAAAATATTGTTTATGAGCCCCTCAGGGTTTCAGCGTCACCTACTCATGTTTCAGTTCTCTTTTTTTAGGTGCCTCATCTTCTCTATGTGGGCACAAAATAACTTTTAGATAACAAGGCAGAGGAGAGACACAGAAAACAAAACCCTGCTGCTACAATTACTGCTACATAGTTTTGTGCTATTTTTCCTCCGCCGACTGGGCCTTAATTGAGTCAGTGTCACATTTTTTTAGGGTGGATGTTTTTTTTCTTAGTTTTTTTTCTTTAAGTTGTAGAGCATTATGGTGGATATCAGGGCTAAGGTAAGTCCTGTAACCATCCTGGAAGTTTTGTTTCTTCTTCTCTATCTGTTTGAGGTGCATTGGGTTTAAAAAACCACATGGTGATAAGAAATCCTCCCTGGCATGATAAATAATGTATTTTACAAACTACATCATTGTAAGTGATTAACTTTATAACTCTCTCAGTTGTAGCAAAGGTAATGAAATGTTTGATTTCATCAACATTAGGTCAGATCCTTTCTGTTTATTTCCCAAACTGTGCTTGTTTTGAATTCTCCTCCTGAAGTCAGTGTGCCGTCACTCCTCCTGTTTGCTCCTAATTAAAGAGGAGAGATCTGAGGGAGTTAATCTGCTGGGCTTTGGTGAATGGAGGTTGGATGGGAAGGCAGGAGAGAGGCAGCGTGGGTCCGACCTCCCCAAATCCCTCTCATTTGGTTGGACACGCCAGCTCGGCTTAAGACACGTGACCTGGTGTCTGGCGTGCAAACAGGACTGCATGTGTGGACACATACATGCATTAGTACATGTTAGACAAAGACACTGGTTGTAAACTTTGACCTAAACACAGACATTATGAGGCAAACGGAAGAAGAAATCATTTGAATACTCTGTTCTTAGCTCTTCAAACACACACACACACACACACACACACACACACACACACACACACACACACACACACACACACATTTTGTGTGACAGTAATTCGTGTTGTGGTGTGTTTGGACAAAGACAGTAAATCCCAGCTGATGGGATCAGCTGGACTTACTGACAGCCACCACCACAGACACTGACATCTTGTGGGCATGACAGGGGTTGAAATTATTCAGTCATTACTAATTATTATCAGTGACCACTGACTGTGAGAGGTCTCTTACTTTCTCTCTTCCAGGAACTGTTTTTTTTTTTTTCCACAATGTTTATATTTTATTTTCAGTTTATAACACTTTGACATACAGCTTTTACATTTATGTATCGTCATTCAACTTCCATATTTTAAGATAGCTGCATTTACTTAGACAGAAAAATAAAAACAAACAAAACATAACACTTCGAGCAGATATGCTCCTCCTGTTAAAGAAAATGGTAATCTATATACAATTGAGTATCGTTTGTAATTGGTGTGAATTAAAACACAATATGAATCTGACAAGACCGGAATCTGCATTGTCCACAAAGACTAATTATCCACTTCTTCATCCAGGAACTGTTTTTACTTTATATTATAACAGTCAACATTATAATAACCGTCTCTTTGTAGTTGATCAAAAAGCTGAGCAAAAAATCTTTAAGTTGCACCTTGTCTCATCTTGATGCACACAAAAGAGCCAACAACGCTGTTTTGATCACAGTGACATTGAAATTATCAGGCAGTTTATGGTTTATGATCATGATTACCTGCATTAAAGGAATACTTCACCCTCAAAATGACTATTTGTATGTCGATTACTCACTCTGTGTTAACTTGAATTTGTGAAGAAATCTTCTCCTGCACGGCTCCATGGTGAAAGAAGAACAAAACAGTTTCACGCTTGCACAGGCATGCTACTCTTCCGGATGAGTAACATGCGAGAAAGAAAGAAAATTTAAGGTAACACGGGGTGAGTTATTAATATACAAATCATTTTGCGACTGAAGCATTCCTTTAGCAAGCGGTCACAGAAGCTCATAGGTTCATACTGAAGATGTGAATCACACATGTACTTGTAGTTTTAAGTACTTTAACAGGAGTCAACTGTGCATTTGCTGGGGATTTTTTTCAGCAGCAGATAAATACCAATTGGTGTTTTATGCATTTTTGGCACCAGCCTTATGGGATCACTTCAAATTGCAGCAGTTTGGCTCAATGATGGGAATTTAATCGTTTTTGGATAACAATGGGGGTGTATAACAAAGAGGAAAACGCTATATAAGTCTCTGCTTGCACAGGACATGCTTGGTTTTAGTGTTTTCACAGGATTTGTTAACAATTAAACAGAAAAAATGCACCCCACCAGATCCTTTAACAGCAGCACACACATTGGTTTTGTGATAGCAATGCTGGATATTACCCACCTGAACCAGCTGAATGACAGCAGCATGGCAGGCATACTGTTATCTGTGCAATTACACCACACAGTATCAAGATAATTCTGAGGTATGATTTGATGCTCTGAGACATTCCTACAAGCTGAGATGGGGAAAAAAGAGAAGCTACTGGAAAATCACAGACCCAGAGTCAATTTAAAGCTGACAGTTACAGAGAATCTCTGTGAAATACCATGAGAATTGTTTTACCTGTAGGGTTAGCATGTAAAAAGCTCCGCTAAAACAAATGGTGGGTGGCAGTTGAGTGAACTGTGTTGCCAAGAAAACAGACAGGTTCAACCCAGAGGAAGCTTTCAGAGATCTTTTTGGTCTTTATGCTGTCAGAACCTCTTAGACTGAACATGTGTCAACTTTGCCAAAATAACAATGATGAGAAACTTTGAAAGAAAACAGTCTTTTGTGTTCTGATCCCTTTTTTTGTTCTTTTTTAGATAAAAATCTAATATTTAGACATAGAGATTTTGACTTTAGCCTTGAAATATTTTGCAAAAAGATGGTTTCAGTTAACGTAAAGCTACAATAACCAATATTTCCATATAAACAATGTAATCAAATATGATCAAATGACTATGCAACAAGTCCTCCAACATAAACGGCAGAAGAGGTCGTGTGTCAGTACCACAAATTACGGTAAGTAGGCATGTATCGCGGCTCGCATTTCAGGGCACATATTATAGCAACGCGGCTCGTGGTACAACGTTCCTTCTAAAAATAGCACGCACATACGGTCCGTGGCTGTAGAAAAAGACTGCAGTTTCTGTGGATTTATGTTGTAAAACCACTGACTTTAGGTTTAGGCAAAAACACTTCTGTTAAGGCGTTATAAAATAATTCTCCTCCCTTTTTTTTTTTCAATGGTCTGGAATTTACCTACAAAAATAGTTTTTGTGTCTGATTTCCTGAAGATCAATTGCAATAGTATTTGCTAAAGGAAATTAGAATAAAATGCAGAATAAGCAAAATGGCTAACTGTTTATTTCCTGTTTCCAGTTCAGTTGCTTGTCAAACTGTCAAATTGTGTAATTGTATAAATAAAAAACTAGTTCAGCTAGTTCAACACAATGTGAAAATATACAGTTAGCATTTGCTGTGCCACCTAAATCCAAGTTAAATAAAAGTTGGAGAGTTACATTACATACATTTGACTTAAATGGCTTAAATTAAACAACTCAAAATAAATGCTAAAATTGTGTGTTTTCATCTGGTTGTGCTGCAAGTGGACAAAAAAAATCACCATTGTTGCATAAATTCAAAATGCCATGAAGAAAATATGGAAATGCCCAGAATTGTCCAGGAAGATGATGTAACCTAATAACTTAACATGTTTAAATATAGTGGCATCTGCTGCTGTTTTTGAATGTTTTTTTACTTGTAAATCATGAGTGCTTTGTTGAACAATCAGAAACGGATTGCTATTTGAAATGTTTCTCAGTTTATTACTGGTTAATCTGGTGAGATTCAAAGTTGATTTAGGACTCAAAAGTAGCCCTTTCCCCTCAATTAGATCCATTGGAACACCAGTAAACCAAATCATAAGCATTTGTGTCATGTTGGTTATTGTTGCCCTTCGTCTGGAACGCTCACTGATCCTTGACGTAATTTGCAAACAAGCTATTTCAAACTATTCCAAGCATCTCCCCTTGCTGCCATTTGAGGCCACAAAAATTTCCCAGTGCAGCTTTAATGGAAGAAAAACAACAAAATCCTCACGGCCCAGACTGAGCGAGAGGAAATGTGGACAGTGCTGCAGAGTGTAAGAAGCTTTCCACAGAATTGTGAGACAGTGTGTGTAGCACTCTGAAGGCACTTCAGCCAAATGATATGCCTCTCGCTCCTTCTCTCCGTCTCCCTCCTCCCTCCTCTTGCAACTAGTGTGTTTTTGTGTCTCTATCCAAGTGTTTACTCTGGCTGCAGTTTTTCAGTGCTATCTCTTCCATCCTCCTCTATCCAAGTCCTCCAACTTACAAAACCTCTTTTACTGCTGCACAAAGGCAACTATGTTCTTCTTTGTGGCGTGCTTGTTTCCCCCGTCTCGCTCATGTTCTGGCAGTCTGCAGACTGCCCTGCTTCAGCATTCCCCCCACGTCCCTCCACTCCTCTGCCAGACTGCAATAATGTGTCTAAGTGCAGCTCAGCATGGCGGTGAATGGGGACTCTTTTCAATACCACCTGCCATATATCTAACCCTCGGCTGGTTACAGGTGGAGGAGAGACACAAAGCTCCGAGCTTAGATGCTTGTGATGGGAGGAAGGCTCGGCTGCCTGCTGGGCCTCCGAAACAACCTTCTTGTGGTTCAATTTCACATACAGTGATGGAAACCGTACACCTGGCGTGTTTCTTACACTTTGTGCATGTGTTTGATGAGGTGCCAGATACAGAAAGTGCAGACAGTTGAGTACTGTCTGGATTACGGTTTGCTGCACACTACATCTTTGTAGCTTTAGCTGCTACAGGATGTGAATACAAGTCAAAACTCACAATATTACTTTTGAAAAACAAAAATAAGCACAGGTTTTGCATTAAATATTTGTTGTAAGTTCTAGTTTCCAACAATTTGGTAAACCAACGACATATAAAATTATACATTATACCCCGCAACTTCACATGACAAAACGATCACAGTTCGGTTAAGTTTAGCCAACAACACTACTTGAGTAGGGTGAGGGAAAAAATCACATGGTTAAGTGTAGAAAAGATAGGTAAAGAAGTAGAATAAATGGACGTAACTAAGGGAGGTGAGGTTTTTATATAGGTGACAAAGTTTGATACACAGAAGTTATGTGACATAACTTAACTTTTGGTTTTACATGGGACACAAATTGTATTTGTTTAGCCCACCCACTAGGAGTGGACGTTTTTTACACTCTGTGACATCACTTCCATCACCTGGCATCCATCGTAATTACTACAGCTAGGGGGCGCCACTTACAACAAACGTACATATGGTGGATTTAAGTTACTGTACAAATGACTCATGGGGTCATTTTTTTCGAGGTACAGTGTCATGATTTCATGTGAAATATAAACGGATTGATTGATTTGAAGCTTCTCATTTTTGTTAAACTTCTTCAATTCATCCACCTTATCAATTTAATAGATTTTTGTAAACTCCCCCGAGTGCAGGATGAGTCATCAAACAGGAAGAGAAAAGACGGGGAGTTTAATTAAAAATACTCTAATACTGATTATTTTTACATAAATTTGGCATATACTAAAAGATAAATGAAAAATTAACACAGGGACACAGAATTAAACTTTGAAAATGTATTTTAATATCACTGGGACTTTAAGTAAGTCTGCCTGTCTATCCGCTGCAGCTGAAGCCAATCCACAGCTGAATACAGGGTATTTATTGTGTTTTTCTCTTTCTGGCAAGAGACATTCATTTTGAAGAGCCAGCAGACAACGTAGTGATTCATCAGTAATGCTTTTGTCACAGTTAGACCCATAACGGCAGATAAGCAATGCTGGGAGCGGCGTGAGACAGACCCAAACATTGAATTTAAGTTGGGAACCAATTCTCAGAAATATGTGTCTGACTCTGATAAGTCAGTGTGCTCTTACAGCCATCAATGTGGACTTCCTGTTTGCTCATAAATTGATCAAAATACAGTAGCTGAAATCTTTTAGGATGGCCAGTTATCAAGACTCCCTCTGTTTCACAAAGAAAAATCCTCTTTTCCTTTCCCAGAGGCCATTCAGACATTATTAACAGTGATTTCATCCAGACGTCTGGGCTCACATGCAAGCAAGGCTCAGCTGAAAACTCCTCAATGTTTTTTTTTCTTTCATAGCCACGTAATAAAATGCTCTGTACTCATATATACAAGCACGCATAGAAACCTGGTGAAAAGAAAGGTTATTCTAAATGCTGCATCCTTTATATACAGGCATGTTGTTTACAATAAACGCACAAGGTCTTGTCTTTGTGTTTTTTATTTCCATGCGGGATTGACGCATGTTGAGTTGAACACATTTCACACTAATGGGTTGCTGAAGAACAGAGGCATTTAAATGTTCCACAGTGATTCTCAGAGGTAGGGAAAACGTTTGACTATAAGGAAAACATTTGAATCTATTGCAAAAACTGCATGAGTTGTTTTGTTTTTCTCTGCTTCAGTCGGATTTTATAATATTTTATAGGTCTATACAATAAATAAAAAGGATAAAAGGCAAGCATCTTGTCAAGCGACTGATGGCTTGCACCACCAGTTAAAATATATGCTGCAAATGCATTGAGAGAGTCTGGGTGTCTTTACTTTAAACCACATCCCTGGTTCTATACAGTGTGTCCCTGCTTTCAGAGATCATTGCAGAAGGCCTTTTGAACCAGCAGAGGGCAGTTTAATCCACAAGAGATTTTTTTCTCCTGTTCCTAAAAGGTGATGTACTGTATGCAGTCACAATGAGACAGCAATAAAACCTCCACACAGCAATACAAACACCTCATGTTTGTACCGAGTATCTGTGGTTCACACTTTAATAACAGTTGGTTATAGTCTGACCACTTGACCCAAAACACGAACCACCACTTTCAGGTTAGAAAGCAGTTACAGCAGTGGAGAAAGAAAAGAGCTGGTGGAAACTGTTCTGTGGCTAGACAGCAAGTCTGAACAGCACATCATGTGATTGCAGTTCAATATTTCTACCACTGAAAGTGAAAATATTGTGCAATAACTCCAGTCATACGTCTGTCTTCCCTATTTATTGATTACTGTAAACATTGCAAGATTTCTGTTAACAAGATGCAGCAGTTGGTAGCTGGAACTTTTGTGGCTTTAAGCCTTGCCTTCAAAATAAAAGCAACTGGTGGGAGGTTAGTTTTCTAGCTAGGCTACTCTGGGCCTGCCTACAATTTTTAACACACACACACACACACACACACACACACACACAATTTTTGCTCCATCAAAATTACGTTGATTTGTTTTGGTTACTTTATAAAGCTATGTGTAGCTAAGTGTAGCTAAGGTATATAATAAACACACAGTGTAAAACGGAAAACAAAAATAAGTTAAAAGTCATCAAGCCTAAAAAGAGGGTCTGGAAATGTATTTCCTGATATCATTTATTACCCAATATAGCTTATGTATAAGACTTTTTTAAATTTATGTATTACTTATTTTATTATGAAAATCCCACACAGGATGGAAATACAATGCTGCTACCTTTATCGTGCCACAAGAGACCGACCACGAGACTTTTCTACAACAGTCAAAAATAATAAAACCTTACCTCAAGTTGTCTATACATTTTATTTTAAATCACTTAGTTTACTTAAGCCTACTCCACCACTCAAAACCTACTTCCTGTCGTCTGCAACTAAACTGCTAAAAGAAACCCAAGGCAAATAGTGCTTATAATAGCCCTCGTGCAAACTCCTCCCACTGAGTTGTCCTGGGAAACACTAACAACTGTAACAAAGTGCACTCAATCCTCCTGCTTCTGAACGGGGAGAGTTTGGTGGAAAACCCGCACCGCCGCGCATCCATTTCTCTCTACACTACAAACTTTTTAAAGGACATTTCGGCCCTGCTCCAAACCCTGCGAGTCCATCCATCAGGAGGAATATTATGCGTCCAAAAGCTGCTGCTTCTTCTTCACACTGGGCTCAGTCTGCTTGAGGTAAGAGGACTCATTTACAATGAACCCCGTCGTTTACTGTAGACTGATATGAATAGACCGTGGCGTTTCTTTCGGCGGTGTTTTACATGGTGGGAAGTTGTTTAATGGCTGCGGGACGCTGGGTTTTAACTTGTTGCTTGGTAGCCATGACATCCTCATTCAGAGCCTGGAGGGCCAATGTGGGAACTTCTCACGTTTCTGTGAACTCAGCGACAGCGAGGACGGTCTCTCTTCTCCCACAGAAATGTAAAATGACACTATTCAAAAGCAGCAAACGTAGATGATATTTAAACCTCTGAAGTCCAGGAGAGTTTGGTTCAAATTTGTCAACTTCCTATGCATTCATTTCTGTCTCTGTTTAGCATCTTTCATTACATGCATGGCTCCTTTTTCTCAACAAAAACTTAGCTATCAGTTAGATTTTTCATTTTGTTTTAATTAACAAAGTATAAAGCTGCAAAGAACCCGAAAATACAAACAGAAGACACAGGTGTCTATGGAAATGTACCATTAAAAAAAACTATTTAAACACGCAAAAACAGCAGGAAAAATAATAAATAATAAAACTACAGAACAGTCTATTTGCATGTAAATTAAAAATAGCAATAGTTTTCATTGTAGAAAGAAAAGTCACATTTTAAAAATGGTCTAGAAAGATAAATGGCACACTGTGAAAGCTCCTATGATTGCACTTTCAGCTGGCTTTCTCAGCTTGTCTACATATCATATATATATAAAAAAAGTTATTACTGTAAATAAAACATGTGTATTTTCAATAAATAGATGGAGAACTCCAGAGGGAGTTAAAGTAAAGCATGCTAACATTTAGGCCATGGCGATATGGCCAAAATCTTCCATCACGTTGTAGGTAATTTAATTTATCCATAACAATATATTTATTTTTACCGAATGTTTTCTGGTAATTGTATACTCCTGAGTGAATTAAATACTTGACCAGTGAAAAGTACTTTCACATTTATTGAAGAACTTTAGACCAAAATGGACCATTTAAGGTGACACAAGATTTTGTATGAAATTTGAGTTATAATGAATTTAGATTATAAAATGATGTATCATGATATCTCGATATATCATGATATTTCAAATTTATTCCATTGAGGGATGATAAATTAAGGTATCGAATAATCACCTAGCTGACATATGACCTACTGACATTACTAGAAACCTTCTCATTAGCACTAAATACGTAATGAAGGAATGTCATTATTTAAGATATTTTCAAGTGCTTGGTATGATCAAATGTGATATGAAAGAAAAAAAATGCTGTACTGTACTGCCATAGTACATGTTTGGACAAATCACACATGATCAGTCATTCTGTAAGTCTTAATGTAAAATAATTTTAAGCTGTCGTTCTCAAGTAGTCACTTTGGGAGAATTACAATAAGCCTACTAATTTCTTTCTGTGACTAATAGGTACAAAATTACACAGCTCCAGTAATAATATAAAATCCTTTTACATAACAGAAAAATGATAAGTATTGTAATATCGCCCAGCTTTAACTGTCCATATTGTACATCAATATCTACATTGTCAACAACTTAAATAAATGGATACATTTCAATTAAGCAAAATCAGACGGAGCAGACATGCTTCAACTCTCTATGGGACTATTTTTCATAATCATAGAAGTTCAATAGCAAAAGCTTCATGTTTCATGCCAGTGGGAGGATCTGCACACATGTAAAGAAAACAGTAGCCTACTAATTAATTTGCACTTGTTTGACCTCACCCACTTTAACACATTCAAAGAAACAAGCCCATAAACATGGCCGCCCTCTGGTTTCCCATGTTGTCACACACACATAGATAGATAGATAGATAGATAGATAGATAGATAGATAGATAGATAGATTACTTTATTCATCCCCGAAGGGAAATTCGGTTGTCACAGCAGTCCGGTATTCAAGTACAACAAAATACAATAAAATACAATAGAATAAGATACTGAGGTAGCATAAATAAAAACAATAGAAAAAACACAGAATAGAACAAGAACAAGGACACTTAAGAAGTTAAAAAGAAGAACATCAGTTGGTAGGATGGTTGGCAGATGTTCACTCAGAAGTCATGAAACACATCTTCTTCAATTCCATGATTACTTGGACCTGAACCCACTCCGTGTACAATCCATAGCTGTTCCAGTGAAGATGCTCAGTAGCCAGTTCCTTAAACATAGTCAGCAATTCAGTTACCCATGCCAGTTTCTTTTAAAATGACCTTTTGCCTCAAAATTGACACTGATCTGCCAAGTGATTGTATGCATTATGTTGTCTTAATACCCATACAAACACCCATATTAATAATGATATTGAATTTCACATGTTTTATGTTAAATGATCCCAAGTTGTAATCTGAGAAAACTAACAGAATGTGAATGAGCAGCTGGAAGGATTTGAGGATTTAGAACCTGTTTTATTACCTCCTACCTCACAGAAATGTTTCTTTAATTTCTGCCTGAGAGTATGGGTTACAATGACTGGACACAGTTGTTATCATTCCTCCAGGGTACTGTAATGGTAGTCACTGGTTGTGACTCCTCCAACATTTTGAGCATCTGTTCTTCCTGCTGTCATTGCAGAGACTTTTTACAGTCAACCGTGACTCAGTAGATGTGACTCTTTAGTCTAGCAGGCAGCCTAGTCATCGGCCTATTCTGTGTCTTCATGTGGATGCTTTCCACTGTGGGATCGGCCTCTAAATGTGAGCCTCTGCCTTTGAATGTGTGCCAAGTATTCACCATCCTCATATGAGATTCTGCAGAAGAGGTGGCAGTGGGAAACAAGGAAATACACCTGTTCATACTTTTCTCCAGGGTGTGTCTCATTTACAGTATCACTTCAGAAACTTTGCTAATTTTTAACTTTTATGTCTTAAAGGAAATTTTCTTATAGTGGCACCGTTTATAACTCACAACTGCAGTGTTCTACTGGTGACTGCTTTAGAGCAGCTCTGCTAGACATGGTTGGCTTTTTATCACGTTGGTCGGTCAAAGAGATTGAGTGTTCAATAAATCCTTGGATTTAAACCAGCACCTAACCTGACTTTTCAATTATTCTGATATACAGTGTGTTTGTGTAATTTGCCAATTTTTGGCAAGGAATCTCCAAAATGTTTACTGACCAAGACCTGAAAAACCAACATGGTCTCACAGGAATCCGTGAAATAGCCACGGAATCACTCAAATTTCCGTGGAACTGACATGGATTTCGCTACAATGCAAGTTAATGACAGCCATATCCCATGGCTATTCCAACATACAAAATGATTATGTACATTCACTGAGTGAATATTTAGAAAATAAAACATATATTTCTCGCTAGAAATGATCCATTTTTATGCAGAAACTAAGTCAAAATATTGATTTTTTCACTAAAAATGAGAGAACTGTCCGCCATGTTTTTTGTTCTGACTGCCGGGACCTTGAAAGTCACGTGACTTGGAACAAACCAATAGCCAAGGGATACGACTGTCATTAACTTGCATTGTAGCGAAATCCGTGTCAGTTTCATGGAAATTTGAGTGATTCCGTGGCTATTCCACGGATTTTGAGTTAAGCGAATCCGTGGCTATTTCACAGATTCCTGTGAGACCAGGTTCTGAAAAACATATATTTTGGCTGTGTGCTATCATGTCATATTGTAGGTGTCTCAGCTTTCAAATGAATAAAAGTCTTTAAAGTTTAGCTACTGTGGTTTTCACACTACAATAATTAAAATAGATGTGTAAAGTCTTTAATTTAGCTTAATGTCAAGGTATAGTAAATAATGCTTTCTATTAAAGAAACCCATGTAGTCTTAAATGTTTTGAATATTTGGGCCCCAGTAAATGTCCTGTTTTCAATCTTTGGATATTCTGTTCACAGTGATGAGGAGAGAACTACACTATGGTTCCACTTAACAAACGCTTATTACTCTTATGTGTGTCTTCCAGCTAACTTTAGGCCCAGTTGTGTGGCCGTCCCAGTTAGAAATAAGTATTTAGCTCGACTGCAAGAGACAAATGAAAGAGGAGTTGGCCTCCCATTGAGAGTACAGTAAATTACCACGAGGATTCTGCTGGCTCCAAGCTGAACCCAGCCAATTTTTCATCTTCACAAACCCCCTAATTTAATGATGATGGAGGATATGCACAGTGTCAGCCTTGTAATTACACTGTATTTACCATAGAATGGAAGCATTAGAGGAAGTCTTACAGGTACTGGTGCGGGATGGGTTTTGAATGTCTGGGAGGGCTGCTAAATTCCCCGCTGATATTCACAATAAGGCCTTGACTCAGTTTTTGTTAAGACTGGAATCGCTGGAATCCTCTCAGCACGCCAAACAGCAGCCGCACTCGCTGTTCCAAAACAGCAGCCATCTCTGCAGCTTATACATATTCTGTGCCCCGGAGTGGTGTCTCTTTCCTCCTGGGACTTATCAGGCAGACTTTGTTGTTAAGTGTTACTATGCCCGTGGTGCTGCCACATCTTTCTACGAAGAAATGTCAATTTTGCCAGCCAGAAACTTGTCTTGAGATAAAGCGCATCAGTTGCTTTCAAGTCTCTCATAGGAAAATGTGCAGCAGGTAGACAGGATGGTGGTGTGAAAGACCAATTTGTCACCATTTTTAAGATAATAGTATAGAGAAACTTTACTTAAATGTTGCTATAAATCAAATTTCTGACCTTTTAAAAAAAAATGGTAAACATAAATGCCTGACAAAGACATTTAAAGCAAACTTTGGGCACAAAGATGCTAATGGTTGGACACATTTTGGTTGATACCAAAGAAAAAGTATTGAAACAGGTTGCTTGTTAAAGTTACTGCATGTGTATGTGCTTTGCATCCACCATGACTAAGTAATGTTTCCATCTTCATTCTTGCTGATCAGATAAGATCTTGTAAATATGCACGTGTAATGGATCTGACTTATGTGTGTAATCACATAAGTCTGGTGATTAAGTGAAGTGGTCAGACTTGCATTTCCTTGCAAAAACAACAATGTGTAAAGTCTCCATATTGACCGAAGTAAACCTTTGTGTGCTGACCCAGCGGGAAGCAAACACAAAACAAAAGGATGACTCGAGTCTCAAATACAAAGATGCAAATAGATACTTACAAAAACTGGAATTTCAGGATGGATGGAGTACAAACCAGCTGTAGTATTTACTTTTTAATTCTTTTTGGTGCAAAGCCATCACCTGTCTCCAGGAGATGTTTTCTACCTGAGAATGGACACACCACAATGTGAATGCAAGGTGCATTGACACCAGGTATAAATAAGGCCTCTGAGCCTCTGTCTGCAGTGAGACCAAGCTGAAGTTTGTTTCTTGTTGGGACATTTTCAGACTGCTTGAAAACCAAGACTCCACAATGCTGATGTATTCTGTCTGGTGCACAGTACATATTTTTATATGACGTTGGAGGCATTTTATGCCTTTTTGATATTGGAGAGATGAAAGAAGGACAAAGGCCCTCAGACAAATTTGACAAATGCAAGACATTGCGTTTTTTATTTAGCGTCTAAAATACAAGACAGTACATTTTTAACATGTTTCGAAAGGTTTGACTCCATTATTTAAACTGAAAAAAAAGATGTCAGTGGTAGTGTTGTAAAAGAAACGTTTACAATGTTCATTGTAAAGAACATTTCAAGAATATTGTTCTTTACTTGAGTTTCATTTTTATGCTACTTGTACTATACTACTACTCCACTAAATTTCGTAAGTTTTCCCTCTGCTATATTTATAAATGACAGCTGTGTAACTTACTTCCGTAGTTACTACAGATTAAGACTGTACAGAACATATGATCAAAATATGATGCATTGTGATATATTAAATCACCTAGTATAAAAACCAGTCAAATGAGCACTACCTCAATCAGCTGCAACATAAATGTACTGTAACTTTTCATAATGTATTTAATGATTAGATATAAAAGTCTGTAAAACGTTAACAAGTGCTCATCACATCCAGTCCAGATGTCTTGTTTTATCTAACCAACAGTCAAAATTAAATTTGTTATTATGTAAGACAAAAAAATGCAACATATTCTTAAGTTTGAGAACCTGGAACTATCACATTTTTTGACATTTGTGCTTTAGAAATGAGTTTGTAAATGGACTTAATGAATCGATTATCAAAATGGTTGCAGATACATTTTTTGTCATTGGATTGATCGAGTAGTGAAGTTATCTTTGAAGCTTTATCGCCCATAATTACAGATTTTTATCCAATCCAATCCCCTTTATTTATATAGCACAATTTTAGCAAACACAAGGTTTCCAAAGTGCTGCACAAACAATAAATACAAAACACAATACAAAGATATGTAGTAAACAATAGATCAGTAAGATGCAATAAGATAAAATAAATTAAAAATGGGATACAAATAAATAAAATAAAATGTAAAATGTACTGCCCGCACAAAATAAAATATGCATGAATACAATAAAAACAAAAAAATCATAAAATCAACATAAAATCATTAACTTGCATTGAATTTTTAAGAAACACATTTATGAATCATTACCATCTAAGATGCATTAGAGTTTACCTATAATTTAATTGTTGAGGTTTAGCAGCTGTTTCATAGATTTTACCATCGACACCATAACACTGTAGTCGGCCCTGAACCTCCATACTCCTCTCACTGCAGTATTTGGTCTGATGAAGCGGGATAAGTGTTGTTTCACCACTGCCTTTGTATCAGACACCTGACCTGTGGCCTGCAGGCTCCTCCTCTCCCCTCTGACATCAGGGCTTTGATCTGCCTACTGTCTGTGTTAGCACAAAGCCATATTTAGCTCAGTGTAATCAGTGTGGTGAGAGCTCGCATGCCTGCTCCTCAGGATACCTGCCGAGTATAAACACACCTGCTCTCTCTGATGGACTTAAAATGAATTTAATGTGCACCTGAAGGAGTCTGCTCACAGCCGTCGACATCCAGTAGACTGAGGGTAAGCTTTCTCCTCATGCATTCACATGCTGCTTTAAAAGTTGTTTTGAAGTTTAAAGGGGACAAAAGAAAGATTCTACAAACAGCTCTTATGTTTTAGGTGGTTATGTCAACTAAACAACAGCATGATTATAATACGATTGTGGTTTATAAAGATTTTTATCCTGTTTTTCTTGTGATAATATTCCCCGGGGCAAAGTTTAACTGTGATGCACCTTCAGTGCCTAGCAACGTCTGCCTTGTGATACCGCTTAATCATTTTGACAACATGACTGCTGTTATATATATGTATAAAGTTGTAATTAAATTGACCTCGGCTTAAGGGATATTATTACTTTTTCTTCACACATTTTCAGAAAAGCCAGTTTGTTATCTGGTTTCTCGATTATTCAAGGTCCAAAATTTGTGGTTTTTCCTCCCGTTTAAAACAAAAGTTCCTGCAAACAAAAACAGACGGACAGATCCACTGTCTGAAAATCAAAGCTTTGTAGCTCTGGCACGTTCTCTGAAATATTGACTCAGTTACACTTCGCTCACAGTTTTTGAAAGTGCTCTGTGTTTTTCCGTTTTCTCCTCATGTGTATGTTTATCTTTATGCATTTAAAGGCTGTGCTTGGCATTATATTTCAGTTCCTGAATACATGTAGGAACTGAATGTAGGCATGAAATATCGCCAAATATTACGATATGATATCATGACTTTTACATTTTGGGGGAAATTCACTTGCTGCAAAAGCTCAGGAGTGAAAAAAAAGGTAAAATATAGAATGCCTATGTTCAGTATGAATGAAATGTGAATCATGTGAAAAACAACATGATTCTTACTTTTAATGCTTACTTAATTAAAGTATTGCACGTCCATAAAGTTGGGCGAAAAAAACGATGAAAAGTCAGAGACTGACGTTTAGTCCCAAATATGTAAAGTCCTGATGACATCATGATCACAATTCTTTTCACAGGCTGTGTAGTGCTCCTTGTGATGAGTATCTTCAAGCAAAAAATCGGTGGGAGTTCCCCTTTAAGAAATATGAAGCATGTATCAGTAGTGCTTAAGTGATAAGACAGGATCTTTAATTCAATATTTTTGTGATTTTCTTGAACGATCAGCAGTTACTATAAGGTGGACTACTTCAGCATTTAATGTATTAACATCACAAGTGTGAATCTCAGTTAGAAGTCCATGCTTTTATTCATTTCCTGTTTGAGAAATTGAGCGTTCCTGTGGGCTGAGAAGCCCGTTACGTAGAAGGGAATTAGTGGGGGAAGTGAGCGACTCATGCACATCGCTGGCAATTTAGTTCCCAAAAACCACTGCAGTGGTTTCAGTTTCACACTTCTTTTGGACCATTTTTGAATAATTTCTAAAGAAACGAGTAGGTTGAATTGTCTCATCTGATTGGCCTGTAGCATGCTGGAAAGACCCTAGAAAGGTCACCAGTGTTTCCCAGGGTAAACACACAAGCACACACATATTTGTGGGCAATTTAGAGTTTCTCATTGACCAAACTTGGGGCTAAAAATGAATCACAAGACTCTGTTGCCGTGAGAATTGTAATACTGACCACTAAGGCATTGTGCAACCACTGTCAGAGCTTTGGAGATACTTTTATCACACGTTCGTTGGTTTGTTAATTGAAATGATGTCACTAACAATTTACACATCAGCTGTTACTGGAGTGGGGGTAATGTTAATCTGATCAGGTCTGCTGTGAGACTGAGGTTTGCCTTGCTCAGGATTCTGCAGGTTAAACCTCTTACCTCTCAAAAGGGACTAACAGCCACTTTCCTTTCCTCAAACTCTGATGTCTCCCTGTCTTTCTGCGTTTTCGTCGCTCCTCAAACTTCTATTTAGTCTCCTTGCAACATCAGTTTGATATTTCCCACACTGTGGCTGAATGAGTAAGTGCAGTAAGTTGACGGTGAAATGTTATATTGATCATTTTGAGTGATTTTGTAGCACTGTCTGCTTCTGTAAATAAGTTGAAATCCACATCGCTCACCTGGCGATCACCTGTCAGGATCCTTTAACAAATTGAATTACCAAGTGCAGCTGAATTCAAGTAGCAGAAATTGCCCTGTTGATTATGTAACCTGTTGAACATTTACACACGGGCAAAGGAATACAGCATATTTATTCTTCTGCAGGTTTCTGGGCCCTATTGAATTTTTGGGCACGAACATTTAATCAGAAAGCCATGACCCTATTCAAACATCCCTCTAAATATTCTTTATGTAGAGGTCACCATGTCTGAAGCATAGCAGCAGCACTCTTATTTCATTGAAGGAAAAGACATTTTGAGTAATCTGTGTATTCGCTTTTTTTGCAGAAAGGTTACAAGAATATTGATACTATTCATGAGTCCATACGCTTAGTATTAAAGCTACTGCCTGCAGCCAGCTAGCTTAGCTTAACATAATGTCAGGAAACAGCTAGGTTGACTCAATAATCAACATATCTCATTTGTTTATGTCTATACAAAACCCAAAGTGCAAAATCAACATTTCCTAGTTGTATGGTAGGTTATGAATCAGGCTTTTTCTCGGTCATATCACCCATAGGTTACTGAAGAGCAGATATGAAGCTGAATGTGGGTGGTGTTGGCCTTTCTGACTCCGGCTCACCCCGGGCATATCCAAAAATGAACAAAAAGGTGGAGCATGGGTGAGGCTGAAGCAGGCCAAATGTGACAGCATCCACCTGTCACTCATAGTGGCCATGATAATGCATAACTTAAAGCCTTAATATAATATAAACATGCTCTGCAGTAGTCTGGCGACTTGTCCAGGGTGTACCCCGCCACTCAATGTCAGCAGAAATTGGCTCTAGCCCTTTGGGACAAGGATAATCAATGAATTAATGAATATTATAAACAAGTGAGTTACAAATTCACCCCTGTACAGTTGATGTGAAGGGAGAAGTTTTTTGTACCAGGCTGTAATCATGTTTATTTCTGCTGTTAAGTTGGACATTTAAACATCTGGGTCTCCAGAGAAAGGTCCCAAGGTGGCATTCATGGAACTGCAGTTTTTGGCTTAATTTTTCAGCCCAGTAGGCTGCCAATTGGTTTGGGCCAAGGAATAATCCACATTATCCACCATAAAACTACAAATTGGCATTTTTACAGTGTTTTTTGTAATGGATTAGATATAGAAGATAAAACATGATAGTGAGCTTAAGAGATACTTTGTAAACAGGGAAACAGCTAGCTCTATACAGTCTTTGTGCTAACTTTGCTTTTACTGTACAGATGTGCCAGAGGTATCTCTCGGCAAAAAGCGAACATGCAGATTTCCCGAATTGTTGTACCATTCCTTTAAAAATGTCTGCAGATCACCTCATGGCTTCATGGGGTGGAAACAGATGGGGGAGGGGGTGGCGTTAAACCTGGGGAGGAGCGTTGATCAAGGCTCAGGCCCTGATTACAGGCCGGCCCCCAGTGTGCCTCACAATAAGATAATGCTATCTAGGCCCACAGGTATTTGGTTTCAGTGGAGAGGGTAATAACTGTCACCAAACACTGAGGAGACCTTTCATCCCCCGGCCTTGTGTTGTCAGCCAGCGTTTGTGTGCAGTCTCTGCACAGAGGCAGCTTTTGTTGGGCAGGGTGAGGTCACATCACCACGATGGCCTCATATCTGTCTGTAGAGACAATAGCTAGGTTTGATTAAATCAAACAGCCGTGACTATCTAAATGGTAGTCAACATTGTGTGTCCAGGTTACTGTGGTGTCGTTGTTGAGGAGCTGACGTAGCCCTGACTAATATAGCTGTGCCACAGAAGAGCAGGGCTGATAGTGAACCGTAAAAAGAATCACACAAGGGTTGAACACAGAGCAGCTACGCACTTTGCTCTCATTGGGGATTCAGGCATTCAGTAATGTAGTGGTAGGCCAGTAACTAGTGGTAAACAAGGGGAGAAAGCATGGGAGGTTAAACAAACAACTGAGTTAAACATCAAACCCAACTGGGCTTAATCCTTCCTCAGTGTGCCACTTCTGAAGGCTTTGATTGAAAATGTTTTGTGCCCATTCAGGAAACTAGCTGCTGGAAAAAAATGCATCGGTGAATTCCTCATGAATTTGAGTGACATGCTTGTCGAGAGTTTTCGAAGTCTTGTGCTATGAGTCAGATGTTGCTCCAGTTTGGAATGAAACTTTTATTTGGACAGAAAGGCAAACAAGCCCTTCGGCCCCAAAATGTCTAGATTAATTCAGTGTTTCAGCAAGAATGTCAAATCAGATTTGATATCCATCCTATGCTCCAGCACTTGCAAATCTAATACAAAAAAGTGCATGATATGCAAAAGACAGGTTGATAATACAAGAATAAAAGGAAGTTAAGAGAAGTTGGGAATAAAATGCTGAGACATTTCATATGAACTCTGTCTCTCAGCAGGCTTTAGATTAGCTGAAAGCTCTCCTGGCACCTTTTATCTGCCATTTGGTGAAGGTTTTTATGCAAAGCTTCTTACTGTACCATGAGACCCTACATCTAAAGCACCATGCCCAAGTGGCCATTGAACCCCTGAACCTGCCGGTGTTTGTCCAAGTCTCCTAGTGATATTGCTCACATTTGGAAAACAATTCCATGTTGTGACAAACATGCCTGTAGGTGATGTTTATCATATGCATATATCTATGGAAAAATAGTCCAAAACAGGCAGAAAGAATAAGGTATCCAGGCCAGGTTGTCCTTGTCTAGTTTATACAAGAACGGGTATGACTGCATAGGTGAGGAACAAACTCAGCACTGCCCCTCTCTGAGACTTAAGTCCTGTCTCTGTTGTCATCATGAAGCCCCGGTGTTGGATGACACTTCAGGTCTATATTGGGCTTCTGTCCCTTTTTACAGGTGTCTCCATGTCCTTGACTGCAGTTCTCTATGCACAGCCTAAATCAAAAAAAGCTGCATGAAGAAGCAGCCCCAGGTAACTGTTGTCCCCATAACATGGCTCGGCATTGACATTCTTCAAGTTAATTAATGGCCAATGGGAGGTTTTTCACCCAGAAAGACTGCAGCATGAACCTTTGAGGTGATAAGACACTGATGGAAATTGGTACATTGCCTGTTATGTACATTGAGTTCAAACAATGTGACCTGTTTTGAGTTTATCCAGGAAAGGTTTAATGAGCTCAATGCTCTTTTTCAGCAGCATATTGAGATGTAAACAAAGGAGTAAAACCATCTTGTTTGCTCAGTTGTCGAGGTAAAGTGTTGTTTGTTAATTTTTTTCTACCTTATCTAGATTTCGGTGATTCACTGCTGTGTTCAGGTGAAAGGTGTGTTCAGATAAACCGTTAAGCAAATTTTTCATGAGACAAGATATGTACAAAGTAAATGCAAAGAAGCAGATATACACAAATATGCACCAAGTGATGCAAATAGGCGTCTAAGCGAGTTGCAATGTGAAAAAATTGTGTTAGATTGCAAAAGCCTATCAGCGAGTATCAAGTAGTTGCAAAATACTCAAAAAAAAATAAAATAAAATAAAAAAAAAAATAGACTCCATTGGCTGCATTTGCACAAATAAAGAGAATATAGCCGGGGTGGTTGGAAATGTCACGTCGATTTCTAGGCTAAGTATAGCAAGTTCAATGAGACGCTGTGTTGAACATAGCCATTGTGACCTTTATATCCCAATATTGATGCCATTTTGTTGATAGGATTAGTAGGCAGCCATCCACTAAAGGTGTGATAATGACCCTTTAATTCGAATACAAGAGCAGTGCTATGCGGCAGACGGGCACTTAGATTATGGTTGTGGGGTGGAATTGTGTTGCCACCTTTGGATCCTTCATGAACTCATAGGCTACTGCTTTTATTTCCTGAAGTGTTTTGGGTTTGGAAATACTTAATGGTGTCTTAGCAACTGAAGAACTCTGACCTGCTGCGAGCATGTGGGTTTCTTTTAGTAGTTTACAGAGATATGACCTTTGGACAGGAGGACTCAGATGTTCCTACAGGAAGTGTCTGAGGGAGTGGTGCTGCTAGAAAAGATTATTTTGATGCCGTCACGTGCATCAAGTCACCTCTAATCTACCCACTGTTTACTCTTCTTACCATCAATTCATTGTTTGCCCACATGCTATAATGTGATCCTATCTTTATTTAATTTTCTTTGATCCGGAAGATTTTGAAACAGTCTATCTTATAAGATGATGCCAAACAGAGGGGACACATGAATAACAAGTACAGGCATGCATTGTGTGAAAAAGAACCTCAATGTTTCTATAAATCTGGGTTAGAAAGGTTTCTAATGTCTTCCTCAGCTTCTCTAGTTTTTCCATTGTAGATCCTACCTGACATGAACACTGTAACATGACCTTTCAGGCCAAGTATTATCCACAGCACCTAAATATCTTGTTGCAGGATATTGCCTGGAACTTGTGTCCCTCTTCGATAATACTGCAGCAATCGATGTATGGACTCTAATCTTTTCTGTAGTTTTACATTAATTGTAGTTAGATTTTGAAACCGTCTACCTTATAAGCTAATGCCAAATAGAGGTGACACATGTGAAAAAGCACCACAATATTTCCATAAATCTGGGTTAGTTTTGTGAGGCTGGGTTTCCAATAGGGTTGCACAATAAATCTACATCTTTATCAAAGTCGCATTGCACATTTCCACCAATGGTTTCACATTTTTCCACTGATCTACATGGCAGTCACCCAAGATATGCAGCAGTGTGCTGGCAAAGACAGGAAAGAATACTGCACGTTAGGAAACATTAATGTGCACAGTTCTTAAAAGGCCGGCTTTGCTCATTTTTCTTTTGAAGAATACAATACTTTTGTTAGACTTCAAGGAACACATAACGAGTATGCCAAGAATACCTTTTCTATTTACAAGAAAACTCCACAGCACCTTTGTCAGAATACAATCAGGTCTGTCTCAAAGACACCTCCCAGTAACTAGACTCACTAAAGCTGTTTCTGTGGCTTATTTTGGGACCAAAGTGGTGTTTACTTGACTGTGACATTAATATTGAACGCACCTGTACCTCAGGTAATATTATTGAATCATGTATGGTAGCAAGCTGTTGACTCCCGCTGCGAACAAGGATATATCTCCCTTGGAGAGACCTTGTCAGTGAAAAAAAGCAACACATTTACAGACGGAGCTGCAAGAAAAAGTGTTTGTATATCAGGTAAAACACCATAGTCATAGTCTGTCCTGTGCATATGGTCATGTTGGTCCTCAGCTGTTGATTGGGAAGGATGTAGTCCGATTAATGAGTTGTGAAGCTAATCCTGTTCATCCTCCCATTCACGCTGCAGTCACATGGCTATTACGGCTTATTTTGATAGTCAGGGGACCTGTGTAAACCATAACAGGTCCATTCACAAGCCTGACTCGGCGTATCACCGCTCCTATCCCAGCATTGAGGGGCTTTTGTCTCTTGATTTATTGGTTCATTTGTGACGGCTGTGCACTTGAAAGTGGCTGCTTCTTTGTGGCCTTCCCGCTGCAGTGGAAGAAAATTCAGTTTTAACGGCGGTTCAAAGACAGTTTCTGCCATAATGGAGACTCTTAAGGAGCTCGGCTGAAGGCTGGCTGCACCCAGTGTTTTAGGTGGAGTTAATGGGTTGTGTAATCTCTATAAGCAGGTGTCGGGTGGCCGTAGGGTGAGCTTAGGGGATGTCATTTCTCAAGGTTCTTCTGTTACCAAAGAAAGAAACAGAGTTCAGTTTGGATAGAAGGTTTTGGTTTTTTTTTTTACCTGAATTATGTGGACAATTTGCATGGTTTTATTTACCCATATTTACCAAAGATCACAGATAAGAAGAATATATGTTTCAGGGTGTGATTTGGTGCAGAATTTGAGTCTAATGGGTTTCTCTAAAAATATCAGTTTCACTCAGGTCAATTCCCCTTTTATGTAAATGAGAAATCTGACTTTAAATATTAGCCTTTGTTTAGGTTCAATAAACTTTGGGTTTGTGGGAAAAATATCAGATTTTGCTTTTTTTCTATCCAAAACCTGAGAAAAGTACAAGTCTGTTTTTAATGTCTTCCCCAGCTTCTCCAGTTTTTCCAGTGTAGATGTTACTGACATGAACCTTTAGGTCCAAGTATTATCCACGGCACCTAAATATCTTGTTGCAGGATATTGCCTGGATAAATGTAACACAAAGTGCTTTACAAAAAATAAGAATAAAAATGGACGATAAAAATGACAAAACCAACCCCTCCCATCCCCACATACACATCTGTACGTACAAATATACATACATGCACACACACGCACGCACATAGACACGTACACACACAAACACACACTCAGACTCGCACACAGCACATATTAATGGATAGTGTAGAGACATGGCAAGGCACCGAGGATCCAGCTGAGAAAAAAGCAACCTGTGGGAGCATCCACACTGAGAGGCGGCAGGTGGCAGAGCCCACAGCCATAGGGGATGCTGTCACAGAGACCACCACGACCCGGTTAGTCTGGGGCGGACTCCACAAATGGTGCAGAGCCGCCAAGTCCCCCGGGCCCAGGGAGTCTCCAAGACCACATCCCCACAGGCAGACCCAACACACCCCCCAGTGCGGAGGCCCCCATGAGGGAACACTGGAGCTAAAAACTAAAAGACTAAAAGACAACAGGACAGGATAAAAACCAAAAGACTAAAAGACGACAGGATAAAATCTAAAATACAACGGGAAAGAAAATACAAACGATGTGATGAACATCTAAATAAATAAATAGGTACCTAAATAAATAAATGAATAAATAGTAAAGTAATCAGTTAAAAGCTAAACCAAACAGGTGAGTCTTGAGCCTCCTTTTTAAAACATCAACAGTCTCTGCGGTCCTGATGCCCTCTGGCAGGCTGTTCCATAGGCGCCGGCCGTAATGGCTGAATGCTGCCTCCCCGTAGGTTTTAGTTTTAACTCTTGAAATAATTAAAAGGCCGGTGCCAGAGGACCTCAGGACCCGCGAGGGTTGATATGCTTAAAGCATATCAGATAGATAAGATGGCCCAAGACCATTAAGACATTTAAAACTAATAAAAGAACCTTAAAATTGATCCTGAAACACACAGGGAGCCAATGCAGTGATTTTTAAACCGGTGTAATGTGCTCTCGCTCTCTGGTCCTCGTCAGCAAGCGTGCGGCTGAGTTTTGTAATAATTGTAGGTTGTGGATGCTCTTTTTGGGAAGACCAGAGAGGAGCATTACAATAGTCTAAAAGACAGGAGATAAAAGCATGCATCAGCACCTCCGTGTTGGCCTGAGAGAGAAACGGGCGGACTCTGGCTATGTTCTTAAGATGGTAAAAACCTATCTTGTTATATTTTTGATGTGTGGAATAAAATTGAGCTTAGAGTCGAAAATGAAGCCAAGGTTCTTTAAACATTGTGAAGTTTTAAAATCTTGAAGTTTTGGTAAAAGTTTCTCTCTCTTGCCTTCAGGACAGATGACTAAAACCTCTGTTTTGTCGTGGTTGAGCTGTAGGAAGTTCACTGCCATCCATGACTTGATATCCAGAATGCAGTTTAAAAGGGAATTAATTGGCTCTGTGTCTTCAGGAGACACGGGGATGTACAGCTGTGTGTCATCAGCATAGCTGTGGAAGCTGATGCCGTGTCTCCTGATGACGTCCCCAAGGGGAAGCATATAGAGATTAAAAAGAATTGGACCTAAAATTGACCCATGGGGAACTCCACACTTGATTTCATGCGTTCTGGAGGAGCATGTATCCATACTTGCAAAGAAACTTTGATCTGAGAGATAAGAACTGAACCAGTTAAAAACAGTACCAGAGAGGCCGACCAGGGTTCGGAGTCTGTTAAATAAAATGTGATGGTCTACTGTATCAAAGGCGGCGCTGAGATCCAGTAGAACCAAGACTGTCAATTTTTGTGAGTCTAAATTACACCTAAAGTCATTTAAAGTCTTTTAAAGACCTGTCTCTGTACTGTGGTTCATTCTAAAACCAGATTGATATTTCTCTAAAATGTTGTTTCTATTTAAAAAATAATTTAACTGGTTGAAAAAAAAAAAAAAAATCTAAAATTTTACTTAAAAATGGTAACTTGTGTCCCTCTTAGAAAGTATCAATCAAGGTATGGACTCTGTAGTTTTATATAAATTGTAGTGAGAAAATAACCTACAGTTATTTTAGAAGCCTCCTGTGTACTTCATGAATGACTGCTGCTGCCCAAGAGGAACAGTTTGACCAGATCACCTGTCACACCCACAACCATGAGGTCAACCCCAGAAAATAGATTAATCGCAGTCTGGTGAACAGAAATGATCAAACCTGCAGTGATGTGTTCATAGAATCAAGTGACTCTTTGTAGAGATGATCACAAAGAATTAACTCCCAAGCCTGCAGCTCTGTACAGCTTGTAGCCACATTTTAGCTCATTGTTTTACTTTGGTTTGATTTATTGTTTGGTTGAATCCCATGTCTCTCATCAACCCCCTCAATAAGACTGTTGCAACAAACGAGCTCAAACAAGACGAGAGCACACTTGCTGTTTAACACAAAACAGCAAAATAAGAGCTAGAAATTTGAAATTGGTGAAGAAAGCTGAACATCTAGCTAATTTAAAGAGAAACATGCAAAAGTCTGTGGACTCCTCAGTGGGTCATGCCGTTTTAGACAAAAAGATAAAGACTTTAGTGTAAAACTGTTCCTTGTTCATTGAAGTAGTTGTGTTAATATGTGATTCATGTTTATACCAAGAACTTAACTCTTAACAGAATCACCTCTGAAAACACATGGAGACCAAAATGGGACCCTTCCAACTATGTTTTAGCTTGATTACACAGCTTCTACCTCAGGATGTTTTTGCTAACTAGCTTAGCTTGACAGCCACACTAAAGTGGAGGTTTTGGAAGTATGTGGTAATATAACAGGCCTCTCTAGGAATCCAGAGACATCCTGTGATGATGCAGTATAAGTATGACTCAGCTTCCTTTATTTTGAACAAATATTTTTGCAGATTATTTGAAAAAAGTCCAAAACAGAAGTGACCAAAGTAGGGAATGATTAGAGCAGGTAGCTGAAAATGCCTCGGTTAAAGGTCATGAAAGTTAATGTGTTTCTAACTGAAGTGCGTTTAACTATGATAATCAAATTCCACCTGCACACAGATGTACTGTTAAATAATAATTAAACCTTCTATCCTCTGTAATAAGTAATGACTCAGTCTTTGATCAGAACTATTGCACTATTTACTCTGTATGACCACAGATACACAGTGTAGCGGTTTGACAGTGACGTGGTGCCAGTCGGAGCTAATCTGACAATTTTATTTTGTATTTTGATTTGTCAAACTTACACAGGACCCATGCATACCCATGCATGGTCCCTACTGACAACCAGAAATCAAGTAGTACCTTTTCCAAAGGCGACCCATTAAACACAGAACACACACACACACAAGAATTTGCAATTCAACACAATGTATTATACAATTCATTGTCCCAAATTCAACCCACAATTCAAACAACCAAAACACCAAAAATAGTCTCTTTCTTTCAATCAAAAATTGTCCTCTTCATTTCTAAATGTTTCTGAATTTCATACAACTATGTTATTATTTATTTACACATTTCACAGCCTTTTTCTGAGCATTTCATTCACCTGGTAGTGTTTGCCTTGTAAAATCATATTTCATAGGCTAATGGCAGATTCAGATATACTTGAAACATGTTTTATTTATTCATTATTTTTACAAAAAAGAGCTTTCTAAGGATAGGGCACCTCCAGCGTCCGTTAGGTGTGTTCAAAACATAACTCGATGAGTAAGCTACTATTGTTGCGTAATTGATTTATTTTCCACTGCTCGAGGCAAATAAACTAATGACGATGACAGCTGTGTTTATGGTAGATGGGTTGCCACAACGACAATCACATGTTATGGATTCACACTGTACAGAAAGTTAAGAGTAGAGCGAGTAAATCAATGCATTGCATACAACTGTTAAATAAAGAAGATTTTAAATAATGTTAAAAAAGAGAGTACATTTTGTCAGTGTTGGTATTGCGGTGGGCCGCCACAAATGCATCAGTGCATGGGAAAAACTGATGAAGCTGAAACTAACTGTAATTATTTCTAATAGATACATAAAAATCACTAAAAAAGCTTTTTCTAAATAACAAAGATATTGTTAATATAGTTAACCCTGACCAGATGGGAAAATTTAGATTTTTTTTTCAAGCTGCTATTACTGTTGCTGCTGTTAGCTGCTTGTATATATATATATATATTATTTTTATTTTTATTTTTTTTAATTTTTTAATTTTTTAATTTTTTTAATTTTTTTTATTTCTTTTTAAATTTTAATTTTTTTTTATTTTATTTTTTTTAATTTTTTCTGAATGCATGGAGAGAAGCCATCCACAATTTTACTGTACTTGAATATAATGACAATACAGATCTTTCTGATTCTGATCACAAGGACTTTCCGCCCCTTAACAACTGTGAAGTGACCATCTCAGTGTCAGAGGTGACTGTGTCTGTGTCTGAGGTGTTGTGTTCTGCTGCCAGGTGTGAATGTGTAGAGAATATAAAGCAGAGTAGTGCTGACAAAGGTCACAGAAACATTCCTTGAATGAATAAATATTATCAACTCTTTCTTCAATACTGAAAATTGAAAATGTAGCAATGCACCTACCAAATATATATATATTTTTTATTATGCAAGGATTTGGGCCTGCTGGTGATTAACAGGACGTCACGTCAAATGAAATGTCAGCCAAGAGTGGTGTGGGTCTTGCCTGTTGAAGCACCCTTAAGTAGGTCCTTAAACCCCTGCTCATGTTCTCCGCAGTTGTCATAAAGAGAGTAACAGCAGATGACAAATGTCCAAAATGTCCAAATATAAAAGAAGCAGTAAGTCTGCTGGGGACACTGTGCGAGAGTCTTATCAGTCAAAGTCGTGCATGTGTTGAAGAAGCTGGTTCCTGGCCCAGTGCA